>NC_044406.1:14771238-15396538 GCF_006542625.1 Nomascus leucogenys | reverse complement strand
CCGATGGTTTTATAAAGAGCAGTTCCCCTATACAAGCTCTCTTGCCTGCTGCCATGTAAGACATGCCTATGCTCCTCCTTCAACTTCTGCCATGATTGTGAGGCCTCCCCAGCCATGTGAAACTGTGAGTCAATTAAACCTCTTTCTTTTATAAATTATCCAGTCTCAGGTATGTCTTTATTAGCAGTGTGAGAACAGACTAATATTCTTTCTCTCTCTCTCTCTCTTTCTGTCTCTCCTACCTCCCTCTCCTACTACCATTTCTGAATTCTGTTGCCCTCAGAGGGGACTCCACTCTACCCCCACTCTAACCCTGATTCCATCTAGAAAGCACACGTAGTTTGAGTCCTCTCTGTTACCACCTGCAGGACTTGATGATTAGAAGACAGCAATTTCCTTGCAGCTTCCCAGGTATAATTCTGTTTTATAGACTCTGAGGTGGGGGAAGTAAGGGGATAGAATACGTAAGAAGTAGCCTGAGTGTGGCTGCAATCCTAATCATCATCTCCAACCCAAGTCTAGCAACAACAGGGTTGAAGTACACATGGACCTTACCCAGGTAGTTCTAAACTCATCAAGAAAGACAGGGGTTAAAGTTCTTGAACCCTTATGTGCCCCACAAACCACTAATGACAATTAAATCTTTTTTTTGTTTGTTTTTTGAGACAGAGTCTCACTCTGTCACCCAGGCTGGAGTGCAGTGTCATGATCTCGGCTCACTGCAACCTCTGCCACCCAGGTTCAAGCGATTCTCTTGCCTCAGCCTCCTGAGTAGCTGAGATTACAGGCACCTGCCACAGCACCCAGCTAATTTTTGTATTTTTAGTAGAGACGGGGTTTCGCCATGTTGGTCAGGCTGGTCTTGAACTCCTGACCTCATGATCCACCTGCCTCAGCCTCCCAAAGTGCTGGGATTACATGCGTGAGCCACTGCACCCGGCCGACAATTAAATCTTACAAGTTACTGTCTCGGCCAGGCATGGTGGCCTGTAATGCCAGCACTTTGGGAGGCCAAGGCCGGTGGATTGCTTGAGCCCAGGAGTTCGAGACCAGCCTGGGCAACATAGTGAGTTCTCATCTTTACAAAAACTACAAAAATTAGCCAGACATGGTGGTGTGCTCCTGTAGTCCCAACTACTTGGGAGGCTGAGGTGGGAAGATCACTTGAGCCTGGGAGGTCAAGGCTACAGTGAGCTGAGATGGCACCACTGCACTCCAGCCTGGGTGACAGAGCAAGACCCTGTCTAAAAAATAACAAACAAATGACTGTCTACCATAAAACCAGCTTGGAATTTTGGTGAAGTTATATCTTACACCCACCCTTGTGTGTATGTGTGTGTGTGCGTGTGTGTGTGTGTACGTGCACCCATGCAGATGTGTGATCATGTGCCCTCTTTCTTCCTATACCAACTGTGTCCTCTGAAGCCCAACAAACTGAGAAGGTGGCTGCTCTCAAGTAACAAAGAATTGTTCCCAGCAGCCCTGCTGCCCTCTTATGTAAAGTATCAAACAGTTCACCCCTCTCCATGGAATTAAGCCTTTGGTATCCCTGGGAATGGCTGAGCAGAAATGTTAAAAGCTTTCCGTGCACTGGTAAAGCCCAATAGTTAAGTCAGACAAACTGGAGCCAAGAGTTCTCACTACTTGTTAACCTTGGGAAAGCAGCTTCCTGCTTTGTTTCCCAGAACAGGGTTTTGGATAATTATTATCACGACCACATCTTTTCATGGTGCTTTAAAAAATTGCCCATAATACTCAAATGTATCATTAGAGCTGTATTTTTAGAGTTTTTTTTTATTTTTTAAAAGACTAAGAAAGAATTTTTCAGTTATTCAGCATTTTAGTCATCATAAAGTTGAGAGCAAGGACTATAACTGATGAAATTGATAGAATTCTGAAAATCAAATTTTCCAAAGCTGGTTATGTTTCTGAAAAATGGAACATTCAAATGAGTCAGAGTAGGCTAACTGCTGTAACAATCCCCAAATGTCAGTGGGTTAACATAATCCCGGTTTATTTCCTGCTCATGTCACCCCTGTAGAAAGGGTGGTTTTAGTCATAGTCATTCAGGGACACCATCTACTGGCTCCTCCATCCCCTAGGTCCTCAAAGTCCTCCACTAGATCTTCTGCATCTAGTGGTTAGAAAAAGAAAGCAAGTGGGAACTCAGAAGAGCTGGAAAGATGGGGGTTTATGGGGAGGTCAGGCTCAGAGGTGGCACAAATCACCTCTCTGCTTTCCGTTGATTGGAAATCAGTCATATGGCAAATAAGGCTAGGAAATATTATCAAGCTGTGTACCCAAGAAGAAGTAAGGAGTTTGGGGAATATCTGGCCAGACTCTGCCATAATGACCGTAAGAAAATTTCAGACCTAGGGTAGGCACTGTTGGTTTACTGCCAAGATTCCCTTCACCAGATGATGGACATACCAGTGAGTGCTGTCTGCTAATGGTTCACAGCTGCTCCCTTCTTTGGACACTACCCTCAGCCAAACAAGTCACTTCAGGGAGGTTACACCTCCACCTGCCATGAAACAGCCCACAGGCAAGGACTGACTGACTCCCTTAAAAGGCCAGCTCCTTGACTCAAAGTGGGACTGACTCTGGTTCTGATCATGCTCCGGAGTGGCCCGTGGGCTCAGGCTAAGGGAAGTCTCCAGCAGAGGCCACTTCCTTGCCTAGCTCCCTCTCCAGCCCCATCCTGCTTCCCTCACACCCCTTCTTCTGAGAGCGCTTCCCCATCGAGGCACCAACACAAAAAATCCCCGTCTCAGTTTCTGCTCCCAAATAATCCAACCTGAGCCAGGATTTTATATCAGAGAGTAATACGATCCATATCTCACAAAAGAACATGTGCAGCACAAGCCAACCTGTAATATTTAAGTGCTTTCAGTACAGTCTATATAGCATTGTGCTTAATAAACAAAGACTGCTATCCCAGCACTGCAAACAGGATCCTTTTACTGTAAATATAGATTGTGGTCTCATTCTTCATTTTTGTTTCCTACCCTCTTCTACTTTGACCAGGTTGATGTGGCTACTGAGTCACCTGGGATTTGATTCTCTGCCTTGTAAGGCCACAAATGCATTTATCACTTCCTTGGGGGTGTCACGACTCACAGGAGAGTGCAGGTACATAAATCACAATTTCAGTTAACTGATTTACATCGACAGTGATGCCTGCTCTGTGAACTATAACTCTTGTACACATAGCATTCCTCTTCTTGCTACATAAGTTCTTTCTGGAGATAAATTTTAAATAAGAAAACTGCTTTGGCAAGTGACATTGGTGTAAAGAAAAAAGAAAAAGAAAACTTCTTCTTAATACAGAACCATAGAAACAAACAAAGGAACTAAATGAGGACGATGAGGCCAGTACACCCTTTTTCACAGTTAAGGATATTTCCAAGTAGCGTTTTGAAGACAAAGAGCATACCTTACTCATCTGATACTTAATAAATAATTGTTGATTTACATTCTTCCAAAATGACATATGCACTCACATGTTCATCGCAGCACTACTCACAATAGCAAAGACATGGAATCAACCTCAGTGCCCATCAATGGTGGATTGGGTAAAGAAAAAGTGGTACATATATACCATGAAATACTATGCAGCCATTATAAAGAATGAAATCATGTCCTCTGCAGCAACATGGATGAAGCTGGAGGCCATCATCCTGAGTGAATTAACTCAGAAACAGAAAACCAAATATCACATGTTCTCACTTATAAGTGGGAGCTAAATCTTGGTACACATGAACATAAAGATGGGAACAACAGACACTAGGAACTCCAAAAGGAGGGGGAATCAAGGGTTGAAAAACTATCTATTGGGTACTATGTTCACTATCTGGGTGATGGGATCAACAGAAGCCCAAACCTCAGCGTCATGCAACATACCCTTGCAACAAACCTGCACATGTACCCGCTGAAATTAAAATAGAAACTTAAATTTTTTTAAATGATGTCGATTTAAATCAAGGGAGGAATCAGAATTACCTGGAAAGTACTAGAAACACAGTGGTAAAGTATCCTTCCGAGATTTCCTTCCATAAGAGGTTTATGTTTTCCTTTGCAAATAAATTCCCTCCTAGTTTAAACCTACTTTCATGACATGATTTCATTCCCAACTTCATGTCTTATTTCACATTTTTACTCTCATTTATTTAATTCTCTTCTCTAGGAGTTCCAGACAGTCACTGAAAACTTAAATTTTAGTTTAGCTGCTTCCTGATGACTTCTGAACAAGTACTATAATCTCATGAATAACAGTTTCCAAAGTGACAATGTAGATTTGGTTGTGTCTTGGAAATGTCCCCCTCTTCATCTACTCTAATTTATATATTATAGCAGAATCTGATGGAAAAGATTAATTTCGTATTCAGGCAGCTGTCCAAGCAGTATGAGTTCAAGGTGCCTAAGACATGGAATTGTATTAGTCATTTCTTGCTGCATAACAGCATCTTGAACAACAAACATTTACTATCTGTTTCTGAGGGTCAGGAATTCAGGAGTGACTTAGCTGGGTGGCTCTGTTACTGGAAAGGGGTCCCTTTCCAAGTGAGCAAGGGTTCTTGGATCTTGTGCAAAAAAGTATTTGGGGCAAATCTATAGAGTAAAGTGAAAGCAAGTTTATTAGAGAAGTAAAGAGACAGAAGAATGGCTACTCCATAGGCAGAGCAGTGGCATGCGCTGCTTGACTGAGTATACTTATGGTTATTTCTTGATATATGCTAAACAAGGGGTAGATTATTCATAAGTTTTCTAAGAAAGGAGTGAGGAGTTCCCACTCCTGCTGTCCTCCCCCACCACTGCAACTAAGAGTTCCTCCCGCTTTTAGACCATATAGGGTAGCTTCCAGATGTTGCCATGGCATTTATAAACTGTTATGGCACTGGTGGGAGTGTCTTTTAGCATGTCAATGTATTATAATAGCAGTGAGGATGACCAGAGGTCACTTTCATCACCATCTTAGTTTTGGCAGGCTTTGGCCGGCTTCTTTACTGCATCCTGTTTTATCAGCAGGGTCTTTGTGACCTGTATCTTGTGCCAACCTCCTGTCTCATCCTGTGACTTAGAATGCCTAACCTCCTGTGAATGCAGCCCAACAGGTCTCAGCCTTATTTTACCCAGCCCCTATTCAAGATGGAGTCGATCTGGCTCCAATGCCTCTGACAGCTTGGGCTCAGGGTCTCTCAGGAGTCTGCAATCAAGCTGTTGACCAGGGATGTAGTTATCTAAAGTCCTGATTGAGGCTGAAGGAGTTATTTTCAAGACAGTTAACTCACACGGCTCTTGGCAGGAGGCCTCAGTTCCTTCTTATGTGGGCCTCTCCACAGGATGCCTGAGTGGCCTCATGACATGGCAGCTGGCTTCCAAACCCAGAGTTAGTGATCTAAGAGAAAATGCTTCTGCAACCATATTGCCTTTTATGACCCAGTCTCAGAGGTGACACATGAAGAAATTTTATGGGTACATTTTAAACCATAACACTGGTTCCTAACTTCTCTCTTGTTTTTCAGAGTCTCTCTCAAATTTGCAAAGTGCTTTTTAATATTATTTTGGGGTCAAATTAATGTCAATCTATTCATAAACTTAGAACAGACAGGATTTTAAAAAATTCATGAGCATTATTTTATTTTGTTAACTTTTTGCATTAATTTGAGATTCACAGAAAATTGCAAAAATAACACAAAGAACTCCTGTATACGTTTAACCCAGAATTTCCAAATGTTACCACATTTGCTTTATCAACAAACGTTTATTATTATTTTTTCTCTCTCTCTCTGCTTCTCTCTCTCTCACTCTATCTCGACAATTGAAGTGAGTGACTGAGGCATAAGTCTCAATCATCTAAGTTTATTAAGCCACTTTAGAGCGCTTCTGGGAAAAACACAAGCCACAGACACATCGGCTGCTGTTTTTCTGAAGTTTTCAGGTTTTGTGTTTTTACATTTCCTTAAAGGGAGGACAGGTGTGTAGGAACAGGGGCAGGTGGGCAGTTAGGCAAATACTATATTTCGTATAAGATGAAGTGAATGTCTGAAAAGAGAAAGTGAGTAAAGGAAGAGTCAATTATGCAGACGTCTCTGGGTAGGAGGAGGAATGAGCCTTGTCTTTGTTCTGCACCTGGGAAGATAAGCTTGTGATGACATTATCAGTGCAGAATGGAACAGACTAGTTTTATGAGGTAGACCTAAAGTTACCATTGGCATGTCCTTCTTTCTGGGAGGTCAGCAAAGAATTTACTTATGAATAATCTGTGGAGGCCGTCCTTCACAGATACGTGAGGCCTTTTACCTCTCCACGGGGATCTGACTGCTGTGTTGTTAGTAACAGCTATTTATTTGGAAGAGAGTGTTGCAATGACCTTTCCTGTTGCATAAGAAATCTAGAGGATCCTGAGATTTTTTAAATTTTCATTTCCACTTTCCATCTATTTTCTTTTTCTGAGTCATTTGAGAATAAGTTGCAGACATAATACCCTTTTTACCCCTGAGTGCTTCAGTGTACATTTCCTAAACACAAGGATGTTCTCTTGTATAACGACAATACGATTATCAAAATAAAAGAAGTCACTATCATCTAATCTACAAATTTTATTCAATTTTTACCAATTGTCCCACTAAGGTACTTTCAAGTAAAAGGGAAAAAAAAAACCAAACCTTTTTTTTTCCTCAATCAGGATCCACTCCAGGATACATTGCACTTAATGGTCCTGCCTCCTTTAATCTGAAGCAGTTCATCAGTCTTTCTTTGTCTTTCATGACCTTGACATTCTTGATGTCTACAAGCCATTTATTATGTAGCGTTTATCACAGTTTAAGAGCAGATGGTATTCAATTTGCTTATAATCTGCATCTTCATTCCTCTGTAAGCTTTGTAAATCTTCCTGAGACGCACATAAAAATAAGCAGTCCTAAATATTTTTAAAGAATTGTTTTTGGCTGGGCGCAGTGGCTCACGCCTGTAATCCCAGCACTTGGGGAGGCCAAGGCGAGCGGATCACGAGGTCAGGAGATCGATACCATCCTGGCTAACATAGTGAAACCCTGTCTCCACTAAAAAAAAAATAAAAAAATAAAAAAAATTAGCCAGGCGTGGTGGCAGATGCCTGTAGTCCCAGCTACTTGGGAGGCTGAGGCAGGAGAATGGCATGAACCCGGGAGGCAGAGCTTGCAGTGAGCAGAGATGGTGCCACTGCACTCCAGCCTGTGCCACAGAGCAAGACTCCATCTCAAAAAAAAAAAAAAATTATTATTTGAGACAGGGTCTCACTGTATCACCCAGGCTGGAGTGCAGTGGCATGATGTTGGCTCACTGCAACCTCCACCTCCCGGGTTCAGGTGATCCTCCCACCTCAGCCTCCCTAGTAGCTGGGACTACAGGTATGTGCCACCACACTTAGCTAATTTTTTTATTTTTGGTAGAGACAGGGTTTTGCCATGTTGTCCAGGCTGCTGAGCTCAAGCGATCCTCCCACCTCAGCCCCCCAAAGTCCTGGGATTACAGGCATGAGCCACTGCACCCGGCCTAAATATTTTTAGTCTATCAATGGCTTGTGAACTGATAATTTTGAGAATTGGTAAATAAAGGGAGATAATCAAACATTGACCTTGCCTTCCATATCAATCTGTACCACTGGGGAACCAAATATAGATGAGGTAGGTGAGGGGAGTTTCTCTTTTTAAAAATTTTTTTTTTTAGTGACAGGGTTTTGCTCTGTTGCCCAGGCTGGAGTGCAGTGTCATGATCATAGCTCCCTGTAACCGAACTCCTGGACTCAAGCAATCCTCCAGCCTCAGCTCATGTAGCTGGGACTCCAGGTGGATGCCACCTGGCCCCTAAATTTAATTCTAATTTTAAATTTAATTTTAATTTTTTTTTATAGATACAGAAGCTCCATATGTTGCCCAGGCTGGTCTTGAATTCCTGGCCTCAAGCAATTCTTCCACATTGGTCTCCCAAAGCACTGCGATTACAGGCGGGTTTGTCTTTATGTGTTTCAGCAACTAAGTACCAAAGGAGTGACAGAATTAAAATATCACCATTTTGCAATTCCTAATGAATAAATAGATCCAAACATTGATCATCAATGGCTGCTAACATCACAAAAGGAGTCAGACATTATGTGCTTCTGGCCAGACACACCCAAAACTACTTACGAAGTACAACTGCCAAAAAAGCAAACCTGAATTTTAACAAGTCTCTCTAAATCAGCACTGTCCAACAGAAATATGATGCAAGCCACATATGTAATTTTAAATCTTCTAGTGGCAACATTCAAGGCAACTAAAAAGAAATATTTGAAATTAACTTTAACAATTATATAACTCAAAATATCATCATATCAACATGAAATCAACATGAATTAATTAGTAATTAGATAGTTTACATTCCATTGAAACCTGATGTGTATTTTACACTTACAGCCATCTCAATTTGGACTGGTCACATTTCAAGTGTTCAATAAACACATGGGGCCAGTGGCCACCGCATAGGACAGTGCAGCCCTAGACAAAACCATCAAAGTGCAGGAAATACAGAAGGCAGAGAAACATGTTAGACACTGCCACAGAGAAACAAACAGCCAAAGCAAACTGTGGGATTCTCTACAAGACAATTTTATTTCTTAAATAAATTACAAGTGAGGAAAAGGAAATGGCTGGGGAAATTCTACATGAGAAGAGGTTTAAAATGCATATAATCCAATCACGATCTGTGGATCTTGTTTGGCCCCGGATTCAAACAAACTAACTAAAACAAATGTACGGCATTTATGACACAAATGGAAATTTGAACACTGACTGGATATTTTGTGATAGTAAGTAATTATTATTTAATTATTCAGGTGTGATCATAGTCTTGTGGTTATTTTTTGAAAAATGAGTTCTTATCTTTTAAAGATATGTACTGAAGTATTATGGATGAAATTTTACAGTGTTTCAGATTCATTTCAAAATTGTTAGGGGCCTTCCATTTCTATTAAATATCCAGAAGAGGCATATCCATACGGAAAGAAAGCAGATTGGTTTTTTGTGTTTGTTTGAAGACAGGATCTCGCTCTAATGCCTGGGCTGGAGTGCACTGGTAAGATCATGGCTCACTGCACCCTCAAACTCCTGGATTCAAGTGATGCTCCCACCTCAGCTTTCCAAGTAGCTGGGACTATAAGCGTGCAACAGCATGCCTGGCTAATTTTCGTAGAAAAGAATTTTTTTGTAGAGGCAGAGTCTTGCTATATTGCCCAGGCTGGTCTCAAACTCCTGGACTCAAGTGCTCCTCCTGCCTTGGCCTCCCAAAGTACTGGGATTACAGATGTGAGCCAGCATGCTGGGCCTGAAAGCAGATTGTTACCAGGGCTGGGAGGAGTGGGTAATGGGGAGTGACTGCTCAGTAGGTATGTAGTTTCCTTTCAGAGTAATGAAAATGTTCTAGAATTAGATAGTGATAATGGTTGCACAAGATCGTGAATTACTAAATGCCACTTAATCGTACACTGGTGAAATGTTGAAAATGGTTAATTTTACCTTAGGTGAATGTCACCACAATAGAAAATTGTTTAAATGTCCATGATTGAAAGATAAAAGCTATAAGGGGCAGGGGAGAAGAACATGTGGGTCACGAAACGTTGAGTTTGAACTGATCATTGTTGAAGGTGGGTAATAGTTACATGGGGGTTCATTCTACTATTCTCTTCATTTCTGTATATATCTAAAATTTCCAATAGTAAAAAAGTTAAAAATAAAGTCTGTTAACCACGAGGGAAACTTGAATATGGACTGAGTATTCAATTATGTTAAAGAACACTGTTTATTTTTAAAGTGTAATAATGTCATATAATGGCATGGTGTTTATGAAAAAGAAACCCTTGGCCAGGCCTGATGGCTCACGCCTGTAATCGCAGCACTGTGGGAGGCTGAGGCGGGCTGATCACGAGGTCAGGAAATCAAGACCATCCTGTCCAACATGGTGACACCCCGTCTCTACTAAAAATACAAAAAAATTAGCTGGGCATGGTGGTGGCGCGCCTGTAGTCCCAGCTACTCGGGAAGCTGAGGCAGGAGAATCGCTTGAACCTGGGAGACAGAGGCTGCAGTGAGCCGAGATCGCGCCAGTGCACTCCAGCCTAGGTGACAGAGCCAGGCTCCGTCTCGAAAAAAGAAAAGAAACCCTTACCATTTACCAATGCATTCTGTATTATTTATGGGTGAAATGACATGATATCTTGAATTTGCATTAAAATACTCAAGTACAAAAGAAAAAAACAGGAAGGGGATAGCTTGAAAGACGATTTTGAAAGTGCTGACCACTTTTGGCTGAGTGATAGGTACAAGGAGGAGTATTATATCAATCTCTCAATTTTTTTGTGTTTGAAATTTTGTGTAACAAAATATTTTAAAAATATATCAACCACTTCTTCACAATAGCAAAGATGTGGAACCAACCCAAATGCCCATCAATGATAGACTGGATAAAGAAAATGTGGCACATATACACCATGGAATACTATGCAGCCATAAAAAAGGATGAGTTCATGTCCTTTGCAGGGACATGGATGACGCTGGAAACCATCATTCTCAGCAAATTAACACAAGGACAGACGACCAAACACTGCATGTTCTCACTCATAAGTGGGAGTTGAACAATGAGAACACATGGACACAGGGAGGGGAACATCACACACCAGGGCCTGTTGGGGGGTGGAGGGCTAGGGGCGGGATAGCATTAGGAGAAATGCCTAATGTAGATGACGGGTTGTTGGGTGCAGCAAACCACCATGGCACGTGTATAACTATGTAACAAACCTGCACGTTCTGCACATGTATCCCAGAACTTAAAGTATAAATATATACTTTAAGTATATATTTACATACTATAAATATATATATACATATCAACTCTTATCAGCAATCCATTTGCAGCCCCATTTGTTCATTCCTATATGTAAGCCCTCAGTGTAACTCCGGTATCTAAGTGCTTTTGAATGTTAACATTAAACAGAAATTTGAAACAAAATAACAATATTAAGACATGCCTTTCTCTTTAAAAACAGCGAAATACCTGGCAACTAGTCCAATTTTTTTGTTGTTTTAGAATGAGACTTCATGAGAAAGTTCAGCACATCTGGATGACAATGGCTGCTTTCCTTTCACACGAGAAGAAATAGAAGTGTATGTTCATTTTGAAGAGGATGTTTATTTAGCATGTGATGTATTATCTTCGTGAGACTCCACCCTTTAACTAAAATGGGAGTTAAGTACAGGAGCACTGCAAATAAACCGGATTTTTTTTAAGCTTCAGAACCTCTTGGAAGAATATGTGTTTGTAAACAGTTTCCGTATTATTACACATGCCAATCAGGTAACTATAAAAATAATAACACTGGAATAAAACACTAAAAAGTTGATCACCTCTGTAATTATTTCCATTTTAGAACTAGAGTACTGTACTTGCATTGACAGAAAAGGGCTTTAATGCACAATGAGGCTTTAATCCAAGGCCTGTGCAACAGAAAACTTGGAAACATTTTGTAGTTCATAAAACTCATCCTCAATTTTGACTGAAACCAGCTGTTTCATTTAAGCCAACAGAGATTTAAAAAAAAAAAAACAACTATGGTTTCTGGAGCCAGATCCCACATAGCAATGCCTCAACAGACTTCTGATCCTTTAGGAAATCACTACTAGAAACTTTTTACAAGCATGTTATGTCTCCAGGTATTGTTTTAAAGAATTGGCTTAAACTGCATATTTAGCCAAGTATATGAGAGTTCATCAAATATGTAACATGATTCACTGGGACAGTTATAATCAAAAAGAGGGACAATAACAAGTGTTGGTGATGATGCAGGGAAACTGGAACTCTCATACACTCCTGGTGGGAATATAAAATGGTGCAACCACTTTGAAAAACAGTCTGGCATTTCCTCAAAAATTTAAACATAGAGTTACTGTATCACCCAGCAGTTCCACTCCTAGGTATATACCCAAGAGAAATGAAAACATGCATCCACATAAAACTTGTCCACAGATGTTCATAGCAGCATGACTCATAATAACCATAAAGTAGAAAAACCCAAATGTTCAACAACTGATGAGTGGATTAAAAAAATGTGATATAGGCACATAATGGAATATTATTCAGTGAAATTCTGACACATGCTACAACACAGATAAACGTTGAAAACATACCAAGCAAAAGAAGCCAGACACAAAGGACACATATTGCATGAATCTCTATTAATATAAATAGACTTGTTTATGAACTGTCCAGAACTGGCCAATCTAGAGAGACAGAGTGATTGCCTGGGGCTGGGTGGGAGTAGGTTGAGGAAAAATGGGGGCTTCTTTTTGAGATGATGAAAGTGTTCTAGAATTATTAGTGATGGCTGCACAACTTTGTAAATATACTAAAAACTACTGAATTTTACACTTTACAATGGCGAATTTTATGGGATGTGAATTATATCTCAATAAAGAAAAAGCGTTTTTAAATACATAGCATGCCACTACCACATCCCTATTTATTTCCTTGTAGAAGCAAATGAAGAGCACTGTGTAGTGGGTAAGAGAACAATCTAGTTCCTCTCTTTTGCCTAAGTCATGCTTGGAATTTAACTCTCCAGACATATCAGTCTACACTGATCCAAAGAGGTAACACTTCACATGAGGTGTTGCCATTCTTTCACCACTTCATTGCATTGTGAAAATGCCATGATCATATTGGACTACGTCAATTAAAAGCAAACATAAAGACTGCGGTGAGAGCAGTAGGAGTAAACCTTTTCAAATGGTGCCCTTTCTAAATCTTGTCTTTCCTTGCCTCTCTCTTAGCCTGGATCAGGGCCCCCAAAAGAATTCCTTGTCTCCAGAGAGTAGAACCATATGAGGCATCTTCATCTGAATATCCAGTTGGGGAGGGCAGTTCTCTAACCTTTTCCCAGGCTTCCTGACAGCCATTTCTCTTTCCCACCCTGTTTTGGGAGTTGTGTTTCACTTGATAACCCCTGTGATGGGATATGTTTCAGATACATCTCTGAAACTTTCTGTATAAACCTGATTTTTATAAAAATAAGTGAAATTTAAACAAATTCAGGACAAGATTTAAAATAAATCTTATTATGAATCATTTTAGTAAATGACTAATCACCTCTATTTCTTTGTTGGGTCATATATCTGGTTTACTTAAAGAACAGGAGACATATAAACATTCTATATTACAGATACATATATGAGTCTGTGTCCATATATAAATATATATTATACATTTATATATATTATACATTTATATATATATATATACATCTATTTTTTTTAAAAATGAAACTTGTATGTAAAAAATTATTTTTTTTTATTTAGCTGTATAATATATATTAATATGTATAATATATTTATATATTATATATGTGTGTATATATATAATTATATATATATAAAATTCATTAGAGAAAAGCTTCCTGAGCCCAGAAAATAGTTAGGTTTAGATCTTAAATAGTGAAGTTAATGTAAAGCTTTCTTTTTAACAAGTTTCAAAATCACACATCCAAAACTTAGTATGGCTAACTCTAGGTAGGTTTTATTTATTTATTTATTTATTTATTTATTTATTTATTTTTTAACTGAATGAAACTTCTGTCTCATATCAGCTTATATAAGAATTAAGTAGGGTATATATACATGTAAATAATAACTAAATTTAAAAAACAATAATTATGTTGCACAAATACCATCAACAGAGATGGATAAACAAATGTGATATACACATACAGTGGAAGAATATTCAGCCTAGAAAAAAAAGAAAATTCCGACACATGCTGCAACATGGATGAGCCTTGAGAATATTCTGCTAAGTGAAAGAAGCCCATCACAAAAAGACAAATACTGTACAATTCCACTTATGAAGTACCTAGGGTAGTAAAATTCATAGACAAAGAGAGTAGAATGATGGTTGCCAGGGGCTGGGAGGAAATGGGGAGTTACTGTTTAATGGGTACAGTTTTAATTTTGCAAAATGAAAAAGTTCTGGAGATTGGTTGCACAACAATGTGAATATACTTAACACTACTGAACTACACTTAAAAATAGTTAAGACAGTAAATTTTATGTTATGTATATTTTACCACAATTTAAAATTTTTTAATTAAAAAATTAATGTCTCAAAACATACCAATTCTTACTTAATAAAATCTTTTCAAAAACATACTTCCCACCCAACTTGTGGGCTGCTGATATTCTGGCAAATCATAATATTGATGCCAATGGTTCTTCCTCCTATTGTCAAGGCTTTCCTGTCCCCAATCACTTTTTAAAATTGATACATAACAGTTGTACACATTTATGGGACACATGATATTTTGACATCTGTATACAATGTGTAATGATCAAATCAGTGTATTTAGGATACCCATCACCTCAAACAGTTATTTCTTTGTTAGGAATATTGCAATTCTTCTCTTCTAGCTATTTTGAAATATACAACATATTATTGTTAACTATAGTCACCCTACTGTGCCATCAAACACTAGAACTTATTCCTTCTATGTAACTGTATGTTTTGTACCCATTAACTGGCATCTCTTCATCCCCCACTCCCCTCTTCCCTTCCCAGCCTCTGGTAACCACCATTCTACTCTCTACCTCCATGCAACCCATCTTTTTTTTAGCTCCCACATATGAGTGAGAACATGCGATGTTTATCTTTCTGTGCCTGGATTATTTCACTTAACATAATGACCTCCAGGCTCATCCATGTTGCTGCAATGACAGGATTTCATTCTTTTTTAAGGCTGAATAGCATTGTAGTATACATACCATATTTTGTTTATCCGTTTATCCATTGATGGACACTAACGTTGATTTTGTATCTTGGCTATTGTGAATACTGCTGCAATAAATATGGGAGTGCAGATATCTCTGTGACATACTGATCTCCTTCCTTTTAAATATATACCCAGCAGTGGGATTGCTGGATTGTATGATATTTCTATTTTTAGTTTTTTGAGGAACCACCACACTGTTTTCCATAATGTCTATACTAATTTACATTCCCACCAACAGTATGAGAGTTTTCTTTTTTCCACATTCTTGCCAGCATTTGTTATTTTTTGTCTTTTTGGTAATAGCCATTTTAACTTGAGTAAGACAATATCTCATTGTGGTTTTGATTTGCATTTTCCTGATGATTAATCCATTTTGAGTTGATTTTTGTATACGGTCAGAGAGGGGGGGCTCTAGTTTTTTTCTTCTGCATATGGATATTCAATTTTCCCAGCACCATTTATTGAAGAGACGGTCCTTTCCCCGCTGTATGTTCTTGATGGCTTGTCAAGAATCAATTGGCCGTAAATGTGTGGATTTATTTCTGGAATTTTTTATTCGGTTCCTTTGGTCTATGTGTCTGTTTTTATGCCCCTACCATGTTATTTTGATTACTATAACTTTGTAGAATATTTTGAAGTCACGTAGTGTGATGACTCCAGTTTTGTTCTTTTTGCTCAGAATTGCTTTGGCTATTTGGGGTCTTTTGTGGTTCTATACAAATTTTAGAATTTTTTTTCTATTTCTGTGAAGAATGTCATTGGTATTTTAATACAGATTACATTGAATCTATAGATTGCTTAAAGTAGCGTGGGCATTTTAACAATATTAATTCTTCCAATCCGTGAGCATGGGATGCCTTACTGTGTTTTTTGTTTGTTTGCTGTTTGTTTTTTTGTCTTTTTGTCTTTTTGAGACAGAGTCTTGCTCTGTCATCCAGGCTGGAGTGCAGTTGCATGATCTCAGTTCACTGCAACCTCCGCCTCCTGGGTTCAAATGATTCTCCTGCCTCCGCCTCCTGAATAGCTGGGTCCACAGGCACATGCCACCATGCCTGACTAGTTTTTGTATTTTTACTAGAGACAGGGTTTCACTGTGTTGGCCAGGCTGGTCTCGAACTCCTGATGTCAAGTGATCCGCCTACCATAGCCTCTTAGAGCGCTGGGATTACAGGCATAAGGCACCACATCTGGCCTAAATTATGATTTTCACAGAAACTTCATTATGTTTTCAATTATCATCACAATCCTAAAGTTTATGCATTCACTACAAAGACTCTGTCAGTTCCTTTTGCTAATATTCAGTTTCTAGAGTACATTTGATGTCAGCTAATATATTTGTTGCTAGATTACATTTGATGTCAGCTAATATATTTTGTCATTTACATATTATTACTTACATTTGTCCAATTTGGATTTTTTGTTGTAACCATAGTGCCCCATTATATTCCCAGTTTTTAAAAATGGATCAACAGTTCATTGTAGTATAAAAGGGGTTAAGAAAAAGTTATCTAAATACTGCAGTGCGGGATAATTCATAAATATAAATAATACATAAGAAGTCAGTGTGAATATAGAGTATGACTCTGTATTACTGGGGCAAAAGAATATGTAATAGTGGTGGCAGAAAAAAACGAATAGGAATGAGAAATACAATAATTATATGAGAATTAGATGCTATCTATAGATGCCTGTGCTTCACCTATTATGAAACTGTCAAATAGTGGCAGGAAGCCACCACAGCCTTTTTATGCTTTTCAAAAACAATGCACAATGACCTCTCTGGTGAACCCACTGAGATTTTCCAGAATAAGCTAAAAATTGTGCTTTCCAGGATGCTAAAGGTTCAAGTTGTACTGCTGCCAAGAACTTTGTAAAACCAGTCGCAAAGTTAATAGAAATGTTGTGCAAGAAGGAAAATTGAATGGTCTGTTGGCAAAACTCTCTTATCAAATGATGGTGTTGTACATCATCTAATATCAATGGCATTCTGCAAAAACAAGTACTTACGTGTTTATGTGAGCAGATATTTTACATTACAGCTAAAATATGTTTGCTTTTGGCATATGTAATGAGCATACATGAGTGATATGTGCTCAGTGTTTTCTTCTGTTGATCTCTGAATACCCAGGTTACAAAAGTGATTTTTTATTTAGGTAAAAATTATTGTGGGCACCAGTACTGAGGTAGCACCCGCTATGCAAGCAGCAATGCCAAGCTTTGCTAGGTGAGTCAGATTGATGGCAAGTGATAGAAAAATAATTGCAACTGCCTTAAGCCATCGAGTGTTTATTTGCTCATACAATTGAATTCAGATACTCAAGCAATATCATCACACTGGTTTTGTCTCCATCTTTCCTCTCTGCCTTCTGCCATGTTAGCTTCAATTTCAGGCTCTGCAGAGTGTCTTCCAGCTATTCCAGTCACATATGCTCTCATGTTGAAGTCCAACATGCCACTCTTCCAATAGCCCCAACGAAAGTTTATGAGAATTTATTAGCTAAGTCCAACTGGGTCACATGCCCATCCATGAATCAGTTTCTATGGCCAAGGGAAGGCAATGCTTTGACTGGTCACACCTAAGTCACCATCCACCCCAGGAGAAGGGGATTAATTCAACTCTCCCCAAAGTGCAGAGTCTGACATGCAAGGAGGGCTGGTATCCCAAAGAAAAATCAAATACTTATACCAAGAAAAGTTTGAATGGATGATGGAGATGGGCCAATAATAGATGTCAACTCTAGTGTCTTAGTAAAATGACAGTTTTTTCACACTCCTTTATTCACTTAGGACTGCTGGATGTTAGCAATATGCTTCTTGAATCAGTATGGACGTAATCTGACTAAATTGCCACTACTCAGAGCATGTTTCTTCAACATACTGTGAAAAGTTATAGGAGCATGCATAAGATGGCTTTTCCACACCAGAGTGCATTAACTATCAAGCAAAAGATGCTGACACTGCATACAAGTGTGACACTGATAATGCCAGCAAGGACCATTTCTGCATGTCCCAGTGCTTGCTACTTTCCAAAGTGCAATTCAGTGGTGCATTTATTTATGTATATGATATACTATATATGTACATATTTCTGAGGCACATGTGATATTTTGTTACATCCATAGAATGTATAATGATCAAGTCAGGACATTTAGGGTATCCATCACGTGAGTATTTATTATTTCTGTGTGTTGGGTACATTTCAAGTCTTCTCTTCAGGTTATCTTGAACTATCCAATACGTTGTTGTTAACCACAGTCACCCTACTCTGTTATCCAGCATTAGAATTTATTCCTTCTATCTAACTGTATGGTTGTACCTATTAACTAATCTTTCTTCATCACCTCCCACCCCATACATCCTTCCTACCCTCTGGTTTCTATCATTCCACTCTCTATCTCCATGAGATCAACTTTTTCAGCTCCCACATGAGTGACAACATGTGGTATTTGTCTTTCTATGCCTATTTCACTCAACATAAGGACCTCCAGTTCCATGCATGTTGCTGCAAATAACAGGATTTCATTTTTTCTCATAACTGAATAGTATCCCATTTTTATATATATCGCATTTTTTTCATCCATATGTCTGTTGATGGACAGTTAGGTTGATTTCATATCTTGGCTATTGTGAATAGTGCATCAATAAACATGGGGGTGCAGGTATCCCTTTGATATATTGATTTCTTATTTTATTTATTTTCTTATTTATTTATTTTTTAGAGAAAGAATTTCACTCTGCTGCCCAGGCTGGAGTGCAGAGACAAGATCATAGCAGTTGCAGTCTCCAACTCCTGGCCTCAAGCAATCTTCCCATATCAGCCTCCTGAATAGCTGGGACTACAGGCACGTGCCACCACACTCGGCCAATTTTTAAATATTTTTGTAGAGACAGGACTTCACTATGTTGCCCAGGTTGGTCTTGAACTCCTGGCCTCAAGCGATCCTCCTGCCTTGGCCTCCCAAAGTGCTGGGATTACAGGTGTGAGTTACTGCACCCAGCCTGTTTTCTTTTTCTTGGGAAAAATACCCAATAGTGGTGTTGTGTTTAATACATTGAATAGTCTGAATTTATCACTTGAGATCCAAAATACTGTGATTTATAATGTTCAGCATAAAATATTGGACATAAATATTTTTAAAAATATTTTTAAGAAAATCAGACCAAGGTCCAAACAGCTCAATCACAAGGAATTTGGCCTTCTTTCAACCTTTGATGAATTTCTTTATTTGTGGAGAAAGAAACCACTGCTGTATTTTGGGGCTACATTTTGAAATCACATTCGGTTCTAGTTAAGCAAGGCAGATTGATCTCATATATGTATACATCTTAGGCCCCTCTTCAAACCCCACTAGAAAGACTGAAAGGAAATTTTTTAAGACATAAACTCACAAGGAATCAAAACACCCATCAAAATGACAGCAGATGAGATATGACAACAAAATTTTGAAAGCTGGAAAGTACATGGCCAAGTGGCAAATAACACAATAAAGCAGAAAAAGCTAAGTGCCTGCAAGGTGGGAAGCCAAGAAGAAGCAAGGTGATTTGTGTCACAGAACTCCAAAAAAGCTTAGGAATTAGAAGGAGAGAGCCTGCTGAAGGTGGGTTGCAGGGTAGAGCCAAAAACAGAACTGGTGAAAATTCTTTAAAGGAACAGCTAGACCTCAGATCTTCATCCCACTCCCACATCGTCCTAAATATAGATGAATGTGTGTAAAAAATTTACTTGACTTACTCATGAAGAAACCTGCAGCATAGGAAAGCTGTTTCAAAGATCATTTGAGAGACAGAAATTTATATATTCAAACAAGAAAAATGTGCTGATATAAGCACGTTAGCATCAAAACCCTTAATACCCTACAGGGCAATAAAGCCATAACCTTTGGGGTTATCCTTTCTACTACTCTTGGCCAAAAATCTACACGTTTACTTGTAAGTTTACAGAGTATGAACCCTAATTAAAAGTGTCAAACAGGGCCGGGCACGGTGGCTCACGCCTGTAATCCTAGCACTTTGGGAGGCCGAGGCGGGCGGATCAGGAGGTCAGGAGATCGAGACCATCCTGGCTAACACGGTGAAACCCCGTCTCTACTAAAAAAAATACAAAAAATTAGCCGGGCGTGGTGGTGCGCGCCTGTAGTCCCAGCTACTCGGGAGGCTGAGGCAGGAGAATGGCGTGAACCCGGGAGGCGGAGCTTGCAGTGAGCCGAGAATGCACCTCTGCACTCCAGCCTGGGCGAGAGTGCAAGACTCCGTCTCAAAAAAAAAAAAAAGGGTCAAACAAAGATACATTCTCCTAAAGAATGAAATAAACCTTGGGCGCCGGGCACGGTGGCTCACGCCTGTAATCCCAGCACTTTGGGAGGCCGAGGCGGGTGGATCACGAGGTCAGGAGATCGAGACCATCCTGGCTAACATGGTGAAACCCCGTCTCTACTAAAACTACAAAAAAAAATTAGTCGGGCATGGTGGCGGGCGCATGTAGTCCCAGCTACTCGGGAGGCTGAGGCAGGAGAATGGCGTGAACCCGGGAGGCGGAGCTTGCAGTGAGCCGAGATCGCGCCACTGCACTCCAGCCTGGGCGACAGCGAGACTCCGTCTCAAAAAAAAAAAAAAAAGAAATAAACCTTGGGCAGGCCTGTTGGATAGTGCTGTCACATGACATCTGGAAGACTTTCAGTCACCCTCTTGCGTTGTTATATGCTTCATATTATTTTTTCTTGATAAGAGAAATAAACGTCTCTTTGAAAAGCCGTTCTTAGCTTTTTTTTTTTAGCTTGCAGCTGAACACAATCACAACTAATAAGCCCTCTTTGTAGCAGGGAACTTGGCTACTGAGAGACAGAGCTCCTGAATTTCAAATTGTACAATTCCCACCACAATAAGGGATTGATTTAGGCTCTTTCTAATCATGAATGGGGATAGCAAAGGCATGTTGATACAAGTAGTAAGCTGTGTGGAAATTGTTTTCACTGTCTGAAACCCCTGAAATGGGTTTCAGAGCCTATTTTGGTGATTAAAAGTTAGATATTTACTTTGTTTTTGCATTCCTGCTGTAATAGTCTTTAAAAAAATCTTCAAGATAATGAATGCCTCTGGCTTCATGTGGCAAAGTTCACTTTTAGAAAGTACCAACATGAACTCACATTAATAATCCTCTAGATTTTATCTTCCTACCTAAATATGGTCAAGTCTCTTCAATTTTTAAAAACAAATCTCTCCAGGTAACCTGGGGCTTGTCTTAGTCCATTCCAGTGACTATTATAAAATAGTGTAGACTGTGTGGCTTACATACAACTTTTATTTCTTACAGTTCTGGAGGCTGGAAGTCTGAGATCAAGACACAGGTAGATTTTGTGTCTGGTGAGGGCCTCCTTCCTGATTCATAGATGATGCCTTCTCGCTGTATCCTCACATAATGGGAGGGGCAAGTGAGCTCTCTGGGGTCCCTTTTATAAAGACACTAATCCTGTTCATGAGGGCTCCACCGTCATGATCTCATCACCTCCCAAAGGCCCCACCTCCTAATACCATCACCTTGAGAGTTAGGATTTCAAGATAGGAATTTGGGAGGGATATGTATATTCAGTATATAGCAGGGCTCATAGGGCATTCATCATCTTCAGTGATGCCCATTGTGCTTGGCTTCTCTTTTTCTTCATCCTCAGATATCTGTTCCTGGAGGACGCGGAGGGGCCTCGCCATCTCTGCATCCCAGCAGCTCCAGGAACAGCTCCTGTGCATGGCAGATGCACACTAACTGCTTGAAAACTGGCACTAATAGAGCAGACAGGGAAGAGCAAAAATCAAAGAAAGAAAAACCCAAAGTAAACAAAAGCAACAACAATCTCCAAATTTTAGAAACAGAGGCTCACAGGCGCTGTTGCTACCCTTCTTTCTATCCTTTACAATCTGTCTACTGTCTGCTCTGCTCCATGACTTTTGCTAACAGCATGGATGGCATCATAACCACTAACTCAATGGTCGTTTCTTATTTTTTATCCTGCTTGATCTCTCTCTGAAGATCAAACAAACAAAACAAACAAACAAAAAAAGTTAGCTGGGCTTGGTGGCACGTACCTGTGGTCCCAGCTACTCAGGAGGCTGAGGTGGGAGGATCACTTGAGCTCTGGGAGGTCGAGGCTGCAGTGAGCTATGATGGCACCAATACACTCCAGCCAGGGCAAAGAGTGAGACACAGTCTCTAAAAAAAAAAGGAAAGAAAAGGGCTGGGCACGGTGGCTCACGCCTGTAATCCCAGCACTTTGGTAGGCCAAGGCAGGCAGATCACCTGAGGTCGGGAGTTCAAGACCAGCCTGACCAACTTGGAGAAACCCTGTCTCTACTAAAAATACAAAATTAGCTGGGTGTGTTGGCGCATGCCCGTAATCACAGCTACTCGGGAGGCTGAGGCAGAAGAATCGCTTGAACTCAGGAGGTGGAGGTGTCGGTGAGCCGAGATCGCGCCATTGCACTCCAGCCTGAGCAACAAGAGTGAAACTCCGTCTCAAAAAAAAAAAAAAGAAAAGAAAAGTCAAACACACCATTGTGCTTCCTTTTTTAAAAAGAGATGGAATAAGTCTCAAAAAAGGCAACAAATTTTTTTCATATATATCATGCCTTATCAACAAATGTTTGTAGTCAAAAGACCAGAAAAGCTAAGACAGAAAAGGAAAATAAAAATTGAGGCAGGAAAGGCAGCTTTTACTAAAACACCAAAGTAAGTTAGTTAAACCACAGGATCCTCAGGTTCAGATAGGATAGAGCCATAGTGCCTGTTGGTTAATTCCTACCTGGAGTTCAAGTCCAACAGAGCTTATGTCTTACCTAGAGGGACTTAGCCTGAAACAGAATTTTTTGCACTAGTTAGGTTGTCTGGGCAGACATCCTCTTTGGCAGGGTGGGGACAAAAGGGGGGTCTTACTTTTTAAATTGAAGTATAATTGATATAAAACATATAGTTTTTGTTTGGTTTTGTTTGTTTGGAAACAGGGTTTCGCTCTGTCACTTAGGCTTGAGTGCAGTGGTATGAACACGGCTCATGCAGCCTTGATCTCCCAGGCTCAATTGATCCTCCCACCTCAGCCTCCCAAGTAGCTGGGACCACAGGTGTATGCCACCATGCCCAGATAATTTTTGTATTTTTTGCAGAGATGAGTTTTCCCCATGTTGCCCAGGCTGGTCTCAAACTCTTGACCTCAAGTGATCTGCCCATCTCAGCCTCCTAAAGTGCTAGCATTACAGGCATGAGCCACTACACCTGGCCTAGATAGATCTTAAGTATACAGTTCTATGGGTCTTGGCAATTATGTACTTGTGTAACCGATAGCAAAATCAAGACATAGAATATTTCATTTTTTGTTTTCTGAGACAGGGTCTTGCTCTGTCACCCAAGCTGGAGTGCAGCAGCACCATCGTAGCTTACTGTAACCTCTGCCTCCTGGGCTCAAGCGATCCTCCCACCTCAGCCTCCAGAGTAGCTGGGACTACGTGCATACCACCATGCCTGGTTCATTTTTTGTATTTTTTGTAGAGACGAGTTTCACCATGTTGCCCAGACTGGTCTCAAACTCCTGGGCTCAAGCGTTCCACCTGCCTTGGCCTCCCAAAGTGCTGGGATTATAGGCTTGAACCGAGCCAGGCCGACATAGACCATTTCTTCCATCTTAGAGGTCCCTATTGCCTCTTTCCAGTCAATCCCCATGTACCTACCTTCCCCACCCCTGCAAGTCCCTCCAATTACTTTCTGGATTTTATCACTATAGGTTAGTTTTGCTTGTTCTAGAATTTCACTTACATGGACTCTGACAGAATGGCTTTTTTCATTCAACATGATGTTTCTGAGACTCATTCATGTTGCTGCATGTGTCCTATTTATTTCCTTTTTATTACTCAGTAGTATTCCATTGTATCGATATACTGCTATTTGATTATTAATTCTCCCGCTGATGGATATTTGAGTTGTTTTCAGTTTGGGGCTCTTAGGAAGAAAGTTGCTAATGAACGTTCTTGTCCGGAGTTTTTGTTTGTTTGTTTGTTTTTGACAAATGGTTTCATGACTCATGAGAAAATACCTAGGCATGGAATTCATGGGTCCTAGGGCAGATGTATGTATAACTTTATAAGAAACTGACAAAAATTGTTGTACCTTTTTTTTTTTTTTTGAGACAGTCTTGCTCTGTCACCCAGGCTGGAGTGCAGTGGCACTATAGAACTCAGCTCACTGCAACCTCCACCTCCTGGGTTCAAGTGATTCTCCTGCCTCAGCCTCCCAAGTAGCTGGGATTACGGGTGCCCACCACCACGCCTGGCTAATTTTTGTATTTTTAGTAGAGACAGGGTTTTGCCATATTGGCCAGGCTGGTCTCAAACTCTTGACCTCAGGTGATCCATGTTGTATCATTTTAAGTTCCTACCAGCAGTTCAAGAATATTCCAGTTGCTCCACATTCTTGCCATTACTTGGCATTGTCAGCTTTTCAAAATTTTAGCCACATAGTGGTATCTCAACTGGGTTTTAATTCCATTTCCGCGATAACTAACGATGATGAGCACTGTTACATGTACTTCTTGGACATTCCTATGTCTTCTTTCATGAAGTGTCTGTTTTTAATGCCTTCTATCTGCCTTTTTTTTTTTTTTACAGCCTGCATTAATTTCCCTTAAAGAAGCAGCTCTCCAAGTCTGCTGCCTGGAAGAGTTCTGTGATGAAACAGATCAATTCAAGCAAATACATTTAGCCAAAATAGCTTTCTATGCTGGTCCAATTTCACCGTTAAAAAGCAAATATGCTTGCTCACATAAATTGGTATAACCTTTCCAAAGTAAAATGCTGACTCTAGCGTTTTACTTCCAACTTTGGGGTATGTATGTACTATAAGCAGTTTCACCACTAGCATGACCACTATAGACTATGGTCTATTATAAATAATGTTTAAAAAAAACCCATGTGTTTGCTTTTAAATGAACTCTAGCCTGGGGCAACATTGAAAATCATTAGTATTTCTATTCTCACAAAATGAGGCTGAGGCAACAAGCACAATCAATAATTAATAATCAACGAGTCTTAAAATACTTTAGAATGATTGGCATAAAATATACTGTAAGAGCTCATTAAAAGATAAATGAGAAAACTTCATTTTCACCCACCACAAAGTGTTTCAATAAAGAATTAAAATCTTACAGAGAGGAAGTCGTGGTCTTATGAGGTAGGTTTACAGCAGTTCATCTAACTTTCATGTTGGCTATCACTGGTGACACCAGCTTCATCTTTGTACTTAAGGATTAATCAGTTTGAATGCTTGATTATTCCATCTTTACTGGTGAAGACTTATTAAACGGCACTTTTATATGCTGTAAGGAACTTAATATTACTGAATGTAATCATAAATATGACGTTAGGGTGTGATACAATGGCCATCAGGTAAGTCTCATTCCACTTGACAGAAAAAATAATCTCTTTTCTTCTCCTGTATCTATTGCATTATGCTCACATTACAACATTTCAAAGTTTTCTGATTTTTGCCCACTGTTCTTATATTTGCACTTTTATTTTCTGTGTTTTTGAGTACTGATGCCAATTTGTCCCTATTTCACAACAGCAAATTGCTTGATCTAGAGTATTTTAAGCATATTGTACTGAGTCACCTCGGCTAGAGCATCTCAAACCTTAGTGTGCATAGGAATCACCTGGAGTTCTTGTTAAACTGCAAATTCTAATTCAGTAGGTCGAGGGTGGACCCTGATTCTGCATTTCTAACGCTTTCAGGGTACACCCATTCTGCTCACCAGGGATCCGACTTTAGTAGTAAGGGACTATAGAATAATGGCTGTCACCATTTTGACTGATATTCAAATGTAATTTACCATTTAAACTTTTTTCAGATAGGGTCTTGCTCTGTCACCCAGGCTGGAGTGCAGTGGTGAGATTTTTGCTCACTGCAATCTCCACCTCCTGGGCTCAAGTGATCCTCCCACCTCAGCCTCCTGAGTAGCTGAGTGCATGCTATCACACTCAGCTAATTTTTGTAATTTTTGTACGGACTGTTACGCCATGTTACTCAAGCTGGACCCAAATTCCTGTGTTCAAGTGAATCACCAGCCTCGGCCTCCCAAAGTGCTGAAATTACAGGCATGAGCTACCACGCCCAACCAAAACATTTTTATTGATACACAATAATTGCACTTATTTACGGGATGGGTCCATGTGATATTTTGATACATGCATACAATGTGTAATGATCAAATCAGGGTATTTAGGTATTTGATACATGCATACAACATGTAATGATCAAATCAGAATATTTAGGTATTTGATACATGCATGCAATGTGTAATGATCAAATCAGGGTATTTAGGTATTTGATACATGCATACAACATGTAATGATCAAATCAGAATATTTAGGTATTTGATACATGCATGCAATGTGTAATGATCAAATCAGGGTATTTAGGTATTTGATACATACATACAACATGTAATGATCAAATCAGGGTATCTATCACCTCAAATATTTATCATTTCTTGTATTGGGAACACTTCAAATCTCTTCTAGCTATTTTGAAGTATAAAATAAATTACTGTTAACTGTATTAGGCTGTTCTTGCATTGCTATAAAGAAATACCTGAGACTAGGAAAAGAGGCTTAATTGGCTCACGGTTCTGCAGGAAGCATGGTGCTGGCATCTGCTTGGCTTCCAGTGAAACCTCAGGGAGCTTTCAGTCATGGCAGACGGTGAAGGGGGAACCAGCATGTCACATGGCAAAAGCAGGAGCAAGCAAGAGAGAGTTGGGAGAGAGTTGCCACATGCTTTTTTCTTTCTTTGGAGAAGGAGTCTCACTCTGTCACCAAGGCTGGAGTGCAGTGGTGCAATTTGGGCTCACTGCAACCTCCGTCTCCCGGGTTCAAACAATTCTCCTGCCTCAGCCTCCCAAGTAGCTGAGACTACAGGCACATGCCACTACACCCGGCTAATTTTTTGTATTTTAGTAGAGACGGGGTTTCACCATGTTACCCAGGCCAGTCTCGAACTCCTGAGCTCAGGCAATCCACCCGCCTCGGCCTCCCAAAGTGCTGGGATTACAGGGGTGAGCCACCACACCTGGCCAGCCACATGCTTTTAAACAAAGCATCTCATGTGAACTCAGAACAAGAGCTCACGTATCATGAAGGGGATGGCCTAAGCCATTCGTGAGGGATCTGCCCCCATGATCCAATCACCTCCCACTGGACCCACTTCCAGCATTGGGGATTACAATTCCACATGAGATTTGTGTGGGAACAAGTATCCACACTGTATCATTAACTACAGTCACCCTGCTGTGCTATGGAACACTAGAACATATTCATTCTATCTAACTGCATTACAAGTTTTTAGCTACACAAATATTGCATCATGGCAGGTGATGTACTTTGCCTGCCTAACTGCCATCTCATCCCCACCTCCTCCACAAACCTTCTGTTTATTGATACAACTCCCATTTTACTTAGGGAACAATCTGACATTAGCTATTATGCTCCTCTTATCCACTTTCCCAGACCCTCTGCATCTAATAATGGCCATGTTACTCAACACTGGCCAACAAAATGAAGAGAAGAATTCTCCTAGGACACTTCTGGGAAAGCTTTTATTTTCCTGCTGAAAGAGACTGTAATAAAAGAAACACCGCCCTCCCCCCACCTTTTTTTTCTTAGAGACAGTATCTTGCTCTGTCACCCAGGCTGGAGTGCAGTAGCATCATCATAGTTCAGTGCAGCCTCAAACTCCCAGGCTCAAGTGATCCTCCTGCCTCAACCTCCCAAGTAGCTGGGACCACAGGCATGCGCCACCATGTTGGGCTAATTTTTTATTTTTTGTAGAGACAGGGTCCCACTATGCTGCCCAGAATGGTCTCAAATTCCTGGGCTCAAGCAATCCTCCCACCTCAGCCTGATTACAGGCATGGGCCACCACACTTGCCGGGTTTATATATATTTTTAAAAGAAAAGGCCACCCATATGTTCTGAGGATCCTGGAAAACATTGGGATAGGTCCAGAAGTTAAAAACAAACAAAACAAAAATAAGCACCTATCAAAATATCACATTACTTTATCGTCTTAGTCCAATTTAAATACCATTTGTTTTAAGTTCTCAGATGTTCTATGGAATGGGGAAGCTCCTGACCAAAGTCTTCTGGCTTATGTTTTAAAAACTGTCACCAAAGAAAATGTTAGCTTTGCAAAGCCAACCACAAGCTGAAATGCAAGAAGAAATGAGAACTAAGAAATTTAGGGTGTTAAAAATAGAAATTATAACTAGCAATAGTATCACCCTGCTTCCTGGGCTTTTTGTTTTCGTTTCTTTCGCAAACATAATTATGAAAAATATTTGAGCCGTTAAAATTTTTTGAGATGATTGATTTTCTGAATTTAAATGTTGTTATAACTCTTAATGGGTGTCCATTCTAAAGAAATTTGACAAAGTTTAAAATTTTCTACCTACGTAATGATTTCTACATTTAATATGTCAAGCTGAGTTTTGTTTCTGTTAGGGCTACAAAGCTATATATTTCTTTTTTTTTTTTTTCTGAGACAGAGTCTCACTCTGTTGCCCAGGCTAGAGTGCAGTGGTGCGATCTCGGCTCACTGCAACCTCCGCCTCCCAGGCTCAAGTGATTCTCCTGACTCAGCCTCCCGAGTAGCTGGGATTACAGGCACTTACCACCACGGCCCAGCTAATTTTTGTATTTTTAGTAGAGACAGGGGTTCACCATATTGGCCAAGCTGGTTTTGAACTCCTGACCTCAGGTGATCCACCCACCTCAGCCTCCCAAACTGCTAGGATTACAGGCGTGAGCCACTGCACCTAGCCCAAAGCTATATATTTCTGTTTTCAGTGTTAAGTAGTAGTAGGTTTCTTTCTCACAAAGTTTGTTATGAAGTTTTCAGTATTTCAAGCTTGTTGTTTCACAAAGCAAATAAAATGGAAGTTGGAGCAAGATGGTGGAATAGGACTCTCCAATGACTGCCCCACCACCATCTCTGCCAAAACATCAATTTGAACAACTATCCATGCATGAAAATACCGGCTGGGCGTAGTGGCTCACGCCTGTAATCTCAGCACTTTGGGAGGTCGAGGTGGGTGGATCACCTGGGGTCGGGAGTTCGAGACCAGCCTGACCAACATGGTGAAACCCCATCTCCACTAAAAATACAAAAATTAACCAGGCATGGTGGTGGGCACCTATAATCCCAGCTACTCAGGAGGCCGAGGCAGGAGAATGGCTTGAACCCGGGAGGCGGAGGTTGCAGTGACCCGAGATCACGCTACTGCACTCCAGCCTGGATGACAGAGCAAGATTCCATCTAGGACGGAAGGAAGAAAGGAGGGAAGGAAGGAAGGAAGGAAGGAAGGAAGGAAGGAAGGAAGGAAGGAAGGAAGGAAGCAAAATATGAATATAAGAAAGATATAGTCCCTACCTTTGAGGATCTTAGAGTCCACCAAAAGGGAGATGGGCACGTTAACAAATGAGCACTAAAGTTATGTAGGTGCAAAATTAAAAATCTGGGCCGGCACCGTGGCTCACACCTGTAATCCTAGAACCTTGGGAGGTCGAGGTGGGAGGATTGCTTGAGCCCAGGAGTTCGAGACCAGCCTGGGCAACATAGCAAGATGTTAAAAATAAAAATTTAGCCAGACATGGTGGTGTGTGCCTGTGGTCCCAGCTACTCGGGAGACTGTGGAGGGAGGATCACTTGAGCCTAGAAGGTCAAGACTGCAGTGAGCTGCGATCATGCCACTGCACTCCAGCCTGGGTGACAGAGCAAGACCCTGTCTCAAAAAACAAAAACGAAAAAAACTGCATGTGGCTCTATGACTTCCAAAGAAATGAATGTTCAATTCTATCCAAAGCAGAGGGTAGGCTTCTTTGAGGAGGTAAATCCTGTTGTGTCTCTAAAGATGTTCAAAGATCAATGGTGGGTCAGTCTGTGGGACTCAGAGTGGGGGATTACATTCCAGTTGAACCAGCAGGAGCAATGATACAGGGTGTGAAATAGCAAGGTGCATTCCCCGTTAAAAAAGCTCAGTGTGCCCATTCTCTATAGTTTTGAGGTGGGGAGAAGGCATTATAGTGAGATAACATGTAGCAGGTAGTCATGTATCACAGCTAAGGACTTTGAACTTTATCTTAGAGGGACGCAGAAGCCATGGGCTAGCCATTTTTATTTATTTCCTAGCCTAAATCATCCTGATTCTGAGCAGCTACTATGGTCTATGATTACTGCAATAGATTGTTTTCAGAATGGTTACCATCATTCCCCTCCCTATATCCCTGCCTTGGGTAGTTCTCTTCACTCTGACGCTTGAGCTTAGCCATGTGACTTGCTTTGGACAATGGGGAAATAACAAACATGACACTTGGAAAGTGCTTGCACTACAGTAATAAAGACACTATACACTATGAGCCAGCAAGAGGACTCCTTTGTATTTGATGAGTTGAAAACAGGTCCACAGCAAACCTGCACAGAAATAATCAGAGTATATAGGGAAATTGGGAGAAAGTAACAAACAAGTGAACTAAATGTAAGACATTGGCTGGAAACTTTTTCACAGAAGTTCAAAGACGATACATTAAAATTTATTAACCTCATAGTTAATTAGTAAAAACCAATATAAAAACACAAGACGATCCCATTTCACATACACTAGATAGACAAAAATAATTCATTAAAACATTAGATCATTCCAGTGTTGCCAATTACATGGAATAAATAGACACATGTGCAAGAATGGTGGAAGGGTCAACTCATAGACTGTATTAGAAATTACTGGTAATCTTGAAGTTTCCCAGAACCTACAACCCTGCAAATTTTCTCTAATGTAGAAAATTTGTTATGTATAGGCACTTGCAAACTTAAGTATGATTCGAGCAACATTTTTCATAAGAGAAGAACGGAAAATCAAAGGAAGCCAAAGACTATAATAAATGGAATGGATGAGCAAACTGAGTTGTCCAAGACTCAGACACCAGCAGGTGTGAAATATCCTAGGGGGAAGAAAACAAAGGGATGCCAAAGCATTTACTTCCTTTCATGGAAAGTGCAAATGAGGCAACATTAAGTAAAACACTCCTTGGTGATAAATAGTGGATAGTAAAGCCATAAAAAATATCCACAGAATGATAGATAGTGGTCACCTCTGATGACAGAAGGCAAATGAAGTCAGGGTAGAGCACCACAGGGAGACTATGAAATGCCCAATGTCTGTTCATTACTGTGAGCCTCCAGTCTAAAAAACTTTATATGATGTTTATCTAAATGTAAAACAGAACATTTTACTCATTTTTCTGAATAAGATATAATTTATTATACATATAGGCCAGGCACAGTGGCTCACGCCTGTAATCCCAGCACTTTGCGAGGCCGAGGCGGGCGGATCACCTGAGGTCGGGAGTTTGAGACCAGCCTGACCAACATGGAGAAACCCTGTCTCTACTAAAAATACAAAATTAGCCAGGCATGGTGGCGCATGCCTGTAATCCCAGCTACTCGGGAGGCTTGAGGCAAGAGAATTGCTTGAACCTGGAAGGCAGAGGTTGCAGTGAGCCGAGGTCGCACCATTGCACTCCAGCCTGGGCAACAAGAGCAAAACTCTGTCTCAAAAAAAAAAATTATTACACATATATAAAGAATGATTTAAGCACTAAAATTATAATTTATTTATTTATTTATTATTTATTTATTTATTTGAGACAAAGTCTCACTGTTGCCCACACTGGAGTGCAGTGGTGCAATCCTAGTTTACTGCAACCTCCGCCTTCCGGGTTCTAGTGATTCCCCTGCTTCCGCCTCCCCAGTAGCTGAGATTACAGACCTGTGCCACCACGCCTGGCTAATTTTTGTATTTTTCGCAGAGACAGGGTTTTGCCATGTTGTCCAGGCTGGTCTCAAACTCCTGACATCAAGTGATCCAGCCGCCTCAGCCTCCCAAAGTGCTGGGATTACAAGAGTGAGCCACTGCACCCAGCTAAAAACTATAATTTAAAAAAATAAAGTCCTTACACTTTGGAGTTGTTCCTGGGACCCATGCGGTCATCACCTTGTGGACAAGGCCAGGATGCCCTTCCAGAGACATGTAATCCAGTCACCTTCATCACTCTAGCCAACAGCCAGCACCCATTCCAGACATGTGAGTAATGCATACTACATCAATCATTTCTATTAATGCATAATCGTTAGGGAAACTCAGAATGCTAGAAAGGAGACATGTCACTCATAATTATACTACCCAAATATAACTACTATAAGCTTTTTTAGTATTTTTATTTCCAATCTTTTTTTTTTTTAAGTTTTTTGAGACGGAGTTTCACTCTTGTTGCTCAGGCTGGAGTGCAATGGCATGATCTCAGCTCACTGCAACCTCTGCCTCCCGGGTTCGAGCGATTCTCCTACCTCCGCTTCCCAAGTAGCCGGGATTACAGGTGCCCGCCACCACACCCAGCTAATTTTTTGTATTTTTAGTAGAGACAGGGTTTCACCATGTTGGCCAGGCTGGTCTCGAACTCCTGACCTCAAGTGATCTGCCCGCCTCAGCCTCCCAAAGTGCTGGGATTACAAGCGTGAGCCACCGTGCCTGGCCTATTTCCAATCTTATCTGCCCAGATTTCTCTATATGGTTATAATCAATATATATGGACAGTTTTGCAGCCCGCTTTTTAATTTGTATTAAACAAGTATATTTTCGGCCAGGCACAGTGGCTCACACCTATAATTGCAGCATTTTGAAAGGCTGAGGCAGGCGGATCACTTGAGGTCAGGAGTTCGAGACCAGCCTGTCCAACATGGCGAAACGCCGTCTGTACTAAAAATACAAAAACTAGCCAGGTGTTGTGGCAGGTGCCTGTTATCTCAGCTACTCGGGAGGCTGAGGCAGGAGAATCACTTGAATCCAGGAGAAGGAAGTTGCAGTGAGCCGAGATCGTGCCACTGTACTGTAGCCTAGATGACAGATCAAGACTCTTGTCTCTACAAAAAAAAAAAAAAGTATATTTTCGTATATGTAACACTTTAAATATACCATGTTTAATGGCTGGGTAATAGTCCATCTGATCTGGCAAATGAACTATAATTCCTTTGCTGTTGTTGAAAAATTAGGTATATGATGTAATAAACCTTTAAAACCTTTAAAAGTCGGCACCCCTGTCAGAGCAGACCTGGGGACCTGTGAGCCCTGCACCCAGTTAACCACTGAAGGGGTTGGCTAAGGCTACCAGCCCCTTTGGTGAGAACTCTGCCTGGGGCTCCGCTGATGGTTCTGAATCATGGAGGTGAAGAGGACTTCTCTAGCCAGGTGACGTTCTTGTTGAAAGTCACAGTCTACCTCAATCGGCTCTTCCTGCAAACTGTCTTTAAGAGAGATGCCTGCCCCCACTGATCCAGGAGCTAGGGCGTAGCAGCTTCCATGGATAGGGAGGTGGGCCCTCTTGTGACCTTTGTGTGGAAGGCAATGTTGACTATGCTTCTGCACTGGCAGGCATCGCCTTCCACAATGAAGGGCGCTGGTTGAATGATCCAGCCACAAGACCCTCGTGGTGCTGAGCTGGACCTACTACCTCAGAAGAGTGGCTCCGACAGCACCGGCAACAGCACTTGACATAGGGTTGTCCAACTGGAGCTTCACAATAACCAAATATTTAGCTGTCCTCTTCATCGTCAATCTTCTCTCTGATCTCCAAGCTGGAGGAGCTGCAATGGCACTGGTCCTTGTGATCCTCCTCATCGCCAGGGGTCTCTTCATGTTCACCTTCAAGTCCACACAGCCCAATGTGGAGGGCTTCGCCTTGGTGCTGGGGACCTCGCTCATTGGTGGCATTCGCCGAACCCTCACCCAGACATTCCTGCAGAAGGCTGATCTTGGCTTCCAGGACTCCATCGACAGCATGCTCCACCTGCAGCCGCTCATGTTTCTGGGGCTTTTCCCTCTCTTTGCTGTATGTGAAAGTCGCCATTTGTCCACGTCTGGGGAAATATTTCATTTCCAGGATACAGGGCTGCTCCTGGGGTACTTGGGAGCCTCTTCCTTGGTGGGCGTCTCACCTTTGGTTTGGACTTCTCTGAGTTCCTCCTGGTCTCCAGACCCTCCAGCCTCACTCTCTCCATTGCTGGCATTTGGAAGGAAGTCTGCACTTTGCTGTTGGCAGCTCATCTGCTGGATGATCAGATCAGCCACCTGAACTGACTGGGCTTCCTTCTCTGCCTCTCGGGAATATCCTCAAAACCCTGCACTCCAGAGGTGATGACAGCTCTGAACCCTTGAAGGGGCTGGGCTCCAGTTCAACCTGGAGCCACTGCCCTGAAGCGGCCAGCAGGAGGAAGATGACAATGGGGAGGAGGAGTACTTTACGGCCCAGAGACAGCAGTGACCAGCCAAGGGGAGCAGCTTGAAAGCAGGCCACTCCCTACTAACACTTGGCAGTAGCACAGGGGACCTGGGTGGCTGGCTCTTCATGGCAGCTGGGAGCAGTGGACCAGGAGTCACCTGGGCGTGACCATATGGTGTGGCCAGGTCAGGGACTTGTGGCTCCTTCCCCTCTCTTTGGAGCATGGTCAAACAGACAGGGTGAGCACCAGGCCAGCTTGGGACCTGGCCAGAGCTGGGCCCAAGCTGTGCTAGAATCACAGCAGGAGATGGGAGTGGGCTGGTTCTCCTCAACTATTTCCCAGACTCTGACAGCCAAGTCTCATTTCTGAGGCTTAGCAGCTTTCTAAGGGGACTGGGTTTGGACTGCAGAGCAATTGGGAAGGGGATCTGGAGAGGCTGGGGCCCTCATCACCTGGGCAGCATCTTTTCTCAGATAGCAAATTTATTTATACTTTGGAAATACATGGTTCACGGTCCAGAGAAAAGGAACAAAAAAATCCCTCATAAGCATAAAGGTTTCTTTAACTTTAGGATTATTCCATATAACATTCTCATGAAGCAGAGCAATTGGATCAAAAGGTGTGAATATCATTGAGGACCAATACACATTACCAACTCACATGAAGGATTTCATACCAGTTTACATACCCATCAACATTGTCTGAGTGGTCATTTCACCAAAGCCTCAAATGCCCCATGGCTTTCTGTAGTTGTTCATTTTGTTTTGTTTTCTATCTTTTTTAATTTGGGTGAGAAATTAATTCTGGTTTTCATTTTAATTATTTCTTCAATAATTAATAAGGTGGAAGTGTTAGAAAGTCACATTTTCCAGTGCCTATCAGAGCACTAGGCTAGTTGATTTAAGTTGCGTTAAAATAACTTTCTTCATAGCCACACAATAGCTGCTTCCAAATTTCCATATAGTGTCTAGAAATAGCTATCTGTTTGAATATGTATTTGCACAGCAATTTCAAAATATTGAGAAGATGTCAGTTGTCTATAACTAAGAATAAGGCTACCCAGTGAAGATTATTCGGCGGAGACCTAAACTCCCAAGCTACCCATTGGTATTGCCAGGAAATCCACACCACAGTATTGCTGCAATTTACAGATGAGTACCCTAAGCCTTGGAGGTTTTAAGAAACTTGCCTGGCTGGGCGTGGTGGCTCACGATTGTAATCCCAGCACTTTGGGAGGCAGAGGGGGGGAGGATCACTTGAGTCCAAGAGTTCAAGACCAACCTGGGCAACATGACGAAACTCCGTCTCTACAAAAAATACATAAATGAGCCAGGTGTGGTGCATGCACCTGTAGTCCCAGCTACTAACTAGGGAGGCTGAGGCAGGACCGTCCCCTGAGCCTAGGAGGTCAAGGCTGCAGTGAGCCATGATCACACCAATGTACTCCAGCCTGGGCAATAGAATGAGGAAGAAGAAAAAAAGAAAAGGAAACTTTCTCAAGAGTCCTGTAGATATATAAACCTCAGAGAATGTAAATAGACGATCAGGGCAGAGTGGATGGGGGTCCTCAGTTCATAGAACAAAAATCAAATTAAGTAGCAAGAATGACATAACATCGTTACAAGATCTTTCCGGTACATCTCAAATACAATCACTTCTTATATCTCTACTGCTACTACCCCATCCAAAGCACATCCTCTCTGTCTCTGCTGGATTACCACAGTAGTCTGCAAACTAGTTTCCAAGTCCATCCATAATCCTCTACAGCTTACCTTCTACACGTCTCCTAAAGATATTAGCAATCTTCCTTTTTTTTTTTTTTTTTTTTTTTTGAGACGGAGTCTCGCTCTGGCCTAGCGCAGTGGCGCAGTCTCGGCTCACTGCAACCTCTGCCTCCTGGGCCCAAGCAATTCTTCCGCCTCAGCCTTCTGAGTAGCTAGGACTACAGGCTCATGCCACAATGCCTGGCTCATTTTTTTTGCAATTTTGGTAGAGACGGGGTTTCACCATGTTGGCCAGCCAGGCTGGTCTCGAATTCCTGACTTCAGGTGATCCACCCACCTCGGCCTCCCAAAATGCTGAGATTACAGGCGTAAACCACCGTGCCCGGCTACAATCTTCTTTTTCCTTTTATTCATTTGGCAGTGAAGGGAACTTGCATAGGTGACTCTGGTCACTCTGGTGACTCTGGTCATCTTCCTCTGACATCTCGTAGTTCCTCCCCACCCCCAGTGGAAAAAAAGAACCATAAGTACATGAGCCCAAGCTGACGCATTCCCCACCTGTAGGACTTGGGCTTTGCCCATGCCTGGGTAGGAAGAGCAGCCAGACCATCATCTCGGCCACCTGAAACAGTCTCCCTCATTCTCCCTGCTCAATTTCCAGCCTGCCAGATGGAGGGGTGTCTTGAGTACCTGCTATGGGACAGACACCATGTCAGATAATAGGTACAAGACAGTGAACAAGATACAAATGATTCTAGAATTTTGGCACTTACTTTCTAGCAAGGAATACTGACAAAAGTAAATAAACAAAGAAAATTCATGCAGTGTGATAAGCACTAGGAAGAAAGTGCAGTATGAAATTAGCCTAGAAAGTAATAGGGAGGGCAGTCAACTGACTTATATTGGGTGGTTGACAAAGGTCTCCCTGGGAAAATGACATTTAAGCTGAGACTCAAAGGAAGAGAAGGAGGAGTGGGGTTGGGGTTGTGGAGAGGCTGAAAGAGAACAGTAAGTTCAAAGACCCTGAGGTGGAATAAAAATGGGCAAGCTCAGTGATCTGAAAGATCAGAATGTTCTTGGTGCACAGCGAGCAAAGGGAAGTTTGATATGAAACGTCCCTGAGATGTAAGCAGGAGTCCAATCACATAAGGCCTTAGAGACTATGATAAGGAGTTTGGACTTCATTCAAGGTACAATGGAAAGGCATAAGAAGAGTTAATGAAGGGAAGAAAATTAATCAACTATCCCTTGATGTTCTATGAGAAATGGATTGGAATGTTCATGAGTGGTGGTGGGAAGACCAGGTGGGAGCCTGTGGCTCTGATCAGGTGAAAGTTAATGGTGGCTGGGACTGGGCTGGTGGCCATGAAGATGGAAAGAATTGGAGGGCTCTCAAGATACATTTGGGAGGTAGAATCAAAAGAAATTGCTAAAAAGGAAAATCCACATTCACCAAATACTAATAGATTCGTTTGTGTCTTTAACAATTAAACAATCACTAAACACCCCTAGATCAAAATGGCAAGAAAAAAAAAAAAGAAATGTAAAGACTATTCTAGAAAGAAATGTTGGCCGGGCGCAGTGGCTCATGCCTGTAATCCCAGCACTTTGGGAGGCTGAGATGGGCAGATCACAAGGTCAGGAGTTCGAGACCAGCGTGGCCAACATAGTGAAACCCAGTCTCTAATAAAAATACAAAAAAATTAGCCGGGCATGGTGGTGGGCGCCTGTAATCCCAGCTACTTGGGAGGTTGAGGCAAGGAGAATTGCTTGAACCTGGGAGGTGGAGGTTGCAGTGAGCCGAGATCATGTCACTGCACTCCAGCCCGGGCGACAGTGCAAGATTCTGTCTCAAAAAAAAAAAAAAAGAAAGAAAAAGAAAGAAAAGTTATACTGCCATTTGTGATTTAAATTTTAAGAAATCATTCTGAAGGACTTTGATGAAACAGGCACTTATAATTGGATGGCTGATGACTCACAACATGCATAATCATTAAAAAATAAACTTTTTGGCTGGGCGCGGTGGCTCACACCTGTAATCCCAGCACTTGGGAGGCTGAGCCGGGTGGATGGCCTGAGGTCAGGAGTTCGAGACCAGCCTGGCCAACATGGTGAAACCCCGTCTCTACTAAAAAAATACAAAAATTAGCCGGTTGTGGCGGCAGGCGCCTGTAATCCCAGCTACTCAGGAGGCTGAGGCAGGAGAATCGCTTGAACTTGGGAGACGGAGGTTGCCATGAGTGGAGATCGCACCATTGCACTCCAGCTTGGGTGACAAGAGCGAGACTTCGTCTCAAAAAATAAAATAAAATAAATATAAATATAAATAAATAAATAATTTTTTTAATTGAGGATGACTCCAAGGTTTCGGGTTGAATAATGAGTTGGCTGGCATTGCCCTTTACTGAGATAAGGACAACTGGGCAGGGAAATAAGGTAAAGGTTGTGCACAGGGATTAAGAGTTCAACTCTAGACATGTTAAGTTTGAGGTGGGCTTAGTCTTCTTGACTCTGGATAAGGTAAACACACGATGGTTCTTTATAAAAATAGATGTAACAACAACAAATTAAGCACTAATAACAGTGGAGAACAATCTGTAAAAGGCCTTCCAAAAGTAAAAGCACCCAAAACTGCTGTGTTTCTCAGATAATTTATTTGAAACTTGCAAATAATAACACTATGAGATAGGTACAGGATTATTGCTCTCTTATTGTAGTTGTGTAAACAGAGAGTGGAAATTTTAAAAACTCATCCAAAAAATACACATCTAATAAGGGGAGAAATTTGGATTATATAAATTGTAACAATCTATGGTACATGTAGGAAAAGGTTATTTTTCTAAGACCTTGTGCCCGATGGTACGTTATTGTCTCCCAGTTCCAAACTGGTCCTTGCCAGGCCTGGGACTCTGCAAACATTTCTGCTTTGCCAGCTGCTCTCTGCTAGGCTCTGCCAGTAGGGGGAGCTAGATAGAGACTGTAAGTCGGGAAAAGGGAAAATAGACTTGCTCCTCCCCATCTGCTTTCTACATCTTGATTGCAGCAGTTCCTTGCAGCAGGGGATGGCGCCCTCTCCCCTGAGGTCTGGGTCCCAGTCCCTTCCTCGACGTTTCTAAGTTTTAATAATTCCAGCCTCTTCCTTTATTCACTCAGCCTTCCTTTGCTCACCTTAGAGTTCTCTTTTGAGTCTTTCCCAAGTCAAAATCCTTTATATTAATTTCTGTTTAAGTGACTGATGTGGTTTCTGTCTCCTGACTGACCCATGGCAGATACAGGCCTAAAAAATGAAAATTCCCAGCCAGTGTCACTTATGAATATAAACGCTAAATCCTAAATGTAATTTTAGTAAACTCAGCAGCAAAACAGTTAAGGCTCATGACATGGATCATCCTGGTGAAGCAGGCCTAATTTAATATGTTAAATTAATGAAATTTAACATATTATATGCAAGACACAATCAAGGAAAGGGGAGACAATTATGACCAAAATCAAAGTCCTGTCCTTCATGGAGCTTCAGCAAAGCCAGATATTTATATATTATAAATTGTATATTATATATTTAGACAGCGTCTTGCTCTGTCACCCAGGCTAGAGTGCAGTGATGTGATCATGGCTCTACTGCAGCCTCCAACTCCCGGGCTCAAGTGATCCTCCCACCTCAGCCTCCCAAGCAGCTAGGACTACAGGCACATGCCACCACACCCAGCTAATCCATGAGAGCTTTTAATAGGGTATGTGACATGGTCAGGAAGGTCAAAGGTCAGAGAAGGCCTCCCTGAAGAAGTGACACTTGGACAGATATTTGAAGGACACATAAATAGCTATTCAGGCAAAGAGACGAGGGAAGAGCATGTGCAAAAGTCATGTACTACGCTGGGCACAGTGGCTCACGCCTGTAATCCCAGCACTTTGGGAGCCCGAGGTGGGCAGATCACTTGAAGTCAGGAGTTTGAGACCAGCCTGGCCAACAGAGTGAAACCTCATATCTACTAAAGATACAAAAATTAGCTGGGTGTGGTGACATGCACCTGTAGTCCCAGCTACTCAGGAGGCTGAGGCAGGAGGATCACTTGAGTCTGGGAGGCAGAGGTTGCAGTGAGCCGAGATCTCACCACTGCACTCCAGCCTGGGTGATAGATCGAGACTCTGCCTCAAAAAAAAAAAAAAAAAGAAGGAAATCTCCACTGCAGTGTGCTCATCTGGGGTGCTTTTAAATATCTCACACTGCACAGCAGACTAATTATGTCAAAATTTGGGGGGAAGACCCAAGCATCAGCATTTTTTAAAATTCCTCAGATGATTCCAATGTGTAGCCAAGGTTGACAATTGACAGACTATTATTGTATTCAAAGTCCTATTCTAAATTCTAGTGGTGTTAAAATAAATAAATAAATAATAAACAAACAAAGCATGCAATGTGTGCCTCAGCTGGGCGTGGTGGTTCACCACTGTAATCCCAGCACTTTTGGAGGCCGAGGCACAAAGATCACTTGAGCCCAGGAGTTCGAGACCAACCTGGGCAATGTAGTGAGACTGCCATCTCTAGTTTTAAAAGCAAATATTCCTTTTGGTAGGAGATAGCTAAAATAAATAAATAAATACATAACATATTTTTAAAAAGAAAAAATGTATGCCTGTATACGGAGTTCCTTCACTTATTAATAACATGCTATTTTTACATAAAGTAATTTTTCCTTGAGCATTCTGGTCTTCTCAAACAATTAAAGATAAGCAGGTTGGTCAGACATTTAAACTTATAACTCTTTGAACCTTATTAATTGCCCACTTCAAAAGAACTAGTGGACTTAAGATGCAAATGAAAACTGCAAGTTCAAAGCTATCAAAAAATTAATGATTGAACCTCTCTGTTGTTGCAGAGAGATGATTATTTGATAACACTCATGGTTATTTCAGAACCAAAGGAGGTGCCTGTTATAAAGAAAGATTAATCTCCAGTCCCTTCATCTAGAATTTTAAAATTGTAGTCACTTTTTGGAAAAAGTTTTTATTGTGAAATAATTTCAAACTTGCAGTGTAGATAGCTATAAATAGTTTTGATTTATAAGAGAGTAAGTTTATCATGTCCCTTTACCCCCTAAATACTTCCGAGCATACATCCCAAAAACAAGAACATTCTCTTACATAATCACAGTTCAATCACAAGAATTTGGAAATTTAATGGTGCTATAGCACTATTATCCAATCTACAGCTCATATTCAAAATTTTTAATTGAATCAATAATGTCCTTTCTAGCACTTTCTCCCAGTCCAGGATCTAATCCACAAGTACACATGGCATATATCATGTCATGGCTCTTCGATCTCCTTTCATCTGAAATGGTTCTGTTAATATGTTGCAGAAAATCCTTCAGTCTGGGTTTGTGTGATGTTTTCTCAAGAGCAGATTGAGCTGCACTTTTTTTTTTTTTTTTTTTGAGACAGAGTCTCGCTCTGTCACTTAGCTGGAGTGCAGTGGCACGATCTCGGCTCACTGCAGCCTCCACCTCCCAGGTTCAAGCCATTCTCCTGCCTCAGCCTCCTGAGTAACTGGGATTACAGACAGCCGCCACCATACCCGGCTAACGTCTGTATTTTTAGTAGAGACGGGGTTTCGCCATGTTGGCCAGGCTGGCACATTTTTTTTTTTAGGCAGAGTCTCGCCTCTCTCTGTCGCCCAGGCTGGAGTGCAGTGGCACAATAACGGCTAACTACAACCTCTGCCTCCTGGGCTCAAGCGATTCTCATGCCTCAGCCTCTCCAGTAGCTGGGATTACAGGCACCCGCACCCAGGCCTGGCTAATTTTTTGTATTTTTAGAAGAGACAGGGTTTCATCATGTTGGTCAGTCTGGTCTGGAACTCCCGACCTCAAGTGATCTGCCCACCTCGGCCTCCCAAAGTGCTGGGATTACAGGCGTGAGCCACCGCGCCCGACCAAGTTATACATTTTTGGATGGGGATACCACATAAGAGATGATGTGTTCTTCTCGGGGAACCACATCAGAAGGTTCATGACGTCAACTTGCCCGATTGCTGGTGATGTTTGCTTTGATCACTTGGCTAAGATGCTGTCTAGTGTCTGTCAGGTTATCATGATAATGTTACTAATTTCCCTTTGTGATGTCATCTGTGGGGATCTACCTGTAGGGTCCAGGCTAGGCTGAGGTGAGTGAGGCTTAGGGATGTAAGCAGGCCCTGTTGGGGAGATCCTAGTCTCCCTTTTTAAAGACACCTTGTCACGTAATCAGTTCACCTACCGTCTCTTATCAGGTTCAGGAGGAAGTCTTGCAAAAATAAAATTATGCTATCAAAATTTTAACAGGAAATTTAAATCAAATCAAGACATCAAATTTGGCATAAATGAGATGAAAAGAGAAAGCAGGAAGAGTAATCTAGGCAGGTGGGGCAAACAACAAAAGCAAAGCAAGCAGGACAGGGCAGGGTCTGCTGGGCAAACTCGGAGCAGAGAGTAGTGGTTGGGATGACTGTGAAGGCCTCCTAACTGGGGCCCCTAAGTCCATCCTTGTCCCCCTACAGTCTGTCTCATCATAGAAAGCCAAGTGATCCTTTCAAACTCTAAGTTGCACTTGGAAGGAAAGGCTAATGGCTCACAGGGCCCTGCCTGAGCCACCCACACCCAGCTTGCTGACCTCTTCGCCCACTGATTGCCATAGCTCAGTGACCTTGCAGTACAGAGCTGCTCTGCTCCAGTCCTGCAAGAACAGAACAAGCCCACCCACCTCGCCTCGCCTCCCCTGCCTCGGGAACTTTGCGCTATATCCCTGGGCCTGGGACATTGTGTCCCCAGATAGCCATGTGGCTCCCTCCCTCTCCTCCTTCAGATTTCTGCTCAACCTTCTCAGCAAGACCTTCTCTGACCAACCCCCACAAAATCCTCCCTGCTACCTCCCTACCTCCCTTCTTTGCTTTACTTTTCTCCAGGGCACTTACAAGCAGCCAACAGGCAAAATGGGGTTCTTTGCTTCATCTTGGACATTCCACTAGAATGCAAACTGCATGAGGCGAGGAAGTTTTGTGTCTTGCTCACTTCTGGATTCCCAAAGCCTAGAACATGCCTGGTGCATAAGAGCTCAGTAAATGTGTGTGTCTTTGTGTGTGTGTGTGTGTGTGTGTGTGAGAGAGAGAGAGAGAGACAGAGACTGAGACAGAGAGAGAGAGAGAGAGAAAACGAAGGGAAGGGAGATCAGATAAGGTTGAGAGGTAGGTTGGAACTAGATTTTATTGGTTGTCTGACATGATGGATTTACCATGAAGATAATGAAGCTTAAGGAAAGGTCCTAGCAATGTGCACATGGCCATGTGTTTAAATTTGCAAAAGTAGGCTAGGTTCGGTAGCTCATGCCTGTAATGCCAGCACTATGGGAGGCCAAGGCTGGAGGCTCACTTGAGCCTAAGTGTTCGAAACCAGCCTGAGCAACATAGTGAAACTCCATCTCTATAAAAAATACAAAAATTAGCTGGGCATGGTGGCACGCACCTGTAGTCCCACCTACTTGGGAGGCTGAAGCGGGAGCATCGCTTGAGCTCAGGAGATTGAGGCTGCAGTGAGGCGAGATTGCACTACTGCATTCCAGCCTGGGTGACAGAGTGAGACCCTGTCTCTAAAATAAAATAAAATGAAATAAAATAAATTTGCAAAAGCAAAATGCTTAAGCTGCAATCAGTTAGAAACACTGTCTCCATTCCAACTTACCCGCCATCTCAATATATGCACAGAGCATAGTGCTAAGCGGGAGCTTTTTCCCAGAGTTCTCAGCTCTATGTGGTTCCAGGTTAGCACTGGCCACTAGAGACATTCTGCAGGCGATGTGGAGGGTAGATGTACACCAGCGGGCATCTTTTTGAAGCTCTGAAGGTTAGTCTGGGGGTGTGGGGGTAGGCACTGTGGCAGCTTGCAGGCAGTGTCACTGATCTGATCCCTCACTTAGGCGACACTGGAAAGCTCCTTCAGGGACTCCAAAGCCTGTGTCAAATGCATGTGTAGTTGCATGGGAAAGAGTACCAGCTTCTCGTGCAGGCCACACATGACACCATGACAAGAGGTGGTGAGAGGTTGGACACGTGTTCCACTTTGTCCCTAAGCATTCCAATTGTTATCCACATGCAGCTCTCCTTCCTAAATGCTGGTCTGGCTGACCTACAGCAACTTCAGGCTCAACAATAAACATGGAGGTGACAGCTTACACATACTCTTCCCCCAGACCCCACAGTGGCATAGGATCGAATCCCTATAATAAATCCGTTATTCTAGATCTCTCATGGCAGTTCTGCTTGTCGGATTGACCCCTGACTAATACACTTTCCACTATGCTCAGTGACATTAGAGTGGCTACAGGCATTTTGGGGATCTAGCTAGGGGAAGTTGAGTTGGAGATATATTTGGCTAGGGTTTAGAGAAACATACATGTTTGACGGTCATTTCCATGAACGATTAAGTCATTGATTAGCCATCCAAATAAAGAATAGCTCTCAGGAATACTCCTACACCCCACCGCCAGAGGACATATCACAATACGATCATGTCTCAGGGCACCTGGCACCAGATGTGGGTAGTAGACAAAAAATGAGGCTTATGGTCAGGTGCAGTGGCTCATGCCTGTAATCCCAGCACTTTGGGAGGCCAAGGTGGGCAGATCACCTGAGGTCAGGAGTTTGAAACCAGCCTGGCCAACATGGTGAAACCCCGTCTCTACTAAAACTACAAAACTTAGCCAGGCTTGGTGGTGTGTGCCTGTAATCCCAGTTATTCAAGAGGCTGAGGCAGGAGAATTGCTTGAACCTGGGAGGCAGAGGTTGCAGTGAGCTGAGATCGCGCCACTGCACTCCAGTCTGAGGGACAGAGCGAGACTCTGTCTCAAAAAAAAAAAAAAAAAAAAAAAAAAAAAAGGCTTAAAATGCACAAAGCCAGAAGCAAGTCTGGGGAAAGTTCTTCCAAGCATATTATGTGATTTTTCCAGATTTTGTGATGTTTCTGGTATCTGTCAGCACATTTGTAATGTGCCGTGATTTCTCATTCCAAATAATTATTCACTTTTGTATCTAATGTTGTACTATGAAGTTCGTATTATTGTTCTTAAAGAGGGCCCCCAAACTGCATAAGCTTCAGCACCCGTGAGATCATCTTCTGCTCTTAAATATCAAGCTGGAGAAACTGGAATCCACTCTGGAGCCAATCAGAAACCATCACAGGATTCTGGCAGAAGAATGGAATAATCAGGTCTGTACCAAGCAGTGATGTGTTGAAGAAGGGTCATACTGGCTCATGAGAGCTCACTGTGAAGTTTTCAGGAATTTTATGAGGGGACTGACGTCAGATCGGTAGCTTGAAATCAGCCACTGCAGGGGTATTTATACCATAGAAATTGGCAAGTGCTGCAAATCAGGCCTTCCCCCACCACCAGAGAGCCGGTTATTAAACATATACCAACACATCACTGATATAATACCAGGTGATTCCCTTGGTCACAAATCTTCGTGAGAAAATATCCCTGGAATGAATTGACTCTCAAGTGTAGCTGATAGAGATGGGGGTTAGGGAGGGAAGAAAGGGTAGAAAGCATCACAGAGGAGTTGCTTAAAAGCTTTGAGTACCTGAAGGAGAGAAATAAAGAAAAAGGATGGGAAACTCAAGAGAAACAAAATTGTACCCATCCCCCAACTTTGCCTAAGATGAGTCCTGCTGATCTTCCATTCTACATGGGAGCGTACTGCAGTGAAGTTTTTTTTTTTTTTTTTTTGAGACAGAGTCTTGCTCTGTCGCCCAGGCTGGAGAGCAGTGGCGTGATCTTGGCTCACTACAACCTCTGCTTCACAGGTTCAGGCGATTCTCCTGTCTCAGCCTCCCGAATAGCTGGGATTACAGGTGCATGCCACCACACCTGGCAAATCTCTGTATTTTTAGTAGAGATGGGGTTTCTCCATGTTGGCCCGCCTGGTCTGGAACTCCTGGCCTCAAATTATCTGCCCACCTTGGCCTCCCAAAGTGCTGGGATTACAGGTGTGAGCCACCACACCCAGCCTACAGTGGAGATTTTTGAGTTTGTGTGTTGCGTGGTTACTTGGGGAAGCTCTGATTATAACATATGTAATTTAATATTCTAAATTGGATTTAGAATCACAAAAAAGGTCATTGTCTTTGTTTATGGGGGACTTTGAAGATATATTAAAAGAAATATGAAGGTACATATTTTCAATGACGTTATTAAATTACACAGATCATATTTCGTCTAGTTTAAGGTGCCATGATTATAAGAGACACCATTATTTTATATATAAAACTAAGAAAAAAATGTTGCCAACCATACTATGATGTATTTCAGATGAAACGTTAATTCAGAGATGTTAAAATGTGGGGGAAAAAGAGAATGAGTCTCATAATCAGTGAAATCTGAAATAACCTTCGGATCTCTCCTGGGCTAAAAACCTTGTTTGAGAAACGAGGAAATTATAGATCCAGAAGAGCAAACCATCTACTTAAGGGGATAGGCCTAGTTAGTGACAGAGTTGGAAATGAAATGCAATTATCTCCCTGCCTTGATCAGAGCTCACAGTGATTAGAGAATTTCATACATCAGAGACAGCAATAAGGGGCTAGTGTGGAAGTACTTTTTACCTCTGAGAATACAATGTGCTAAAATGTACGGATTGTCCTCTGATAAATCAAAAAATGCTATATAGGACAAAATGACAGCATCTGCTAAAAAGCTTCCCATATCTAGCATTGGGTCTCACTCTGCCTTCCAGGCTGGAGTGCAGCGGCGTGATCTCAGCTCACTGCAACCTCCACCTCCCGGGTGCAAGTCATTCTCCTGCCTCAGCCTCCCCAGAAGCTGGGATTACAGGCACCCGCCACCATGCCCGGCTGATTTCTGGGTTGGTTTTTTTTTTTTTTTTTTAGTAGAGACAGGGTTTCACCATGTTGGCCAGGCTGATCTTGAACTCCTGACCTCAGGTGATCCGCCCACCTCGGCCTCCCAGAGTGCTGGGATTACAGGCATGAGCCACCGTACCCAGCCTAGCATTGGTTTCTATTACAGATTTCCAGTGTCTGTAATAGTGCCTTGCTGAAATATTTATTGGCATATTGTAGGTTCTCAATGGATGTTAGATGCATTTATCTAGCTCAGTGACTTTCTTGATGACTTTGAACCAGTTACTTCATCTCTCTAGGTCTGCTGCATCTTCATCAAATGAGCATACTAATATCCTTCACTGAGGGGCATAGCAAAGGTTAAATGAGATGGGAATATAAGTCTGCCTGGCACAGAAGCTGGCCAATGGTGGGAACATCAATGTTAGTTTTCTTTACCCTTAAGGTATTGTTGTTAGATTCAAAGTCGTTTAAATGCCAACTTCGTAAAGCCATTCAGAAAAATCAATATTCCTATACAGTCTAATGCTCTTCTCCAATATAGTAGCCAGTAGCCATGTGTGGCTATTTAAATTTTTAATTAGCCGGGTGCGGTGGCTCACGCTTGTAATCCCAGTGCTTTGGGAGGCCGAGATGGTTGTGCGAGATCAGCCTGAGAAACATACAGAGACCCTGTCTCTATAAAAAAATTTAAAATTAGCCATGCACGGCGGCTCAGGCCTGTAGTCCCAGCTACTTGGGAGGCTGAGGTGGGATAATTACTTGAGCCCAGGAGGTTGAGGTTGTAGTGAGCCGTACTTTCGCCACTGCACTCCAGCCTGGGTGACAGAGCAAGACCCTGTCTCAAAAAATAAAATAAAGTAAAAATAAAAATAAATGTATAGTTAAATGAACCAAAATTAAAATTTCATTTATTCACTCATTTTAGCCACATATCCGCTTGTGGCTAGTGGCTGACGTGCTAGACAACACAGATATTGGACATTTCCTTCATTGCAGAAAGTTCCATTGGATAGTGCTGCTCTACTTTCATGAGAGGACCACAATGCCCGTTTTTTTCCTCAACCCAAGCAAGGAGGTCCCAAAACATGTTATACCAAACGTCACTTGATTTGTGCGCCCTCCCGTGGCTAGAGGTGGAAACTAGTCTGCGTTTAGCTGATAAAGCAGCACATTTATAAAAGGGATAGCTTAGAAATCTTCAGTAATCTGACTACTAGAAAGAAAAGTGACATAAAACAGAATATGCATTTTGAATGCTCTAGAGACTACTAAGGAAAATCTGTTTGAGAAGGTTTGATCACGTAATCCTGTTATTCCTGTATCTCGGTATTTCCTGGAGTACCTACCCTCGTGGGATAAAGACATTCTCTGTTTAAACAAAGGTTGGTACTATATGGCTGTTTAAAAGTGCGGAGAGACGGGCAGGATTATTCGATGAATGATCCCAGGCGCTCTCTCAGTGGCACCTGGCAACAAACAAGCTGGAAACTGTGGCTCCCCCTGTGGGGACTGGGAGGACTAGACTGAGATTCCACTTCCCACTGGATGAAGGGGACTCCTGTTTCTGGGTGCCGGGCACCTGGCCCTTCCGGGCACTCCCCCACACAGCTGGCACCAGAGCTTAGCCTGCATGGAGCCCGAGCCCAAGAGTTTATGCCCGACCTACCACCCATGCAAGGCTGTTCTCACGCGTGCGCATTAGAAATGAAGAACCGTGGAGGCGGGGTGGGGCTTCCCGCGAAGCAGTCCCCGCCTGAGTTCTGCGGGTCCCCAAGCACCCTCGCCACAGGATGCACAAAACATGGACCTGGGCGGCCGCTGACTCTTCTGCCTGGGATTTCAGCCTCACCAGTAACACCTCTGGTGCTGGGGAGGGGCGGGGCGGAGGGAGAGCTAAACCTCTTTGTACAGATTTTTTTCTGAAGACAATATATTAATATTTCCACACACACACAAAATCAGTAAACACAGAGAAATACAAAGAAAATAAAGATCACTCAAAATCCTGTCACGCAGATAAAATCACTAATACAACTAAATATACGGTTATACTACACATAATGGCATTTCCCCCTACGCTGGTTTACTTAGCTTTAAGAGATATTCAGTGAGCAATGCACGTGGCCAAACAGCAGCTGCCTCCTGAGGTCTGGCACAGCTTCCGGGTCCCTCCCCCACGCAGGACATGCACAGTACAAGAATTGGGTTGAACCTGGTGCAGTTCTTCAACTCAGAACAGCTACCCCTTCAAATGGGCACCTACGTGTGTACACTGTGTTCGGTGCATTGTCCCTGTCTGGGAGCAAGTGCCAAGTCACATCCCTTCTCGTGCAGCTGCAACTCATCAATCAAGAGTTTCACAAAGAATGTTTTTGGAAACCAGGTACACACTGACCCGCTAACGTTCCACATTTATCTGAGCCCACTACATTCTGGGGCACAGTGACACATCGTGTTGGCTCTTCCTTTTTAAAAAATTAGCTTTATTGAGATGTAATCACATACTATACAATTCACCCAATTAAAGCATACAAGTGACTAGCTTTTAGTACATTCACAGTCTAATTACAGAACATTTTCATACCTCCTAAAAGAAAGCGGACAAATTAGCAATCACTCCTCATTTTCCCTCAAACCTTCCAACGTTAGGTAATCACTAATCTATTTTGTGTATTGATGGGTTTGTCTATTCTGGCCATTTCATATAAATGGAACCATACGGCCGGGCGAGGTGGCTCACTCCTGTAATCCAGTACTTTGGGAGGCCGAGGTGGGCGGATCACCTGAGGTCAGGAGTTCAAGACCATCCTGACCAACATGGTGAAACTCTACTGAAAATACAAAAAAAAAAAAAAAAAAAATTAGCTGGGCGTGGTGGCACACATCTGTAAAACCAGCTACATGGGAGGCTGAGGCAGGAGTATTGCTTAAACCCGGGAGGCGGAGGTTGCAGTGAGCCAAGATCACACCACTGCACTCCAGCCTGGGCGACAGAGCGAGACTCCGTCAAATAAATAAATAAATAAACAAACCATATAATTTTTTTTGTGTGTCTGGCTTCTTTCATTTAGTATGATGTTTTCAAGGTTTATCCATGTTGTAGCATGTATCAGGACTTCATTTCTTTTTATTGCCAAGTAATATTTCTTTGTGTAGACACAATGCATTTACCCATTTGTCAGTTGGTGGAATCCCATTAATATATATGTGTATCCTTACCCCAGTACCACACTGTGTTGATCACTGTAGCGTGTAGTAAGTCTTGATCTAGGGAAGTGTGAGTCCTCCAGCTTCGTTCAAGATTGTTTTGGCCTTTCCAGATCCCTTGATTTTCATATGAATTGGAGGATCAGCTTATCAATTTCTGCAAAGAATTTAACTGAGTTAGGGATTGCGTTAAATCTGTAGATCACTTATACTGTTTTATAACCTGCTTGCTTTTCAGTTAAATATATTGTGGACATCTTTCCATTTCAGTAATTACAGAGTTCATCTTCCTTCTTATGTAATAATTCAACAAATATTTATTAAACAATTACAAGACACAAGGTGGTCTGGTTTCCGAGGTAGAAAGCTTCTTTTTTTCTGGGCGTACATGTACCAAAAAGATTACTTACAGCTTTGCAAAATGAGGTAAATATAGATATAGCCTTTTAGCTAGACTAGGGTTTCTTGATCTCAGCATTATTGATATTTGGGGATTATTCTTTGTCGTGGGGGGCTGTCTTGTACATTGGAAGATGTTTAGCAGCATTCCTGGCCTCTACCCACTAGATGCCAGAAGCATCCCCCTCTCCAAGTTACGACAACCAAAAATGTGTCCAGACATTGGCAAATGTCCCCTGGGAGGCAAAATTACCCCTGGTTGAGAACCACTGAGCTAGACCTTACATAATCATTTATGATGGTTCCATAGTACATCCCATGAATAATCTACAATTTATGCAACTAATACCCTATAATTCCAAGTTCCTGTTACGCCCAATTTTTTACTTTTTTTTTTATAAAACATTACTTTTAGAAAGTACGACATCAGCTCGTTGGGGTAAATAACTATGTCATGTTAGATTTTTTTTACTATAAAAGTTCTACGTGAAAACTACTTTTTCAAACAATTTTGAAGCTAAAATTAAAAGGATTTATCTCTCAATCCTACTCCCCAGAAATAGTGTATGGTATGTTAGTTTTAAATTTTTACATTTATTCAGAAGTGAAATGGTAAAAACCTTCTTTTAGTGCATTTTTATCATTACATGTGATAATTTTGTCTATTCACTGCACATTTTATCTGGAGCTCTCCAAGCCACATTTTTCGAGCTGCTGGTCTTGGCCCATTCGTGGAATCAAATTAGAGGGTCATGAGCAGCACTTTTTAAAATGAAATAGAACAAGACAGATCATATCAGAGTATATTATACATAACAAAAATAAGTACTATTTTTTGAAAAAAATGTTTCAGTATCAGACAGATAGATGAGATAGACATACAGATGAAAAATGTATGCGTAACTATAGGTTACAGCCAAGAAAAATGTAAAAGCCACTGCTGTAAGCAATCTAAATATACATATTTAACATTCCTTTCTATAATGGTAGTAAAGTGGTGGATGGGGCAAGTCTCTTCTTTCTTGACTAGAAAAGAATAATTAATATAACATAAGCAAAAATACTTAGTGTTAACAGCTACCCCCAGAAAAACAACACCTATTTAATGTAAATTTAAGTTACCCCCAGAACAACAAAATACTATTTAATGTAAATTTAAGGTCCATCAACTCAAATTACCCTGACTCCTTAGGAATTAAATGATAATATATGGGCTGGTGCAATGGCTCACGCCTGTAATCCCAGCACTTTGGGAGGCTGAGGCGGGCGGATCACGAGGTCAGGAGATCGAGACCATCCTGGCTAACACAGTGAAATCCTGTCTCTACTAACAATACAGAAAAATTAGCAAGGTGTGGTGGCACGCACCTGTAGTCTCAGCTACTCAGGAGGCTGAGGCAGGAGAATCGCTTGAACCCGGGAGGCGGAGGTTGCAGTGAGCTGAGATAGTGCCACTGCACTCCAGCCTGGGCTACAGAGTGAGACTCAGTCTCAAAAAAAAAAAAAAAGAAAACACCAGGCATGGTGGCAGGCACCTATAGTTCCAGCTACTTGGGAGGCTGAGGCAAGAGAATCACTTGAACCTGGGAAGCCTGGGCAACAGAATGAGACTCCGTCTCACAAAAAAATAAAATAAAATAAAATAAACGATTCAATAGGAATCATCCACAGTGCATTTATACATTTACAATTTAAATAACATTGTGATATACATTATGATGATTGCTGATTTTTTTAAATCTAGTTCTCTAATACCTCATTCTTCACTCAGTTTGACTCATTAAACATGACCAAACACTTATGACTGCCAGTAGGGAGAATGGGACATAGTGGCTTACATAAATGTTGTACCTCCCTTCAGCAAGAAGTTAGAATGGCAGAGTTCATATGGCCATGATGCTCTTGAATGTCTTTTAATTTAATGCCAGGATGAAACAATAAAGTCCATGTGACCAATTTACACTACTATATAAATCTTTATGTTCATTTAAGACTAAATTACTGTGATATTTGGCTACACGGCATGGTTAACAAAGGATTTCACTAAAATCATAGGATAATTAAGATTTCCTGGCCGGGTGCAGTGGCTCACTCCTGTGATCCCCACATGGGAGGATCCCAGGTGGGAGGATGGCTTAAACCCAGGAGTTTGAGACCAGCCTGGAATATAGAGAGACCATGTCTGTACAGAACATGCAAAAATTAGCCAGGCATGGTGGCATTTACCTATAGTCCAGGGAGGATTGCTTGTGTCCCAGAGGTCAAGTCTACAGCGAGCTGTGGTCACATCATTGCATTCCGGCCTGGGTGACAGAGCGAGACTTTATATTAAAAAAAAAAAAAAAGAAAAGAAAAGAAAAAAAAAGAAAGGATTTCCCCCCAAAATTTGAATATTTACTCTAACTTGAAATGATCATATTTTCAAGGTCGCTGAAGCTAAATTATAGATGAATACACAAAATGACCTTCAAACTAAGAAACAGAAAACATTTGCTAGACCTGAGAAACACGTTTTCCTCCAAAGTTTTGTTTAAAAGATCACCAAAAAGACTTGATAAAGAAAACTTTTGAATCCTCTGTGTGAGCCTATTCTTTGCCGGAACACCCACAGCCAAGTGATGCCAGCTTGGCTGATCTATCAATGCAATCATTGAAAGCCACATGGCAGAGAGAGGGAAAAATAATAAAGTGAACTCTTTTGGAAATGTAAGGGGATAAAAAAACAATTTATCTCTACTTATAAATACAGGATTTCATTCTGAGATCTAGTCCAACTCCTCACTTCAGAGATGAGGAAAATGAGTCTTAGAGAAGATAAGGCTTTTTAAATTAATAGACTATTTTTGTGAGCAGTTTAAGTTTACATGAGCTGAAAATACAGTTCCCATCAATACAGTTTCCCATGTTAATTCACCCATGTTAATCTCTGTTACTTTAATTTCACACATGTTAATCTTGCATTAATATGGCACATTTGTTATCATTGATCTGCCAATATAGATGCATTATTATTAACCAAAGTTCATAGTTTACATTAGGGTTCAGTCTTTGTGTTGTACATTATACGGCTTTTGACAAAGATATAATGACATGTATCCACCATTACAGAACCATACAGAATAGTTTTACTGTCTTAAAAATCTCATCTATTCATCCCTCCCTCCCTGCTCCTGAATCTCTGACAAGCACTGATCTTTTTACTGTTCCATAGATTTTAGCCATTTTAATATATGTGTAATGGTATCTTCTTGTTTTAATTTGCATTTTTGTAATGGCATATGATGTGGAGCATCTTTTCATATGCTTATTTGCCATCTGTAGATCTTCTTTGGTGAGGTGTCAGTTCAGATCTTTTGCGTTTTTAAATTGCGCTGTTTGTTTTCTTAAGGTTGTGTTTAAGAATCGCTTATATGTTTTGGATACCAGTCATTATCAGATAAATGTTTTGCAAATATTTTCTCTATGGCTTATCTTTTGGTTCTCTTAACAATGTCTTTTGCAGAGCAGTTTTAAGTTTTCATAGAGCTCAATTTATCAATTTTTCTTTTTGGTAGATCATACTTTGGGTGTTGTGTCTAAGCAGTGATCACCAATCCCAAAGTCATCTAGATTTTCTCTTATATTATCTTTTAGGAGTTTTGTAGTTTTCCATTTTACATTTAGGTCCGTGATCCATTTTGAGTTAATTTTTGTGAAAGGTGTAAGGCCTACGTCTGGCTTCAATTTTTTTTTTTTTCATGTGGATGTCCAGTTATTCCAGCACCATTCGTTAAAAGGATTATCCTTTGTCCATTAATTGCCTTTGCTCCTTTGTCAAAGAGAGGTAAGACTTTTTAGCAACACCTCGAGGTGTTATTTTCGTATCAGTTCTTTTTGCTGATAAACTGACTACAGCTCAGTGTTTAAGGGAATTGTCTCTGGAGTCAGACGATCTGTTTTTTTATCTAAACATTTTCAGTTGCAATCTGTGAGATCATGGGCAAGTTACTTAACCTCTCTTGGCCTCAGTATACTCAACTGTACAATGGGTTTGATGATAATAACATGATTAATAATAATTGTAAGGTTATCAGGAGACAGATTAGATAATATAGGTAAAATATCTGGCACATAGTAAGCCCCCAAAAAGTGCTGAGTAAGGGCTGCTACTATTGGAGTATTCCAAATTTAACTTGCTTTCTGCCTTGGGGCTCACTATTGAAATATACCAGACAAAAATATATACACATCTTTCTTCATTCTCTAAACATCCTTCTAATTTTTATAAAATTATGTACCATTTAAGTAGGTTTTTTTTCCAAAATCACGTTCTCTGCAAACTCATCTGTGGTGGCAGCAGCCAGATCCGTGGTTGCTCAGTGGTCATTGATGGAGGAAGGGGCACAAGGAAACTTCTGGGTGTGATTGAAATGTTCTGTTTTTTTTTTTTTTTTAATTGTAGTTGTGGTTTCATGGGTGTTTACATCTGTCAAAACCCGTTGAATTGTATACTTTATATGGGTGCAGTGTATTGTACATACATTATACCTCCATAAAGCTAAAATACACACAAGCAGGAAATGCAAATACTATCTGGATATTGACATCAAGGAATTATTGTTAGTTTTTTACATATGAGAATGTATTGTAGTTATTTTGAATTTTTTGAAAAGTCCTTATCTTTTAGAGATGCATAGAGAAATACTTGCAGATGAAACAGTGTGATATGTAATATTTGCATCAGAATAATAAGAGATGGGAAGGGTGGATTGGGGAGAGAGATGAAACACATTCGACTATGAGCTGATAACTATTGCAGCTGGATGGTATGTACATAGATAGTTCATTCCACTATTCTGTTTTCTTTTGTGTGTTTAAAATTGTCTATAATTTTAAAGCTTTTTAAAGAACCACTCCACACATACAGGAACTGTTGCCTTTATTTCAGTTGATAAATGGAACAGTACTGAAAGCATCATTACGGTTTTTTTATTTTTTTCTGCACACCATTTATTTTTTATTTTTTTATTATACTTTAAGTTCTAGGGTATATGTGCACAACGTGTAGGTTTGTTACATATGCATACATGTGCCATGTTGGTTTGCTGCACCCATCAATTCGTCATTTATATTAGGTATTTCTCCTAACACTATCCCTCCCCCAGCCCACCACCCCCCAACAGGCCCTGGTTTATGATGGTCCCCTCCCTGTGTCCATGTGTTGTCATTGTTCAATTCCCACCTATGAGTGAGAACATGCGGTCTGCACACCATTCATAATTTTTAATTACAATTTTTGAGATAATTGTAGATTCACAGACAGTTGTAAGAAATAATATAGAGAGATCCCCTGTACACTTTGCCCAGTTTCCCACAAAGGTAACATCTTGCAAAAGAATAGTATAAGATCTCAACCAGGATAGTCAATCCACTCATCTGATATAGATTCTCCCAGTTTTACTTGTCCTTGTATGTGTGTGTGTGTGTAAAGTACTATATAATTTTATCACCCAAAATTGTAGGTTCGTGTATGTACCACCAAAGTCAAGATACTGAACAGTTCCAACACTACACAAGCGCAAGGATTCTTCATTTTGCCCTTTTATAACCATACTTGCCTTCCTATACACCACCCCCCATCCCTATCCCCTGGTAAAACTAATCTGTCCTGATTTTTATTTCAAAAATGTAATATGAATGGAATCATATAGTATGTAACCTTTTGAGATTGGCTTTTTTCACTCAGCCTAATTCCCTGGAGCTTCATCCAAGTTATTGTTTGTATCAATAGTTTCTTCCTTTTTATTGGTACATTGATGATATGTATGTACCACGGTTTGTTTAACCATTCACTAGTTGAAGGACATCTGGGCTGATTTCAGTTTTTAGCTATTACAAATAAAGCTGCTGTGAACATTCACAGATGCATTTTCATCTAACATTTTGTATTCTACTAGTACAATAATTTTCCCCTCTATCGATTAATCTCAGATGAGCAGTAAGTTTGCAAACTTTCTGAAAAAAATCTGTTGGCTTAATAGATCTGTACATTTGAAGCATGTATAATTTCCCTTTAGAGATTGTGAAGTATTTTTTTCAACAATATAATTAATGTCTCTGATTTTTCTTCTAACCTATTTTGAAAAGCAATTCTCAATAGGAATTTGTAAGTGACCTTACAATTACAGACCTTTTGATGGCTATAATAGCTTTACATCAGTGCCAGTTTCCTCTTTGTAATAATCAAACTAAACAATCTTGCTGTACCTCCTGTACCTCATAAATATGTATTGGAAGGCAAATTTTCCGACTGATATATCCATATGCCATCACTGAGGGCCAGAGAACATGTTACAGATTTGAAATTAGTGCCCTTAGGTCTTTCAGTATAGTACAATAATGAAGTAATTTACATTCAGCCACAGTTATATTGCAAATTTCCAATTTACTAGGGAATTCTATTTTCAAAAACCATTACTGATCCTCTTAAAAGTGAAGCATGGTTTTGTTGTGGTTATTTGCCTGCCTTCTCTTAGTGCGAAGCTAACCCCCTTTCACTTTGTTTGTGATGCTAGGGCTGGCACTGCAAACTGCTTTTCCCAAACTCCCTTGCTGCTTGCCTTCCTGTTAGGTTCTGTCAATGGAAGGTTCTGATGGGAGATTGGAAGGGGTGAGAAGGGTCTTCTTGCTGCCAACTCCTATCAACAGCCGCCCAACACACATGGCTCTGGCCTCCACTTTCTTTCAGCCTTCCCAGCATCACCATACCACACAGCTGCCAGCACCAACCAGCCACACCTTCCTTGGTGATCTGAGTCTCAGCCGAGTACTACTCTTCTCAGTTGTCGGAGCAATGACTGTGGGGAGTGCCAGCCAGCAGGTGAGGTAGCTGGTATGTATCCAATTCTCTGTATTGAATCAGCTCTATGTGAAATACTTAGCATAGCTTTTGCTTTCCAGAGTGTTGTATCTTTCTTATACAATTGCAAGCACAATTTTGCGAATTTTTTAGTATTGTGTCTGTGTCCTCTCCAGCTACAAATGTCATGTTCCTCATTCAGGATAATCTGTGGTTAAATTCAGGACTTGGAGAGAGAAGGAGGTAGGTTTACGCAAATATCAGATTTCTTTGATGGTAGGCAACAAATGGACACAGGCTAACTTAAGGAAAAAGGAAATCTATAAAAGCTACGTAGGAGCTTTGCACAGTGGCAGTATCATAGCCAATGAGGTTTATCCGAGGCGCGATTATTGCTAATTGAAAAGCCACGTAAGAGCCCACAGAATCAAAAGAGCCAACTTGGAAAGGGTAGGAACCAGAGCCATTCCAGAGATCCAGGAAGCAGGAATCAATGGACTTGCACCTCCAGGTGTTTCACCAGCATGAATCTACAGAACTCACATTCCAAGAAGGGTGTTGCCCACTGGGGTCGGGCACCCTACCTTTTAGCTGGTGGAGAGTGGGACATCCTGATGGATAGTCCTCCCAAACTGTAACTGATTAAGGAAGAGTAGTTCACTCAAAAGAAATCTAGCATGCTGTTTCCTGGAGAAGGAAAAATGGATGGTGGCCAGAAATTACAACAAACGTACACTATAATGAATTTCAGAAGAGGTCTTCAGTGGTAAATAAGAATGCATTGTATATGAAAATTTTGAATAAAAGAACATTGTGCTTGGAGTGAAACACTCAGGGCTATGTGTCTACAAGAAGATTCTACAGTTAGGAGAAATAAGCTTTAGTGATCTATTCTACAGAATGGTGACTATAATAAACAGTAATGTGTTATATATTTTAAAATTGCTGAGAGTATATTTTAAGTGTTTTCACCACAAAAAATGTTAACTATGAGAAGTGATGAATTTGTTAACTAGCTTGATTTAATCATCTCACAATGTAAACATATATCAAAACATCACATTGTACCCCATAAATTTATACGATTGTGATGTCCGTTAAAAATAAAATTTAAAAGGCCGGGCGCGGTGGCTCACGCTTGTAATCCCAGCACTTTGGGAGGCCGAGGCGGGCGGATCACGAGGTCAGGAGATTGAGACCACATTGAAACCTCGTCTCTACTAAAAATACAAAAAATTAGCCGGGCGTGGTGGCGGGCGCCTGTAGTCCCAGCTACTCAGAGAGGCTGAGGCAGGAGAATGGCGTGAACCCGGGAAGCGGAGCTTGCAGTGAGCCGCGATCGCGCCACTGCACACCAGCCTGGGTGACAGAGTGAGACTCCGTCTCGAAAAATAAATAAATAAATAAATAAATAAATAAATAAAATTTAAAAAAGGTTTACATGCGAAGCTTTCTCATTGCTGCTTATGGATTGGGATAAGCCTAAGAGGAGTTTCTTGTTCATTATTTTCCATTTGACAAATATTTATTTACCATGCCCCACTGATTCTAAGTCTAAGCCTCAGTGATTCTGGTCTAGGTCATTTCCTTTATTCACTGTCCCCAATGCAGAGCTCAAGTGGCTTAGCCTCAACAGCTAGCAACAGGGTAGGTTGGTCTTTTAGAAATCCAGAGGGACACCCCACAAAGGTTACATTAACACATTTGTAAGTATAAAGCAGTTACTTCACTTTTCCTAATAAAATATCACAATAGTCAATGCAAACAAAGTACAAGTTCAAAGAACAGTGTATTTTCTATTAAAATAATTTTCCTTCAACTCCCTCTCACACAACTGCATTAAACAATATTTTAAAAGAAATTTCTTAGAATTTTATCACATTAAGACAACTCTTCATTTGTATTACTCCTCTGACATTTTTTTTCTAAAATGCATGCGTTTTTTTCTATTTACATGAGCAGTATGCATCCAGTGGAAAAAATTTTAAAATAGGGCAATATATGAAGAATAAAATAACAATATACTAGTATCAAGAGACAATGGCTATTAATATTTTAGTGTATTTTCTTCTGCTCCTAATAATGACTGGATGAAAACAATTTGGCCAGAAACAAAATTGGTATCCCTTATGCTCCTCTTTTGCTTGTATAATTTTCATATCTTTCTGTAACAAGCTTTGTTTTTGTAATAAGAAAAACAAACTATAAAGGAGAGTATAAAAGAGCCGGGTCTCTGTATGTCTTGTTCATCCAGCTAGTTGCAGTTTCCAGAACACTGCTTGGCTCACAGTAGGTACTTCAAAATTTTTTTTAAATGGCTAAAACTTTTTTGCCCCCAACCTAGTGAACCACAGTTGCTAATGAACATGGAATCACTCTGCAGGTATGTCTGGGTATTATGTCTCTGATTCCTTTTAGTAAATAGTTTATTCTATCCATAGGATCACTTTTGCTGTCTTAATATAAGACTGATTAAATTCAAATTCCAACTCCAACACTCACTAGCTATGTCACCTTGGCAAGAAACCTCACCACTCTGGCTCAGCTTCCTCATCCGGTAAGCACCGGTCCAGGTGCTGAGGGCACAACAAAACAAGAATCCTACCCTCTAATTTACATTCTAGTGTGCAAGAAAAAGCCTGTGGACAAACATCTGTCAGATGGCGATAAGCGATAATCGCTGTGAAAAAACAGAAAATAGAGTAAAGGGGATAGGAGGTGATTACCTGTGGGGGTGGATGAGGGTATGTTGCTATTTTATAAAGGGTAGTCGGGAACAGCTAAAGGTTTAAAAACTAGGCCCAGCACGGTGGCTCATGCCTGTAATTCCAGCACTTTGAGAGGCCAAGGTGGGCAGATCCTTGAGCTCAGGAGTTGGAGACCAGCCTGGGCAACACGGTGAAACCCTGTCTCTACTAAAAACAAAACAAAATCTGGGAATGGTGGCCTGTGTCTGTGGTCCCAGCTACTCGGGAGGCTGAGGTGTGAGGTTTGCCTGAGCCCAGGAGGTTGACACTGCAGTGAGCTGTGTTCGTGCCACTGCACTCCAGCCTGGGTGACAGAATGAGAGCCTCTCTCAAAAAAAAAAAAAAAAAAAAAAAGAAAGAAAGAAAGAAATAGAAATTTAAAAATCATAGTGTAGTGTTTTTCAAACTTCAAGTTGTGACTAAGCGCAATCATGAAGTCCATTTAGAATTTGCATTTTCGAAAAAATGAAATAAAATTCATCCCTTCCTTGTGTGTGTGCACCTGTTTGTGCCTTACTCTATTAGCTGAGCACAGGAGAGACAAAAAGAACAACCCCAGAAAAGTGCCAGAAAAGATTAGGACCAGAGCTAAGAGGTTGGGGAGAAAGGCAAAACAAACCCAACAGTTAAGCAATCCAAGAGAGAAAACATACCACTTTTTTTAATGTAAAAAAAGTAGTTGATGGAAAAAAGGCCAAAAAAATTAAATAGAATTGACAGATTCAATTTAACAACAACAAAAACGCAAAACTAATGAAATATGCTGTACATGATACTTTCGGATTAAATGCATGATAGCGTGTGAATATTCTCAGAAATTCCCAAAATATTTGTTCCATATTTCCTTCTCTGACCCTCACTGAGGTAAACAATATCAAGATTTTAAAGCGAAGTCGTCCGGGAAGATTTCTTTTCTTTCAGTCCTTTAAACATTTCTTTTAATAGGTTTTGGAAATCATGTCTACTTGTCAGAAATGAGTACACTGTATTAAAGGGACACAAATCATCTCCCAAGCCGCCTCTTGCTTGCACACGAGGTTCTCTTTGAAGCAGAGCCATAAGGTACAATTATTCTAGAACAAGGTGGGCAAACTACAGTCCTCCGACTAAATCTAACCCACCACATGTTTTTGTATGACCCTCGAGCTGAGAATGGTTTTTCCCTTTTCAAGTGGTAGAAAAAAAAATCAAAAGATTTTGTGACCCGTGAAAACGATTTTAGTGTCTGTAGTTTTATTGGAACACAGCCAAATGTATCCATATTTTCCATGGCTGCTTTGCGCTGCAACGCGACAGAGTCGAGCAGTTGCCCCCAAAGCCTAAAATATTTACTATCTCGGTCCTTTTAGAAAAAATCTCGCCAACTAACGTCCTAGAATATGAGGGCTGTATTACTTAAACACCCTTCCAACTCTCTTCCCTCTCTAGCCACCCCCTCAGCCTTTGGCACTAACAAGATTCCTTGACCCGGAATGGGGGGAGGGCGTTATAATAATGAACTGTATTGTATCGGAAACAAGACAGTAAATATCTACAGAAGGGAATGTGACTGGTTCTGCCACTGACTAACGTCTGGGTTTGCGTCCCGATCAGAAAAGTGGGCATGACAGCGGCATCTGCAAGATAGCATCTGAGCACGAAGGCACTTGGAAAGGCATCAAGGCAGCAAATGTTCCGGGGGTGCTTTTGCAAGAGGAGCCTCTTTCGGAGCTGGACGTACACTTCGGTTCCCTTTGCACGCAAGCACCTTGGTCGCCTCCCCCAACTCCGTCCCCTCCGCTCCTGGCCCTCATTTTGTTCTCTCTATTCCCCTTTTGGCCTTGCAGCCAGCTTTCTCCTCCCCCGCTCAGGGTCTACGAAGTTCCTGAGCAGAGCAGGGCTCAGGTAAGCAGGCCCAGGGTAGTTCAGCCCTGCTCTCTCCAGCTCCGCCAGCTTGAGGTGGGGTCGCCCTGGGACCCCTGCAGGTGACAAAAATGACTCAGCAGGGGCCGGGGCTGGGATGAGAAAGAACGCCAGTGCAGGAACAAAATCCCCTGACGCACGAAGAGGCCGCAAACCATCATCTTAAGGACCCAAACATCGAACAAATTAAAATGTAACTGTAAATCGGCTTCGGCCCGCCGGCGGCCTGTGCCGCCACAGGCTGCACATTTAGCCTAACAGGGCGGCCCGGAGGCTTTTGCAGGCAGAAAACGCCCGCGGCCTCTCCAAAAGGTCTCCTCCGTCTGAGACCAGCCCCACCTCGGCCCGACCGGGCCCCAGGAAAGGCCAGTCGGTTGGAGGAGAACATTTCAGGGGTGCAGAGAATTGCATGTCCGTGATTATCAGGGAGACTTTGAAGGCACAGTAATCTCTCGAGAACAGGAACCATTTTCCCCTCTTGCTCTGAGATTTTGCTTGGCTAAGCGGCGGCAGCCTCCCTGCCCCCCTCTCACCCCCACCACCGCTGCCGCTACAAGCAACCACGCCCCGCGGGCCCCAAGGCTCGCCGCCCCGGGGCTCACGGCCCCAGCTCAGCCGGCCAGCCGCGCCTCCATCCGCCCCGCCCTCGCGCGCCCCTATCCGCCCCGCCCCCTCGGGCCCTCATCCGCCCCGCCCCCGCGCGCCCCATCCGCCCCCGCGGCCGGCCCTGGGAGCGCCGGGCCAGCCCTCACGCCTGCGCATCGCCAACTTCCTGCCGCGGCACGCTCCGCCCACCCCGAGAAGCCCGCCTCCGAACGCCGCGTGAAACCCGCCCGCCGCGCATCATTGGTCGCAGCGCCGGAGCCGTTGGCTCCCAGACCCGCCTCTCCGCCTCCTCTCACTTTTCCCAAGGCGGATGCGCCTGCGCTCAGCTGCCTGGGCGGGCTGGGAGGCGCGGGTTGAAAAGTCTCGTTCCAAGTTTGGAGAGAGAGAGAAGAGCGCCTCAGACCTCGGTACCCGCGAGCGGGGAGGAGGCAGGAAAGAAGGACGCGGCGTCTGGGGAGCACCCAGGCAGCAAGACGGGGCCCGGGCTTTCGACAGCGGGGAGTGTGACGCGCTTGGGAAAGGCAGGAGCGCCAGCGGTCGGGCTGCTCTTGGCTAACGAGGGGAGTCCGAGGCGGCGGCGAGGGGCGAACGACCCGACGCAAGATGGCGAGTAAAGAGAGTAAGAGGCCCTGCGGGGCGGCGCGCGCCAGGGCCGCGGGGGGCGGCGGGCGCGCGAGGCCGCGGCACGCGCCGGCGAAAGGCGCGAATTGGCGTGCGGAGCAGGGGGCGGGGCCGGGCGCGAGGCTGGGCGCGCGCCTCGAGGGGCCTGCGCGGGACGGGACCGCCGCGCCGAGGGCTCCGAGCACTTCCGGAGCCGGGCGCGGGGCCGAGGGCTGGGCCCCCCTCTTCCCTTCCCTCCTCCAGCGGCTGCGCTCCCTCCGGCGCCCTCGGCCCCGGGGCGGAGGCGGCCGCCGCCGCCGGGATGGGAGCGCCGCGGCTCCTTCTACGCGCGCGCGCGTTGATCGCCTCGGGGTCGCGGCCCTTGTCCGGGGGTTGCTGGAGCCCTCAGGCCTATGGCTGCCGAGGCGGGCGTCGTGGGAGCTGGGGCCTCCCCTGATGGGGATTGGAGAGACCAGGCCTGTGGGCTTCTGCTACACGTGCATTTGTCTTCCCGACTGGGTCGCGCAGCCCCTGTACGTACAGGTCGTCATCTTAGAACAGGTGCGAACAGCTGTAACAGGGTAAACAATTTCCGTGTCCGTGTAATTGACTACCCAACAAGGTGTACGCAGCGGGTATTGATCTCAATGGAAAAAATAGGCTTCCTGATTGTTAGTATTTTCTCCATCTTCTGGAAGAGCAGTTAGTTGTCCGTGTCCAAATTAGAGGTAAAAGGAAAGAGTACATGAGGTGTGGCCATCTTGAGGTGACCTCCAATTTCTCACTTTGATCCATCTCAGCCACTTAATCGTGTGGGCTTTCTCCAAATTTCAGTGTTTGAAGATACTGTGGAGGAGCGTGTCATCAATGAAGAATATAAAATCTGGAAGAAGAATACACCGTTTCTATATGACCTGGTTATGACCCATGCTCTTCAGTGGCCCAGTCTTACCGTTCAGTGGCTTCCTGAAGTGACTAAGTAAGGGTTTCTGGCAACTTTTATTTTGTTTAAATTTAACTGTCGTTCTGAATTTCCTAGTTTTGGCGTTTTATGCATAGAACATAAGTATGTAATCAGCCCTTGCATGAGGTGGCAGGTGGTTTTTATTTTCAAAAGTGGAGGAAACACTGAATATATTTGACATTTCCTGGGCTTGAATGTAGAGTAGCATCTCTCTGGGCCCAAACTAATGGGTTTCTTTAAAACTTTATTGAAAAATAGAATATTTACGGAAAAGTTCACACATCGTAAGTGTTGTATGGCTTGATAAATTTTTACAAAGTGAACACATGTAACAGTCACCCAAGATAAATACATTTTAAATGGTAAAGGGGAAAAGACCTTGTCAACAATTGACCAAAGAAAAGATGTTATCATAGGCTTATGGAATACACTTTGAGATTGCTGTTAGTCTGCATAAGAGTATTCTTTTCTGTTAGATCTGTAGTTTCTCTGGTAATAATTGCTGGCATTTATTGAGCACTCAGAACAGGGCCTGGCACATCTGAAGAATCTACGTCCTGTTGTTTGTTGTAATCCTCATAATAGTACTATGCTGTAGGTACTTTTCATCATCCTTGTTTTACTGATAAGGGAACTGGGAGTGAGCGTTTAAGTGCCGTCCCAAGATCACACAGCTGGTCCCTGCATTAGACTACCTTTCTCATTCACTTGCACCTTTTCTAGTAGGAACTTGACCATGTACTTTTAAAGTGTGTTAAATATGGGGCCAGGCACAGTGGCTTATACTCCTGTAATCCTAGTGCTTTGGAAGGTTAGCTTGAGCTCAGGAGTTCAAGGCTGCAGTGAGCCATGATTGTGCCACTGCATTCCAGCTTAGCCAACAGAGTGAGACCCTGTCTCCCAAAGAAAAAAAAAAACAAAAAAGCATCTTAAATTTGGGTGTTGCGGGCATATAATTTAAAGAGGATTAAATGAAACTCTAACCTAAAAAGAGGATTTTGCAACAAGTTATAAAAATAATAAGCTAATTTTGGCCGGGCGCGGTGGCTCACGCCTGTAATCCTAGCACTTTGGGAGGCCGAGGCAGGCGGATTGCCTGAGCTCAGGAGTTCAAAACCAGCCCAGGCAACAAGGTGGAATCCCATCTCTACTAAAATACAAAAAAAAAAAAAAAAAAAAGCCGGGCGTGGCAGCGTGTACCTGTAGTCCTAGCTACAGGCCACAGGGAGGCTGAGGCAGGAGAATTGCTTGAACCTGGGAGGCGGAGGTTGCAGTGAGCCAAGATCTCACCACTGCACTCCAGCCTGGGCGAGAGCGAGACTCCATCTCTTAAAAATAAAAATAATAATTATAATTAATGTATATAAAAGTGCTCTTACAGTGGCCATGTTCTCCATATGCAAACATTGATTTCCATACAGATAGGAATTTCCACTGGGCTTCCCAAAAATCTAAATGTAAATGTACAGATGTGGGAAGAGTAGAGAAGAACTAAATGATGGAGACATGGAAGCATTGACGTTTACAGCCACCTTTGAACAGATTGAAAATAGATTAAGCATCATATACTCGGGTATTCAAGTTCTGGTTTGGAGCATCGTGTGCATTTGCCTCTTTGGTCTGTTAAGCAGATTTAAAATGTATTAACTAAATTTACCTTTTGGGGGATCTTTTTGACCCACTGTGACATAATAGAAAACAGCAGGGGCTTTAAACTTAGAGACCTGGGTTAGAATCATGCCCCTGCTTCTTCTTAGCTTCATGAACTGGGGCCGTGTTGTCTGGGCTGTAAATGGAGATGTTGGTCGTACTGACTACCTACATTTGAGGGAATGAAATAAGATCATACATGTTAAAGTGCCTGGTGCAGCATAAGTACATGGTAAGTGGTGACTGATGCTGATTCTCCCACCCCTTCCTGTTATTTGTCAGGATTGAAATAGCTCTGTGTTTCTTCATTTGGATTTTCAATGAAAGCTATTTGCTGAAGTTTTTTTAAAAAAATGTTACCTATAATATGTAATACTTAGGAACGTAACAGAAAATGCTTTAATTAAATTATTTAATGTGTATCATGGTGTTCTTTGTATACAAAGCTGTTGTGGGATTGGGTTGTGGGATGTGCAGTGGCTTAGAGAATGTAAGAAAATGCCAAGCAGCCTGCATTCTTGGATGTTGAGGATTGCTGTGTGGTGCTTTGCAGGGTTCAGTTTGGGGTATAAAGGGACTGTGTTTTATCACCATACAGAACTGTAAAAATGTTGACTATTCTCAATGCCTGACTCTGAGGAACAAGACCCTACTCCACCTCATAGGCCTTTCTTCTGCCGACTTACACAACATGCTTCATAACGATTACTTGGACTTTCTGAGCTATTGTCCCTCAGTTGAGTTAGGTAATTGTCCAACTAATTGATTTGACTTTCTTTTTTCTTTCTTTCTTTCTTTTTTTTTTTTTTTTTTTGAGACAGATTCTCGCTCTGTCTCCCAGGCTGGAGTGCAGTGGCGCCATCTTGGCTCACTGCAGCCTCCACCTCCCAGGTTCAAGCGATTCTCCTGCCTCAGCCTCCTGAGTAGCTGGGATTACAGGTGTGTGCCACCACACCCAGCTAATTTTTGTATTTTTAGTAAAGACAGGGTTTCACCATGTTGGTCAGGCTGGTCTCAAACTCCTGACCTCGTGATCCACCCGCCTCAGCCTCCCAGAGTACTGGGATTACAGGTGTTGATTTGGCTTTTAAAAGGTTTTATTTAATTATCTCTAAGAAATTTGTTTTAGGTAGTTATTTCATATCTCTTGTTGAATAATGTCTTAAATATATTGAGACTAACTTATTGTCTACCTAAAAAGCTTTGTAATTTTTCAAATTCAGGAAGTACAAAAGGACATAGAGTGAAGAATAAGTCCCCTTTCCACATCCCTTACTGTCCTCCTTCCTTTCCCCAGTCATTGTTTTCAGTTTCCTAACCCATCCTTGCCAGCATGTAGAAGTGCATACCTGTATCTTCATTTTTTATGGTAGCAAGTTCTTCACTTGAGTTTGTCAGTAAGGGTATATATTGGAGATTCTCCTGTCAGCATGCTTGGATATGCTTGTTCTTTTCAAGGGTGCCATAGAATTTTGTTTATGGATACACTGGCATGATACGAGTTCCTTACTGATGGATATTTAGTTATTTTCAGTCTTTTTGCTGCTATAAACAATACTGCTGAGAATAATCTTGTAATAGGCCATATTTATGTGATGCTTGGCTAAATTTCCTAGTGGTAGTTACTGGGGTCAAAGGATTCTGCAGTGAAAATGAATAGGCTTTCTTAACCATTAGTACTTCTCCAGCCTTTAGGTACATCCAGTATTGGAGGAAAATAGTGTCATATTGATTAGTTTAGGAAAACAGGCTGTGTTTTAATGATGGAGGTGAAGTGATTTCTAGTAAAAAGAAAAGTCCTCATATGATGATCAAGTTGGGGAAAACTGGAATAATTAAATTTGAGTCCAGAGGGATTTTTAAGCTCCTCCAGTCCATCTTGGGACAGTGTTCCTTAGAAAGGGCCTGTGGTAAACTGACTTACCTGTAATTTTTTACCTGTTGGTCTTAATTTTCCTACTTAACTCCACAAAAAACAAGTCACTTTTTACCTTTGATGACAGTACCAGCATTGCTCTGTGGTGCCTTCTTTCTCTCAAGCATTATTATTTCTCTTTTTAAATATTTATTTAAATTTTTGTTTTTTTGTTTTTTGTTTTTTTTTTGTGGAGATGGGATTTTGCCATGTTGCCCAGGCTGGTCTCGAACTCCTGGGTTCAAGCGATCCGCTTGCCTCGGCTTCCCAAAGTGCTGGGATTAGAGGCATGAGCCACCGCATCCGGCCAAATATTTCTTTATTCTTTCTTTTTTTTTTTTTTTTTTTTTTTGAGACAGGGTCTTGCTATGTTGCCCAGGCTGGACATGAACTCCTAGGCTCAAGCAGTCTTCCCTAGTAACCCTAGTAGCTGGTACTACAGGTGCACAGCACTGCACCTGGCTTACCCTTTCATTTTAAGCCACTATTCCCTATAAAGGTTTGATTTTTGTCCAAGTCCTCATAAAGTATGTTGCTTAGAGCCTAATGTTAATGTTTTTACTGGTTAAAAATAAGTGGGCAAGCCAGATGTGGTGGCACACATCTGTAGTCCCACCTACTGAAGAGGTTGATGCAGGAGGATCAACTTGAGCCCAGGAGTTGGAGGCCAGCCTGGGCAACATAGTGAGACCTTGTCTCTTAAAAAAAGAAAAGGTGGGCGGGGTGGGGGGGCACATGTGCTCATGTGCATTACCACCTGCACACATATAAGATGGAATTAATTAATTTTTTGATAGCCACATCATATTCTTGGCCCACTGTGCATGTATCAACCAAGACCCATGTCTTCTTCTTCTTTTTTTTTTTTTTTTTTTTTTTTTGGAGACAGAGTTTCACTCGTTGCCCAGGCTGGAGTGCAATGGTGTGATCTTGGCTCACCGCAACCTCTGCCTCCCAGGTTCAAGTGATTCTCCTGCCTCCGCCTCCTGAGTAGCTGGGATTACAGGCATGCGCCACCATGCCCGGCTAATTTTGTATTTTTAATAGAGATGGGTTTTCTCCATGTTGGCTAGGCTGGTGTCGAACTCCCGACCTCAGGTGATCCACCTGCCTTGGCCTCCTAAAGTGCTGGGATTACAGGCGTGAGCCACCACGCCCAGCTGTCTTTTTTTCAAACATGTTGCTATTGCTTAGTCACGGCTGCCTTACTCTGTTTTTGGGGGAGTGTGTGTGTGTGTCTCTTCTCCATGTGCACACACTTTTTTACCGTAAGCCAAATTTTGGTAAAATTGCATCTTGTATTTTCTTATTACTAAATTACTTGCCTAGAAGTAATCTTCAATCTTTTTAGAAAAAAAAAATTGAATCCTTTGTGCAGCTGAAATTTAGAAACAGATAAATGGCCTAACTTGTCTTGTGTTAGGGCCTAGAGCCCTACTTCTCAGTCCTCTTCATTGAAATGGGACCATGGAGCACAGTTGAAAATTGTGTTCTAGATAATACAAATGGGAAAGCCTTTTTGATAGATACTGATGCAAAAATCACTGCTTGGACCAAGGTGCCAAGAGGTTTGGGCAAGTTCTTCAGCTTCAAGGTGTTTCCACAGAACAAGGTAACAAAGATACCTCAGTAAAATTGAGAATATTCGTTTCATAAACTTAGGTATCATAAACGTCAGGGAGTTTCACATCATGCCATTTGCAGTTATAGCCTATTTTATTCAGTGAAGAAACTGAGGCCCCAAGGAGGTTATGTTTTAAGCAACTGCATTTTAGTTTGATCCAGGATTTAAGCTAAGTTTTTTTGATTCAACACTTTCTGTCCATACTACCTTGTAGAATTTCTTATTGGGAAATAAGAAACATCTAGTGTATAAGATATATTTAGGTGGGAAGAAGATTTCTTTAGGTGGGAAGTTGTGATTTATGAGTGTGGGGATTATTGGTGGATTCCTGTGTAGATGTTTGTGTTTACTGAGTTGGGCCTACCTTCCCCAGAGTGCTGCTCTATAAAAGGTAGTGTTCACATTGATAATTGAGGCACAGGAGGATGGCTCTTTGGGAAAGAATCAAGCCCTCTGCATGTTGTAGCTAGAATATTTTCTTATATTTGCATAAGTGGGGATTGTAAAGTTGGTAACCAGAGGGGGAGAAGATACACAGTTGATGCTAAGTATATATTTGCTAAAGAAATTTGAATGTATTTTGAGGGAACTAGACTGAATTTGTTAGCAATTGGAGGTTTCTTGTAGGATTAGTGTGACTTTCTTTCTTTCTTAAACAGACCGGAAGGAAAAGATTATGCCCTTCATTGGCTAGTGCTGGGGACTCATACGTCTGATGAGCAGAATCATCTGGTGGTTGCCCGAGTACATATTCCCAATGATGATGCACAGTTTGATGCTTCCCATTGTGACAGTGACAAGGGTGGTAGGTATATTATATATTCCAATATTGGTGTCAAAGGGAAAATGCCTCTTTCAAAGCATATACTATTAAAACTATACTATTAGCTTTTGGCCCAGTAATTTAACTTCTAGGACTTTATTCTACAGAACTACCCACCCACATGTCCACAAGGATTTTAGTCGTAATTGCAGAATTGAAAAATTAGGATCAACCTTGTAACTCAGATGTTGGTTCATAGAAAGTTGGTTAAGCACATGGTATGTTTGAAATACTACTCAGCGATTAATAAGAAAGGCCAGGTGCCATGGCTCACGCCTATAATCCCAGCACTTTGGGAGGCCAAGGTGGGAGGATTGCTTGAACTCAGGAGTTCAAGCCCAGTCTGAAAAACACAGATCTCATTTCTACCAAAAATTTAAAAAAAAAATTTTTTAATGAGAAAAATCTGTACACACTGGTATAGGAAGGTATCCAAGATAAATTAAGTGACTAACTGCTATGTGTAATTACAATATTCCACTTTGGTAGAAGTAATATGTGTTGGTTTGTGCAGTGGGTATTTTTTGTTTGAGGAGTGAGGCAGTAGTGGTAGGGTTAATTTAGGAATCTGTTGGCTGCTTTTTTCTTTTTTTAATTTGTCAAACATATACTCTCCTGTTTTGGTATTCCCATGACCACCCCAAGTTTGGTGATTTCGCTAGGACTCCCAAGAGCAAATTATACTTGTGGCTAAAGTTTGTTACAGTAAAGAACACAAAAGCAGCAGGAAAAAGATGTACATCGGCAAGTTCAGGGAGGTCTGGCACAAGTCTTGTCCAAGGCCACACAGGATGTGCTTTCTGGCAGCAAACTGCAGGGACATGTGTGAAATATCTCTGCTCAGGGAAGCCTGTTTGGGTCTTGGAATCTGAGGCTTTCTTGGGGGACTAGTTGCATAGGCACATCCTGCTGACAACCAGCCACAGCAACTGAAACTTGAGGACCCCAGTAATACAAACTGAGGACCCAGTAATAAAAGAAGGTATGTGTCATCAATCTTGATATCTGCAAAGTAACCCTGACAAACTGGTACAGCGCGGTCCATTGCTCCAGGTGCACACCACAAAATCATCAGTTCATCAGTGACAGAAAGAACATTCTGAGATGCATGTTCCTAGGAGTTAGCCAAGGGTCAGTAATGGGGTCCCAGTGTTCCTCAGAGACTACAGGGCTAAGCACCCAGACTGCTGTATTAACTCTTTCTTCACAGTCCCATATGGCTTAACGCTATTAGCACTTTCTAATACATGCCTTAGGGTTTTTTTCTTATTGAAAATAAAATACTGGCCAGGCACAGTGGCTACACCCATAGTCCCAACACTTTGGGAGGCCAAGGCAGGAGGAACACTTGAGCCCAGGAGTTTAAGACCACTCAGGGCACACAGCGAGACATTATCTCTATCAAAAAATAAAATTAAAAATCAGCACATGCCTGTAGTCCTAGCTACTTGGGAGGCTGAGGATCGCTTGAGCCCAGGAGTTCAAAGCTGTAGTGAGCTAGGATCACACCACTGCACTCCACCCTGAACAACAGAGCAAGATCCTGTCTCAAAAATATTACATTCTCTAGTGTAGTGAAACTGCTGGGTTGTATGGTGTATTCATTGTCAACTTCATAGAAAACTATTTTCCAAAGTGATTTACCCAGTTTACAACTCCCACAATTTACTGTTCATTCCCCGACAACTGTATGCATTATTTCTTTAAATATTGGGGTTTTTTTGTGTTTTGTTTTTGTTTGTTATGAGGCAGGGTCTCGCCCTGTCACCCAGGCTGGAGTGCAGTGGTGCGATCTTGGCTCACTGCAACCTCCACCTCCTGGGTTCAAGTGATTCTCGTGCCTCAGCCTCGAGAGTAGCTGGGATTACAGGTGCCCACCACCACGCCCGGCTAATTTTTGTATTTTTAGTAGAGACTGGGTTTTGTCATGTTGGCCAGGCAGGTCTCAAACTCCTGGCCTCAAGTGATTCGCCTGCCTAAACTTCCCAAAGTGCTGGAATTACAGGCATGAGCCACCACTCCCGGCCTGAATATATTGTAATCAGAAATTTTTAAATGGTTTTTAGCCCTGAAGTATGTATTTACTGGGCTTGCAGTTTAACAGTCTCTGCATAATGATGTTAATATATTATTAAAGTTACACATCCAGTGTATTCTAACAAGTAGCTGAAATAATTCAGTTAATACCTTTGTTAATATTCGGTGTGTATATATATATATATATATATTTTTTTTTTTTGAGACGAAGTCTCGCTCTGTCACCCAGGCTGAAGTGCAGTGGTGCGATCTCAGCTCACTGCAACCTCTGCCTCCCAGGTTCAAGCAATTTCCCGAGTAGCTGGGACTACAGGCGCCCGCCACCACACCCAGCTAATTTTTTGTATTTTTAGTAGAGACGGGGTTTCACCTTGTTAGCCAGGATGGTCTTGCTCTCCTGACCTCATGATCCACCCGCCTTGGCCTCCCAAAGTGCTGGGATTACAGGCGTGAGCCACCTCGCCCGGCCAATATTCAGTTACATTTTTTAATGGATATGATCATTAAGACAGTGACTTTTCAAAATTTTAAGTTTGAGAAAACGAAGCTCTGTGTTCAAAGTAAATCCTACTCGGAAGGCCCCCCCCCCTTTTTTTTTTTAAAGGAGAGCTCTTCAGGTTGTTTTAGCTAAAGGAATCAGGAAACTTGAGTATCTTTGTAGCAGAAGGGTTAGAGCCACTGGAGTCCATGGAATGGGATGTTGAAGGTCAAAGTGGAGCAGGTTTGGAGCAGTCTCAGGAGGAAGGAGACGATTGGATCAGGAGGGGTCTTAGCATTCCGAGGCACACTTCCATCATGGACCAGAAGGTGCTACGAGGAAAAAGGGTCCTTTTGCATGTGGTCACATGAGAGTAATGGGTAGAGGAGCTTTGAAGTAATCGTGGATTTGAGATACGGCTTTTTCAACCACACTGAAACAGTAAGCTATGTTTGCTTCAGAGAGGAACGGCTAGATACTGATATTAAGACATGGAAGCTGATGTTCATTAAGCATTCCACATAGAAGGAGCTGCCTGGAACTGAGAAATGGTTTGCTCCTTTTGGTGGTTGCTCCAGGCCCCGGTCTATTTTACTTCTTACCTGCCTGGCTCCAGTAGGCATTTGTGTTAGTTGTCCCTGACCTGAGACGCAGGGTGAGCTAAAATGGAATGTGCAAAGAAAAGGCAATATAGGTCAGGAAGAATAACACAATTGTAATGTGAACCCTCCTATCTTTTTTAAGCGTCAACAACTAATTCAAGTTTTTTATCTATGAGCACAAAAAAGAATGTTCTTGTTTGCTGTATTTGCTTAGATGTTCTCTACCTGTATTCTTTATGCTAACATGTTGCTACTTCTTGGAAGTTACCGTACTTTTTATATGGCTTTGTTACTTTACAAGGCCTTTTTCATGATTATTTAATACTATAGTCTTATTCACACACCATATGGGCAGAGAGGTTAACCTTGGCACTGCACTAGCAGTTAAACCAAGTATGCTAGCAGGGCCAACAAATGTGTGTTTAGGGACAGGTAGGGGTTAGCATGGGTTTCTGATTGATATGAGGATGCTCCTGACTTTAGACTCAAAGGGTGTTCATACTGTGGAGGGTTAAAACCTTTCCTGTTTTGATGAATCCTAAAATAAGATGCTAATTCAGTGCAGTACTTCCAGTGAGTTCTGCTTGAACTAAAAAGCTGTTGGTCTGCTTATTATATGGTTACTTGAAATTGCAGTGAATAACTATATCATCTTCATAACTGAAAGAGGACAGTTGTTTTAGATCCAAGGTGGAACTGAATTAAGTTGCATAAGGCAGCTACCAATATTTTCCAGTGCAAATGGGCTTTAAGAATAAATTGATGTGGCAAATGAACCCACATTTTTGGATTTTCTCTATGCATGTTTCTGTCCTTGTCTTGTCAATTTGTGTTGTATTCTGCCAGGTCAAAATCTGTTAGGTTGATTGAACTAAGTGATTTGTGAATTTTAATCCTGAGTGTGTGTGTGTGTGTGTTTCTTTCTCCTCACATTAGAATTTGGTGGCTTTGGTTCTGTAACAGGAAAAATTGAATGTGAAATTAAAATCAATCACGAAGGAGAAGTAAACCGTGCTCGTTACATGCCGCAGAATCCTCACATCATTGCTACAAAAACACCATCTTCTGATGTGTTGGTTTTTGACTATACAAAACACCCTGCTAAACCAGGTATGTAATAATAAAGTCAGGTCATTACTTGAGCAGTTTTCTTGATTCAAACTGGTAATGTTTTTAAGGTCAAAGTAGCATACTTTATTATAATATTTAAAGGTTTAAAAATTGCTTTGGGGACCCCATAACCATCCTCAAGTTCAGGGATTTGCCAGAACTACCTAAAAGCAGCTTATACTAACAGCTAAAGTTTATTACAGCAAAGAATCCAGAGCAAGAGTAGGAAGAAAAAGATACACATCAGGGGAAGTCCACAGGGGTTAGCTACAGGCATCTGAGTCCTTCCCATCCAGGGCCACGTAGGACATGCTTTGTCTCTAGCAGCAAACCATAGGAACATGTGCTAAATGTCTCTACCCAGGGCAGCCCATTTGAGTTTCAGAATCTGGGATTTTTGTGGAGATCTGTTGGCGTGGGTACATCCTGTTCTATGACCAGCCATGGTAACAAAATTGAGGACCGCAATAGTGAAGACAAATACATTGTGAATCTTGCTAAACAATCCTACAAGCCTTGACAGGTCCCTATGGCATACCCCACTGCTCTGGGCTTGCACAACTTTATCAGTCAGTGACGTGAAGAACTTTCTGAGGGTCACATTCCCAGGGGTTGGCCAAGGGTCATTTATGGTTGCAGGCTACCCTAGAGGCATGCAAGGACTGAGCAAGCAGACCTGCTGTGTTAGAAATATTTCTAAAAAATTGGGGGGTTGTGGGGATAGGGTTACCACTGCCCAAATTTGTAGGATAGCTATAGTTTTTAATATTTTTGTGTTGGGGATAGTATTAGGTTTTCCAAAGAAACCAATCATTTAATGGTCACGAGGCTCAATTTGCACTGGGTATTAAAGACCAGATCTTGTTCATGTGCAGTTGCTGCAATGGTTCACTCAATGAAGGAGTGAGAATTTATTCTCACCAGTTCTGATAAACAGAATGACTTAATGTTTTTCATCTTTTCTTAGACCCAAGTGGAGAATGTAATCCTGATCTCAGATTAAGAGGTCACCAGAAGGAAGGCTATGGTCTCTCCTGGAATTCGAATTTGAGTGGACATCTCCTAAGTGCATCTGATGACCATGTGAGAAACATTCTTTGTAATTTGTTCATACAGTGAGAGCTGACGTGTCACAGCTGTACTAGAGGAGTACTATATAGACGAAAGTTTTTCTAAGATAATACTGCTGATTATTCTGGTAACATTCCCCCAGGACTTTAGAGAGATGGTTTTCATACTGCCCTGTATGAGTCTTTGGATTCCACAGAGCTCTTTTGAAGTAGCCTTAGAATGGAGGGAGCATAGGCAAAAGGCCTCCCATTATTTAAAAGAGGACCCTCCAGGCCCTTATAATGGAAACTCTAGAATGTTTGTGGGACCTGATTAATATAAAGTATTTTTTAAGTGTACAATTCAGTAGGTTTTAGTATATTCACAAAGGTGCACAACTATTGCCACTAATTCTAGAATGTTTTCATTCACTCTCTGAAAGAGAAATTCCATACCCATTAAGCAGTGACTCCCCACTCATTCCCTGCCTTCCCCCAGCTCCTGGTAAGCACTAATTTATTTTCTGTCTCTATAGAGTTATCTGTTCTTGATATTTCATGTAAATGGAATCTCATATATGGCCTTTTCTGTTTGGTTTCTTTCACTTAGCATAATGTTTTCAAGTAATTACTTACATTCCATTCCTTTTTATGGATGAACAATATTCCACTGTATGGGTATACCACAGTTTGCTTATTTGTCAGTCGATGAACCATTTGAGTTCTTTCTACTTTTGGGCTATTTTGAATTATGTTACAAGCATTTATTTACAGGTTTTTGTGTAGATGTGTGTTTTCATTTCTCTTGGATATATACCTGGGAGTGGAATTATTGGATCATATGGTATCTCTGTTTAATTTTTTGAAGAACTACCAAACTGTTTTCCAAAGTGGTTTTCCATTTTACATTTCCACAAGCAATGTACAAATGTTCCAGTTTCTCTACATCCTCACTAATGCTTGTCTTTTTTATTATAGCTATCCTAGTGTGCGTAAAGTGGTATTTCCTGGGGTATTTTTTTTGTTTTTGTTTTTGTTTTTGGCGGGGTGGGGGGGGTTGGGTTTTTTTGTTTGTTTGTTTGTTTGTTTTTCTGAGACGGAGTCTGTCTCTGTCACCCAGGCTGGAGTATAATGGCACGATCTCAGCTCACTGCAACCTCCACCTCCCGGGTTCAAGCGATTCTCCTGCCTTAGCCTCCCAAGTAGCTGAGATTACAGCCATGCACCATGAAACCCAGCTAATTTTTGTACTTTTAGTAGAGACAGGGTTTCACCATGTTGGCCATGCTGGTCTTGAACTCCTGGGCTCAAGCAGTCCTCCTGCCTTGGCCTCCTAAAGTGCTGGGATTACAGGCATGAGTCACTATGCCCAGCTCATTGTGATTTTAATTTGCATTTCCCTGATGGCTAATGATAAGCATTTTTTCTTGTACTTACTGGCCATTTGCATATCTCCTCTGGAGGAATAGGTATTCAAATTCTTTGTCCATATTTTAATTTTGTCTTTTTACTGTAGAGTTATAAGAGTTTCTTATGTATTCTAGGTGTAAGTCCCTATGATTTTCAAAAATTTTCTCCCATTCTGTTGGTTGTCTTTTCACTTTTTTTTTTTTTTTTTTTTTTTTTTTTTGAGACAGGATGTTGCTCTGTCACCCAGGCTGAAGTGCAGTGGCTCAGTCTTCGCTCACTGCAACCTCCACCTCTCCAGCTTTAGTGGTTCTCTACCTCAGCCTGTCAAGTAGCTGGGACTACAGGTGCCCACCACCACACCCAGCAAATTTTTGTATTTTTTGTAGAGGTGGAGTTTTGCTATATTGCCCAAACTGGTCTTAAACTCCCGGGCTCAAGTGATCCACCTTCCTTGGCCTCCCAAAGAGCTGGGATTATAGGCTTTGTGAAAGGATGCTTCCCTCAAAGTGTGTATGAGACAGTTTCCCAAGTAGGGAAAGTGGATTGTACTCAGTAACCCAATTACTAGTACCTTTTGAAGAGACCAGGCTGGGAATTGGTAGTAATAATAATAGCTGACATTTACCAGGGGCTCCCCACATGCCAAGCATCATGCTAATCTTGCCAGGTCCTTCTGAGTCGGTGTGAATGGCAGGAGCGCCACATGTTCCTTTCTCTTCAGTTCACGTACGTTGAGTGTCTTCATGTGTAAGTAACAACAGAGACTGAGGGCATATGTATTGTGTAAAAAAAAGTTTTGTTACTGGGAAAATAGCCATTACTAGGAAATAGCTTTGTTACAGAAAGTCCTTCATGTGGCTGGGCACAGTGGCTCACGCCTGGAATCCCAGCACTTTGGGAGGCCGAGGCAGGTGGGTCACCTAAATTCAGGAGTACGAGACCAGCCTGGCCAACATGGTGAAACTCCGTCTCTACTAAAAATACAAAAAAATTAGCTGGACTTGGTGGCACACACCTGTAATCCTATCTACTCAGGAGGCTGAGGCAGGAGAATTGCTTGAACCCGGGAGGCGGAGGTTGTAGTGAGCCGAGATTGTGCCATTGCATTCCAGTCTGGGCAAGAGAGTGAGACTCTGTCTCAAAAAAAAAAAAAAAGTGATTTAATAAAAACAGGTGAAGCCCTTTCATGATCACGTGCTATGAATTAAAAAAAAAAAAAAAAAAACCATACCAGTGTCAGTGGAACTATAGTTAGTGCTAATATACCTTCATGGGATTATTTCTTATTAACCATTGAATGAGAATCATTGCCCTATACCTTGCAATATTTTTCCATTAAAAACTTAAGACTTTTCTCTTAACTCTTTCTGTGATAGGATGTCAAGGCCCACATCATGAGGCCTCCTTATTTGTGGGCTGCTGTGACCTTTGAGGCCCAAGCAAGGCCCCATGGCCTCTCCTTGGGCTCTGCTGACGTTTCAAGGAGCACATCATTGGGGATCTGTCTGTGGGCCCCAGGCCTTGACCTCTCAGAGTAGACTAGTAGAGGTTTCTGGCCCAGTGTCGTTTACCTGTCCCATCTCCTGATGTCTGTGGTGGTTTCTGCCATGAAGTGAAAGACTTGTCCATGAGGCTTTTGCTATGTGAGAGGCAGAGTTTAATTTTAATTCCCAGTCTTCCCATCCCAGTGTAAACTTTTAGGATGTGCATTTGTGTTCAGTAGATGCTGAGCACCGGGCTCTTGCTGATTTGTTGTGTTGTCTAAGTGAATTTGGGATACTTGAATGTATGAATGTATGTAGGTAGAAACTCCAGCATCAGTGTCCTTGCCTGCCACTGTACTCAGTCTCCCCTCCCCCTCATTACAGTGGAGTGTCCTTTTCCTCTGCACCTCACATGGAGGCTGCACCCACATACTCTTCTGTTTGGTTATGTTTTCTCTCTTGTGTTTACCTCAAACTTTTATAGAGTTGAATAGTTTTGTTTGTAATGAAATTATTTTAAATAAGATATTAGTATTTAAATTCAATCTCTTGTCCGGGCACAGTGGCTCACACCTGTAGTCCCAGCACTTTGGGAGGCTAAGGCAGGCAGATCACTTGAGGCCAGGAGTTGAAGACCAGCCTGGCCAATATGGTGAGACCCCCGTCTCTCCTAAAAATACAAAAAAAAAATGAGCCAGGCGTGGTGACTTGCACCTGTAATCCCAGCTCAGGAGGCTGAGGCAGGAGAATCGCTTGAGCCCGGGAGGCGGAGGCTGCAGTGAGCCGAGATCGCACCACTGTGCTCCAGCCTGGGTGACAGACTGAGACACTGTCTCGAGGAAAAAAAAAAAATCAGTCTCTTATAGCCCTTGTTCTTTTTTTTTTTCTCTCTCCTTCTCTCTTAGACTGTCTGTCTGTGGGATATAAACGCAGGACCAAAAGAAGGCAAAATTGTGGATGCTAAAGCGATCTTTACTGGCCACTCAGCTGTTGTAGAGGATGTGGCCTGGCACCTGCTGCACGAGTCATTGTTTGGATCTGTTGCTGATGATCAGAAACTTATGATGTAAGGTGGAAAGTTCAGTGGGATCTTGTTAAATGGGTGACCTGAATGACCATCAGTGATTGCTGCAGGCTGTAGTTTGATTTTTTTCTTTTTTTTTTTAAGTTATGGCTTTAAAAAACAGCTTTAGGTAGCTTACTCCTGTAATCTCAACATCTTGGGAAGCTGAGGCAGGAGGATTGCGTGAGACCAGGAGTGTGAGACTTTGTCTCTACACAAAATTTAAAAACAAAAAATTAGCTGGGTATGGTGGCGTGCACCTGTAGTCCTAGCTACTCAGGAGGCTGAAGTGGGAGGATCACTTATTATTTAGAAAAAAAGAAAAATAGGTATGGACATGTGAAGGAACATACTTGGTGTGGTGGTAAATATCAAAATTGAGATCCAGAGTGATGCCAGTTGGAGGTCAGGGAGGAAAATGATTTCATCAAGGTATGGCCGCAGGGCTTCATTCACTTATAATCTTATAAAGAAATACCTGAGGCAAATGTGACAAAATTCTGGGCATTTGTCAAAACTAGTTTTAGGTATCAGATTGTTACATTATTCTCTACATAGTCTGTATTTTGTGTACGCTTGAAATAGTTGGTAATTAAAATAGGAATCTAATTAAAAAAACAGGACTAACAGCCCTAGCTTGTTCTCTGTAGGTTTCGAATGTATCATTTAGTGGTCGAGGTCTGAATCACCAGCTGTGTGGTTGGTTTCTTCATGAAGGGGAGTACATAGTGGAGCTAGTTGTGGAGTGCAGTGACAGTGATGTGAGGCCGAATGTGAGTGTGTCCTCCCTGGGTGCTGTGTGCCTTTATCTTTGTGTTTTAGATGGGACACCAGGTCCAATACCACCTCCAAGCCGAGCCACTTGGTGGATGCACACACTGCTGAAGTCAACTGCCTCTCATTCAATCCCTACAGCGAATTTATTCTAGCCACCGGCTCTGCGGATAAGGTTTCGAAGTTTTTGCATTATTTGGTGTTTATAAAACCCAGTTCTCTTGTGCCTTAATCAGATATTTGAAAATTCTTAGGTAAAGCATATAAATCATTTTCACTTGTTATTTTTCTTTAGACCGTAGCTTTATGGGATCTGCGTAACTTAAAATTAAAACTCCATACCTTCGAATCTCATAAAGATGAAATTTTCCAGGTATGTGACAGTTTTCTGGTGTCTGTATGTCAGGAAATGAAATCTAGGGATTCATCAGTTAAGCTATACCAGACTGGTGGGTCCACTATTGAAAAAAATGCCTTGTACATGGTGTTACATGGAGATGTTCATAGGGTAAGGTACACATTGTTGAAGAATTAAAAAGCTTCTGGGATGGTTATGGGGTTGAATAAATTTATTGAGATCCCAGGCTGAGTTCCTCAGTGCTGGGGAGTGCAGCCTTCCTGAGGACAGGATGGAGCTGAGCCCTTTCAGAGCACTTGAAAGTCGGGGACAAGAGAGTGAGGCCATCAGGCCAAGGATAAGATAATAGAGTGCAAGATGGGAAAATATCAGATTACAACAACAGCCACAAACCTAGCAGCAGATGATTCTTTAAATACATTTTCAAAATTATCTATTACTAGGTCCACTGGTCTCCACATAATGAAACTATTCTGGCTTCAAGTGGTACTGACCGCCGCCTGAATGTGTGGGATTTAAGGTAACTTACAGTCCTGTGACAAGATACTGCATAAATATGCTCATCTGGCAAGTTACATAGTAATTCATAAACTAGAAAAGCAATTTGGTAATCCCCCTTCAAGAAACCTAATATTAAAGAAACTTTTAAGCATCTTCCTAAAGAGCCTTTGTTCTGTAAAATAGAAGTGAAGCAGCAAATGGACCATAAAATAAATTTCTCTGGTGTGAGTTTTGTCTCTTAATATTCAGGCATGAAGGTGTATGTGTCTGTGTTTGTTTTTGCATTCAAATGACTATATTTAAAACACACTTGATACAGAGAAATCAAGATGTTAGCTGTTTTATGTCTCATTGGATCTCATAGTACATGTAGGCAGGACTGTTTTTTCTGGGTTTTTGTACCATTTACTTTGCTTTCAGTGATTCATTCTGCAGATGTGCACTCCTGCTGTGGGTTGTGTAACTGCTGGGGAGACCTCTGTGAAGGGGACAAGGACAGCCCAAGCTGTCAGAGAGCTTATGTTCTCTGGGGCCTCATTGTATAAAGAGTTTCTCCAAATTTTTAAAGTTCCTTTACTTCAGACTTGCTGTTCTAAGAATTTTAGACTCCTTTACTTTTTTCATCTGAGCCTTTACAACTTAATAAAGTTGTTCAGTTACATACTTCTCCATGAGATGTCATCTTAAGTTTAAATCATAAAATTACCAAAAAAATAGCTTATTTATTTCCTGCTTGTATTAAATATATTGCTTTGAAGTGGACTGAATTTAGTACAGGTTGAGTATCCCTTATCCAAAATACTTGGAATAAGAAGTGTTTGGGGTTTTGGAATTTTTAGGATTTTGGAATATTTGCATTATACTTAATTGGTTGAGCATCTCAAATCTGAACTGAAAGTCCAAATTCTTCTTTTTCTCTTCTTTTTTTTGGAGACTGAATCTTGCTCTGTCACACAGGCTGGAGTGCAGTGGCACAGTCTTGGCTCACTATAACCTCTGCCTCCCAGGTTCCAGCGGTTCTCGTGCCTCAGCTTCCCGAGGAGCTGGGTCTACAGGCACTGCCACAGCCACCATGCCTGGTTTTGTATTCTTTACTAAAAAAAAAAAAAAAAAAAAAAAAAAAAAGACAGCTTTGCTGTATTGGCCAGGCTGGTCTCAAACTCCTGACCCCAAGTGATTCTCCCGCCTTGGCCTCCCAAAGTGCTGGGATTACAGGCATGAGCCACTGCACTCGGTGTGAAAGTCCAAATTCTGAGTGTCATGTGGTGCTTAAAGTTTTGGATTTTGGAACATTTTGGATTTGGGATGCTCAACCTGTATATTAAAACCAAGGCTGCCTTAATTATAGAGGCAGTAATCCTCAGTATATAGAAGAGACACTGGAGAATAAAATGCTTGTATGTAAAACTTAAAATAGCTAATGTTCAGGGTTCTGATGGAGCAAACTCTTGCCGTGATAAATACTTGAAGATGTAGAAAACCTTCAAAGCAGACAGTTGGGGGCATTGTATTTGATTTAAAAACAATTTTAGTAGTAAAATAAAACCTAAATCAAAACTATAAAGAGGTTGTATGAAGCGTACAGCAAGGTTTGGAAGTCTGATGCCCTGGCAACTGAGTTGCCCCTGAAGGTGCCAATAATTTGTGAGCATTGTGTGTAATTTCTTTTTAGAATTATTTCTTAGCTTGTTTAATATTAAAATTACATTAGATAGGGGGCCAGGCATGGCAGCTCATGTCTATAATCCCAGTGCTTTGTGAGGCTGAAGCAGGAGGATTGCTTGAACCCAGGAGTTCGAGACCAACCTGGGCAACATAGACCTTGTCTCCAAAAAATTGTAAAATTACATAGATAAAATTTGGGATTAAAATGGTGAGTGTTAGCAACTGTACTGACAGGTGGAAGAGAAGTATTGTCTAGCAATCCCACAGGTTTGAGATTGTTTGGTTAGTTTTATGGGAAGGAAAAAAATGTCTCACTTGGAGGGCTAGGTTTTGTTTTTTAGCAGTTGTTACTAGTAAAGTCTTTGGGCTAGGTATAAGGATAGGGCTGATATTGATACATAAAGAGTGATTTCACTGTTGAGCACTGGCAAATTCTACAAATTGAAGTTTTTTGTTTTTTGTTTTGTGAGACGGAGTCTCGCTCTGTCGCCCAGGCTGGAGTGCAGTGGCGCGATCTCGGCTCACTGCAAGCTCCGCCTCCCGGGTTCACGCCATTCTCCTGCCTCAGCCTCTCCGAGTAGCTGGGACTACAGGCGCCCGCCACCACGCCCGGCTAATTTTTTGTATTTTTAGTAGAGACGGGGTTTCACCGTGGTCTCGATCTCCTGACCTCGTGATCCGCCCGCCTCGGCCTCTCAAAGTGCTGGGATTACAAGCGTGAGCCACCGCGCCCGGCCTACAAATTGAAGTTTTTAAGAGAAAAACCATAAAAACCTTTCCTTGGCTTACACATTTCGTAAAGTTTTATTGCCATATCTTTAGACAGATCTATAGTACTGATGTGTAATTATATTTTACTGCAGGGATGCAAAAGGCTTTGAGTGAAGTATAGGGATTGCACATCAGTTCATGTGTAGATTTTTTTAACTATACATTTCACCTTTTAATTCTAAGGCAATAAACAGTTAAAATAATGAAGGGAGGCCAGGCGCAGTGGCTCACGCTTGTTATCCCAGCACTTTGGGAGGCCGAGGCGGGCGGATCACGAGGTCAGGAGATCAAGACCACGGTGAAACCCCGTCTCTACTAAAAATACAAAAAATTAGCCGGGCGTGGTGGCGGGCGCCTGTAGTCCCAGCTACTCGGAGAGGCTGAGGCAGGAGAATGGCGTGAACCCGGGAGGCGGAGCTTGCAGTGAGCCGAGATGGCGCCACTGCACTCCAGCCTGGGCGACAGAGCAAGACTCCATCTCAAAAAAATAAAAAAAAATGAAGGGATTTTGAGTTAATGTTTATTATTGACAATAATTCCTCATTCTGCAGCTTCAATTATGAACAACTCTAACTTATTTCCAGAAAGTAAACATCCCACCCTTACACCAAATATAAACAGTAGCCAGGTGTGGTGAGGCCGAGGCGAGAGGATCGCTTTTGAGCCCAGGAGTTCAAGGCTGTAGTGCACAGTGATCGTGCCTGTGAATGAATAGCCACTGCACTGCAGCCTGGGAAACATAGCGAGGCCATGTCTCTAAGGAAAAAAAAAAAAAATCTAATTGATTGTAGTATAGAAATAAGTTGTTTTTGTGAGGGTGTTTGTGTTTTAAGATTACTTTCTGGGCTGATACTGGTTTAGCAGATGTTCGTGCTACAAGAACTTCACTGATGAAAGCACTATATTCTTTATTCTTACAGTAAAATTGGGGAAGAACAATCAGCAGAAGATGCAGAAGATGGGCCTCCAGAACTCCTGGTACACATTGGCTTATAGAAGATGAAATGCCATATGCAGATTGGATTGTCATTGATCTCTTTATTTCGAGAATGAGTCAGAATTTCGAATTCTAGCTCTTGCAGATGGTTTCAAAATGGAGGCCCTGAAGGTTATTGCAGTTGGGCTTTGACATTTATCAAAAATAGAAAATGGAGCCCAGTAGGTTTTTATGAATGTTTCACTGAGAATGGTTTGAGATCCTGGAAAATAGTGTATAGTAATTTCTCACTGATTTCACCTCTGGTATTTGTGATGGTTTGGGGATGGGGAGTGAGTATAATTGCTATTCAGTTGGCAGGACTTAACATTTCCTAACAGTATAGAAAAAATTTTAAATGCTTCTTAAGTTTCCTGCCCAGAAAAGGAGTGCTTTCTCAATCTTGATGCTAGCAGAGCCCACTGTCTCCCTCCCATGCCTGATTGAAGCATCTCCTTCAATCTCCTTGGCCCTTTGAAAGCTTATGTGGTGGTATCTGCCCATCCTCATTCTTCCTGTCTGAGTCCTTCAGTGCTCACTTCGTCATTTTTCTATGAAGCATTGCCGGATTTAGCAATGGTTCCCTGTCCTTGCTCTGAATCCAACATTTGTCTCCTCCCATTATTTGGCAGATAGTCACTCATCACTCTGTCATTTATGATTTTAGTTCTAATGCCAGTACTCATTTTTGGCACACTTGTACTTTGTCCATGAGTTTTATTTAGTCATTTTTTCTGTGAACCTATGGAGTATATTGAATATCCACAAGTTTTCAAAGGTAAAGAAGGCCCTTGAGAGCAAGCCCTGCACTCAGAAGATGTTCACTAAGCCCACCTTGTAAGAATGCCCCAGTCCCTTTTATTTTGATGACAGCGTTACTGAGATATAATTTACATACCACACAGTTCACTTCTTTAAAGTGTACAGTTCAGTGGGGAGGGAGTGTTCTTGGGTTTTGAGGTTTTTTTTTCTTTTTGTGTTCTTGAAGTTAGTGGTTTTTAGTATATTTATAGACTTGTAAAACCATCACCACAAATCAATTCTAGAACATTATTCATCCCCTCCGAAAGAAACTATAGCTATCACCTCCCAATTCTCTTCTTCCTCCAGCCCTTGGCAACTACTACGCTACTTTCTGGCACTATAAGATTGGGCTATTCCAGTTATTTTATATAAATATGACTTTTGTCTTTTGGGACTGATTCTTTCACATAGTACAATGTTTTCAAGGTCTCCAGCTATTTTTAGGGAGAAAGGAAAGTGTATTACTTCGTATATTATGGCTCTGCAACAATTCCAAGGTCCTTGAGAAAATACACTAGGATTTTGCTTTTCACAAGAGAGCTTGAAATCAAGGGACATTTGAGAGTAGTAGACTGGGCCTGGGCATGGTGGCTCCTGCCTGGAATCCCAGCACTTTGGGAGGCCAAGGCAGGTGGATCACGTGAGCCCACAAGTTCAAGACCAGGCTGGGAAACATGGCAAAACCCTGTCTCTACCAAAAAAAAAAAAAAAGTACATAAATTAGCCAGGTGTGGTGGCGCGTGCCCGTAGTCCCAGCTACTTGGGAGACTGAAGTAGGAGAATCACTTGAGCCCAGGAAGTTGAGGCTGCAGTGAGCCATGATCACACCACTGCACCCCAGCCTGGGCAATGGGAGTGAGACCCTGTCCCAAAAAACAAAGTAGTAAACTATTCCACCAGTATGCTTTGATAACTCCTGTATGTATTCTAAGCCCCAGTGATCTTAAAATATATTCACTTGTGTACCCCTTAAGAGTACTCGCTCTGTCGCCCAGGCTGGAGTGCGGTGGTGCGATCTCAGCTCACTGCAACCTCTGCCTCCCAGGTTCAAGTGATTCTCCTGCCTCAGCCTCCCAAGTAGCTGGGACTACAGGTGTGCACCACCATGTCCAGCTAATTTTTGTATTTTTAGTAGAGACGAGGTTTCACCGTGTTGGCCAGGATGGTCTTGATCTCTTAACCTCGTGATCCGCCCACCTCAGCCTCCCAAAGTGGTGGAATTACAGGCGTGAGCCACCGCACCCAGCCAATATATTCACTTGTGTACCCCTTAAGAGTACTTTAAAAAGCTATTTACTTTTTTTTTTTTAAGTCAAGGTCTGGTTCTGTCACCCAGGCTGGAGTGCAGTGGCACAGTCTTAGTTCACTGCAATCTCCACCTCCCCGGTTCAAGCTGTCTTCCCATCTCAGCCTCCTGAGTAGCTGGGACTACAGGCACACCCTACCACACCCGGCTGATTTTCGTATGTTTTGTAGAGACGGGGTTTTGTCATGTTGCCCAGGCTGGTCTTGAACTCCTGAGCTCGAGCTATCCGCCTGCTTTGGCCTCCCAAAGTGCTGGGATTACAGGCATGAGTTTTACCCAGCCCCACCTCATATTTTTAACCTGATAAGATTATTTGGTAAAATAGATACATTGCATAATACCTAGTTGGCAGGCAGGGACCTCATTGTCAAACTAGAGTCAAATCAGACTGTCACAAAGTGTGATGTCCCAGTTCCAAACAATGTATTTAGTACTGTCCTTGTGAACTGTTTCGCTTAAGTCTTAATTCTAAGATAAATAAGGCATAGTGTGTTCCCACGAGGTTGTCTCTTGCAGGGAACAACTGCTCTCTTCAGAACTGTTTAGCAAAGCTGTCTCACCTTAGGCATAGCTTATGAGGGACTATCTGGAGCTATGCTTTTGGAGCCAGGGATTTTCTTTCACCCTGGTGCTGTCTGTGTACGTTGGAAAGATGGGCAAGAAGTATGCCTCTCTTAGTAAAGTGAAGAGGGGAAGAACCAGAAGACTCCTCAGGCCCCTTGTATAATAGAAGAGTATGTTACATGGCATATAACGGATTGATTACCTTAGATGTTTGTACCTAACTATGTATGAACAAATGATGCTGGATTAATGTTCATCATAATCAGTATGGAAATGGCATTTTGATTATGTAGGAAAATGTCCTCATTCTTAAGGGATGCAGGCTGAAGTCTTCAGCCATTTCATTGTATAGGCTCATGGATAAAGCATCAGTTACACTAGTAGTACTTGGTGAATCTAGGTAAAGGGTATACAGGTATCCATTGTACTATATTCTGTCACCTTTTCTGGAGGTTTGGAAATTTGCAAAATAAGTGTAAATAGATTACTGAGCCTGTACCACCCTCTCTCTAAAACCAGACAGCACCCACCCCCAGCTGAAATACTGATGGCTCTAAAAACTTAGTAAAATCTTTGTTAGGATTAACAGGAGAGTATATGAAACCAAAGCTTTTTTTATTCTTGTAACAGTTTATTCATGGAGGACACACTGCTAAGATTTCAGATTTTAGCTGGAACCCCAATGAGCCTTGGGTCATTTGCTCAGTGTCTGAGGATAACATCATGCAGATATGGCAAATGGTGAGTTAAAATGTTTTTCTTGAATGACTGTCTTGTAAAGGAGAGATTTACTAGTCACATAATGTAATAAAGTTATTTCAAATATGTAGGTGCATATTATGCCAAACATTTACAGAAACCGTTTAAAAGAACTTTTTCCATTTCAACAATACAATCTTAGGTCCCATATGGTGCTTCGTCCACTGTTTGCTATTTGTAGCACCTGTCAGTTCAGGAGAAATCTCTGCATCTGCACTGATTTTCATTGTTGTTGTGCTCTTCATACACTGGAGTCTTGGCATCGCTGCTCTGTCTCCACTGTCTGTTCTGTGTGGTAGACATGAGGGATGCGGGAAGGAGAGGTCAAGGCATTCAAATGACACCAAGTTCTCTGAGGATGAGTACTAAGTACTTGACATTTCTAAGGTGTTAACTGAGACTTACGTAACATCTGGGCTACCACTTCCTCTAAATGATGCTTGAAGTGCCTTTGGAAAACATCTCTTTTGAACAGTGATTGAAATAAGTAGTGCATGGATGGGTGGCTAAGTATACATATGGAATTACACACTAGCAAAGAATTTTTCAAAATACTGGCTAGCCTACCATTTCCTTATTGAAGTTTTTAAGAGAGAAATGTAAAAATGAAACTACTAAGTTCTAAATAGATTAAATTGTTTTTACATGACCTTGTGAAAACCATAGGGAGTTTTTACCTGTGAATTTGTTTGGTTATCTCCAGGCTGAAAATATTTACAATGATGAAGAGTCAGATGTCACGACATCCGAACTGGAGGGACAAGGATCTTAAACCCAAAGTACGAGAGATGTTTCTGTTGAATGTAATGCTACATGAATGCTTGATTTATCAAGCGCCAAAAAGGCATTGTATAGTAGGAAATGTAAGTGGGGTGGCTTATGGCTTCTTTATCCTCTGATTCTAGCACTTTCAAGTGAGCTGTTGCGTACTGTATCATATTGTAGCTATTAGGGAAGAGAAGAATGTTGCTTAAGAAAGAACATCACCATTGATTTTAAATACAAGTAGCAGGGTATTGCCTTTGATTCAACTGTTTTAAGTCCTCATTTTCTCAAACTAAGTGCTTGCTGTTCCCAAATATGCAAGAATAACTTTTACACTTTTTCCTTCCAACACTTCTTGATTGGCTTTGCAGAAATAAAGTTTTAAAATAAAACTTGTGTTTTTTTAAAAGCTTAGTAGGGGTGTGGGGGGGGCGGGGGGGTCTACTTTTTGAGCAGAAATGGGTAAAATGGTACCTTTGGACTCCTACAGTTAAGGCCACATGGATAATAAAAGAATACACAGAAGCTGTTAAGTTTATCATACATATTTACTTAATCTATACAGAATCAAGTAGATAAAATCAGATTCACATTAGTGAAAAATCTCTACAAAATGTCTTTGAAAAGCAAAACAAGACTGCCTCTTAACAATTCGTATCCTCATGAAAGACGTGGGCTGTAAAAATAAAGCAGTGTGTTTAGCACAAACTAGAAGATATCTGCATCATTTTTTTCACAGTTATTTCCATCTACAGTCTGAAAGAGGTAGATTTTTCTGCAACACCTGAGAATTGAATTGTGATAACCAGGTGTAATAAAGGCAGTTGCATACAGAACTGAAAAATACTGGTCTCAAGACCAAGAAATGTACTCCTAACAAGTCTGAGGATGAAATGGTCCATATTACCCAAGACCCAAGTTCTCTCTACACCTTGGAGTCTACCGCCACTATAAATAATACACATCACGATTCCATGATGGTGCAACAATTGCAATTTAAGTGAATTCAACATTTAAACCTTTTCTGGGCCAGCCTAGTAGCATTACAGTGTTCTAGAATATGGTAGATACGGGATGTGCTACAAAGCCACAACACTGGGCTGGTGAGGTGACCACTGTAGGAAGATGTCCTCAGAGGGTCCCATTTGTTTTTATTCACAGGGTAATGGGAGGAAGGGTTCTGAAAGGACAACAAATGCATCCCAGACAGAATCCATATCCTTTCAACACTACAATAGCATCTAGCTAAAAATACAAAGCCAAAAGCAGCAGGCCAAGTACTGTTAATCACATTGCTTTAAAGCCCTTGGAAGTATGCAACAGGCCCAAGAAAGATTTACAATCTTCCACACAGAACAAGCACCACAAAAAAACGTGGTGGGCTACACAAATGGCTTAATAAAAAGTTAAGAGCTGTACATCCAGCAGAGTTCTTGTGAAATGTGATCATTAGTACTAATTTTAAGGTAGATTATATTTCTGATCTATACCTGCATTTCCCCCCACCACCAGGGAAATTAGTCTAGTATTTCTTTAGTAGCAGAACAGGGTGTACTCATAAGAGGCTGTTGGAGGGTATTGTTTTTTGCTTCTGACTCATTTTGATGGTAATTAGATAATCATCTTTGTGGATTTATTTTCCTCCACTGTCTGGCCCCTTGAATTAACATGACTGGTGGTGGAGGCTTAGATACAACCCTCCTCCACTCCAGGCGGTTTCCTATCTGCTGGACAATTTTCAATTCTTTCAACCCAGTTTAGACCATGAATGTGACAGGACTTTACAAATAACACTTGTAACAAAGAGAAAACCCTTTTAACTGGACAAAACAGTTTATTCAGTCCAGTAAGCAATTTAACAGGTGTCAGTCTGATAGTTTTGCTCAGTGGAATGTGCTAACATCAGTTCTAGTAGAACCTTTTATTTCATAAAGTATTTCAATGCAAATTATACCAGGGACAAAGTCAAAACTTCCATCAGTGCAGCCTGATTAATCATCTGCATAACTGAGCCACATTCAACATTGAAACAAATAACTAATTCAAAAGTTATGTGCTTAATTTCAAATTTTCCCCCAGTCCAAGTGTAGAGATCTTGATAATACTGTGGCTTTTTTTTTCTTTTTTCTTCTTAAAAAAGAGATGGTAACTAAGAAGGGGGTGAGAAACAGACTGAATGCATAAGTAACAGATCCTGACTAACACTCTGCCAAGTCTTCCCAAAGTAAAAATGTTGGTGCCAGTGTTTGTTTTGGAAATGAAAATCAATTTCGGTTGGTACTGATCCATAATGAAAATTCCCTTTTGAAAAACCTGGAGTACTTTGCTGGTGTAATTTTTGTAATAACTTTCAAGTAGCCAGAAGGTATTGGAGAAACTTCTGCCTAGTGAAAGTGACACGTGAATTGACCGTCCTTGTCTTTGACAAGGGACTTCATTGAACGGCAAACATGAACACCAGTTTTCAAAGAATAAGTGGCCGTCCATGGGAAGTGGAGAATATGTACTGAAATCCCAAATCAGAATCAAACACAAACCACCATCCTCTACGAGAGCCCCTCATGGTCCAAATCCCACACCTGAAACCAAAGCAGGATGACTGTTCAGTCACATAAACACTAAGCTTATTTGTCGAGTGATTTGCCTGTATGTACTATTTTGTCCACAAGTGACATCTTTATATACATATTCTGCCAAAACTTAGGATTCTAAGCATGTGGCCATCTCAATTTGTCCCGAGATATAAATATTTTCAAAAAGCTAATTTCAATCAAATATGCTTCTGACCCAACACTAGAGTTTTATTTTTGCTTGGCATTTAAATGAGTTATTAGACAAAACTAATCACCTTGGTATTTTCTTTTTCTGAATAATATTAATGGGGGGGGGCTAAGACATTTAAATTAATATTGTTTTCACATCAAGGAACCATCATCAGAACAAAGTTCCCTTGTAATGGCCCTGTCAGTGAGATTTTCATTAGGATGATAATGTGCAAGGAGCAGGGAGAAGAAGGACAAGGCAGTGAACACATGCAGTCCAGTGGAGGGAGAATGAGGCCGATGTGCAACACAGCTGAGGAAAATTTATAGATTAAACTATTCAAAACTGCTAAGCAGCCTCCTGTACCACATAAGTCCAGTAGTTCTAAGAAAATACAGATATGGTAGAAAAAGTAAGAAAATTTTCACCACAAAACCAATAGTTAACTACTAACAGAGAAAGTTATACACAAAATATATCTCTCAATACAGTGATCACACCTCATCTTAGTCAACAGACTCAATGGCCGGAGCAGCAGAGCCTGTGGACGGGGGCTTTTGCACGGCGCTTCTCTGGCTCTTGGGCTCGGCCTCCAGGTGCGCTCCCAGGGCTCTTTTGGAGGAAGTGTTCGGCTCCTTGTGAGAATCCAGGGCAGTACAGGGCTGCGTCACAGGTGTTGCTAAATCCCTGTTGGCCGCTTTGATGGATACCTGCTCTTTCAGGACTTCCACCTTCTCATTGAGCTCATTCCTTTCTGTTTGAAGAGCCCTGCACAGCTTCTCTAACCGTTCCAGTTTTATTTGAAGGGCCTTGTACTCTTTATCACGGACTGTTTTCTGTAAGAAAAAAGAGGATTTCTGTAACCTTGTTAAATATCAATCAGGTTACAAAAAAATTAAGTCAGCTGAGCCATATTGGACACTTCTCACCTATGGCACGTGTTCCATCTCTTCAGCCTCGAAACATTCTAGCTAGCTAGCATGACTGCACCCATAACTATACCGAATGAGAGATTTAGCACCATTATATTGTTTCAGGGGTACAAAATTAAATTCCTTTTGTCACTTTTTTTTTTTTTTGAGACAGAGTCTTGCTCTGTCGCCAGGCTGGAGTGCAATGGCATGATCTCGGCTCACTGCAACCTCTGCCTCCTGGGTTGAGGTGATCCTCCTGCCTCAGCCTCCGGAGTAGCTGGGATTACAGGCACGCACCACCACACGCAGCTAATTTTTGTATTTTTAGTAGAGATGGGGTTTCACCATGTTGGCCTGGATGGTCTTGATTTCCTGACCTCATGATCTGCCCACCTTGGCCTCCCAAAGCGCTGGGATTACAGGCGTGAGCCAAAGATAAACTTTTTAAGACATTTCCTGTTGAACTATTAAGGAAATTCAAGATATCACAAAGAGTAGCAGACACAAAGGCCTACATACAGAAAATGACTCACTTCTACATAGATTTCTCCTCTACCAATTTTTAGATGAGAAGTTTTTTTTTTTTTTGAGACAGAGTCTCGCTCTGTCGCCCAGGCTGGAGTGCAGTGGTGCAATCTCGGCTCACTGCAACCTCCACCTCCCAGGTTCAAGCAATTCTCCTGCCTCAGCCTCCTGAGTAGCTGGGATTACAGGCACGTGCCACTACGCCCAGCTAATTTTTGTATTTTTAGTAGAGACGGGGTTTCATGATGTTGGCCAGGATGGTCTCGATCTCTTGACCTCGTGATCTGCCTGCCTCAGCCTCCCAAAGTGCTGGGATTACAGGTGTGAGCCACTGCGCCCAGCCGAAACAAGGTTCCTGTACACATGTGCCCCAGCATTTTATTTCTTTCCTGAAGTGTTATATAAAACAGGCAAAACGTACTTTGTTGCTTTTTTGAAAGCCTAATATGTCAAGCTAGAAAGGCCCTACATGCTGCATCAGCATCACCTGCATGCTTGTTAGAGAGGCAGATTATCTGCCTCTGCCCCCAAGAACTAGTGACTCAGCCTCTGGGAGGAGCCCAGCAATCCTGGTCTTAACAAGCAGGAGTTTGATGCAAGCTCAAGTTTGAGAAATCACTGCTGTAGAAGAAAGCACAATCTAGATGTTTTATGCTATCTCCGACACAAGCCTGGGCTGATTAACTGGGTGGTAGGAAGCTCAGCCCCTCACTCAGGGCCCTGTCCCTAACCTAACTGCCAGGAAAGAAGTCACAGATTCTACCCAGCAACTCATCCCACCCCCGCCCCAACACGGGCTGGAGTCCTCAGCTATGGCAGTAGTGTTACAGCACACGTCCCCGGCCCCGATAGATACCTGAACTCAAGGAGTCCCCATGACTAAGACTACACCTTAGTCGCAGGAAACCATCTCACCTCTTCAGCCATTTGCAGAAGTGCTTTATTATTGTTTTCCCATTTGGTACGCCATATTATTGTTTCTTTTTCCAGTTTTTTAATTTTCTTTGTCATCTGTGAACACAATTGCACATTTAAATTCTAAGTTCCCTTCCTTATCTCTACTCCCTGTCCCGCTACACAAAAATGTTTCTGTGCCCCTCCCCTCCCCCATTCCTGCACCTGCCTCACCCGGCTGACAGCTGTGTGTGTCTTTATAGAAGTAGCTGTGCCTGCCTGTCGGTAGCAGAGCTTATCTCAGAAGCTCCTAGGGTGGAACCAAAGAAGGGGGTTTGTATTATGAGAAAAACAAATTTAATCTCAATTTCAGAGGCAGCAGCACATGGAGGAAGCTGTCAGCCACCACACTCTGAACTCAGTTAAGGCTGAAGTGCAGCTTTCATCCCAGCTCTGGGTAGTGAGAGACAAGCCCTCCTTCTCCCTAAGTTGTAGGAAAAAATGCCCGTGACTGAGTTTTCTGTCCATTAAACGAATTCCTCAGATTCTTGGGAGGACAGCGATCTTCAGCCCCACCAGACATTAAGAACTGACACTCCACCACAACCTCCAAGAGCACATCAGTTTCAGAACTCAAGGCAGCATGATTCAGGTAAGACTCCAGTGACCAAGAAGATAAAAGTAGTTAATACCTCAGCTTTGGTCATCATCACAATTCGTGAGGCTGATTTACTTCAGATTTTGCTAAAGATAAAGTGGGTCCCCAAATCAGGGAAATGTTAAACCTATGCTACCAGAACACAATTTTCAGAAATTCAGGATGCATTTATCCATGCCTGTAGCTAGCTACTGTCTCAATATGCCTTCATCCACTGTTGACTGCACAACAGCTCTGATCCAGGTCGGGGCACTGAGCCAGGTGGCGTTAAGGGAAACGAGGATAAGACAGGGCCAGTGCCCTGTGCCTTGGGTAATTACCCACAAAACTGTAACACAAGGCAAACTGGGACAAAGGCCGTGGGAAGAGCTGGTGGAAGACCTAGGTTGACTGCTGACCCATGGTGATCTCTGCAGCCACGGACAGAGAGGAATGTGTTCCAGTCCCAGAGGACCAGAAGGATGGCAGGTGGAACTCTGTTCCACCTCAACAGTGAGTCTGTGCTGGCGTCCAGCTATCACCTGCACTGTGCCTAACAGCGCCCCCTCGATTGCAGCCTCAACTGAAAGGACTGGCAGTCAGAACGAATCTGCTGTTCATGGAATTCTCCAGATTACCAGGTCTAAAAATACCTGGAGGTGGTAATTTGAGCACCAATCAGCCACATTGTAACTGAGTACATGTTAATGTGCCAAGCACCGTCTGAAATACTCTATTTCATGAAAGGCAGGTTTTTTGTTACCATTTTTAACAGTGAAGGAACAGAAAGGTTAAACAACTTGTCCATAGTCACACGTTCTATGATGCAACTGGGACATGAACCCAGCGCACACGGTCTCCACCACTATGTGAGATCTAATAATAGTCATGACTAACATCTATTGAATGCTAACAAAGTGCCAGGCACTACTGTACTTCTCCCCAACCCAACACTATGTTTTTAAATCCCCCATTTTTAAGGGAAGGATGCCAAGTAAAATAAGGCTGGCTGGCTGGCTGGATATGTATAGAATTATATATCTTGGTCCTTAGCTTGATCTCAAGGATATCTCTTTCCTTAACATAGGCAGGAAAATGCAACAGAAGCGAAAGAATTGGTTTGGTCAGGGGAGAAAGAATTCAGTGGGAGTAAAGATAAGAAAGAGAAGCTAAAAAAGGTAGAAACACTGATATATCAACCAACCAAAATATATGATTATTCTTCTGGGCTTGGATGTCTTTTAATAGTTAATCTCCAAGGACAGAGTTTTATGAGAGGGCTGAGGATGATCCTCTAAAGTGGTTAAAACAAACAAAAAACAGCAACACACCAAAAAACCACCACTTTATTTCTAACAAGTTGCATTTAATATAGGATTTCACTATAATAAAGGTAGAATTCTAAGAGCATAGAGAACATTAGCTACTTGGGGTACATTGAGGGCAAAATGACCAAAAATGCCACTGGAGGATCACTAAAGAGAAAATGAAGACAGTATCGTAACAAAGGAAACTCAGCAAAGTTGTAATCACACTTAAAAGAGCTTACACAAATTCCATTTGATATAATATTCTACTAAAATATGTAAATACCTTTTCCATTTCCTGTCTGAAGGTTGTAAACAGTTCATTGCTTTTTGCCATGGTAGTCTGGAATTCTTCAAACTTATCCATATAAAGAGAAAGCTATAGGAAAAAAAGGAAACATTCTGAGTTCCATGCAAACAATTCCAGTTCCCAAACTTTCAAAAGAATGTAGTATGGTTACTTACTACAAGTGACAGAAATACGAACAAATGCACATCCAATCCTTGGACACCAGACATAGATGGCTAAAGTTCTGACAACCCACAGAAATGCATTAAAACTGAGGACATTCTGTTGACTTTAATGTTAGATCTCCACCCATTGATCATAACACAGCCTGAAGGATGTGGTGACTATAAACGTCATACATGTGGAGTGCTCGCCCAAGTACCCCTCTCTTGCCATGTGAAAACTGTCCTTGGGAAAAGATCATTCCTTTAGAATACCACCTGCAGAGTTCTTAGTTTGATAGCAATGGTATCTCTTTCCTTAACGAAGGGAGGAAAATGCAACAGAAGCCAAAGAATTGGTTTGGTTGGGGAAGAAGAATTCGATGAGAGTAAAATTAAAAGAAAATATAAAGAGATCTACTCTTAACATAGTCCTACCCTCAAGGAATTTTTATTTAAGGATGAGGAAACAAATGCTAACCAACAAGGCAAGCAAAATATAAAATGCAGTCACCATCTTCTCCCCCTTAGAAAGGAGTCCAGAGAAGTACGCGGGGAAGGGCACAGTGAGGCTCAGGATACTTAGGGGAAGGTTCATGTGGGAGGCCTGAGCTGGGCCTCATGGGTGAGCTGAATGAGTTCATCTTAGACCAGGAGGGAACCTTTCAGAGACTATCCAACATAATCACATTATTTTCAGGACAGGGGAACAGAGAGAGACCCAGAGGAATAAAGTATTTTGGGCAAGATCACACGATAGCTATAAGAAAAGCAGAGAAGAATAAAGGATCTTCAGAGGCCAACAAATAGCATAAGCAGTGCTGGATGCAGAATATTCAGCAGCACCACCTAGCGCGCAGGATGCGGGGCAGGGTGGAATATGATGGTGCCCACCCAGCCACAGCCAGCAGGGGGACGGGCCATCCAGGAAGCACTTTAGCAGCACGCACTGGTGTGGTGGACGCAGAAGCCAACTGAAAGTTAGTCATCTCACAGTGACCTCGTGCTTGTTAGGCTAGCTGAGGTCCCTGTGAGGTGGCCAAACCGCGTCTGCACAAGGGCCTGGCCTGGGATGAGGACAAAGCAGGAAGAGAAATGCAGGGTGACCTGGAGAACACACAGGATTTGTTAGCAGACACTGACGGGGCCTCTGACATGACAGGCCTGGAGTTGGGGCAAGAGTGGTGCTCACGCAGAGGGAGGGAGCAGTATTAGTGCCTGAGGGACATTCGAAATTACAGCGGTTTTGATGTGGTCCTTTAAGGTCTCACTGTTGCTCAGGCTGGAGTGCAGTGGCGCAATCACGGCTCATTGCAGCCTTGACCTCCCTCTTGGGCTCAAGCAATCCTCCCATCTCAGCCTCCTGAATAGAGGGGACTATAGGCACACACCACCACGCCTGGCTAATTTTTGTATTTTTTATAGAGATGGGGTTTCACCATGTTGCTCAGGGTGGTCTCAAACTCCTAAGCTCAAGCGATCTGCCCACCTTGGCTGGGATTACAGGCATGAGCCACTGCACCTGGCAGGCATGGTCCACTTTCATTGAAAATGGAACATCCAAATAAAGACTGTCCCATGTGAGAGTTCAACGCTGGCCCAGTGGGTAGCCAGTAAGTGGCCACTATCATCACACATGGACCTCCATGGCTAGATTACAAAACAGCGGGTCAAGACAGCACAAAGACTTTGAGTTTCACCAGCAGATGCTGGGAAATGACATGGTGAGGGCAGAGAAGGTGAGACATGCTTGGGAAGGACAGCCACATTTAGGTAGAGGAAAACAAGAGGTGACAGCAAAGGAAACAAAATAGTGACTGAATAAGAGGACTCTGAGTGGTACAGATCACAGACAACAGAAGCTACGGTGGTGACAGTACAACAGAATTGGAGCTGGCCTGGGGGCTTGGTAAAAGGGCCCTCTGCTGACTTCCGCAGCATTATCAATGACACCCACCTTCAGGAACATCTTCCAAAGCCATCTGGAGACTTCGTACCTTCTCCACATCAATTCTCATCTCTATTTACATGGACAACTGACTGTATAGGGCTGATAAGTAAGGGATTCAAATCTCCTAGAAGCTTTCTGGCATGATCTTCAGTTCCAAAGATTCTTCATATCTGACACCTCTTGAATATTCACTCCTTATAAGTTGGGCTAGCTTTATAGGACCTTAAATTCATCACATTGTAAGATGTTCGCAAAGAAAAGCAGCACTCCAAAGAGGTGCTCATGAAGACCACGCCAGTCTCAAGGTATCAGTGTTATTTTATGGCTAATCTAGAGTCTTCACAAAAACTTATATGATAAACTTTTAAATAAGTAACACTCAGCCAAATGTAATCTAGTTAACTGAAAAAAAGATGAATGTATAGGTACAGATGCCTAATTTTACCCATCTGTAAAGCCACGGCAAGTCTTTCCTGTACCTTTTTTTTTTTTTTAAGGAGATAACTCCTCCTACACTCATTCCACACAAGGCAACCACAGAGAGAGATCACAGTAGGACACACTTACAGGGTCTGGAATGAACAAGAGGGAGGGCCCTGATGAAAAACACCAGCACAAGCGATCCTGCCGCCTCGGACTCCTGAGTAGCTGGGACTACAGGTGCACGCCACCACACCCAGCTATACGTAGTTTTTAAAACAACTTACATGCTTATAGCACAAAACTCTAACGATATTAGAGTTCACTATATGAAACTGCCATTTTTTTAGGCCAAGAACATATTCTTGTCTTCTTTAGCAATTTCATGTGGTTCAACTTGATACAAAAAAAATATGCAGATGTATCAGTTTTCCTTTAGTGGGAAATTTAGTGGTAACCGACTGAAAAAGGGAGGAATTATCTGGGCTCTTAGAAAGGGTCACTGAAGACAGATCGACCAACCGTCCCAGGCTGCCTGAGACGGGGCATTTCCTGGGACACGAGACTTTCAGTACTAAAACCAGGAAAGTGCTGGGCAAACTGGGATGAGGTAGTCAACCTAAATGAAGAGGAAAATACCAAGAGGGCCATGAGATTTCTGCCTCAGTCCTGGTCAGCTCTGGCTGGGAAAAAGCAAAAAGCAAAACCATCTTAGAAGGGATTGAAGATATGCAGAATCAAAGGAACCACAGATTTTTCTTACAAATTGTACTATCCCCTGCTGTGAAGTTACCTGCTGTTTCAGTTGTACTTCTTGCTGTTTCATTTGTTCGTATTTGTGCCTCGATTCTGTCGCTTCTTTTAATAACTAGAAAACAGAAACATTCTGGCAAAATGCTAATAGTAATTACAAGCAGGACCGAATATGATCCAGTTAGGCTTCACCCTTCTGCTATTTTAGCAAGAACCACAGGTCCACAGATGAAACAGTCTGTTCCACAAATTGCCATTTACGTGTATCTTCTATCTGTCCCGCTGGTTAACACTTAGGAATGTAGGAATAATCTTTTATTGCTGAAGCAGAAAAAGTACCCTGGGGGCCTAATACGGTTTACAAAACTCAGAGGTAAATTGTTGTGTTTTAGGTGAAAATAATTACACGTACAGTATTAGCAGAGAACATGGCTGATAATCTTGATATTATCTGGGTGACTTAGAAAAGCCCCGCTATTCCCTGAGGCAAGACGAGGCAGAGTGAAAGGGTACGGGGAAAGCAACGCAATCAATCTGAGACCTGGTTTCTGAGTGCTTTTTTAGAAAGCGGGGAGGGGGTGGACATTCTCATTTATATATAGTACTTGTGCTTTCAAGAAAATTACAAAGTTGCATAGTAGGCAGTTGTGAAATTCAGTCCCTGAAGTAAAATATCACACATAGTCCAAAGAAGCCTAGAAAAGTCCTACTGAAGCAACCAGAAAGTACACACATGTAATGTGTGTGTGTGTGTGTATAAAATTTATACTCCAACTTTGGAAATGATAACCATTTCTCAGCTGAACACTGGATACTATTGTCAGTTCATATGGAAGGATCACATTGTGAAAAACATGTCTCTCTAAACCCTAGATGCACTCAGTGTGACATGCCCACATGACGAGGGCCACTCAGGAACTGAATCCTCACACTGTGCTCATGTCAGGACCGTGGATCCAACAGTCTGCATTATTGCAATCATTTCTCCCTTGCGGATAAGCACACTTAGCTGAATTTGCACATGGTAATATACATACCCAATGAGATTCCACTGTATTCACAATTACTGACAGGCAATAGAATCTGAGCATACGTTGGCAACAATGCTGAGTGATTAGGGTAGAGAATTCTGTTTAAATTTTATCAGAAAATTATACCAGAGTAAGTAAATAAATGACTTCCCCAGTTTCAAGTTACTTGTTTGAAAATGAAATGTAATCATATATAGGAGACCTGTGGCTTGGTAAGCTTGTTAAACTGAATCACCAAATTTAACGTGCTAAATGTGAGCACAACTCTTGAACCTGATGACCATTATCTAAGATGGGAACTAAATATTCTAAGCACAGAAAAACAACAAGTGCAGGTCTTCCCACTGATTTGGTGTAATCTCTCCAGTATATTTTCTGTATAAAAGGTTAAATAGAAATAAACAGCCAAATGCTTTCTAACACACACACACCACAACTCTCTTCTCAATCTACAGCAAAACACCAGCTGGCATGCCCCGAGGTGCTACATTAAAGGTAGAATAGATAAATGTTTCAAACGGCCTTGGTTACAATTTGATGTTTCAAATGGCCTCAGTTACAATATTGGCAATAATGTGTTTGTTTTTAAGAAGTAGAACTTACAAACTCTCTCTCTCTCTGATGTTTTTCATCAGCTTCTTTTATCAGCTGTGTCGTTTGCTGCAGTTTGGCATCCACGAGCTGTTGTTGCAGTTCCTTATGTTTGAACACCTTATCAATGTGCTATGGGAAAAGGAGAGTTTCTTCCATCACTCACCAAAGAAAGGAACACAGTGGGGAGGAAACATCACAGCAGTTACAGCACCATGCTCACCCTGCTGTTCTGCTGCTACCACCGCAGCTAAGAACACCAGCTCTCTCTCTGTCCCTGTATACTCCGCTTAGAGAAGTGGCGATTCGACACCACCTTGCAAACCATCCCACACGGGCAGAAGCGCGGCCCTCTGACTGCTGCCCATTCCCCCGCCCTGTCAGACATGGGCTGTCCCCCTCACCAGCTTGGTACTTCCTATTTCTGCCACACACTGAAAATAAGGCTCAGAGTGCACCAAGGCAAAGAAGGATAAGAAGAGCAAAGTACTAAACCATACATCATGCACACAGTTCCTTTTTTCCCTCCCCATATTTTCCCAAATTCCCCAGCTGGAGGCAGCATGGTATGACGGTAGGAATGGCCCAGGTCAAATCCCGGCCAGTGTGTGGTCCTGGACTAATTCCTCTCCACGCTGGAACGCAGTGCCCTCCTCTGTACAGGGGGTTACCTCCACCTACCTTGCAGAGCTGTAACAGTAAATGCGATGGTGGCACTAGGTAAGGTGCTTGGTGCCTGGCACACTTTAGACATTTGGTAAAAGCTCGTTAGTATTTCCAAACAAAACTGTTAAGTGGTTACTGATGTATAATAAAGTCAACAGAACAATCCCTTCCCAGCTGGAGAAACGGAACTCTTCCAGTTATAATACCCTATATAAGAGGGGAAAATGCTGGTTGGTGAAGTAAGGTGGTCTAACTATGTATTGAGAGCACCACAGACAGCTGATCTTCGCCTGCAAGTAATTTGATCATTATATTCTGACCAAAGAACATTACATAAGACACAATATGATTTAAACAAATCTGATTTTCAAATCTGCTACATCAGTTATGAGGTACATAGACTGTCAAAACAAACAACAAAACTAAAAGAATCATTTTAAGACAATTAAGGGCTTTATAATCTAATAAAAAGAAAATTTAACCTCTACGACAAAAAAGACGTTTCTTCAATAAATACACTGTAAGAATAAAGGGGGGAAACCTATATTTTAGAGACTGGCGTTATAGAAACCAGTGAAATGGACTTTCTTTGGATCTTGTTTCAAACAATTTCTCTTTTAAAACGAAGCTGATCCAAAAAATTTGAATAGTGACTAGATACTTAATATTCAGTAATTGTTATTTATTTGAGACAGTCTCACTCCCGTCACCCAGCCATGCGTACAGTGGTGGTGATCCTCCTGCCTCACTCTTCCGAGCAGCTGGGACTACAGGTGAGTATCACCTCACCCGGCTAGTCTTTGTATTTTTGTACAGACAGGCTTTCGCCATATTACCCACGCTGGTCTCAAACTCCTGGGCTCAAGCAATCCTCCTGCCTTGGCCTCCCAAAGTGCTGGGATTACAGGCGTGAGCCATTGCACCTGGCCTATTTGTTAATGTTTTAGGTATGAAACTGGTATTGTGGTTATACTTAAATCCTCATTTTTTTGAGCTACACATTCAAATATCAATGGAATATTTGACATCTTGGATTTGCTTCAAAATAATCTAGGGGAACAGAGATGAAATTATCAGCCATGTACAGTGGCTCACATCTACAATCCCAGCACTTTGGGAAGCCAAGACAGGGGGATCACCTGAGCCCAGGAGTTCAAGACCAGCCTGGGCAATTTAGCAAGAAACTGTATACACACACACACAGACACACACACACACACACAGACACACACACACACACACGGAATTATGGTTTCATCTGCTGAAGCCAGGTGCTATATTATCTCTCTACTTTTTGTTAAGCTTGAAATTTTCCATAATTTTTTTTAAAAAAGCAAAAGGCAGTAAGAAAAATAAAATCTTTAAAAAAAAAAAAGCAGTTTTTGAAGGGCTATATGTAAAACTATGAAGTTTGAGTTGAAAACAGGATAAAGTGGCCGGGCGCGGTGGCTCACGCCTGTAATCCCAGCACTTTGGGAGGCCGAGGCAGGCGGATCACAAGGTCAGGAGATCGAGACCATCCTGGCTAACACGGTGAAACCCTGTCTCTACTAAAAATACAAAAAATTAGCCGGGCGAGGTGGCAGGCGCCTGTAGTCCCAGCTACGCGGGAGGCTGAGGCAGGAGAATGGCGTGAACCCCGGGGGGCGGAGCCTGCAGTGAGCCGAGATCGCGCCACTGCACTCCAGCCTGGGTGAAAGAGCGAGACTCTATCTCAAAAAAAAAAAAAAAGAAAACAGGATAAAGTAACACACAGATGCCTGATCTTTTTTTTTAATTTGAATCAGCTTTTTGAATCCATTTCTGTAAGGAACATAACATAAAAGCCCAACATTTTACTAATGTTAAAGGCAGAGATGCACCATTTAAAAAAACCTAAAGCCTCTAACCCTGTCCATCGGACCTCTAAAAGTGAGGAACTTGAAAAACCAGGTTAGTACCTTTTAGCAAATAGGTACTAACCTGGTTTTTCAAGTTCCTCACTTTGTTCAGAGGACACTACCTCTGAAATTCCAGATTAGCTTATAAAATAATTCCAAGTCTTCACTGAAGGCCAATGGCCAAGTTCATTAGCCATGGATCTTCCCAGTAAACTTTTTACCCTTAATGGGCTTATGTGTGAGGGGTTAGAAGTAGGTTTTTCCTCCCAAATAATATAAAGCCCTCATTTAAAGAAAACAAAAAAAAAATCTGAAACATAACTGTACAGGTATAATTCAATGGTAGTGGATACTGTACAGATTATCATAGATGTCTGAGATACACGGTATTTGGGGCCCAAATATTTATTATTAGCCTGGATAATGGAAAACAATCTACATGCGAAAATTGCAATCTTCCAGTATTTCATGGAAGACAAGCAGTACTTAATGGGTCTTCTAGAAATAACCTCCCTTATCCAAACCCAGTGACTCCTGGGACATCAAGTGATGATCTCACTTGTGGTGCCTGATCGTTTCCTAATAAATAACTGACTGCCACTATGCATATGCAAAGTTCTGAAACACCCATGACAGCGGTTTTACTTTAGGTGTGAATGGTGACACTTTTGCTAATCTTGAGAAGCCGTTTAAATAAACCAAACGCAATTACCTCTTCCCTCAGTGCATACTGTTCGATGAGCTTCTTCAGCTTCTCCCCCAGCTCGATGTTCTCCTGTCGGAGTTTGGCGTTGTGGATGTCGTGCTGCTCCAGTTGGGCTTGAATTTCATTTAAGGTAATCTGGAAATGTGCAGTTGCTTCTTTACGTCGTTCTTCTTCCTCTCGTGCCTGCTGCATATTTTCCTCCTTATTATCCAAAATAATTTTTGTTAATAATACAGACCTATAGAGAAGATGCTCACAAGAGAAGCTGCTGCAACATGGGTTCATTTGTTGCTGCCCTGACATGTTGCCTCTGAACTACAATTCCTCCCCCTTATTTATGACCAGAAGGCTCTCATTGAAAAGCAAGCAGTTTTTCCTAAGTAGACGGATAACCAGAGAGATGCAAACTGTCCTGCTACAAAATAAATGTTATGGCTGTCTACAATTCACTCTACTGCAATACTCGCCGGTTACACAGGCCATCATCTTAGATGGGTCGGAAGAGATCCTGCCCCCTTGCAGCTTACTTTCTGGGTCACACCTACTCCCTAAAGGGCAAAGGACAAATGGAATCCTCATCTCAAAAAGCTTCCTTTCTGTAACTACTTTCTGATGATTAAAAAGACAAAACAAAAAATTTCAAAGCTTACTTTCAATTCTTGCTAGGATATGATTGTCAAAAGACCTTTACATGTCTGAACTGTTATCAGCCTACTCAAAATATTGATTTCCTATGGGAAAAAAAAATACCACTTACTTTGACATCTAAATCCAAGGGCTCAAAAGCAAAGAAGATAATAATGGCTCCCATACCAGGTGAAGATCCATTTCAAGAGTGCGCTTATAGTCTAGGGCCTTGGGAGTTTGTTGGGGCATAAAGGGAGTTTGATCAGAGATCCTGCTCAAAGTCATACTGCAACTGTACATGGCAACAGGCCTGTCCCATTCTAAGAGGCAGATTCCTTCCCGCGGCTCTGCTCCTTTCCTTCTTCCCCTGTTGGTATCAATGAATCTTTGGATACCTATTCCCTCTTCCTTTACAATCAGCCAAGGTATAAGTGGTTTCCTAAAAGTACTTAGCAACTGAATGGCTGGGGGTGGGCCAGTGGACCTGGCCAATGCCCCACCCAGGAGCTCAGCAGTTCTCCCTTCCCAGACTGTTACTAGTTTCTCATTTCACTGCAGCTTTTCCTACTTGGTGATCAGCTGTATCAGTGCTCAGCAGAAAACTGGCAATTCTGAGCTTCCTAAGCCACGGCTTTAAGCAGGAGGGCCTTGAGCGTAGATTCCCGGGGGCCAAGTATGAGGCAACTAAGACGCTCTTCCTTGAACAGGAAACCAAAACTTACGTAGAAAGAATTGGTCTTACATTTACAATGACCTCACACAAGGCATCAGGCCAAGCAAAATAAAAAGCAAGGCAGTATCTGTCTCCAAGTAGAGACAAGGATTTGTTTCAGATAGGTACAAGGTTGATTATGAAATCAGCTAAGTCCCTCCTGAAAAAAACAGACAAATGAAGCAACTAACCTTTAACGTCTTATTGTGACGCTGAAGTTCTCTGCAAAGAGACTCTAGCTTGCTTCTTGCCAAGATAGCCTTGCTATGTTCACTCTGCAAGTGAACTTTCTCTTTCACAATCTGGGCTTGCTTCTTCTGCAGGATCTTCATTTGCTTCTGAACATTCCTGCTCTCCTCCAGCTAAAATTCATAAGCACTTTATATTTAGGAAGTACAGTAAAAATCCTACAGTTATGGCTAGAATTATAATGAGAGCTATGGAACACATTTTCAAAAAGTTAAATACTATGGTGTAATATATTATTTAAATTGTTTCATGCCATGCTACACTGCCAACCTTCTCTTCCAGTTGTGACAAAAAAGTAAGCAAATTTAGGGCAGCAGAAAATAATCAATCTTTTTCGTTTTTAAAAAAATCCTTTAGACAGATTTAATTTTCACAACCCTTTATTATCCAGGTTTTATAGAAGAAATGTATACGCCTGGAGACATTAATAAGTTGCCTAACATTCTTTAATTAGTACAGATAATCAGTATGGGGTGAGGTGGGATTTGAACCCAGCAGCCTGAATCTCTGGCTTTCTTCACTTCCGTATTGGCCTGCTATCCCCTGGGGTCCTGAATTTTGCAAGCTTCCTGACTTCAGACACTGATCACAGATCTTCTTCCTGCTTTCAACCCAACAACTCACAAGCAACATGAGCTCCTCAACTTCCAGCCACAATCTTGTGCTTTCTGAAGGGTGATGCCCTTCAACTGGATACCTCCTGCCCCAGAATTTTCCTGGGCCCACTGGGAACACTGCCCAAGTATTCCAGCCTTAACCCTTTGGAAAATAAACCAGCTCCAGTTCTAGCTGAAACCTACTCCAATGCTGAAGGCCAGGAGTGACTCAGTGCTAAAGCCAGGCATGTCCCGAATTGCTGTTTGCTGGGTGAATGTCTGTCTAGATCATTTCCTACCTGGCAAAAAACCTGCTGAAATCCAAATATTTTAACAATCAATTTATTGTGCTTTGGGGTTTTGTTTTTTTACTTTTATTATCATTTTTTTAGACGGACTATTATTCCGTTGCTCAGGCTGGAGTGCAGTGGCATAATCTCGGCTCACTGCAGCCTCCACCTCCCGGGTTCAAGCGATTCTCCTGCCTCAGCCTCCCGAGTAGCTAGGACTACAGGCACCTGCCACCACGCCCAGCTAATTTTTATATTTTTAGTAGAGACAGGGTTTTGCTATGTTGGCCAGACTGGTCTCAAACTCATGACCTCAATTGATGCACCCACCTTGGCCTCCCAAAGTGCTGGGATTACAAGCATAAGCCACCATGCCCGGCCGGGTTTTGCTTTTTTGAGATGGAGTTTCGCTCTAGTTGCCCAGGCTGGAGTGCAATGGATCGCGCCATTGCACTCCAGCCTAGGCAACAAGAGTTAAAGCGATTCTCCTGCCTCAGCCTCCCAAGTAGCTGGGATTACAGGCATGTGCCACCACGCCCGGCTAATTTTGTATTTTTAGTAGAGATGGGGTTTCTCCATGTTGGTTAGGCTGGTCTCGAACTCCCGACCTCAGGTGATCCGCCCACCTCAGCCTCCCAAAGTGCTAAGATTACAGGCATGAGCCACTGACCCTGGCAGGGTTTTGTTTTTTTAAATGATGTTTTAGGAGTCAATACCATCAAGTTTTACACCCACAGGCTACTATACTGAAACAGTCATCAGAATCTAAAACTCAGTAAACAGCACTCAGGGTTCTTTGTAAGAAGAACTGCTGCAATTTTGGGTATGGAACAAATCAGTCTGTTTCAAGGTTAAATCAACATGAACAGATAAGATGGCAGCCTTACTGACCTTTCAATAAAACTTTTACTGAAAAAGAAAATGATGCTGAGTCACAATTTGAAGAGCAAGAGTGACATCTTGTGGCCTACCAAAACATATCACGCATCCTTACAGCCACACTTACAGATAATAAAAACACCTTTACTGAAATTCTTGCAGGAAAAAAATCATTGTTTTTGCATAATTTTGTAAAGCAAAATTACTGCGAACTGTACGCGGCCGCCCAGTTTAAGAGGCTGCAGGTCCGGCACACACTAGCTGTAATTTCACCAGGGTGCAGAGCTCCTGCCTTTCCTGACCCCGGGTTAGAGCAATCCTGAATCCGGTGTTCATTATTCCTTTGCTTTCCTTTCTATATAATTTCATTTCAACTGTGTGTACTTCTCTAAAAAAAAATCCTTTTGGTTTTAGCTGTTTTGACTTTATTGTAGCTAGTGCAAATGAGGAATTGAAATTTTCATTTAATTTACACTAATTTAATAAGCCACATGTGGCTGATGGCTACTGTTTTGGACAGCACAACTCGATTACATTGCTAGGACTCATCCACATTGTTGGCATGTAGCTGCAGATCAGGACTTAGCAGATTTTTTCTGTAAAGGGCCAGCAAGTAAATATTTTAGGCACTGCAGGCCACATATGGTCTCTGTCATGTGTTCTTCTTTATTTTTAAACATCTTAAAAATTAAAACCATTCTTAGCTTATGGGCAGTGTAAAAACAGACTTTGGATGCTTTTGGCCCACAGGCTGTATAATATTCCACTTTTTAAAAACACAGCACACACACAAACATACCACACAAAGTGAGATCTTGTCTCTAAAAAATAAACAGTGAGCCATGATTGCGCCACTGCACTCCAGCCTGGGTGGTAGAGTGAGACCCTGTCTGAAAAATAAACAAATAGATAAAAAATAAAAACACACCACACATACACACAAAACTCTTTATTAATCCATCTTCTTGTATAAACGGGCATCTGGGCTGTTTCTAGGTTTTGTTATTACTCACAGTGGTATGAACATTCTCATGTGTTTCCTGGTATACACGTGTCAGGAATTTCTCTTCTGTGCAAACATCAGAAATGAGGTTGCTGGGCAATGATTTCTAAATGTTTGATTTCACATGACAATGGCGAACTGATATTCCCAACAGCAATATATAAGAGACCACGCAGATCCACATCCTCTCCAAAATGATCAGATTTCTTCATTTATGCCACTACAATAGACGTAAAATGGCATCTCATTGTGGTCCTGATTTGCATTTCCCTAATCACTTATCAGGTGGAACATCACTTTGAATGTTTGTGGACCTTTATGTTAAGGTATCTTCGTATCTTTTTTTTCCACTTCTATGAAATGTCCCTTTCATGTCTCTCATCCAGCTTTCCATAGGGCTATTTGTCCTTTTCACATTAGTGTTCTTTAGATATTCTTGATACTAAATCGCCTGCTGGTTATATTTGTTGGAAATATGTTCTCCCCAGTTTGTAACGTTGTCTCGCTTTTTTTTTTTTTTTTCCTGAGATGAAGTCTTACTCTGTCACCCAGGCTGGAATGCAGTGGCGCAAACTTGGCTCACTGCAACTTCCGCCTCCCCAGTTCAAGCGATTCTCCTGCCTCAACCTCCTGAGTAGCTCGAACTACAGGCGCGCAACCACCACGCCCAGCTAATTTTTTTAGTAGAGACGGGCTTTCACCATATTGGCCAGGCTGGTCTTGAACTCCTGACCTTGTGATCCGCCTGCCTCAGCCTCCCAAAGTGCTGGGATTACAGGTGTGAGCCACCGCGCTTGGCCATCTTCTCACTTTTTTCAGGGCATCTTTTGACGAAAACAAAGTTCTTAATTTCAATAAAGCCAATTTGTACAATCTTTCCTCTGACAGTGCTTTTTGTGCTATAAGAAATATTTCCTAAACTCAAGGTTGGAAAAATATCTATTGATAAATCAAAATAATATCTAAAAATTTCAAAGCTTAATTTTTGACATTTAAGCCTTTAATCTATTTGGAATTGATTGTTGCCTCTGGTATGTAAGGATCTAATTTTACTTTTTCCTCATAAGGATAACTTTTTTTTTTTTTTTTTTTTTTTTGGAGATAGCATCTTGCACTGTCGCCCAGGCTGGGTTGCCATGTGGCACAAACTCACTGCAGCCTCCAATTCCTGGGCTCAAGCGATCCTTCCACTTCAGCCTCCCAAGTAGCTGGGACTACAGGCGTGCATGCGTGCGTGCGTGCGTGTGTGTGTGTGTACAGGGTCTTGCGACGTTGCCCAGGCTGGTCTTGAACTCCTGATTGTAAGCAATCCTGCTTCAGCCTCCCAAAGTGCAGATGTTACAGGGCTGACCTACCATACCTGGCCAAGATAACCACTTTTTAAGTTACATTAATATCACAAGGATGGCAATTCTCCCCCAAATCTATCTACAGATTCTGTGAAATGCTCTTTGAAATCCCAAATAGTGCCCCCCAACACATGGAACTACTAAATTGAATCTAAAATCTATAGAGAGTAAAGGGCCAAGAACAGCCAAGATACTTCAGAAGAGTAAGGAGAATGGAACCTACCCAAGCATATATTAAGATTATTACGCTATAATAATCTATACGAACTGACTACAGGATGGGAAAGAATAGCATTATAAAGTACTTAAGGATCATGTTAATGGTATCCACAGCTAAAAGCAAGATGCTACAATTTCATGAATCCATGTGATCTGGTGAACATGTTGGCCACAGGGTCTCTCCAATGGACAATCCCAGTTACAGTAAACAGAAATCCATTCCAACTGCTCCACAAAACAGTTATGCATGTCAGTGCAACAAGCACAATGACATCAGATGATATATGTCATAAAGGGGCAGAGGACAGTGATGGCAAAAGGGAACTTTTCAGAATAATCCTTGGGAAAAGGCTATGACTCCCTTGGTGGCCTCACCTATATATACTCTACTTTTTTTTTTTTTGAGACAGAGTTTCACTCTTGTTGCCTAGTCTGGAGTGCAATGGCACGATCTCGGCTCACCGCAACCTCTGCCTCCCAGGTTCAGGTGATTCTCCTGCCTCAGCCTCCTGAGTAGCTGGGATTACAGGCATGCACCACCACGCCCAGCAAATTTTGTATTTTTAGTAGAGACGGGGTTTCTCCATGTTGGTAAGGCTGGTCTCGAACTCCCTACCTCAGGTGATCTGCCTGCCTCGGCCTCCCAAATTGCTGGGATTATACGCCCGGCGTATATCTACCTTTTAAGTGAAATATGTGTTGCTTCAAGAAATCTAGCTTTAGAACATTTTCTGGAAACAATACACATTTTGTCTTTCAAATTTCTGGCACAAATCTGTATAAAAGAGAGATTACTCACTAGGAAAGTCTTCAGTGTGTCACATCCTGAAATGAACACAGTCATTACTGCTGGTGCTTAGCAATAACCTTACCCATAATCAAAACAATAAAACCAAAACCCACAAACAAAAACACCCTAGGCCCCTGCTACTTCAAGCGTGATCCAAGGTCTGGCAGCATCACTGTTGCCTGGGCATTTGTTAAAATGCAGATCCTCAGGCCCCAACCAAGACCTAGTGAATCAGAATGTGCATTTTAACCACAAGTTCAATGATCGGTGTGAGTCTGAGAACAACTACTCCAGATCACTATTTGTTCTCTCTTCTAACCAATTCATGGCTGTCTGTCATTGTCACATCACTGGGTTGAGTAGCTAACCTTCGACACTGCTTTTTCTGGTTTTTACTCTTTTCTCCATTTTTTCTTTTCCCTTTTCTGTTCTTGTCTTTCTTCTTTTTCCACCATTTCTTGCATGATTCTCCCCATGTGAAAGGCACCAAGGGAGACTGGCTTCCACAGGCAATGGAAGCATTCCTTTCCTAAAGCCATCAATCCAACCACGCTGTGTTTTCTGCCATCTTTGCATTTGTGACTGCTCTGGGACATTTTCATTGATGCACAGGGCATCCTGTTGCTACAAATAGTGGAAGGTGCCAGGCTGCTGAATGCCAGCTAAGTGAGGTATACCTGGACCACTTCATAAACTAAGGGAAAGTAACTGTCATTTTTTCTTTCTTTTTTTTTTTTTTGAGACAGAGTCTCACTCTGTCGTCCAGGCTGGAGTGCAGTGGCGCAATCTTGGCTCACTGCAAGCTCCGCCTCCCGGGTTCACACCATTCTCCTGCCTCAGCCTCCCGAGTACCTGGGACTACATGCACCCGCCACCACACCCGGCTAATTTTTTTTTGTATTTTTAGTAAAGATGGGGTTTTACCATGTTAGCCAGGATGGTCTTGATCTCCTGACCTCGTGATCCACCCGTCTCGGCCTCCCAAAGTACTGGGATTACAGGTGTGAGGTACTATGCCTGGCCTGTAACTGTCATTCTTGAAGCAATAAACTAACAGAATTCAGTTTTTTTATTTTTTATTTTTTTGAGATGGAGTCTCGCTCTGTTGCCCAGGCTGGAGTGCAGTGGCATGATCTCGGCTCACTGCAACCTCCGTCTCCCGGGTTCAAGTGTTTCTCCTGCCTCAGCCTCCCGAGTAGCTGGGATTGATTACAGGCTCCCGCCACCATGCCAGGCCAATTTTTTATATTTTAGTAGAGACGGGGTTTCACCATGTTGGCCAGGCTGGTCTCGAACTCCCGACCAAGAGATCTGCCCAACTTGGCCTCCCAAAGTGCTGGGATTACAGGCGTGAACCACCATGCCCGGCCTCAAAATTTTTTTTTTTTTTTTTTTTTGAGACAGAGTCTCGCTCTGTCGCCCAGGCTGGAGTGCAGTGGCACGATCTCAGCTCACTGCAAGCTCTGCCTCCCGGGTTCACGCCATTCTCCTGCCTCAGCCTCCCGAGTAGCTGGGACTACAGGCGCCCGCCACCACGCCAGGCTAATGTTTTTTTTGTATTTTTAGTAGAGACGGGGTTTCACCGTGTTAGCCAGGATAGTCTCGATCTCCTGACCTCGTGATCTGCCCACCTTGGCCTCCCAAAGTGCTGGGATTACAGGCGTGAGCCACTGCACCCCGCCTCAGAATTCATTTTTTCAGAGCTGATCATTGATTTAAAAAAGAGTAATGGCTTATGATATGGAATTAACTGTTTTAACAGATGAAGATGCATATAAATTGTATATGATAATTCACCTATTTCACAAAAGGCAATAATTTTAGCATTTATATTAGAACCACTTATTCTAAAAGTTTCCCACAACCATTCCTTCAAAGGGTTCTATGATTTTCCCATTCTTCAATTCAAATAGGATGGCAGGGTTTCCAAGTTGAAACTGCCTTCACGGGCCGGGCACGGTGGCTCACGCCTGTAATCCCAGAACTTTGGGAGGCCAAGGCGGGCGGATCACAAGGTCAGGAGATGGAGAGCATCCTGGCTAACACAGTGAAACCCCGTCTCTACTAAAAATACAAAAAATTAGCCAGGCGTGGTGGCACGCGCCTGTAGTCCCAACTACTCAGGAGGCTGAGGCAGGAGAATCGCTTGAACCCAGGAGGCGGAGGTTGCAGTGAGCCGAGATCGCGTCACTGAAATCCAGCCTGGGTGACAGAGCAAGACTCTGTCTCAAAAAAAAAAAAAAAAAAAACCTCCAAAAAGAGAATTAATGCTACCCGTAATATAGCTGAGAACAGACGGGCGCAATGGCTCGTGCCTGTAATCCCAGCAATTTGGGAGGCCGAGGCGGGCAGATCACGAGGTCAGGAGATTGAGACCATCCTGGCTAACACGGTGAAACCCCATCTCTACTAAAAAATACAAAAAACTAGCCAGGTGTGGTGGCGGGCGCCTGTAGTCCCAGCTACTCGGGAGGCTGAGGCAGGAGAATGGCATGAACCCAGGAGGCGGAGCTTGCAGTGAGCTAAGATCACGCCACTGCACTCCAGCCTGGACCACAGGTGAGACTCCATCTCAAAAAAATAAAATAAAATAATATAGCTGAGAACAAACTCTTTGATAAGGTCAGTGTTCCTGGAAGATGGAAAAAAGGATGCAACACAGTAGATGCTAAATAAGTATTTCTGAGACAAAGTATTGTTTTAGCAGACGATTTCATGTAACTCACAATCTCAATCAAAACAGTCCTCGATCTCTAGAATTCCCTTAGGAAAAGTTTAAGACAGGAACCACTACACCCCAACTGAGTGGCACCTAAGGCATCACAACATAGCAATGGAAAGGCTGACTTAGACTCTAAAACCGAGTTTTAGAAAATCTATGCCACATCTTAGTATTACAATGTTCCCTATATATTACCTCATAAAATTAAACTAGACGACCAATAAAAAGCCCCAACAAACCAGATTCTCTTCTTCAATTTCAGAATAAAATATAATTTTACATTTAAGGCCATATCAACTTCGTACTTTAAGAAATTTATCAAGCACACACACATTTTGATATATTTTATATGGCTCTCACATCCTTGACTTAATACTCACAAGATCAGCATATTTCTTACAGAGAGCTGCCAGCTTCTCCTCTGGGGTTGAAAGGGTGTTTAGGGCTTGCATCAGTAATAAAACTTCTTTTCCTGATGATTAACAAGAAATGAAATAAGTCCCAGAAGAATGAGATCAAATCTAACCTGTAAATTCTACTAACAATTCCCGTGCTCTGACATCCAGAGTAAACTAATTTACACCTATGATTATAGATAAGAGATTTACCAGCTCAATGAAAAAGGCAATTTTTAAATTCTGGATTAGCAGGCCTCACTCCCCTCCCCATCCCTACCCCAAATTTCTTAACTCACTCACTAACACTGCTAGCTATTTATAAGAACTCTTGTTAAAAGCTTATAAATTTCCTTGCCTAATCACTGATGTCCAAGTTAAGACAAAGGGCAAGTTACAAAGGGCATGGAAATTTTTTTAAAGCTTCCTCCTAACCAAGTTCGAATATAGAAGCAAGTTCAAAGGGAGTTTCAGTTGGTACTACACTTTGCCAAAGACACACATAATCGCAGGTGAACATATCTTTTCCTATGAACAATTTAAAAACATATGCTTTTCTTATGATTTACTAAGTATATTCTATGTGTTAACTAAGGTTAACTAACTAAAGGATGACAAGCTAGCTCTTCCCGTGGGGAAAGACCTTAACAATATTGTAAGGACTTTGGCAGAGAGAGGCAGGTGGGTGAGATAGGAGGGGACTAATGGCATTTCAAAGTAAGGGGTAATCTTTTATTTATTAAGCTAGGTGATAGGTACCATTTTTATTTTTTTAATGTTCATTCTTATATGTAAGATATTGCATCAAAATATGTATCTTAAAATAACTCTGACATACAGACTGCTATGGAGGAAAAAGGGTGACTTCAAAAAAGAATGCTTTTCTACTCACATAAAATTTTATTAATGAAATCTTCTCTCATTTAACCCAAGGCCAATAAGACCTTTAAGAGACGATTAAACACGATTACTGAAAATGATCAGAAATAACTGCAATGTGGCCGGGCACAGTGGCTCACACCTGAAATCTCAGCACTTTGGGAGGCCGAGGCAGGAGAGGACTGCTTGAGCTTAGGAGTTTGAGACCAGCCTGGGCAACACAGTGAGACCCTGTCTCTACAAAAAAATTTTTTAATTAGCCAATTCTTGATTATTTGGAAAAAAAAACTAAGCGTCCTCTCTGCTGTTTTCGCCTCCTGCACATAACTGCAGCAGACACATGGGCTGACCTCACCGAAGAAGACACTAGGTGTGTTGGCTAAGCACCTCTAAAGTGGCTGTGTTCAAAATTATCTGGGCTGCAGAAAACACAAGTAAAATGATTAGCATGTGAAACGTCCAACCACTGAACAGATTATTACCTAAGGTTTTTTCTTTGTTCCTGTTGCACTCCGAATCTTGCTGACCATCAGGGGGATCTGTTCGAGCTTCTCCCCCAGGGATTTCCTCTCTTGACTCTTGTGTGCAGTATGCTGGGCTCACCAAATTCCTGTTCTCTGTTATAAAGTCACTGCCTTCATCCTCTTCCAATGAATGCTTGTTACTTGTGCCACCACAATTTGAGTCTTGATGTTGAAGAATATCATTTGATTCAGAGTTACACAATGTATCTGCTTTCACCCCTAGCCCACAAATTCCAGCTTCTTCCATTGTGCCAATTTCAAACTAGAGGAAAGGAGAAGGAGAAAAAAGATGGAGAAGGGGTTAAATCAAATGTAATCAATGTTTACAAGCAATGGAACATCATAGCCTGACGGTTTTTTCTTCCTTAGTGGTTTGCAAAATTGATGTAAATATGGTACTTTCTAGGTTTCACTGAGAGGTGACCTAACTATAAAGTATAAGGAAATTAGTTAAAATGAATCACACAACTGTGCAGTACCAAAGGAGGCAAGAAAGCCATTTAATTATAAATCTAAATTGATTTCCATATAAAAACTCACCACTTAATTAGCACCTTAACAGAAGTGAAACTGTCCCCAGTTAATGAATATTAATTATTCTGATCTTATCCTCAAGGAGACAGTACAGCAGGGATGGCTAGCTAGCTATCCATCAAAACCCCATGCTCCCCCAAGTTCCTGTGGAGTTGGCACTATGAGACAAGTGCCCAGCCAGGGACTATTCCCCAGCCCCCTTACACCAAGGGGCAACTTCCATGTGAAGTTCCCACCAACTGAATGCAGGCATAGGACATGACTGTCCTTTCTGTAACAAGACTTTTATTCTTAGAAGCACAAGTTCTTTCTCCACCATCTCTCCCCGACTCTGGCAAAACACAGACATCTCCAAGACCCTAAGGGATGGCAGAGCCACAGGATAAATGCAGCCTGGGCCTCCATATCCTACGTACATACAGGAAAGCCACCCTACTTACAAAGAAAACCTACACCGGACTATAGGTGAACAAGAAATAAACTTCTCTCATGCTAAGCCATGGAAATTTTGAGACTGATGTTTTAAGCAGCTATCCCTGCCCTAATACACATGGTAAAGATGCCTTTATTCCAGTATGTTATTCTTATGTCAGTAATTTTACCTCACTCTGTCTTCTATCACATTGTTAACCCTATTTGAGTTTTTTCCCCTTGTGAACACTACCTGGTCATGATGTGGCACAAAATTTAAATTCTGTGCATTTACTCTCTGTATGAAAGAGGGCCTCTTCCTTTTCTGAATAATACAGTTGAGGTGAGGAGATGTGTAGTATCCTCTTATCACAAATGGACAAAAGCTACTTTCAAAATTTATGGGAGAGCAGATATTTGAGATTTTAGGTTACAATCATTTTGTGCAACTGAAGAACTCAAAATATCAAAGTAGGAGGGAATGGAGAGGTTAAGGAAAATAAAATCTTATATTTTATAGTCTAATGTTGATAAATCCAGTACTGTGCTTTCATAAGAACAAACTGGCAAGGACACTTTGAAAAACTCTTTGGCAATATATGGATACCTTCTAACCCAGTTAACTCTACTCCTGGGATTTTGCCCAAGTGTGTACATATGTGTATCCAAAGGCCAAGAATAAAGGAGCACTATTCCTAATAGCTCCAAAATGGAATCAACCCAAATTTCTATCAGTAGCAGAATGGATAAACTATAGTATCAAAGCAGTGAGAATGAACTAGTGTTGGATGCAACCACATAGATGAGTTTCACAGACCTATGTTGTGAAAAAGGTGCTAGAAGAGTATCTACTGTAGGAAAACATTTATGTATAAAGTTCAAAAACACGGCAAGCTAATAAATGGTGCTAGAAATCAGGAAAGCGGTTACCATTGGGGGTGGGGCCTCCTGGGGTGCTTGTAGTGTTCTATTTCTTGGTCTAGATGAGGTGACACATTCACTTTGTGAAAATTCATTAAGCCTAACATTTATGATTTGTATACTTTTCTCAATTTATGTATTTCAGTAAAGTTTATTTTAAAAGTTGCAATTTATACATTATTCAAGAAGAGGAACCAAAACAAATATTTTCCTCTAAGAAGAGGCATTAAAGATATGCTGCTTTTCATGATGCTTTTAAAATAATGTGCATGTAATACTTTGATATCTTAAAAAAATTAACACATTAAGGGGAAATGGGTTATCTATTTCAGAGTTATGGTTTGATGCCACACTCTAAGCCTAATTCAGATAGAAAAAACTTACAAATACTGAAACTCTTAAATTATTTGAAAAGATTTTAAAAATTCACTTCCATATGTATCATATTCTATAGAGCAATGTTTCTCACGCGTAACCCATAAAGTTTTTCAAAAATTCACAACGGCACGCATCGTGGGGCATGCCTGTAGTCCTAGCTATTTGGGGGGCTAAGGCAAGTTTGAGGAAAGCCTGGGCAATATTGTGAGACCTCGTCTCTTGGGGTGGGAGAGGATTCACAATCAAGTTTTAGGAAAAATCATTTGTAAGATTTTACTACTGTAGAAACTTCTTAAAATTGTTAATAGGCCAGGCGAGGTGGCTCATGCCTGTAATCCTAGCACTTTGGGAGGCTGAGGTGGGCAAACCACTTGAGGTCAGGAGTTCAAGACCAGCCTGGCCAAAATGGTGAAACCCCGCCTCTACTAAAAATACAAAAATTAGCTGGGCAGAGGTTGTAGTGAGCTGAGATCACGCCACTGCACTCCAGTCTGGGTGACAAAGCGAGACTCCATCTCAAAAAAAAAAAAAAAAAAAAAAAAAAAAAACAACATTAATATACCCAAATAACATACTATAGCAGTATTATTATTAACAGAACAGGTGCAAAGTGATAATTTCAATGCTACATTTCACATGTAACTACTAGTTTCACCTCTACTTTAATCAAATATTGAAATGTCATGTACTAATTGGGCACATAGATATATAAAGAGACCCTTTACACAAAAGCAATAGAAAGAGAAAAAGTGAGTACTATTAATACCATTTTCCCCAATTAAAAAAAAAAATTTTCGGACAGGCGCGGTGGCTCACGCCTGTAATCCCAGCACTTTGGGAGACTGAGATGGGCAGATCACAAGGTTAGGAGTTCAAGACGAGCCTGACCAACATGGTGAAACCCCACCTCTACTAAAAATAAAAAAATTAGCCAGGTGTGGTGGAGCACGCCTGTAATCCCAGCTACTCGGGAGGCTGAGGCAGGAGAATCGCTTGAATCTGGGAAGCGGAGGTTGCAGTGAGCAACCACTGTACTCCAGCCTGGGTGACAGAGCGAGACTCCGTCTCAAAAAAAATAATAATAGCTTCAAACCTATTCCCTGAAAACCATTAGGTGTAAGAATGGCACTACAGGCCGGTCACAGTGGCTCACGCCTGTAATCCCAGCACTTTGGGAGGCCGAGGCAGGCAAATCACTTGAGGTCAGGAGTTCGAGACCAGCCTGGCCAACATGGTGAAACCCTATCTCTACTAAAAATACAAAAAATTAGCTGGGCATGGTGGTGGGTGCCTGTAATCCCAACTACTTGGGAGGGTGAGTCAGGGAGAATTGCTGGAACCCGGGAGGCAGAGGTTGCAGTGAGCCAAGATCGCGCCACTGCACTCCAGCCTGGGTGACAGAGTGAGACTCCGTCTCAAAAAAAAAAAAAAAAAGAATGGCGCTACAAAATTACAATGCTGGCTGTAAATATTGATGAAAAGTGTATAAAGAGGTAATAGAAGGGCTGGGCGCAGTGGCTCACGCCTGTAATCCCAGCACTTTGGGAGGCCGAGGCGGGCAGATCACCTGAGGTCAGGAGTTTGAGACCAGCCTGACCAACATGGTGAAGCCCCGTCTCTACTAAAAATACAAATTTAACTGGGCGTGGTGGTGCATTCCTGTAATCCCAGCTACTCGGGAGGCTGAGGCAGGAGAATCGCTTGAACCTGGGAGGCGGAGGTTGCAGTGAGCCTAGATCACGCCATTGCACTCCAGCCTGGGCGACAGAGCAAGACTCCGTCTCAAACAACAACAAAAACAAACAAACAAACAGAAAGAGAATAGAAGACTGCTTATCTCTAATACAGAATTTCTCAGACATGTAATGATAATAAAACCCACACAATCCCAGAAAATATGGTGTCAAGCCGTATCAAAAATATAGTGAGCATGAAATTTGTAGAAAAAAGGGGAAGCATAATTTTCACCAAGAAAACCCTGAGGCCTGTCCTAACCCTGAGGCTACTTGAGGAATGAGATTGGTTCATTTGTAGTTTTTCAGTTCCATTAGCGATTTATTTTGTAACACCTTTATTGTGATATAATTCACACACCATACAATTCCCCAACTTATAGTGTACAGTTCGCTAATTTTTAGTGCATTCACAAAGTTGTGCAAACGTTATCACAGTCAACTTTACAACACTTTCATAACCTGAAAATGAAACCCAGTTCTCCTTAGCTATCAACCGTTAATGCTTCTATAACCTTCAGCACCAGGCCACTAATCTACTTGCTGCCTCTATGGATTTGGCTATTCTAGACACACTTCACATGGAGCTATACAATATGTGGCCTTTTGAGTCTGCCTATTTTTTCTTTTGAGATGGAGTCTCACTCTGTCGCCCAGGCTGGAGTACAATGGCACGGTCTCCGCTCACTGCAACCTCTGCCTCCCGGGTTCAAGTGATTCTCCTGCCTTAGCCTCCCAAGTAGCTGGGATTACGGGCACCCACAACCATGCTCGCCTAATTTTTTGTATTTTTAGTAGAGACAGGGTTTCACTATGTTGGCCAGGCTGGTCACGAACTCCTGACCTTAGGTGTTCCACCCACCTTGGCCTCCCAAAGTGCTGGGTTTACAGGTGTGAACCACCACGCCGGGCTGAGTCTGCCTATTTGCATGTGGCAAATTTTCAAGGTTCCTCCATGTTATAGCATGTATCAGTATTCCATCCCTTTTTATGGCTGAATAACATCCCTTATACAGATAGACTACATTGTATTTATCCATTCATCAGATGGACATGTGGGTTATTTCCAATTTTTGGCTATTATGACTATTTCTTTTTATTTTTTTTTGAGATGGAGTCTCGCTCTGTTGCCCAGGCTGGAGTGCAGTGGAGCGATCTCGGCTCACTGCAAGCTCCACCTCCCGGGTTCACGCCATTCTCCTGCCTCAGCCTCCCGAGTAGCTGGGACTACAGGTGCCCGCCACCACGCCTGGCTAATTTTTTGTGTTTTTAGTAGAGACGGGGTTTCACCGTGTTAGCCAGGATGGTCTCGATCTCCTGACCTTGTGATCCGCCCACCTCGGCCTCCCAAAGTGCTGGGATTACAGGCGTGAGCCACCGCACCCGGCCAATTATGATTATTTCTGCTATGAACATTAATGCATTCATTTTTGTGTGGACATTTCTCCAGGGTACAGTCCTAGGAGTGGAACTGCTATATGGCCACTCTATGTTGTACCTTTTGAGGAACTGTAAGACTATTTTCCCAAGCAACTGTACTTTTTTTTTTTTTTGAGACGAGGTCTTGCTTTGTTGCCCAGACTGCACAATGCAAGCTTACTGCAGCCTCAACCACCTGGGCTCAAGGGATTTTCTCGCCTCAGCCTCCCAAAGTGCTGAGATTACAGGTATGTGCCACTACACCAGGCTCATTTTTTTTTTTTTTTTAATTTTGTAGAGGGAGAGTCTTGCTATGTTGCCCAGGCTGGTCTCAAACTTCTGGGCTCAAGCAATCCTCTTGCTTCAGTCTCCCAGGGCACTAGGATTACAGGCGTGAGCCACCATGTGCAGCTCATTGGTACCATTTAAAATTCCCACTAGAAGTGTATGAGGGTTCCAATTTCTCCACATCCTCAGCAACACTTGTTATTATTATTTTTTATAGCCATCCTACTGAGTGTGATGGTACCTCACTGTGTTTTTGATTTGCATTTCCCTAATGACTAACAATATTGAACATCTTTTCATGTGCCTATTGGCCATTTGTATACCTTTTTTGAAGAATGTTTTTCAGATCTTTTGCCCATGTTAACTGGGTTGTTATTTTATCGTTGGACTGTAAGAGTTCTTTATGTAACTAGCTACAAGTCCCTTACCAGATATATTTCTCAGATGTCTTCATGGTTACCTCAACTTGGAAGAACAGAACAATAGGCCTGGTGCAGTGGCTCACACCTGTAATCCCAGCACTTTGGGAGGCTGAGGCGGGCAGATCACCTGAGGTCAGGAGTTCAAGACTAGCCTGACCAACATGGAGAAACCCTGTCTCTATTAAAAATACAAAATTAGCCAGGCGTGGTGGTGCAAGCCTGTAATCCTAGCTACTAGGGAGGCTGAGGCAGGAAAATCACTAGAACACAGGAGGCGGTGGTTGTGGTGAGCCGAGATCACACCATTGCACTCCAGCCTGGGCAGTAACAGAGAAACTCCATCTCAAAAAAAAAAAACAAAGGCTGGGCGCGGTGGCTCATGCCTGTAATCCCAGAACTTTGGGAGGCTGAGGCCGGTGGATCACGAGATCAGGAGTTTGAGACCAGCCTGGCCAACATGGTGAAACCCTGTCTCTGCTAAAAATACAAACATTAGCCGGGCATGATGGCACGCACCTGTAATCCCAGCTACTCGGGAGGCTGAGGCAGGAGAATCACTTGAACCTGGGAGGCGAAGGTTGCAGTGAGCCGAGATCGTGCCACTGCATTCCAGCCCGGGACACAGCGAGACTCTGTCTCACAAAAAAAAAAAAAGAAAGAAAAAAAGAAAGGAACAAATAATCACTTATTTCAAAACATCATAAGGAGATGTAATTAAAAGTTACTCTTGTTTTCAGATTAAAAGTATACAGGTCATTGGCCAGGCACAGTGGCTCACACCTGTAATCCCAGCACTTTGGGAGGCCGAGGCGGGCGGATCACAAGGTCAGGAGATCGAGACCATCCTGGCTAACACGGTGAAACCCCGTCTCTACTAAAAAAAAGCAAAAATTAGCTGGGCGTGGTGGCGGGCGCCTGTAATCCCAGCTGCTCAGGAGGCTGAGGTAGGAGAATTGCTTGAACTCAGGAGACAAAGGTTACAGTGAGCCAAGATCGTGCTACTGCACTCCAGCCTGGGCGACAGAGCAAGACTACATCTCAAAAAAAAAAAAAAAGAAAAAAAAAGAAAAAAAGTATACAGGTCATTTACTATTACCACTATACAGCAAAAAGACAATGTAAAGACTCAGGGTCGGGTGCGGTGACTCACGTCTGTAATTCCAGCAGTTTGGGAGGCTGAGGCAGGCAGATCACGAGGTCAAGAGATGATCGAGACCATCCTGGCCTACATGGTGAAACCCCGTCTCTACTAAAAATACAAAAATTAGCTGGGCGTGGTGGTGCGTGCCTGTAGTCCCAGCTACTCGAGATGCTGAGGCAGGAGAATCACTTGAACCCGGGAGGCGGAGGTTGCAGTGAGCCAAGATCGGATCACTGCACTCCAGCCTGGCAGTGAGACTCCGTCTCAAAAAAAAAAGCTGGCCACGGTGACTCACACCTGTAATCCCAGCACTTTGGGAGGCCGAGGCAAGCAGATCACCTGAGATCAAGAGTTCAAGAACAGCCTGGCCAACATGGTGAAACCCCGTCTCTACTAAAATCACAAAAATTAGCTGGGCGTGGTGGCGCATGCCTGTAATCCCAGCTACTCGGGAGGCTGAGGCCAGAGAATTGCTTGAACCTGGGAGGCAGAGGTTGCAGTGAGCCGAGATCACGCCATTACACTCCAGCCTGGGCGACAAGATTGAAAACTCCATCTCAAAAAAAAATAATAATAACAGACTCAAGGAAGGCCAAAAAACTATTGTGTAATGCAGAATAATAGGTGGTGGCATATGGCATAAACAAGAATATTAAATTAATCTGTATAGTGCACAAACACATCACCTATTTTCCTTTTAATTGTATGTCATCACTTCCTATTTGTAGTTAATCTGATTTTTTTTTTGTCTTTCCAGACACTCCTGCCTCTGAACTCTTATCACATATGACAATATCACGTATTTGATATATACAGCCTCCTAAGTAGCAATAGCTTACTATGCACAAATGGTACTCAAATGCCAACTGATAGGGAGCATACAGAGGCAAAAATGGCTGTTGAAGACAATCCACGAAAAGAACCTAGGCATTAATACACAAGTTATAGAAAATACCACTATTGGCCAGGCACGGTAGTTCATGCCTGAAACCCAGCAATTTGGGGGGCCGAGGTGGGTAGAACACTTGAGGTCAGGAGTTCAAGAACAGCCTGGCCAACATGGCAAAACACCATCTCTGGTAAAAATACAAAAATTAGCTGGGCATGGTGGTACGTGCCTGGAATCCCAGTTTACTCGGGAGGCTGAGGCACAAGAATTGTTTGAACCCAGGAGGTGGAGGTTGCAGTGAGCTGAGATCATACCACTGCACTCCAGCCTGGGCAACAGAGCGAGACTCTGTCTCAAACAAACAAAAAATGAAAATACCACTGTTTTTATCATTAGAAGCAAGACAGTATTACATTTCCCTTCTCTCTTGTACAACTAATTTTGATGTCGTATCAGGGTATTTTTTACATTTGCTAATGAAAGATATACTTTGGCTCTACAAAATCTTTTTGTTTATTAATAAGCCCAGTTCCAACATGACTTGATTCAAACCACAGTCTACAAATACTCTTGAAATAGCAGGCCTCGGCCGGGCGCGGTGGCTCACGCTTGTAATCCCAGTACTTTGGGAGGCCGAGGCGGGCGGATCACGAGGTCAGGAGATCGAGACCACGGTGAAACCCTGTCTCTACTAAAAATACAAAAAAATTAGCCGGGCGTGGTGGCGGGCGCCTGTAGTCCCAGCTACTCGGAGAGGCTGAGCCAGGAGAATGGCGTGAACCCGGGAGGCGGAGCTTGCAGTGAGCCGAGATTGCGCCACTGCACTCCAGCCTGGGCGACAGAGCAAGACTCCGTCTCAAAAAAAAAAAAAAAAAAAAAAAAAAAAAAAGAAATAGCAGGCCTCAATTTTTCTACCACAAGGACTATTCAGTTAACAACCTACTTGGGGCTCTGTACCTGGGCTATTGAATATTAAGCAAATTCTTAGGCCAATAACTTTATTAAATTGTAAATGATTTCTCAGACCTCATCTCCTCAACCAGAGAATTCTATATCATATGCCCAGTACAATTTTCTACTCTGTCTTCTCTCTCTGATGCACATTCTGGATGCCTTTTCTTGGATCAATCTCTTATATAAATAGTAGTAGCACCTAACACTCATACAGTAAATAGTACATCCAGGCACTACTGTAAGAACTTTCCTATATTAACTAGCTTAATCCTCACAACAATGCCACTACGTAGGCACTATTATTTTCTCCATTTTAGAGATGAGCAAACTATGGCATGTAAAGTTAAGTATCCTGCCTAAGGTCACAGTTAGTAAATTGCACGGCAAAGATTTGAACTCTAGCAGTCTAGCTTCCGAGTCCATGCTCTTAACCACAAAAACATACTGCTTCATAACTACCTTCTGTCTACTACGATTCAAACATCCTTGTCCTGGCCCAGCCATCTTAGAGAAGCCTACTTAATAATGGGGAAGAGATGCTCCCAAAATACGATGTACAAAAATGAATTACAAAACAGAATGTACTGTATATTTTGTATACGCACACATATATGTATACAGATGCTCCTCAACATACATTGGGGTTACACAGTGATAAATCCATCCTAAAGTCAACAATGCAAGTTGAACCACAGTAAGCCAGGAACCATCTGTGTGTATGTACGTATGTACATACACAGACAAAGTGTTGGAAGAAAATATTGAAGAAAATATCTTGGCCTGGTGCAGTGGCTCACACCTGTAATCCTAGCACTTTGGGAGGCTGAGGCGGGCAGACAACCTGAGGTCAGGAGTTTGAGGCCAGCCTGGCCAACATGGTGGAACCCCATCTCTACTAAAAATACAAAAATTAGCCGGGCGTGGTGGCGGGTGCCTGTAATCCCAGCTACTCAGGAGGCTGAGGCAGGAGAATTGCTTGAACCCAGGAGGCGGAGGTTGCAGAGAGCCGAGATCACGCCACTGCACTCCAACCTGAGCAACAGAGCGAGACTTCGTCTCAAAAAAAAAAAAAAAAAAAAACCAACAACAACAAAAAAAACTATAAGATACCATTTTACACATCAAAAACTTCGACAACACTGTGGGAGGGGGTGTGGGGCATTCTCAAGCATTCCTGGTGGGAGGATAAATTGACTTAACCACCAAGGAGACTGGGAACCAGCACAAGGGAACCTCTAGGGTGTTGGTAATGCTCTGCATCTTGATGGGGATTTGCATGCATTTGCTAAAACTTAGCACATATGCACTTCTGATGGCTTCATGGGTGAAGGGACAGATAAATGGACAGATAACTGAAAAAGCAACCAGAGTAAAATGTCAAAGGTAAAATCTAGGTGGTGGCAAAATTGATGTTTAGTATCAACTTTGCAGTAGCTTTGAAATTTTTCATAAGATGTTGGAGGGAGAAAACATCAAGTCACATATGCGTTGATCCAGCAAATTCATTTCTTACCAGTTTTTCCTACAGATATACCAGTACATTTGTGAATGACATAATACATAAGGTTATTTATGCAGCATTATTTATGGTAGCAAAAAATCAGAAATATCCTAAATATCAATAAATAGACTGGATGAATAAACTGCTGTACATCCATCCAATTGAGTACCATACTATCTGTTAAAAAAAAGAATAAGGCGGTTATATAATTACTGGTAAGGATAGATTGATAAGGGAAAAAGCAAAATACCCTGTAGTACATATCATATGCCATGATATGAGGCTTCAGGAGGTGCTGTATAAATGTATGAGCAGAGAAGTATATCCAATCTCTGGCCGGACACAAAGAAACATTACTGGAGACAAACTGAGTGAGTGGGGACAAGACTTTCACAGCAGGCGTGTTTTCACCTTTTAACTTAGGTGCCTTGAGTTACCTTTACAAGAGCTTTAACATGTTTTTTAACAGCAAAATGAAGAGAGCTCTCTAATATAGTGCCTTATTCGGAAAAACAAAAGGGGAGGAGATGTTTATTTAAATTCCAATCTCAAATGAAAATGAAACCAACACTGAGTAGTTTCCAGATGGATTTCTATTAGAACCCTTCCCTGTAGAAAATCATGACACAAAAGCTATCACATCTGCAACTTGTGAGCAGCATGTGTACCTTTTAGAGAAGCACAACACTGTGCTACAAGTGTTTGTTTACAAGAGCCTTAAACACCAATAATCCCCCACCCTAGCCACTCCCCTCCGGTCAAAGGATATATTTCGCAATCTTCCTTCCACTGTCTCAATACCTGGAGCTAAGAGGACTCACTAACTGACCAAGAGATGCCTTCAAAATGGGCGGCCACCATTTTATCAATAATAAACGACAGGAGCAAAGAACAACTATCATAGAAATTTTTGCAAATGAACTTGAGGAAGTACTCTGCATTCATCAACTACTTGTAATAGCTTTTTGGATCAAAACATTCAAAACTAAGAACATGGAAATTAAAACCTAAAGGAAAAAAAATTTTTTAGGTTTCTTTCCCTTCTACCAACACCCACATTCACTTCCTAATTATTTCTTTTTTTTTTTTTTTGAGAGGGAGTCTCGCTCTGTCGCCCAGGCTGGAGTGCAGTGGCGCAATCTCGGCTCACTGCAAGCTCCGCCTCCCGGGTTCACGCCATTCTCCTGCCTCAGCCTCTCTGAGTAGCTGGGACTACAGGCGCCCGCCACCATGCCCGGCTAATTTTTTATATTTTTAGTAGAGACGGGGTTTCACCGTGGTCTCGATCTCTTGACCTTGTGAGCCGCCCGCCTCAGCCTCCCAAAGTGCTGGGATTACAAGCGTGAGCCACCGCGCCCGGCTCTAATTATTTCAACTACTGCTTGCTCACATGAGCTCAAACACCTTTGACCAGGGCCAGGTATGTGCAGAGGACACAAATTACCCAGTCCTTGCCAGCAAGAGCTAGAGTGGACCTTCAGAGGGAGCAGTTGGGAAAGGTTGTGTGTATTTCTGCATTTTCCTAGACAGACATCCTTAGCTTGCCTCAGATTCCCAAACGGTCTAGGAGGAACTTATCAAGTAAGTAAAGGGAACCTTTAGCGCCTCAGGCTGACACTGTGTGAGGTGTTCTCAAGGTGACCCCATTTAACCTTCCCTGCCTCACTGAGATACAGGCCTTATTGTTCCCAGGTACAGAAAATGAGACTTGATGAGATTAAGTAACTCGCTCAAAATCATATTAAAATCAGTAAAAGGGGCTGGGAAAATTCAAAACCACATCCACCAAACTCAAGAGTCAATGTTCTCTCTATTACACTGTTTCCCTCACTTTATAAATCAGCTTTGGAAAATGCAAGTTCAAAATCAAACAGATCTCTGACGCAGTTACAAAATAAATCTAAATTAAACGTCTAAAAATACACAGCACACTAGAAATACCAATATGCATTCAGAAAACATCATGAAAGATATGTAGAATTTTTAGCAGGGATTAACTCTGGGATTTAGGGAGGTAAGACATGTCTAATTTGGGGGTAGGGATAGCTTCAAATAATCTGAAGTGATTAAGGAACTGGAGTTAGTTTGTTGTTGTTTTTTAATTTTGCGGTTTGTTTTTGTTTTGTTTGTTTTAAGACAGTCTCCCTCCATCACCCAGGCTGGAGTGCAGTGGCCCTATCTCAGCTCACTGCAACCTCCGCCTCCCGGGTTCAAGCAATTCTCCTGCCTCAGCCTCCCGAGTAGCTGGGACTACAGGCGCGCACCACCACTCCCAGCTAATTTTTTTCTATTTTTAGTAGAGATGGGGTTTCACTGTGTTAACCAGGATGGTCTTGATCTCCTGACCTCATGATCCACTGGCCTTGGCCTCCCAAAGTGCTGGGATTACACGCGTGAGCCACTGTGCCCAGCCAATTTTTGTATTTTTTAGTAGAGATGGGGTTTTGCCATGTTGGCCAGGCTGGTCTTGAACTCCTGGCCTCAGATGATCTGCCCACCTCAGCCTCCCAAAGTGCTGGAATTACAGGCATGAGCCACCATGCTTGGCCTTAATTTTGTGTTTTAGGATAAACCAAATTATCTCTAAAAATTTTTCCAACCCTTTGTTTCTAATAATTTACCCTAAGAGTTGTTAACTTCAACCAGGAGTGTACGGACAACAGTGTATGTGCAACCATGCTCACGCTGCCCTGGGAGGGGCAGTGGAGACAGAAATGGATGAGGAAATAGTGAAAGATATCAAAGATACCCCATACTCTTGGGGCATCAGCTATTGGCCTTATTTGATTTTGTAAAACATAAACCTGCCTCCTAAACCCTTCCAGTATTTTGAGGGGCTTTCACATTTCCAAATACAAAGTTTTACAAACAAACCTATTATAAAAATTACATTGTCATGTGGCTAAATTACAAAAATGACTTCAGCTTTGTATAAGTCATTTAAAACAGTGTATACACTAAGGCTATTTTAATCTTCCAAAGAACTACTGGGGATAGCACAGTTTTCCTCACAGCTAATGCTTTATCAATCATTTATCTCAAATTCCTGTTTTAACCATTTTGGATCAAAGCCTTTAAAATATGTATTACATAACTCAATGCCTCCTTAAATAGTATGTTTTACTGTGTTAGAACAAAGAAATGAAATGAAAGGATATTTATTTTCAACAGATAAAATATTACTGTGCAATATTATATAATTAGATTCTGGTATACATGTCTCTACAACATGCCTATATTCTTTAAGATAATAAATTCTCAATGTTTCCAAATATAAACTCCCAAAGGTGAGATCTTATTTAAATTTTAGGTATGAAATACTTGTCTGAGACTTCCTAAGTTATATAGCACTGTCTTTAAAAACAGACCACACAGACCCATACATGGGAATTTACTACATTAAAAATGGTGTCATTTCAAATTGGTAAAGGAAATAAATGATTTATGATATCTCCCAAACCATATGGGGGAACAAAGGGTTATCCTGTCTTACCCTCTCCAGATATACCAAGATTGAAACATGAAAAATGAAAACCACAAAGAGCTTGAAGAAGTCCTCAACAAATTTTTTTCCATAACCTTGGCATGAAGAAGGCCTTTCTTTTGTTGTTGTTGTTTTGGTTTTTTTATTTTTATGAAATTATATACAGCAGAATGACTGCTCCATAGACAGAGCAGGGCTATCTCAGTAGCACAGAGTAGCCAAGAAGGCCTTTCAAAGGAAAGCAAAAAACCCAGAAGCTATTTTTAAAAAGGGGGTGGTGGCGGGTGCGGTGGCTCACGCCTGTAATCCCAACACTATGCAAGGCGGAGGTAGGAGGATTGCTTGAGCTCAGGAGTTCAAGACTAGCCTGTGCAACACAGCAAGACCTGTCTCTACTAAAAATAAAAAAATTAGCCTTGTGTGACGGCACACATCTGCAGTCCCAGCTACTCAGGAGGCTGAGGTGGGAGGATCACTTGAGCTTGGAAGATCAGCAAGCTATGACTGCACCACTGCACTCTAGCCTGGGCAACACAGCCAGGCTCTGTCTCAGAAAAAAAAAAAGGGGGGGGGGGGGTGGTAATGATTGGAGATTAATTTGCTAAATAATTAAAATCTTTGAAATTCCTGGGGTGGAGGGACAACGGACAGTGAGGTATGAGAAATTACCTATTGGGCCCAACTTATACTATTCCTAGTGATGGTTATACTAAAATCCCAGACTTCACCGCTACATAATGTATCCATGTAACGAAACTTGTACCCCTTAAATCTACAACAAATTTTTAAAAACTAAAAACTTTCAGACTAGCCAGAAGACTGCAGGAAGCCCTTACAAATGAGCCAGAGACACACTTTTCAAGGGTTTGTGAACAGGCAGATCACAATTAAAGAACTAAAAATGCCCAATATACAAATAAAAATGCAAAGCAAACCAAGGTACCATCTTTAACTTACCACATTTTAAAGGAGTAAAAAAACAACCTTGGTGTGGGCAAACAGGTCACTCAGCATACTTTTGGCAGGGGGTGGGGGGCTCCAAATTGGTAGAGTGGGTTTGTAGAGGTATTAGCAAGCTCTATCAACGTCTGAACTCACATGCACTTTCACCCAGCAATTCTACCGCTTGGAGTTTATTCCAGATATTCTCACTCAAGTGTAAATGGTTACTCACCAAACCAGAAAACAACCTAACTGTCCACCAATAAGGAACTGGTTAAATAATGGTCATCCATACAAGGTAAAACTATGCAGCCATTCAAAGGAATAAAACAGATTGTATGCCAACATAGTATAATTAGGTAGGAAAAAAAGGCAAATGGCCAGTACAGGATGAATACATCAGTATAAATTTAAAATACCCATATACTGTATAAGCCAATATATGGATACAATTTTCCTACAAGAATATCCCCAAAATTGTTCACCATAATTACCTTTGGATTGTGGACCTAGAAGTTGGAAATGAAGAATTATTTTTTCTTTTTATAATTCTTGGCTCTGCCTTAATTTATTTTACTTTTTGGCTGTCAAATGATCCATTTTTGGAATATTTTCCTTTGTGCTTCCTTTTTTTGTGACAGAGTCTCACTCTGTTGCCCAGGCTAGAGTGCAATGGCATGATCTCAGCTCATCACAACCTCCGCCTCCCGGGTTCAAGCGATTCTCCTGCCTCAGACCTCCGAGTAGCTGGGATTACAGGTGCACACCACCATGCCCGGCTAATTTTTGTATTTTTAGTAGAGACGGAGTTTCACTATGTTGGCCAGGCTGATCTCGAACTCCTGACCTCGTGATCCGCCCGCCTAGGCCTCCCAAAATGCTGGGATTACAGGCGTGAGCCACCGCACCTGGCCCCTTTGTGCTTCTTAAATAGCTGGGTATTGGCCAGGCGCAGTGGCTCACGCCTGTAATCCCAGCACTTTGGGAGGCCGAGGCGGGCGGATCACGAGGTCAGGAGATCAAGACCACAGTGAAACCCTGTCTGTACTAAAAATACAAAAAAATTAGCCGGGCGTCGGTCTGGGAAGTGAGGAGCACCTCTGCCTGGCCGCCCCATCTGGGATGTGGGGAGCGCCTCTGCCCGACCTCCCCGTCTGGGAGGTCTACCACGGAGGCCAGAAGCAATGTGGGGGCTGGACGTGGTGGCTCACGCCTGTGGTCCCGGCACTCTGGGGGGCCGAGGCGGGTTGATCACTTCGGGCTAGGAGTTCGAGACCAGTCTGGCCAACATGGCGAAACATATGAAAAATACAACAGACAAACCAACCAACCAACCAACTCAGTGACAACAAAACAGGTCTACCCTGTAGTCATACTCTAATTTTTTCTATTTTCCTCCCTTTCTGATCCTTTATCCCACTTTCTTTTTCTTCCTCTTCCTTCTCCTTCTTCTTTGTCAAATAGAGGATTGAGTTATTATCACTGATCCATATAAAGTCCCTGTCTCATTTATTTTAATTCCCACCCCCCATTTCTATTCTCCGACTTCCCATGTGCAACCTTCCTAATATGTTTGATACGCATCTTTTTGTTTGTATGTATTTTTAGAAAATGTTTATTGTTTTTGTGTGAAAAAAAAAAATTAATACAAAAAAATTAGCCGGGCGTGGTGGCGGGCGCCTGTAGTCCCAGCTACTCGGAGAGGCTGAGGCAGGAGAATGGCGTGAACCCAGGAGGCGGAGCTTGCAGTGAGCCGAGATTGTGCCACTGCACTCCAGCCTGGGCAACAGAGCGAGACTCCATCTCAAAAAAAAAAAAAAATAGCTGGGTATTGCACTGCATCACTGTTGATGTCATCTATGATGTCATGAGAGTGACAGCCGTCAACATTGCAATCCACAGACTGGGCAGTCCCCAGGATCTCTAATGGTTACGGAGAGTTCTTAAAAGATCCGTGCCACATCTGTAAGGCAGTTTGTTAGGTCAAACTTAGGCTGGATGGTGGAGGTAGCAGATGTCCGACGAACCCAGATTTGGGACAACCAAAGAAAGTAGCAGGCCAGGCGCTGTGGGCTCACGCCTGTAATCCTGGCACTTTGGGAGGCCGAGGAGGGTGGATCATGAGGTCAGGAGTTCAAGATCAGCCTGGCCAAGATGGTGAAACCCCGTCTCTACTAAAAATACAAAAATTAGCCGGGCGTGGTGGCAGGGACCTGTAATCCCATCTACTCGGGAGGCTGAGGCAGGGAATTGCTTGAACCTGGGAGACGGAGGTTGCAGTGACCCGAGATTGTGCCACTGCACTCTAACCTGGGCAAAAGAGCAAAACTCTGTCTCAAAAAAAAAAAAAAAAAAAAAAAAGGAAAGCACCTTGGCTTCCTCCAAGCAGAAAACTGAAAGTAGTATTTTTTATTTTATGAATGTCTTACTTTTATTTTTTAAAAAAGACCTTTTAAGTTGAGATTTTGGTTGGTATTACAGTATTATACTTACTCACTTTTCCATTACTAACGCAAGCTCAGAATCTGAACACGGCAGGAGGTCATACCTTATTTCATGTCATCTTTTCCCTTTGCCTTGCTCTACGCCAGTGGGAAATGCGACCAAGCCAACTTAACATAAGTAGCAGTCAGAATCACTAACAAAAGGGGCTGGGTGCACTTTGGGAGGCTGAGGTGGATGAATCACCTGAGGTCAGGGGTTCAAGACCAGCCTGGCCAACATGGCGAAACCCTGTCTCTACTAAAAATACAAAAATTAGCTGGGCGTGGTGGTGTGTGCTTATAATCCCAGCTACTCGGGGGGCTCAGTCAGGAGAATTGCTTGAACCTGGGTGGCAGAGGCTACAGTGAGCCAAGATTGTGCCACTGCATTCCAGCCTGGGTGACAGAGTGAGACTGTGTCAAAAAAAAAAAAAAAAAAAAAAGCCAGGTGGGTGGCTCACCCCTGTAATCCCAGCACTTTGGGAGGCCGAGGCGGGCAGATCACGAGGTCAGGAGTTCGAGACCAGTCTGACCAACAGAGTGAAACCCTGTCTCTACGAAAAACACACAAAAAATTAGCCGGGCATGGTGGTGTGCGCCTGTAATCCCAGCTACTCGGAAGGCTGAGGCAGGAAAATCGCATGAACCCAGGAGGCAGAGGTTGCAGTGAGCCGAGATCGCACCACTGCACTCCAGTCTGGGTGACAGAGCAAGACTCCGTCTCAAAAAAGCAAAAAAGAAAAAAAAATCGCTAATAAAAAGTATCCCTTATTTGCCCAAGATTATGCAACGGTTAGGCCAAGATCTGAACACGGGGAGTCTGGCTTTGTCCAAAGCCCGGGCTTTTTATTACTGTCACAGGGTTCACAGGCAACACTAACATTAAGAATAAAATACAGGCCAGGCGCGGTGGCTCACGCCTGTAATCCCAGCACTTTGAGGCCTCTCAAAGGATCACCTGAGGTTGGGAGTTCGAGACCAGCCTGACCAACATGGAGGAAACCCTGTCTCTACTAAAAATACAAAAATTAGCCGGGCATAGTGGCACATGCCTGTAATCCCAGCTACTCGGGAGGCTGAGGCAGGAGAATTGCTTGAACCCAGGAGGTGGAGGTTGTGGTGAGCAGAGGCTGTGCCATTGCACTCCAGCCTGGGCAACAAAAGCAAAACTCCATCTCAAAAAAAAAAAAAAAAAAAAAAAAAGAATAAAATACATGCAAGACATGGGCTTCAGGAGAACTCACCAACGACTGTAGACTTATTTATAAGCAGAGAAAATAGCCAACCTCTTTCCCTCCAACCCCACTAGGTGGAGAATTAATCTATCATAACGCTAAAAAAATCACTATCTTTGGGAGAAAGGTAGGTTGCCTTTAAATAAATCAGTTGACCACTGAGTAAAGGGGGAAAGTCCTTGACTATCTGGATGTTTTGGGGACTAGACTTCAGGTAAGCATAATGGAAAGGGAGGTGTGTTAGCCATTCTCATATTGCTATAAAAGAATGCCTGAGGCCGAGCGTGGTGACCCATGCCTGTAATCCCAGCACTTTGGGAGGCTGAGGCGGGCGGATCACCTGAGGCCAGAAGTTCGAGACCAGCCTGGCCAACATGGTAAAACCCCATCTCTACTAAAAATACAAAAATTAGCCAGGTGTGGTGGCATGTCCCTGTAATCTCAGCTACTCAGGAGGCTGAGGCAGGAGAATTGCATGAACCCGGGAGGTGGAGGTTGCAGTGAGCTGAGATTGCATCACTGCACTCCAGCCAGGGCGACAGAGCGAGACTCTGTCTCAAAAAACAAACAAAAAAAGAATGCCTGAGACTGGATAATTTATAAGAAAAGAGGCTTAACTGGCTCACGGTTCTGTTGGCTGTACAGGAAGCACAGTGCTGGCATCTGCTTCTGGCGAGGCCCAGGGAGCTCCAACAAAACAGGAGCAGGCGTGCCACACAGCGAGAGCAGGAGCAAGAGAGCTAAGGGGTCAGGGGCGCCACATATTTTTAAGAATCAGATCTCGCTAGAACTCACTATCGGGGGATGGTTGGCACCAAGCCATGAGGGCCCCTATGATCCAATCACCTCCCACCAGGCCCCACCTCCAACACTGGGATTACAATATAACACGAGATTTGGAGGGAACAAGATCCAAACCGTATCAGGTCTGAGGTTGCTGAAGCCAAGAACTGCTCCACAGGAAATACACTAACAAATAAGCATTTTTCAGAAGTATCTCCTCTTAGCCAGATGTGTTGGCACACGCCTGTAATCCCAGCTACCCAGGAGGCTGAGACAGGAGAATCGCTTGAACCCGGGAGGCAGAGGTTGCAGGGAGCTGAGATAACGCAATTGCACTCCAGCCTGGGCGACAGAGTGAGACTCCATCTCAAAAAAAAAAAAAAAAAGTTTCCTCCTCTCCAGGCCTGGCTCGGTGGCTTACGCCTGTAATTCCAGCACTTTGGGAGGCTGAGGTGGGCAGATTGTTTGAGTCTAGCAGTTGCAAACCAGCCTGGGCAATATAGCAACACTCCGTCTCTAAACAAAAATTTGCCAGGTGTGGTAGTGAATGCCTATAGTCCCAACTAATCGGGAGGCAGAGGCAGGAAGATCACCTGAGCCCGGGAAGTTGAGACTGCAGCGAGCTGAGACTGTGCCACTGCACTCCAGCCTGGGTGACAGAATGAGACCCTGTCTCAAAAAAATAAAAAATTAAAAATAATAATAAAGTGGCTGGGCATAGTGGCTCACGCCTGTAATCCCAGCACTTTGGGAGACCAAGGTGGGTGGATCGCCTGAGGTCAGGAGCTTGAGACCAGCCTAGCCAACATGGTAAAACCCTGTCTCTACTAAAAATACAAAAATTAGCCAGGCGTGGTGGCGGAAGCCTGTAATCCCAGCTACTCGGGAGGCTGAGGCAAGAGAATCACTTGAACCCGGGAGGCGGAGGTTGCAGTAAGCCAAGGTCACGCCACTGCACTCCAGCCTGGGCTAAAGAGCAAGACTCCATCTCAAAAAAAAAAGATTTGATGATGGATAATTATTCCCAAGTGGAATTAGATGGTCAATATCTAAGTTTACTATGTGAGATAAATGGAACACACAAGATGGCTAACAGAATACATGCAAGGCTAAGTTCTGAGTGAAAAAAAGGAATTAAAAAAACTAACATTACTAAATGCCTGACATTTTATTTATTTTTTTGAGACAGAGTCTCGCTCTGTCACCCAGGCTGGAGTTCAGTGGCGCGATCTCAGTTCACTGCAACCTCCGCCTCCTGGGTTCAAACAATTCTCCTGCCTCAGCCTCCCGAGTAGCTGGGACTACAGGCGCCCGCCACCATGTCCGGCTAATTTTTGTATTTTTAGTAGAGATGGGGTTTCACCATGTTGGCCAGGCTGGTCTCAAACTCCTGACCTCGTGATCCGCCCGCCTTGGCCTCCCAAAGTGCTGGGATTACAGGCATGAGCCACCATGCCCGGCCTAATGCCTGACATTTTAAATATATTATTTAGTTCACAGTTACAATTCTAAGACAGTAGGAACATCACCCCATTGTATAGCTAAAGAAACTAGGGAGCAGAGTAGGAAGTGAGGGGAGGAAGCCATTATTTCAGACCTACATTTATTAAGCCTGGCATGGAGGTTGATGCTTCTATAAGGGGACGTCCTAAAGAACCACATCTAAAGCTAAGAATCATGATGAATACCCAAGTATCCATCGCCAGATGGATATACAAAATATGGTTAATATGTAAGGTAGAATATTATTCCACCTTAAAAAGGAAATGCAGGCGGGTGTGGTAGCTCATGCCTGTAATCCCAGCACTCTGGGAAGCCGAGGTGGGCGGATCACCTGAGGTTGGGAGTTCGAGACCACCCTGACCAACATGGAGAAACCCCGTCTCTACTAAAAATACAAAATTAGCCGGGCGTGGTGGCGCATGCCTGTAATCCCAGCTACTCGGGAGGCTGAGGCAGGAGAATCGCTTGAACCCGGGAGGCGGTGGTTGCGGTGAGCTGAGATCGTGCCATTGCACTCCAGCCTGGGAAACGAGCGAAATTCCGTCTCAAAAAAAAAAAAAAAAAAAGGAAATGCTGGCTGGGCACAGTGGCTCATACCTGTAATCCTAGCACTCTGGGAGGCCAAGGCAGTAGGATCACTTGAGCCCAGGAGTTGCAGACCAGCTATAGTGAGACTCTGTCTCCACAAAAAATAAAAATATTAGCCTTGTATGGTGGCACATTCCTGTAGTCCCAGCTACTTGGGAGGCTGAAGCAGGAGGCTTGCTTGAGCCTAGGAGTTCAAGGCTGCAGTGAGCTATGATCATGCCACCGCATTCCAGCCTGGGCGACAGAGCAAGACCCTGTCTCTAAGGAAAAAAAAAACAAAACTTTTGCTGTACACCACAGTATGCTGGTGGTCTTCGAAAAAAGCATGAGTGCAGCTGTTTGAGTTATGAACCCAACTTGCTGCTCTTTCTATGGAACATTTTTTAAATAGACAAACTATGGTTGTTTGTTCAGACCTGGGTATTTGGCAGACATTTTCTCCAAAATATACGAAGAGAGCCTGTCACTTCAAGGCAAGCAAACAACAGTACTTGTTGCCAATGATAAAATTTGAGCTTTCAAGCAAAAAACAGAATTTTTGAAAATTATCTGCCACCATGAGCTTAACAGCTTCCCAATTCTTGAAAAGACTTTTCTGCTGAGATCAGTGGTGATTAATTAACAAATGTGATTTTTATATAGTATACCAAAACGTACCAACATTTGGAAGATGAACACAATTCAGTTAACCAATATTTTCGAAATGACTAATGGATGGTATTACAAAATGACACATGGGGAAAAGAGACCCATTTGACACGCAAGACAGACCAACAGAATCAAAGGATTTCCACAATTATCCACAAAGACTATTACAATACTCCTCCCTGTTCCAACTACATACATGGGTGAGGCCACATTCTCTTCATATACTTAGGCTGAAAGGGCATATTACAACAGATTGAATGCAGAAGCAGATGTCTTCTATTAAGCCATTCATTATAGAGATCTGCAAAAATGTAAAAGAATGCCACTCTTTCCAATAACATTTTGGAAAATCAGCTATTTTTAATTTTTTTTAAATGTTACTTATGTTAACATGTATGGCAGCTTTTGCCATGGCCCCCAATGGTCCCCTCCCCTTGAGCGTGGGCTGAACCTAGTGACTGGCTTCTAATGAAGAGAGAATTCATCAAAAGTGAGAAGATGTCATTTCTATGATTACGATACAAAAGACTGCAACTTCCTTCTCTTTCGTGCTGGCACTCTCTCTCACTCACTCTGATGAAGCAGCTGCCATGTTGTGAGATGCTTACAGAAAGACCCATGTGGCAAGGAACCAAGGAAGGCCTCCGGCCAACTGCTCATGAGGAACTGAGGCCTCAGTCCAACAGCCCACGAGGAACTGAAGCCTGCCAACAGCCACAAGAGTGAGCTCGGAAGTGGATCTTTCCCAGTCAAGCCTTCAGGTGACTGCAGCCCTCGAGAAACCCTAAAGCAAAGGACCTGGCTAAGCCACACTCAGATTCCTAAACCCCGAAACTGTGAGATCACAAATGTTCCAAGTCAGTAAATTTTGGGGTGATCTGTTACACAGCAATAGATAACCAGAGTACAACATTTCTTTCTTTTTTTTTTTTTTTGAGACAGTCTTGCTCTGTCGACCAGGCTGGAGTGTAATGGTATGATCTCGGCTCACTGCAACCTCCAACTCCTGGGTTCAAGCGATTTTCCTGCCTCAACCTCCCAAGTAGCTGGGATTACAGGCATGCGCCACCACGTCTGGCTAATTTTTGAGGCTGGAGAACTGCCTGAACCCGGGAGGCAGAGGTTGCAGTGAGCCGAGATCGCACCACCGCACTCCAGCTTGGGCAACAAGAGTGAAACTCCGACTCAAAAAAAAAAAAAAAATTGAATTATACACTATAAATGGGCAAACTGTATGGCATGTTACCCAAACAAATTAATAAATAAATGAAGCCAGAGAAATGATGGAGTTCTGAGGAGGGATCATAAAGTGGAGGCAGGGTAAGTTCTAGGAGTTGTCCTAACTACTACCTGGGGGCAGGCAGCTAAAGGATCCAGAGTAACAGTCACAGCATGTAAGAGCACAAAGAACACACAGAACCATTAGTAGGTAAATGACAAGAAAAGAGAGGCAGACTAGTGCTAAACTAAGGGATGAGGGAACCTGATCTCCCCCACTGGTGAAGAAGCCAAGAATAAGCAAAAGGATCCGGGAAAGGTCTACTTTGGACACAGCTTCTTTAGTCTCATAACCTAGCAGTGTAAGTGCTAATATTGTACATTTACTGGTAACATCTATATTAGACTGTGTACATCATTTGCCTTTTAATAAGTGAATGTTAATGACTGCATTAAATTTTGCATTTAACTTCTGTGGCTATTTCTTTTATAAAAATAAATTATTCTTTTTTTTATTTTTATTTTTTTGAGATGGAGTCTCGCTCTGTCGCCCAGGCTGGAGTGCAGTGGCGCAATCTTGGCTTACTGCAAGTTCTGCCTCCCGGGTTCACACCATTCTCCTGCCTCAGCCTCCTGAGTAGCTGGGAATACAGACACCCGCCACCACACCCGGCTAATTTTTTATATTTTTAGTAGAGACGGGGTTTCACCGTGTTAGCCAGGATGGTCTCGATCTCTTGATCTCGTGATCCACCCGCCTCTGCCTCCCAAAGTGCTGGGATTACAGGTGTGAGCCACCACACCCGGCTAAATTATTCTTTTATAAAAATAAAGGATGCTGGATTCCATGATTTGCAAAATCACTTCTAGTTCGAAAACTGTAACTCAATGAATATCTGCAATCTGAAAGATACTTGTATTAGCGTAAGTACCTCTTTCAGTAGCAAAGGAGCAGGACATTCAAAGATTTTAATGCCCAAAGCCACTGAAATATACTTGGACCTGATGTATTTACAGGACAGGGGCTGGGTCACACAACTAGCACCTTTAAGCCACAGACTCTTAGATGTAAAATGGTCCTTTACTTTTATGGGTTACCTAAGTGAACATCCCTGTCCCAATTTTATGAAGTCATCCTTCCCTAGCACCATATGGACCAATCCTGATACACCTCTGAAACATCAAGCCTTCTTTTTATTTGTCTTACTGCCCCAGACCACTTCAACTCTTTGCTAACACCAGGTTGTATGAACTTTATTTAGAAGAAGTTAAAGAGAGTCTTTCAATTTATTCAAATTACACTTGGAGGTACTGTTGCAGGAAGTTGTATCATGGCATACCTGCTAAATCATAAATCTCAAGGTCAACCTAGGGCCTAGGTGAATGAAGCAAAAGATATTAAGAGGCTCAAAACTCCTCTGGTCCCCAAATTATAATCAATTTTCGATATCCCCTAATCATCCAACTCCATCCCTCATAATTTGTCTTCGTTTAGCAAAAACTATTACTATTACTATTTTACCTACCAGCATGTTTTGCTCACTTTCAACTAGGGGCACTTTTGTGACCTTTACTATCTGAGGAGATGTTAACATGAGAGATACGAAATATGGACAATGGCTTTGGAGCCCAAAGAGCCGAAACTCTGAATATACCACTTAGCATCTCCTGTGTGGCCATAGGGAGGCCAACATCTCAGTTTCCTTATCTGTAAACTGGGATGTACAGTACTTACCTTCTTGGGTAAGTAGATATAATAGGTATAATAGGTATAAATTGCTGATAGATATAAATTGCTGACACATAGCAGAACTGTTATAATATTTGAATGAAGACATTTTACAGGCTGGGTGCAGTGGCTCACACCTGTAATCCCAGCAGTTTGGGAGGCCAAGGCAGGAGAATCACGCTTGAGCCTAAGAGTTTAAGACCAGCCTGCACAACATAGGAAGACCCTGTCTCTCAAAAAAAAAAGAAAAAAAACAGCCAGACATGGTGGCACACACACCTATAGTCCTAGCTACTAGGAAGGCTGAGGCAGGAAGATCACTTGAGACCAGGAGTTCAAGGCTGCAATAAGCGTAACTGCACTCCAGCCTGGGCAACACAGGGAGATCCTGTCTCAAAAAAAAAAAAAAAAAGATATTTTACAAAATGCATTCATTCTCACTTTTAATATGGCCCATTTTGCAATCCAAAAGGCCCATAAAGAAATGAGTTTCTAAGCTACTGGCACATCTTTCTTGCCAAACCATTCTACCTTGAAAGTAGGGAAAGAAGAAACATGAAAAAAAAAAGTAGCCAGTAAATATTACTCAGGACAGACTATAAGGTGGGAAGTAGGAGATAACAGAGGTCATTCTAGGGACATTTTGGAAATGCAACACAGAATGCAAATCAACACCCTAAGCAATAAATGCTAATACAATTATTTTGATAGCATAGGAGGACAACACCAGTTATTTTATGTATCTTTTCCTTCAAGTAATGTAAGTATTTATAAGTGCCAACAGAATTTCAACTAGGAGGTAGATTCAATCATAAAAACATACTCCCAGGGTCTTAATGGATCTTAAAGGTCACCTTACCAATTTCTATCCTCTTCTAGAAATGTCCCATCTCAATGTTGATGAATATGATATTAAATTTGTATATTATTATATACTTTTTTTTTTTTGACATGGAGTCTCCCTCTATGTCACCCAGGCTGGAGTATAGTGGCACGATCTCGGCTCACAGCAACATCCGCCTCCCAAGTTCAAGTGATTCTCCTGCCTCAGCCTCCCGAGTAGCTGGGATTACAGGCATGTGCCACCATGCCCAGCTAATTTTTGTATTTTTAGTAGAGATGGGGTTTCACCATGTTGACCAGGCTGGTCTTGAACTCCTGACCTCAGGTGATCCACCTGCCTCAGCCTTCCAAAGTGCTGGGATTACAGGCATAAGCCACCACGCCCAGCCTATACTTTTTATTTTTATTATTTTTTAGAGACAGGATCTCACTCTCATGCCCAGGCTAGAGTGCAGTGGCCCAATCATGGCTCACTGCAGCCTTGACCTCCTGGACTCAAGTGATCCTTCCACCTCAGCCTCCCAAGTAGCTGGAACTACAGGCACATACCAATGTGCCTAGCTAAGTTTTTTATTCTTCATAGAGACAGGGTCTCCCTGTGTTGCCCAAGCTGGTCTCAAAATCCTGGCCTCAAGCAGTCCTCCTGTCTCAGCCTCCCAAAGCACTGGGATTACAAGCATGAGCCACCATGCCTGGCCCATACTTTATAAATACTGACACATCCGTTATACTAACTAAAAGTTATTCATAATCACATTAGAACCAAACAAGAGGAATTAGGGGGAGGGCAGCAGGAAGAGGAGGAACAGGCAAACAGATTTCTTGAGGTATTAAGTTAAAACTTAATGAGGTAAGCAGAAACTTCCCATGCATTAGAAGACATCTGTCATACTATCAGTTACGCAACTATACACTAACTCTAGCAAACTTCACCAGCCGTGGGCTCTATTATTCAAGCAAGTTTGTTTCTGACTGAGACTCAGATGCCTTATCTATATACCTGGCGATACCACCTACCTTGCAGAGTTAAGGAGATATTAGAATGCATTCACACCTTAAGTGACTAACACAGTGCATGAAACACAAATGAAATTTGAGGTCTCAAAATTTCTTCCCTTTGAAACATAACTCTGAGAAGTATAAAACTGTGACAGCATATCTATTTAATAGAAGCCCATTATAGTGAATCTTGTGAAGAATCCCACAAAAGCAGTTTTATGTCATTTGGATTTGATACATACCTTCCTAAATAAAACTTCTCTAGGCAAGACCAATATAAATAACACAAAAAATAACATATAAAACACCTTCCAGGCCAGGCGCGGTGGCTCACGCCTATAATTCCAGCACTCTGGGAGGCCGAGGCAGGTGGATCATTTGAGGTCAGGAGTTCAAGACCAGCCTGGCCAACATGGTGAAACCCCATCTCTACTAAAAATACAAAAATTAGCCAGGCCTGGTGGCGCATGCCTGTAATCTCAGCTACTCGGGAGGCTGATACAGGAGAATCACTTGAACCCAGGAAGTGGAGGTTGCAGTGAGCTGAGATTGCGCCATTGCACTCCTGCCTGGGCGACAGAACAAGACTCCATCTCAAAAAAACAAAATAAATTAAAAATAAATAAATAAAACACGTTCCAATAACATAATAAATATGGCATAATATGATATGAAAATGTGGCATGAATAGCAGAATATGCTGTATCTGGTTTGTTCTCATTACTGCTTATCCTATTTGATCCCAGTAAAAGAAAAAAATAAATTTACCTAAGCTTGGTGATACAATTAGAAAACAATGGTGTAAGCAGAAGATCACTTTACTTCTCATTACTTAATCTCTGTACTAGAAGAGTGGAAGTTCATCAAGTTGGCAAATGGGGAGAAAAACAAGATTAATGAAATGGCTTCTTCCTGCCCCCATATTCTTGCCCAACCCTGACCTGATTTCTCCTCATTATGTCTATCACGGAGAGATTCTGGGAAGAGGAGAGAATATAAAGGTTGGAAGATGGATTTACAAAATTAGCACCCTAAATGCAAGAGAAATTAATCTCTTCCATATGTCCTCCCCTCCAAACCATGTAAAATTCTACATATCCCACACTGTGCCAAATGTGTCCCACCAACTCCTTCTTCACAGTAATCCCCTGTGGTAGGTATGAGCATTATCCCCTCTTTACAGATGATGCAACTGAAGCTTAGAAAGACTGAGAAACTTGCCCAAGGTTGCAGAGCTATGGGCGGCAGAAAGCCGAGTCCCAACTCCAAAATCCATAGATTTACCCAGTACTACACTACTCATTACTGTAGTATAGATGAAAGAGTATTGGGTTCCAGACTCAGCTTCACCCCTTAGGCAAGTGAGTTAACCTGGTTGAGCAGCTTGTCATCAGCAAATGAGGGCAGTGAAAGCTGCCCAGCCTTCTCCACAGCCTCTGACTGGTGCTGAAAGAGTGTATGTGCAAATGTGCCATAAAAACTACAGGGCATTATGTAAATGCAAGATTTTGTTAATTTGGGCCTGGGTACCTTGTATTATCCTTCCACATGGTTTATGGACCTAAAAATTAGTTTAATAGTAAATAATTTTTAACATTCCCAAGCAAAAATCTAGTAAAGAAAAAAAAATACCAACCTTAGACATCTGGAAAAGGCAAAACTATGGAGACAGTAAAACGATCAGGCCAGGTGTGGTGGCTCATACTTATAATCCCAGCACTTTGGGAGGCCAAGGCAGAAGGATCGCCTGAGCCTAGGAGATAAAGACCAGCCTGGGCAACATAGCAGGAACCCCATCTCAATAAAATTAAAAAAAATAAAATCAGTGGCTGCCAGTAGTCTAGGGGAAGAGAGAGAGGGATGAATAAGTAGAGCACAAGGGATTTATAGGACTGTGAAACTCTTCTGTGTGATACTGTAATCGTGGATCCATGTCACTACACATTTGTCAAAATGCACAGAATATATAGCACCAGAGTGAACCCTAACGTAAACTATGGACTTAGTCAATAATAATATAGCAATATTGGCTCATGAATTTTAACACAAGTATCACACTAATGCAAGATGTAAATAATAGGGGATAAGAGTCGGGCGCAGTGGCTCATGCCTGTAACCTCAGCACTTTGGGAGGCCGAGGCAGGCGGATCACCTGAGGTCGGGAGTTTGAGACTAGCCTGACCAACATGGAGAAACCCCGTCTCTACTAAAAATACAAAAAAAATTAGCCGGGCGTGGTGGCACATGCCTGTAATCCCAGCTACTTGGGAGGCTGAGGCAGGAGAATTGCTTGAACCCAGGAGGCAGAGGTTGTGGTGAGCCGAGATCATGCCATTGCACTCCAGCCTGGGCAACGAGAGCAAAACCCCATCTCAAAAATAATAATAAGAATAGGGGGAAAGGGTGTATGTGAGGGGGTATATGGAAACTGTACTTTCTACTCAATTTTTCTGTAAAACTAAAAACCATTCCCAAAAAAAGTCTATTAATTTTTTTTTTAAATCAACCTTATAAAGCAAATTCTACATAGGGATTTAGGAAGTAAAATGAATGAGCCTGATGTTCTAAAAAATGCCTGACATACTAGATATTGTGTACTCATCTTTTTAGACCAATGCTGATAAAATTTTTATGCAATGATGGAAATACTCTAGATCTGCTCTAATACAGTAGCCACTAGCCACACTGGCTACTGAATACCTGAAACTTGGTTAGTATGACTGAAGAAAAAAATTTTTAATTTTAATTTTAGTTAACAAATTTAGCTACATGTCACTAGTGGCTACTATCAGCACAGTTTTAGACAATTCCTCAACAGACCCCTAGTAGTGTACTGTAACATTACCTTTAGAAGCAAAAGGCTACCTCAAGAGACCATTCAAATGGATGTAGTTATGAAACAATGCCACAATTAACTGAGCAGGTCACGAGTGACTAGGCAGATGATTAAAGCAACCAGGAACCAAGAAAGCCCATCTCCAATTGTTCCTCACTTCAGGTCCCATAATGTAACTAGATAATGACAAAACACTCACTTTTCTTTTAATTCTTTCAATATTTTCAAAAAACTCAATTCATTAAACATTTCTGCTTCCTGAAAAAAAGGGTAGAGGTTAAGTTGGAATTAAGGAATATTTTTTCAAGTCAGTGACCCAAAAGAAATTTTAAAATTAAGGGACACAAGGAAGTAATGTAAAAATGATTTTTTAAAAAATTTTTGGCCAGTTGCAGTGGCTCATGCCTGTAATCCCACCACTTTGGAAGGCCAAGGTGGGTGGCTTACCTGAGGCCAGGAGTTCAAGACCAGCCTGGTCAACATAGTGAAACGCTGTTTCTACGAAAAATACAAAAATTAGCTGGGCGTGGTGGCACACAACTGTAATCCCAGCTACTCAGGAGGCTGAGGCACGAGAATCGCTGGAACCCAGGAGGTGGAAGATGCAGTGAGCCAAGATCGCTTCACTGCACTGCAGCCTGGATAACAGAGCAAGACTCTGACTCAAAAAAAAAAAAAACTTTGTTTTTTTAAGAGACAGGGTCTCTCACTCTGCGGCCCAGGCTACCCTCCTGCTTCAGTCTCCCGACTAGGTGGTACTACAGGTGCATGCCACCATAGCTGGCTTAAAAATGATTTTTACAAACACAAGATATTCACCCAATTTGTTAAATGAAAATTCAAAGATTATTTTACCATGTATTTGAATGCCGTCACTGTCAGTTAGAAATCAAAAGGAAAAAGATGCTCAGAAGAGCATAAGCAAAGAAGAATGGAGTATGAGGTACATAAACAAAAATGAGTAGACACACACATGACTATTCCTATCCAGCTGTTAACCAAAGCTCTGCACCTCAAAGGGTCATTACCTCCTATCTTGGTTATTTTAAATGCTAGTTGATTAAACCTCAGTTCCTAATTCAACGACTTTTTGTCCTTATCCCAGTGTCATAAAAGGGAACTTATATCCTCAATTGCAGTGGCTTTTTATCAGAGTCCTCCTCCCCTGGGGAACCTACGAAATCAAACACTGAGATTGGCACCCCACCCTCAGGGAATAAGTAAAGTGTCCAAAGTGCCGGTGTTGAATCCCTTACAGGACATTGGTCCACAGCTTCTTTTTCAGTCCTGCAAGCACTGGATCTTTCTTTTAGAATACAAAGAGAGGGAGAGAAAGAAAGAGAGGTAATTGAGAAGTAGTAACACTGTCATGCAGAAACATGAAAACACCTGACCTTAGAAACAGGCCCCAAAAAGCTAATTCTTAACACTCTGCTCAGACGTAAACTGGACCTTTGTTCTCCCATGTGAAGTTTATGAATTGCATTAGAAAAATATTATTTCGTAATTTCATACAGGAGTTTTTAAGAGTGTTCAAATACACAATTAAGTAATATTAAATAGCCCTCGGTGATCAAGCAAGACATCCAACAAGTTGAAAGTTTCAATATGTTCACCTGCAAGGAAAAAAAGAGATGGGGTTCCCACCTTCCCAGCCTCAGTCCCCGCAATTATCCATTCCAGGGCCCCGAAAACCCTGTACCCCATTCGTTGTGCAATCTTTCTCAAACTCCACCCACTGAGATCCAGAACAAGTGGAATTGTCCCGTTCTGAAAGAGGTCTCAATTTTCCTGTATCTAGGGACGGACTGAAAACTCCTTGACATGAGTCAAGTAAGGCAAGGGGAACAGTCCGGCCTGTTTCCCAGATTGAGAAAGACCCAAGACCAGGGTCGGGAAGGCGTTCAAGTTTCCACTCATCAAATTAAAAAAACTAATAATAAATGAAAGAAAGAAAAGAGGGGAAAAAAGGGGAGGGTGGTAAATAGGACTGGGAGGACCAGCTATCATGCGATATCCCAACTCTGCAGGACCAAGGTCCTCCAGCATCGCCTCCCCATCCATCCCCGGCCCCACGTGCAGCCAAGCCCGCGGAGCCCCCGGGTCTAGGTCCCGGGGGCCGAGCGTCCCGCTCGCACCGGCCCTGCGACGCTCACCCGCTCTCCTGCCCGCCCGCGCAGTGGCGGGGAGCGCAGGGGGGCGGGGGAAGGGGGGCCAAGCACACCCCGGCTCCCGCGCGGTTATCTTACTGCGCAACAGCCTAGCCTGAGCAGCCCGAGGGCAGCCCGCAGCGCGCCCTGCGCACCTGCCCGACGCCAGGAGGGCGAGCCCACGACCCCAGCGAGCCCCTGGACGGCGGCGCTCAGCGCCGGGAGCACGGTAACGGCGGTGACTGGGAGACGGAACGCCTGGCGCCCGGATCCCCGCGGTGCTGGCCGCACGTGGCTGTCACACCTGGCGCACCCCCGCCTCGCACCCCTTCTCCCTTAGAACCGCGTGCGCCCCCTGCCCTCCCTCCCGGCTTCCCCGCCGCGCGCCGCCAAACCCCAACCGTCGTCCCTTCCCACACCATCCATCGCGGTCCCACCACCCCCACCTGCTCCCACTGTCGTCACCCCCGGGAGGGAAGAGGACCGGATGTTCGTCCCGTGGCTAAAGGTAACCAGGGAGAGAGAAGAGGTGTACCCTGAAAAAGGGAGCCCAAACATCCCCCGGGCCGGACAACAACGAGGGCGTCCCCCTGACTGACCTGCTGCCGCGGGCTGCGTCGCCGTCCGCCCCGTCCGGCCTCAGTCGCCTCTTCGGCGCCGCCGCCTCTTCCCCGCGCTGCCTCCTCTACCCGCGTCGCCATGAGGTGACGGCAGCAGCCAAACAAGCGGCCCGACAAGGGGCACGGAATCTCGCAGGGCCTTTCGCCCCGCCCCCGAGCCCCCACGACCACTCGCCGCGTGCGAGACTTCCCACGTGACCGGAGGAGGTTGGCCCCCGAGGGGACGGAGCGAGATGGGGGTGGGGAGCATTGAATACTGGGCTGGGCTTCAGCAAGACCGAAGGGCAGATAGAGGCCGTGTGAGTCTGCGCGGATCGGGAATGGGACTCGGGAGTGGACTACAAGTCCCAGCAGGGCGTGCGGCCACAGCTCGCAGGCTCGGATCGGGATTGGAACATAAAGCGGCGTTCTGAAAAGGGGAGAGTGCTGCACTCAGTATGCTTCGTGTGCAGCCTAGTGGGACTTGCGGTTTCTGGGGGCGATGTCTGGCTATAGGACTCGTTATGATCCTTCGGGGAAAGTTTAGAAATATCCCGGTGTTTGAGAAGGAGCACGATCGGCGACACATTCTTGTGTTTTTGTTTTTGTTGCCATTCTTAGGAATTGGGCGCGAATGATTTGGGGATAAGGGAAAATATTTCGCGACTTTCAAGACGGAAGGTGTATTGGCTCTTAGAATTTGAAGTTTCGTGCTCGGGCACCTGCCCCGAGCCCTGCCCCTCCACCAGAGTTGTCACCACGGTTTACTTGTCCTGAGCTCCCGCGAGATAGGTGCCGCATTCTATTCACCTTGGTTGAACCGCCCCGGCTTCTGCACACTTGCTTGGCACTTCATTCATGTTGAATGTATCCTGCTTTCTCCCACCCCATTTACTGGTTTCATTACCTAAATTTTTCAACAAACTCGGTTTGCTGAACCGAATTTTTTTTTCTTGATATGATGTTGGGGGAGAGAGGGGAGCTTTCCTCAGGAATATTCCCTATTTCCATCTGATGGAACCAGATCTCCAATGGCCGAGCTTCTGAAAGGCACAGACCATCATGAAATCCTGATAGATTGTCTTAAACAATTCATTATGAGGCCGGGCGCGGTGGCTCACGCCTGTAATCCCAACACTTTGGGGGACCGAGGCGGGTGGATCACGAGGTCAGGAGTTGCAGACCAGCCTGGCCAACATAGTGAAACTCTGTCTCTACTAAAAATACAAAAATTAGCCTGGCATAGTGGTGCGCGCCTATAGTCCCAGTTACTCGGGAGACTGAGGCAGGAGAATCGCTTGAACCCGGGAGGCGGAGGTTGCGGTGAGCCGAGATCGCGCCACTGCACTCTAGCCTGGGCCATAGAGCGAGACTCCGTCTCAATAATAATGATAATAATTCATTAAGAAAATCTGTGCAAGTCATATCATTTTTATTAGATTTGAATACAAAACGGTGGTAGCAGGTGGCAACAATTTAATAACATAGATGAGAGTGAATTTCAATATTGGGGAAATTCCATCCATTACTTTTAAATATTTCTGTAAGTTTGAAAAAAGTATCATTATTTTGTTTCCTGGGCAGAACATCACAGTCCAGCTTTGCGATTTCAAAACCAAAGCATACTTTGGGACATAGGTGACAACTGATAATGAACCGATAACTAGACTCTATAAAACTGATGACCTCAGCCACCATGTCTCATATTCTTAAAGGCAAGTCCCAATAAGATGCAGAATAAATCTATCAGTAATGCAATTCTCCAGGGATCAAGTGGCAAATGCACTGTAGTTAAATTATGGTACAATAGCCGGGCGCGGTGGCTCACGCTTGTAATCCCAGCACTTTGGGAGGCCGAGGCGGGCGGATCACGAGGTCAGGAGATCGAGACCACGGTGAAACCCCGTCTCTACTAAAAATACAAAAAATTAGCCGGGCGTGGCGGCGGGCGCCTGTAGTCCCAGCTACTCGGAGAGGCTGAGGCAGGAGAATGGCGTGAACCCGGGAGGCGGAGCTTGCAGTGAGCCGAGATTGTGCCACTGCACTCCAGCCTGGGCGAGAGAGCAAGACTCCGTCTCAAAAAAAAAAAAAAAAAAAAAATAGAATGCAACGAAGCCACTAAAACTGATAAGCATTTAAAAAAATTGATATAGAAAAAATATTCCATTTATGTAGAATTGCCTCCGAGTATGTTTTTTTGTTTTGTTTTGTTTTGTTTTGTTTTTTTGAGACGGAGTCTTTCTCTGTCACCCAGGCTGGAGTGCAGTGGCCAACATAGTGAAACCCCGTCTCTACTAAAAATACAAAAATTAGCCGGGCATGGTGGTGGTGGTGGGCTTTTCTTTTTTCTTTTTTCTTTTTTTTTTTCCCCAAGTCTTTCCCGGAGTCTTGCTGTCACCCAAAGCTGGAGTGCAGTGGCACAATCTCAGCTCACTGCAACCTCCGCCTCCCAGGTTCAAGCAATTCTCCTGCCTCAGCCTCCCGAGTAGCTGGGATTGCAGGCACGTGCCACCACGCTGGACTAATTTTTGTATTTTTAGTAGAGACAGGGGTTTCGCCATGTTGGCCAGGCTGGTCTTGAACTTCTGACCTCCTGATCTGCCCTCCTCGGCCTCCCAAAATGCTGGGATTACAGGTGTGAGCAACCGCCCCCAGCCAGTGATGGGCTTCTGTAATTCCAGCTATTTGGGATCTGAGACAGGAGAATCACTTGAACCTGGGCAGCAGAGGTTGCAGTGAGCCAATATCGTGCCATTGAACTCCAGCCTGGGTGAGGAGAAACTCCATCACACACACACACAAAAAAAGTAAGCTATTCCTCAAAAAAAAATTTTTTTTTAGATATGGGGCATTATGTTGCCCAGGCTGGTTTCAAATTTCATGATTTTCTATATTGCTTAAGTATGTATGGAATGAAAAAAATCAATAAAGTTATCTTTATTAAGGAAAGAGGCCGGCCACGGTGGCTCACGCCTGTAACCCCAGCACTTTGGGAGGCCGAGGCGGGCGGATCACATGAGGTCAGAAGTTCAAGACCAGCCAGACCAACGTGGTGAAACCCGGTCTGTGCTAAAAATAGAATTAGCCAGGCGTGGTGACACGTGCCTGCAATCCCAGCTACTAGGGAGGCTGAGGCAGGAGAATCGCTTGAACCCAGGAGGCGGAAGTTGCAGTGAGCCGGGATCACGCCATTGCACTCCAGCCTGGGCAACAAGAGCGAGACTCCATCTCGAAAAATAAAAAGAAAAGAAAAGAAAAGAACTATGCCATTAACCCCAAGCCTTCAGAGAAATGAAAAATATTTAATTGAATTAAATGCATATCTTTTTTTTTTTTTTTTTGAGACAGCATTTTGCTCTTGTTGCCCCAGCTGGAGTGCAGTGGCCAATCTTGGCTCACTGCAACCTCTGCCTCCCGGGTTCAAGCGATTCTCCTGCCTCAGCCTCCCAAGTAGCTGGGATTACAGGCGCGCACCACCACGCCCAGCTAATTTTTCTATTTTTAGTAGAGAAGGGGTTTCACCATGTTCGCCAGAATGGTCTTCATCTCTTGACCTTGTGATCCGTCCACCTCAGCCTCCCAAAGTGCTGGGAGGCACCTTGCCTGGTCTCTTTTTTTTTTTTTTTTTTTTTAAATGCAGAGACTTGCTCTGTCGCCCAGACTGGAGTGCAGTGGCATGATCACAGCCCACTGCAATCTCCATCTCCTGGGTTCAAGGAATTCTCGTGTCTCAGCCTCCCTAGTAGCTGGGATTACTGGCGTGCGCCACCACCCCCGGCTAATTCTTGCATTTTTAGTAGAGATGGGGTTTCGCCATGTTGGCCAGGCTGCTCTCAAACTCCTGGCCTCAAGTGCTCTGCCCAACTCGTCCTCCACCCAACTCGTCCTCCCAAAGTGCTGGGATTACGAGTTTGAGCCGCAATGCCTGGCCTATCCTTTCTTTTTTTTTTTTTTTTTTTTTTTTTTGAGATGGAGTTTCGCTCTTGTTCACGGGGCTAGAGTGCAATGGTGTGATCTCGGCTCACGACAACCTGTGCCTCCTGGGTTTAAGCGATTCTCCTGGCTCAGCCTCCCAAGTAGCTGGGATTACAGGCGTGTGCCACCAAGCCCAGCTAATTTTTGAATTTTAGTAGAGACGGGGTTTCTCCATGTTGGTCAGGCTGGTCTCGAACTCCTGACCTCAGGTGATCCGCCTGCCTCAGCCTCCCAAAGTGCTGGGATTACAGGCATGAGCCACCGTGCCCGGCTCCTTTCTTTATTTCCAAGACTTTAAGGGTCATCCAATGTTCTGTTTACATTGATTGTTCTCACCTTTGCTCCAGGACTATTGTCTTTTAACTGTGCCTGCAGGCGTGGCTCACACCTGTAATCTCAGCAGTTTGGGAGGCCGAGGCAAGAGAACTGCCTGAGCCCCGGTGTTTGAAACCAGCGTAGGCGACAAAGCGAGACCTCGTCTCTGAATAAATAAAGTTATAAAATAAAAAAAAACCGGGCGCTGTGGCTCACGCCTGTAATCCCAGTACTTTGGGAGGCCGAGGAGGGCGGATCACCTGAGGTCGGGAGTTCGAAACCAGCCTGACCAACATGGTGAAACCTCGTCTCTACTAAAAATACAAAAAAAAAAAAAATCAGCAGGGCATGGTGGCGTGTGCCTGTAGTCCCAGCTACTCGGGGAGGCTGAGGTAGGAAAATCGTTTGAACCCAGGAGGCGGAGGTTGCAGTGAGCCGAGTTCATGCCACTGCACTCCAGCCTGGGTGACAGAGGGAAACTCTATCTCAAAAAACAAAAACAACACTGTGTCTGCTAGAAGGGTAAAGGCCACCAGAACAATAGCTCCTCATTGGGTATGGGGTGTTCTCTCCAGGCTCCCTAAGGAATGTGAATATAACCTGAATGTGGCTCCATTTATTCAGATGTTTATTAAAGTCTTGAGCAAGCAGGCATCAAACAATTTATGTGAACGGTAAGCTCAATGAGGTCCCAACTCTTTGACCTTTGAGATGCTCTGACCACCGTTGTGATGAAATGTAGGGCTCTCAAGGTGGACTCACCACTATTACAGAGGCAGGATTCTGTTGGCCTTATAGCCAATATCAGGGAACTGGAACCCTCAGAGTTTATAGCTGGACACAGGACCGTTTAGAGGTTTAGCCTAGAGTATTATCCTGAAGGAAACAAGCTTCGGACTTGCTAGATTCTTTTTTTTTTTCTTATTAATTGTCTGTATGACAAAGATTCTTTTTTTTAAGAAAGATTCTTATACTCTTTTAAAGCAAAAGTGAGGAGAGTCTCATATATTTTAAACAATGCATATATCTTGAATATCCCTGATTTCACTAATGTGAGCCCATTCTAATGCTGTTATTTTTATCTTTATTATTTATGTTTGGTGACAGGGTCTCACTCTGTCACCCAGGCTGTAGTTCAATGGTGCCATCACGGCTTACTGCAGCTGCCACCTGCTGGGCTCAGGTGTTCCTCCTGCCTCAGCCTCCCCAGTAGCTGGGACCACAGGTGTGCACCACTACACCTGGCTAATTAAATATATATATATATATAATTTGTAGAGATGGTGGGAGGGTGTCTCCCTATGTTGCCCAGGCTGGTCTCAAACTCCTAGGCTCAAGTGATCCTCCCACTTTGGCCTTGTAAACTGTTAGGATTACAGGTGTGAGCCACCATGCCCAGCCTCTAATGCCTGTTACATTAGCTAAAGCTAATAAGCTACTAATTTCACCTATGAAAACCCATTTCTGGCCGGGCACGGTGGCTCACACCTGTAACCCCACCACTTTGGAAGACTAAGGTGGGTGTATCGCTTGACTCCAGGAGTTGGAGACCAGCCTGGGCAATATGGCAAAACCCCATCTCTGCAAAAAATTAGCTGGGCGTGGTGGTGCACACCTGTAGTCCCAGTTATTTGGGAGGCTGAGGCAGGAGGATCACCTGAGCCTGGGAGGTGGAGGTTGCAGGGAGCCAAGATTGTGCCACTGCACTCCAGCCTGGGCGATAGAGTGAGACCCTGTCTAAAAAAAGAAAAAAGAAAACCCATTTCTTTTTTCTTTTTTTAGACGGAGTTTCGCTCTTGTTGCCCAGGCTGGAGTGCAATGGTGCGATTTCAGCTCACTGCAATCTCCGCCTTCTGGGTTCAAGCCATTCTCTTGCCTCAGCCTCCCAAGTAGCTGCAATTACAGGCATGTGCCACCACGCCCAGCTAATTTTGTATTTTTAGTGAAGATGGGGTTTCTCCATGTTGGTCAGGCTGGTCTCGAACTCCTGACCTCAGGTGATCCACCCGCCTCAGCTTCCAAAGTGCTGGGATTACAGGCGTGAGCCACTGCGCCTGGCAGAACCCATTTTTTTTTTTTTTTTTTTTTGAGACGGAGTCTCGCTCTGTTGCCCAGGCTGGAGTGCAGTGGCACAATCTCGGCTCACTGCAAGCTCCGCCTCCCGGGTTCACGCCATTCTCCTGCCTCAGCCTCTCCGAGTAGCTGGGACTACAGGCGCCCGCCACCACGCCCGGCTAATTTTTTTGTATTTTTAGTAGAGATGGGATTTCACCATGGTCTCGATCTCCTGACCTCATGATCCGCCCGCCTCGGCCTCCCAAAGTGCTGGGATTACAAGCGTGAGCCACAGCGCCCAGCCTAAGAAAACCCATTTCTAACCTTCATTTTGCTACTTAAGAAAGCCTCTGTTATTGGTTGAGCTATGGCTAACAGAAGCATCTGTAGTGGCTAGAATAGGAAATATGGACTCCTTGACTAATACTAGCTGACCACCCCTGGTGTATAAAGTCCTAAGTGGGGTCATTTCCAGCTCTTAACACAACACACTCCTCCTCCACCTCTTCCTTCTCTATCTTTGCTGACAGTAAATTACAGGCCTCATCATACCCTATAATATGATCACAGATATTGACATATCTAAAGAAGCAATGTGGGGCCGGGCATGGTGGCTCATGCCTGTAATCCTAGCACTTTGGGAGGCCGAGGCGGGCAGATCACCTGAGGTGGGGAGTTCGAGACCAGCCCGACCAACATGGAGAAACCCTGTCTCTACTAAAAATACAAAATTAGCTGGGCGTGGTGGCTACTAATCCCAGCTACTTGGGAGGCTGAGGCAAGAGAATTGCTTGAACCCGGGAGGCGGAGGTTGCAGTGAGCCGAGATCGGGCCACTGCACTCCAGCCTGGGTGACGGAGCAAAACTCCGTCTCGAAAAAAAAAAAAGAAGCAATGTGGCTATGAGAAGAGTGGAAACCTAGAAACCTAGGGAGAGAGTAAGGAAGGCCAGGCTGCCAAAGCCCATCTAAGCAATTTTTGGAAGACAAAGAATCTTGGTCAAAAAGAGAACTTCAAAAATGATCATCCTATTTGTAAGGCTATCCTTTACGTGGGGATGGAGGCTCCAGTTATCCTAACACCTTCGATCAATGGGAATTGATGTGATTTCTTACCTAACCACCTTCCCATTGTAATTGTGCTTCCTACAATTGGAAGCAGGTCTGTGGTCTGACCACAGAGAGAGAATGTAGATGTGTACCTTTTAACTCCATGAGACACTTACATTTGCTCATTGTTAATAAAGGGACATTTTGACTTTATTATTATTATTTACTTATTTATTTATTTTTTGAGATGGAGTTTCACTCTTGTTGCCCAGGCTACAGTGCAATGGCACAATCTCGCTCGCTGCAATCTCCGTCTCCCGGGTTCAAGCAATTCTCCTGTCTCAGCCTCCCAAGTAGCTGGAATTACAGGCGCCCACCACCACACCCAGCCAATTTTTGTATTTTTAGTAGAGATGGGGTTTCACCATGTTGGCCAGGCTGGTCTCCAACTCATAACATTAGGTAATCCATCTGCCTCAGCCTCCCAAAGTGCTGATTTACAGGCATGAGCCACCACACCTGGCCATTATTATTTTTGAGATGGGGTCTCACTCTGTTGACCAGGCTGGAGTACAGTGACACGACCTTGGCTCACTGCAACCTCCGCCTCCCAGGCTCAAGCGATCCTCTCATCTCAACTTCCCAAGTAGCTGGGACTACAGGAGTGCACCACCATGCCTGGCTAATTTTTTGTATTTTTGGTAGAGATGGGGTTTCACCATGTTGCCTAGGCTGGTCTCAAACTCCTGAGCTCAAGCAATCCACCCACCTTGGCCTCCCAAAGTGCTGCAATTACAGGCATATTCGACTTTATATAGCAGGCCTGGTTAATGTGTACCTATCCCCTGACAGAGAGTGTACTCTGGGTGATCCCTCCAGGAAGCCCTACTGGTCCCACGGTATCTTAGTTGCCCATGTTATGCACCCCTAGCATACTGTACTTCCCATACCAGGCCAGTCCCCACTCTTCAAGGCAGTGGCTTATCTAATTGACTCTTTCCCCCAGCAGGTGGTAAACAAAGTGAGGGCAAGGACTGTGCCCATAAGACTCCTGTATTCCCAGTGCCCAGCGGAATGCCAGGCACAGTCTGCACATGGTGGTTCACACCTGTAATCCCAGCACTTTGGGAGGCCGAGGCAGACAGATCACTTGAGGTAAGGAGTTCAAGACCAGCCTGGCCAGCATGTTGACACCGGCCTCTATCAAAAATACAAAAATTAGCCAGGCATAGTGGTGGGCGCCTGTAATCCCAGCAACTACGGACCCTGAAGGCGGAGGTTGCAGTGAGCTGAGATCGCGCCACTGCACTCCAGCCTGGGCGACAGAGCAAGACTCCACCAAAAAAAAAAAAAAAAAAAAAAAAGCCAGGCACAGAGAAAGCTCTCCACACATACTTATTGAGAAAAAGAGCCCCTGAATAGATAACTGCATTAATAAATCCGTTTTCTGAATCTGTTCAGATGAGGACGAAACCTTCAATTCTCCAAGGTGATATCCTATCCCTTCTTGTGACATCTTGGAGAGTTTTCTGATAGCAATGTCCCTCTGCAACACTGTGTAGACCCTCCAGCAGCCAAGGGACCAAGGTCATCCCAGGATAAACTTGGTGGCAATAGAAAGTTTTCATTCATCAGTTAAACAGGAGCACTGTATTAGCCACCGGGCATACCTTGATTTAGAATAAGGGGCACCCAGGCCAACACTGAACACTCACATGTACAACAAACAATAAAGTAATTTATAAAATGGATGTATTGCAGGGTAACCTCTTGAGGGTTATTTTCTACTGGTGGTAGGGAGGTTTAAGGATGGTTTAAGGTGACATCTGAGCTGTGTCTAAAGGGTCAACAGAAGTTAAATTAGCCACACTAGTCTGACTTGTTCACCTCAGAGTACTTTCACAGAAAGAAAAGCTCCTACTAACTTTTAAATCAGTCAAGAGTATTGTTTCATCAAAAGAGTTGAATTTCATGTTTGTTGCATACTATTGGGGTTGTAGGTAGTGAAAAAGAGTGTTTGCTTCTTCATAGAACAAAAAGCTTATTGTTTAATATGATTACCCAATACCATCTTTCTGAGCTAACCCTGATTTTAGTCCTTGTAGGAATTTGGCCAGTTTCTGCATTTGCTATAGATGTCCACATTTCTTGCAGACACTGAAAGATTTAGAAAATGATTATACTTTATACACAGATCACTCAGGCATACTGATGGCAGGCTACGGAGTGTTCTGTTAGATTGGCACACACCAGGGTGCCAGCTCTAGCAGAAAGAAGATTTTTAAAATAAAAACTTTTCTCATGTATGGACTATTGGGAGAGAGTATGTGCATTTCAAAAATTCGAATACATATATTGCATATTTCAGAGTATTGGGACTCATTCATTTTGTTTTGATATACTTCCCCAAGTCTTGCGTATAATTATACATTTCAAGGACATGGAAACAACGTTCATGTATAGAGACGATGGAAAAGAAAAATACAGAATACAAATAGGTTTAGGCTTTACTGAAAATCACGGGGCCAGGCGTGGTAGCACATGTCTGTAATCCCAGCACTTTGGGAGTTCGAGACAGGGGGATTGCTTGAGGCCAGGAGTTCAAGACCAGCCTGGGCAACATAGGGAGACCCCATCTCTACAAAAAATAAAAACTTAGCCTTAGCCAAGTGTGTTGGTGCGCACCTGTAGTCACAGCTACTTGGGAGGCTGAGGCAGGAGGATTGTTTGCGCCTAGGAGGTTGAGGCTGCAGTGAGCTGTGATCATGCCAGTGCATTCCAGCCTGGGTGGCAGAGTAAAACCCTGTCTCAAAACAAAACAATTTTTTTTTTGAGATGGAGTCTCGCTCTGTCACCTAGGCTAGAATGCAAAGTGAGACCCTGTCTCAAAACAATTAAAACAATTTTTTGTTTTGACAAACTGAGACCCTGTCTCAAAACAATGAAAACAATTTTTTTTTTTTTTGAGGCAGAGTCTTGCTCTGTCACCCAGGCTAGAGTGCAGTTGGCACGATCTCAGCTCAATGCAACCTCCGCCTCCCAGGTTCAAGTGATTCTCCTGCCTCAGCCTCCTGAGTAGCTGGGATTACAGGCACAAGCCACCATGCCCAGCTAATTTTTATATTTTTAGTAGAGATGGGGTTTCACCATGTTGGTCAGGCTGGTCTCAAACTCCTGACCTCGTGATCCACCCACCTCAGCCTCCCAAAGTGCTGGGATCACAGGTGTGAGCCACTGCGCCCAGCCGAACAATTTTTTCAAGTTGGTTTTGTTTTGTTTTAAGACACAGAATCTCTTTCTCTGTGTTACCCTGGCTGGAGTGTAGTGGTTTTCATCCTAGCCCACTACAGCCTCGAATTGGGCAACAGAGCAAGACCCTGTCTCAAAATAAAAAAGAAAAAAGGAGAAAAGAAAAGCGCCGGGCTCAGTGGTTCATGCCTGTAATCCCAGCACTTTGGGAGGCCAAGGCGGGTGGATCACCTGAGGTCAGGAGTTCGAGACCAGCCTGGCCAACATGGTGAAACCTCATCTCTACTAAAAAGAAAACACAAAAATTAGGCCAGGCACGGTGGTTCATGCCTGTAATCCCAGCACTTTGGGAGGCCAAGGTGGGCAGATCACTTGAAGTTGGGAGTTCGTGACCAGGCTGACCAACATGGAGAAACCCTGTTTCTACTAAATACAAAATTAGCTGGCCGTGGTGGCGCATGCCTGTAATCCCAGCTACTCGGGAGGCTGAGACAGGAGAATTGCTTGAACCTGGGAGGCGGAGATTGCGATCAGCCGAGATCGCACCATTGCACTCCAGCCTGGGCAGTAAGAGCAAAACCCCGTCTCAAAAAAAAAAAATTAACTGGATGTGGGGTCGCGTGCCTGTAATCCCAGCTACTTGGGAGGCTGAGGCAGGAGAATTGCTTGAACCTGGGAGGCGGAGGTTGCAGTGAACTGAGATCGCACCACTGCACTCCAGCCTGGACGACAGAGCAAGAATCCGTTTCAAGAAAAACAAATAAGAGAAGAGAAGAAAAGAGAAGAGAAGAGAAAAGAAAAGGGAAACATCCTGGCCAATCTGGTGAAACCCCGTCTCTACTAAAAATACAAAAAATTAGCCAGGCATAGTGGCGGGTGCCTGTAATCTCACCTACTCGGGAGGCTGAGGCAGTAGAATCCCTTGAACCCAGGAGGCGGAGGTTGCAGTGAGCTGAGATTGTGCCACTGCACTCTATCCCGGGCGACAGAGTGAGACTCAAAAAAAAAAAAAAAAAAAGAAAAAAAAGAAAGAAATCAGCATCCATTTTAAACCACTGTAATTCTGGATTTTTCTGTCACTTGCCATCAAGTTGATTCTGAAATCACAGAAAGATATATATAGATTTGCTTCTAGGGAAGAGGGTCTATGCTTTTTCACTCACAGTCACATACACACACACACACACACACACACACACACACACATGCTCACTTCCTCTCATCATCATCCTCTCGAAATGGTTTTCATTTTGTTAATTTAATATCTTAATTTTTTTTACATTATTTTCATGTAAATATTATTCACAACCTAGTTGTATAGTATCCTATTAATAATTTCTTTTTTATGTTTCTTTTTTCTTTTTTTTAAATTGAGATAGGGTCTTGCTCTGTTGCCCAGGCTGGACTCAAACTCCTGGACTCAAGTGATCCTCCCGCCTCAGTGGGAGCCATGGCGCCCTGCTCCATGTTTCTTATCTTTTCCCTTCTATTTTCCTATATCTTGTTTTGCTACAGACAGTTCCAGGGTTACAATTTTTGATGTTGCGATGGTGCCAAAGTGATATGAATTTGACTTTGAGTACCCATACAACCATTGTTTTTCACTTTCAGTACAAGTATTCAATAAAGCACATGAGATATTCAACACTTTATTGTAAAACAGCTTTGTGTTTGATGATTTTGACCAACCGTAGGCTAATATAAGTATTATGAGCTTGGCTAGGCGTAGGGGCTCACGCCTGTAATCCCAGCACTTTGGGAGGCCGAGATGGGCAGATCACCTGAGGTCAGGAGTTCGAGACAAACCTGGCTAGCATGGTGAAACCCCATCTCTACTAAAATACAAAAATTAGCTGGGCGTGGTGGCTGGCGCCTGTAATCCCAGCTACTTGGGAGGCTGAGGCAGGCGAATCGCTTGAACCTGGGAGGCAGAGGTTGCAGTGAGCAGAGATCGTGCCACTGCACTCCAGCCTGGGGGATAGAGCAAGACTCTGTCTCAAACAAACAAACAACAAAAGTATTATGAGCTTACATTAAGGTAGGCTAGGCTAAGTTATGATGTTTGGTAGGTTAAGTGTATTTTTTTTTTCCGAGACTGAGTCTTGCTCTGTCTTGCCCAAGCTGGAGTGCAGTGTCGCCATCTCGGCTCACTGTGGCCTCCGCCTCCCAGGTTCAAGCAATTCTTCTGTCTCAGCCTCCCGAGTAGCTGGGACTACAGGCATGTGCCACTACACCTGGCTAACTTTGTAATTTTAGTAGAGAAGGGGTTTCACTATGTTGGCCAGGCTGGTCTCGAACTCCCGACCTCAGGTGATCCACCCGCCTTGGCCTCCCAAAGTGCTGGGGTTACAGGCATGAGCCACCGCGCCCGGCCAGGTTAAGTGTATTAAATGTGTTTTCCACTTATGATATTTTCTTTTTTTTTTTTTTTTTTGAGACGGAGTCTCACTCTGTCGCCCAGGCTGGAGTGCAGTGGCATGATCTCGGCTCACTGCAACCTCCGCCTCTTGGGTTCAAGCAATTCTCTGCCTCAGCCTCCTGAATAGCTGGGTTTGCAGGTGCCCGCCACCATGCCTGGCTAATTTTTTGTATTTTTAGTACAGACGGGGTTTCACCATCTTGGCCAGGTTGGTATTGAACTCCTGACCTCGTGATCCACCCGCCTCGGCCTCCCAAAGTGCTAGGATTACAGGCGTGAGCCACCGCGCCCGGCTCTACTTATGATATTTTCAACTTCTGATGGGTTTATTGGAACATAACCCCATCATAAGTCAGGGAACATCTGTACTTTGTAGATGATCTCAACTTTGTCTTCTAATACTACTAATGAAGTTTTGATCAATGTCATTATATTTTATTTACTTTTTATTTAATTATTAATTTGTGAGACAAGTCTTGCTCTGTCACTGAGGCTGGAGTGCAGTGGTGTGATCATAGCTCACTGCAGCCTCTACCTCCAGGGCTCAAGTTGAGGCAGGAAAATAGGATCTGGAGGCAGGGAATATAAGGCCGATTCACACTTCAGCTATGACAAGAAATATCCTCTCCATAGGGCGTAGGCCAAGTAAATGATTGTAACTTTACTTTATCCTCTTCGTTTACATAGGGCATATCTCAAGTAGAGATTATTTTTAAACTCCCAAAAATTCTGAAACAGGGCCTTTGAGCTATGCTTGGGCCCGCTGGAACCCTGTGGAGTGTACTTTCATTTTCAATAAATCCCTTCATTCCTTCCTTGCTTTGTTTGTGCGTTTTGTCTAATTCTTTGTTTAAGACGCCAAGAACCTGGACACTCTTCCCCGGTAACAAAGCCTCCCACCTCAGCCTCCCAAATAGCTGGGACTAGAGGCATGCACCACCATGCCTGGCTAATTTTTATTTATTTATTTATTTCATTTTATTGGTAGAGACTTGGTGTTACTATGTTGCCCAGGCTGGTCTTGAACTCCTGGGCTCAAAGGGTCCTCCCTCCTTGGCCTTCCAAAGTGCTGGGATTACAGGTGTGAGCCACTGCCCCCAGCCTGCAGGACAATTCTTTTTTTTTTTTTTTTTTGATGGAGTTTTGCTTTTGTTGCCCAGGCTGGAGTGCAATGGCCCCGTCTTGGCTCACTGCGACCTCTGCCTCCTGGGGTCAAGCAATTCTCCTGCCTCAGCCTCCCAAGTAGTTGGGATTACAGGCATGCACCACCAGCACGCTTGGCTAATTTTGTATTCTTAGTAGAGATGGGGTTTCACCATGTTGTTCAGGTTGGTCTTGAACTCCTGACATCAGGTGATCCGCCTGCCTTGGCATCCCAAAGTGCTGGGATTACAGGCGTGAGCCACCACGCCAGGCTGACAATTCTTGAAGAGTAAATACCTTTTCCCTTCAAAAAGAATCAAGATTCCTTGAAGAAATGCCTGCTTCCAGGTCTGAGGAAAGGAAATGCAAATTATTACCAATTTTTCTTATTTTTTCTTAATATGTTAAGCACAGAAATTACCAAAAACATAACCACAAATAGTTAAAAAAAAAAAAAAAAAAAAAAAAAAAAAAAGGATGGCCAAGCGCGGGTGGCTCACGTCTGTAATCCCAGCACTTTGGGAGGCCAAGGCGGGCGGATCACCTGAGGTCGGGAGTTTGAGACCAGCCTGACCAACATGGAGAAACCCCGTCTCTACTAAAAATACAAAATTAGCCAGGTGTGGTGGCACATGCCTGTAATCCCAGCTACTTGGGAGGCCGAGGCAGGAGAATCGCTTGAACCCGGGAGGCGGAGATTGCGGAGAGCCGAGATCACACCATTGCACTCCAGTCTGGGCAACAAGAGCGAAACTCCGTCTCAAAAAAAAAAAAAAAAAAAGATATGGCCGCCATTTTAGTGTAAGCCTTCCAAGTCTTTTTTCTATGCATATGAGGCAGGAGAATAGGGTCTGGAGGCAGGGAACCTAAGGCCGATTCAAACTGGCTTTCTAGACCTAAGTCAATGGCCGGGCGCGTGGCTCACGCCTGTAATCCCAGCACTTTGGGAGGCAGAGGCGGGCGGATCACCTGAGGTCGGGAGTTTGAGACCAGCCTGACCAACATGGAGAAACCCTGTCTCTACTAAAAATACAAAATTAGCCAGGCATGGTGGCACATGCCTGTAATCCCAGCTACTTGGGAGGCTGAGGCAGGAGAAGCACTTGAACCCAGGAGGCGGAGGTTGTGGTGAGCTGAGATTGTGCCATTGCACTCCAACCTGGGCAACAAGAGTGAACTCCGTCTCAAAAAAAAAAACAAAAACAGAACTAAGTCAAAAGGAACACCCCAACTTTCCACAGGTAAATAACAAAAGGATTGGAAGCTACTCCCTTTGCAAATCCACCCCTCCAACCCCACCTTTCCTGTGCGGCAGATGGAAAATTGAAGGCATTTCTGATTGGTTGCTTTCTTTTCTTTTCTCTTTTTTTTTTTTTTTTTGGGCGGGGGGAAGGAGTCTACCTCAGTGGCCTAGACTGGAGTGCAGTGGCGCGATCTCGGCTCACTGCAATCTCTGCCTCCCAGGTTCAGGCGATTCTTGTGCCTCAGCCTCTCAAGTAACTGGAATTACAGGCACGTGCCACCACGCCCAGCTAATTTTTGTATTTTTAGTAGAGATAATTCATCATGTTGGCCAGACTGGTCTCAAACTCCTGACCTCAGGTGATCCACCCGCCTTGGCCTCCCAAAGTGCTGAGGTTCCAGGCGTGAGCCACCACACCCAGCCTGATTGGTTGCTTCCTGTAGCCAATCAGACGTTTGCATAGGAGTGTAACTTTGTAACTACACTTCATCCTCTGATTTGGTTGCTTTCCACAACCAAACAGACTGATTGCAGGCCGTTATTTCATTTACATAGGGTGTACACCATGTAACCAATGGGAAACCTCTAGAGGGTATTTAAATCCCAGAAAATTCTGGGGCTCTTGAACCCCTGTACTAGGCCTGCTCTAGCCTTGTGGAATGTACTTTTGTTTTCAGTAAATCTCTGCTTTTGTTGCTTCATTCTTTCCTTGCTTTGTGCATTTTGTCCAATTTGTTCAAAACGCCAAGAACCTGGACACCCTCCACCGGTAACACAAAAGCATACCCAACACACACATACACGGGCATTTTTGGAAGAAAAAGTGTAATCATATTAAATATTTTTGTAAATTGCCTTTTATATTTCATTTAACATTATATTGTGAACCTTCTCTTATGTCAAATGTAGCGCTTTGACGTCATTTTTTAAAGCATTCAAGAAATCCTTTATCCAAAAGAAATCACAGTCAGGGCACTGATGAACAAAAACAAATTGGTTCAGTTTCCCAGGTGGACTCTGGACTGGGCCTTTTCCCTATCTTGCAGGCTGCAGCCATGCTTGGAAGCTACGGCATTAATCTAAAGGGCAATGACTCAGTTTCATTTGCATAACCATGGTGCACTGCATGCAATGCATTTACAAGTTAAAAGCCGTAGGTGTCCTTTAAACCTATTGTTTTGAAGAATGATACTTTTCTTTACACATTCGCCTGAAAGAACTGCTGTATGTATTTGAGCTGGGCTTAATTTCACCCTCAGTGTACCAGAGGTGGCTGTTACCTGGCAACTGCCTTTCCACTCCTGCTGTGGTTTTCTTTTCTTTTTAGATTGCTGAAGTTAGTTACTTTATTTTTTTATTTTTTTTATTTTTTTTTTGTAAGATTTCTATTACTGTTTTATGAGACAGGGTATGGTTTTGCTACCCACACTGGATTGCAGTGGTATGAGCACGGCTCACTGTAGCCTCAGCCTTTTGGGCTTATGCCGTCCTCTTGCCACCGTGGTAAATGCCTGGTTAGCTTTTCATTTTTACGTTTTATTTGTTTTTTTTTGAGACAGCGTCTCACTTTGTTGGTCAGGCTGGTCTCGAATTCCTCGGCTCAAGTGATTCTCCCACGGTGGGGTTACAAGCATGAGCCACTGTGCCTGGCTTTCCCTTTTATTAAAGATTTAAGCAAAAATAAAACTAAGTAGAGTTTGTTGGGGTTTTTTTTTGTTTGTTTTTTGAGACAGTCTTTATTGTGTTTTTGTTTGTTTTTTGAGACAGTCGCCCAGGCTGGAGTACAGTGGTGCAATCACAGCTCACTGCAACCTTGACCTCCCAGGCTCAAGTGATCCTCCCACCTCAGCCTCCCGAGTAGCTAGGACTACAAGTGCATGCCACCATGCCTGGTGAATTTTTTGTATTTTTATTAGAGATGGGGTCTCACTATGTTGCTCAGGCTGGTATAGAACTCCTGGGCTCAAGGGATCTGCTAGCCTTGGCCTCCCAAGGTGCTGGGATTATAGGCGTCAGCCACCAGGCCCAGTCAGTAGAGTTTTAACTGGGTGTTTTATTGAGGTGTGTAATGTTGGGACCTGTCTTCTCCTTGTTTTATGTAGCTGTAGTTTCTTGATTTCGCTTATGCTATGTAATATCTGACTTTTATGGTAGCTGTTTCTTTTAGTTCTACTACATATGTAGTATAGTTGTACCTGTATTTGGAGTTTACATAGGTCTTCTCTCCAATCTTGCATTTTCTGTTTAACATTACTTTTATGAGATTCATAGATTCACTCACAGTACTGTGCACAGCTGTTATTTTTTCGTGTTCTTGGCTCTTCACTATGGTTATCACATTTTCATTATAATTCCATTCTACTGTTGATGCACATTTGGGTTGGGTGCAGCCTGAGGTCACTAGAACATCACTTTTATTGACAGTCGTGCATGTGCCACCTACTAGCACATGCCATATGATGTTTTTATCTTCCACTTTACTAAGTAATGGTAGTTATTTTCATAAGTGGTTAATACCATTTGGTACTCCCTAGGAGAGGAACTGCTTGCTGAGCAAAGAGAAGTACATATTCAACTTTTCATTGAAGTAATGCCAGTTTTGGCTTACTTCCAAAGAGATTGTGCCAGTGCATAGTTGCGCCAATAGCATGTCGATGTTCCTGTTGTTTCACATGCTTACTAACTCTTGATATTTTCAGACTTCTACTTTTTTTTTTTGAGATAGGGTCTCACTCTGTCGCCCAGGCTGGAGTGCAGTGGCACGATCTCGACTTACTGCAACCTCTGCCTCCCAGGTTCAAGTGGTTCTCCCACCACAGTCTCCCAAGCAGCTGGGACTACAGGCGCGCACCACCATACCCAGCTAATTTTTGTATTTTAGTAAAGATGGGGTTTCATCACGTTGCCCAGGCTGGTTTTGAACTCCTGAGCTCCGGCAATCTGCCCACCTCAGCCTCCCAAAGTCTTAGGATTACAGGCGTGAGCCACCGCGCCCAGCCTTCAGACTTCTACATTTTTGACCATCTGGTGGGTGTAAAATGTATCACTTAAAATATTTGCACACAATTCCATCATGTGGATGAACCATCATTTGTTCAAATCAAGATTCTGGTGTACGACATACAGGTACCTGCCAATTTTTCTATTGTATACTCAAAGTAGTGCTTGTCTAATTGCTTCCTTAGCATAAATTCCAAGAGTAGAAATGTCAGGTTAAATGTTCCTCACATTTAACATTTTGAAACTTGTTACTCGACTGCCATTTGGAAAGATTTAACAATTTTACACTCCCATCTACAGTATTTTTATGCTCTTTCCCCATACCCGTGTCAAAATTAGGTATTAAAAGAAATCTACAAAAATTAGCTGGGCATGGTGGCAGGTGCCTGTAATCCCAGCTACTCGAGAGGCTGAGGCAGGAGAATCGCTTGAACCCTGAAGGCAGAGGTTGCAGTGAGCTGAGGTCGCACCACTGCACTCCAGCCTGGGCGACAGAGTGAGACTCCGTTTCAACAACAAAAAAAAAAACAACAAGTCTAAAGGATGCATGTCCTTAATTTTAGAAGTCAAAATATACGAGGTTTTTTTTTTTTTTTTTTTGAGACGGAGTCTCGCTTTGTCGCCCAGGCTGGAGTGCAGTGGCGCCATCTCGGCTCACTGCAAGCTCTGCCTCCCCGGTTCATGCCATTCTCCTGCCTCAGCCTCCCTAGTAGCTGGGACTACAGGCGCCTGTCACCACGCCCGGCTTTTTTGTATTTTTAGTAGAGACGGGGTTTCACCACGTTAGCCAGGATGGTCTCGATCTCCTGACCTTGTGATCCGCCCGCCTCGGCCTCCCAAAGTGCTGGGATTACAGGCGTGAGCCACTGCACCTGGCCCCAGATTTTAAATAGTATCTATTTTCATGCCTCAATTTCACAAGCATGTATTCTGTTAATCCAATTAACAATGAACACTCAACAATTGTTAGTGGCATCAATATAGTGTTCTTGTGCCACACTCCTTTGATAGTGGCACATTATTTAGCTCAGTTCTCACATGCCACTTATACCCTAAAGTAAATCTCCATGAAACAGTTTAAAATTGCCGAGTGACATGATCATTTTGCTGTATCAGGATATTTTCACTGTCTAAGTGCAGTAATGGCAGAGAACATTACGCACTTTATTGCTATTGTGCTGATTATAGTTGGACACTGGATACTGTAGGAGTAGTCACTCAAAACCTCTATTATGATGAATTGATCTATTATCTCTATTTATTAGGTCATAGGAGCTGGTTAACGTCGCTGAGTTTTAGCTCTGGCCGGCAGAAAGCATAATCACTGTTCATTATGGCTATCAGGGAAGAACAAGAAAAATCACTATATATTGTCACTCCTTGGGGGCAGGTGGCAGTGAAGGAAAAATCCCACAACAGCCTTGGAATACCAGAGCTCCTGACCGGGGGTTAGAATGGTCTTTTATTATGAAGGACAACCCATTGAATTTGAGAAGTCTACAGTGAAAGCAAAATGTGTTCTTAAAATGCAATACTATCTCGAGGCAGTTTTAATTCTAACAATAGGAGCCTACATACCAGATGGCTTTGAAATATTTACAGGTCCTCTTTGCCTGAATTTTTAGTTATCCAGGAACAACCATTATAACTTATACCTTGCCACTAAAAGTCAGGTTTATTTATTCAGAAAAAAGGTAACATAATTTTTCATTTTGAAATAAGTCAGGATGCACTGAATAAATGCTGTTTAAAAAGCCACACTTTTAACAACTGAAATCATAGATGGCTTATCTAAGTAAATCCCTTAGTGTGAAGACCACATAAATAATTTGATGATTTGTGAGAAGTATGTAACTGCATGTGATTAAAGCTTCATGTGTATTTGTCATGTCGTGACTCGGCAGTTTAGCCAATAGAAATAATCATGCATTAAAATGGCCCATCTTCCCCACAATAAAACTGATTATAAACCATATCAAAATTTCTGCCACTTTTGGTCAGGTGCAGTGGCTCATGCCTGTAATCCCAGCACTTTGGAAGGCCGAGGCAGATAGATCACTTGAGCTCAGAACTTCAAGACCAGCCTGAGCAACATGAGGAGAAACCCATCTCTACAAAAAATACAAAAATTAGCCAGGCATGGTGGTGTGTGCCTGTGGTCCCAGCTACTCTGGAGGCTGAGGAGGGAGGATCCCTTAAGCCTAGGAGGCGGAGGCTGCAGTGAGCTGAGATCCCACCACTGCACTCTAGCCTGAGTGACAGAGACCCTGTCTCAAAAAAAAAAAAAAAAAAAAAAAATTCTACCACTTTTATTTTTAAAAGTTGAAAAACTGGCTGGGCATGGTGGCTCATGCCTGTAATCCCAGCATTTTGAGAGGCCGAGGTGGGCGGATCACCTGAGGCCAGGAGTTCAAGACCAGCCTGGCCAATATGGTGAAACCCCGTCTCTACTAAAAATACAAAAATTAGCCAGGTGTGGTGGCACACGCCTGTAATCCCAGCTACTCTGGAGGCTGAGGCAGGAGAATCACTTGAACCCAGGAGGCGGAGGTTGCAGTGAGCCGAGGTTGCGGCCACTGCACTCCAGCCAGGGCAACAGAGTGAGCCTCCATCTCAAAAAAAAAAAAAAAAAAGTTGAAAAACTAAATTTGCTAAATTAAATGTGCCTAATTTTCCTAATTTAAAAATGTTTATCTTTACTTAAAAATGGAGGGGGGTATCTCACTATTACTAGAAAGAGTAACGATATAAAATTATTTGAATTATTGATGCACATTCAGAGTCCTGGTTTTTAATACCAAAAAGCCGTTAAGGATGGGCGCAGTGGCTCACGCCTGTAATCCCAGCACTTTGGGAGGCCCAGGCGGGTGGATCACCTGAGGTCGAGAGTTCAAGACCAGCCTGACCAACATGGCGAACCCTGTCTCTACTAAAAATACAAAAATTAGCCGGGTGTGGTGGTGCATGCCTGTAATCCCAGCTACTAGGGAGGCTGAGGCAGGAGAACTGCTTGAACCAGGGAACCGGAGGTTGCAGTGAGCTGAGACTGCGCCATTGCATTCCAGCCCAGGCAACAGTGTGAGACTCTGTCTCAAAAAAAATAAAAGCCGTCAAAGAGGCAAATAAAATACTACAAGTCAGACATAATCATAAGATTTCAGGCCGGGCACCGTGGCTCAAGCCTGTAATCCCAGCACTTTGGGTGGCCGAGGCGGGCGGATCACGAGGTCAGGAGATGGAGACCATCTTGGCTAACACGGTGAAACCCCGTCTCTACTAAAAATACAAAAAATTAGCCGGGCGTGTTGGCGGGTGCCTGTAGTCCCAGCTACTCGGGAGGCTGAGGCAGGAGAATGGCGTGAACCCGGGAGGCGGAGCTTGCAGTGAGCTGAGATGGCGCCACTGCACTCCAGCCTGGGCGACAGAGCGAGACTCCATCTCAAAAAAAAAAAAAAAACATAAGATTTCTGCTGAAACCTTTTAAATGTCCTGAAATCCTATTTTTAACAATATTTTGATTAAAGCAAACCATCTTGATTACAATAGTGCATCTTAAATCACTGGGAGTACAAGTGTAATTGCTGCTTTATCTCTGAAACAATGTTTCTCTAGTTTTTTTTCAAAAATTACCAATTAAGGCCGTGGCTCACGCCTGTAATCCCAGCACTTTGGGAGGTCAAGGCGGGCCGGTCATTTGAGATCAGGAGCTCGAGACCAGCCTGGCCAACACGGTGAAACCCCATCTCTGCTAAAAATACAAAAAATTAGCAGGGCATGGTGGCGGTTGCCTGTAATCCCAGCTACTCTGGAGGCTGAGGTGGGAGAATCGCTTGAACTTGGGAAGCGGAGATTGCAGTGAGCTATCAAGCCACTGCCCTCCAGCCTGGGTGATAGAGCAAGACTCTGTCTCCAAAAAAAAAAAAAAAAAAAAAAAAAAAAAGAAATGCCCGATTTACCAAGAATATTTCTCATCCCCCTAAAAACTTGCCCCCCCCCCTTTTTTTTGAAACAGGGTCTCTGTCACCCAGGATGGAGTGCAGTGGCATGATCACGGCTCACTGCAGCCTGGATCTCCTGGGCTGAAGCGATCCTCCTGCCTCAGCCTTCCAAGTAACTAAGACCATAGGTATGGGCTACCACACCTGGCTCATTTGTATTTTTGTAGAGGCAGGGGTCTCCCTATGTTGCCCAGGCTGGTCTTGAACTCCTGAGCTCAAGCAATCTGCCTGCCTCAGCCTCCCAAAGTGCTGGGATTACAGGTGTGAGCCACTACGCCCGGCCCTTGGGTCTTTTTAATTTTGGTAGTATAGAAATAATTGGAACCTCAGAGGAGACACCTGTAATGCCAACTAGAAAAACACTGCTGCAAAGGACATCTAGTGGAAGGGTAAAAAGTAAAAAGCAGTAGAAACCTCAGCTTCCCTGAAAGCATATTAGACCAGTGCTTCCCAAACTGCAAATAAAGTCCATTCTCATCCCCTGGGGGTTCTTAGTAACATCAACTGGTCTGGGGCAGGCATTTCCAACATACTGCCAGGGCATGGCCGAGCTACACTGGTTCCTGAGCCACACTCTTTGAGTAGTGAGGCATAATCTCCATAGTGTGATGTTCATATTTTAGCATTTTATTAAGTTTTACAGGTTTTCATCCTCGGTATATCTTGTTGGCTAACCCCTAGGCATGTAATAAATACTTAGAAATTTTCCACCGAACATGGTGATAAATTATTTTGCTCTTTAAAGGAATAACACTTCAGTTACCTATATAATTTACTAAAGCAGAACATTTTACTCCTTGATGAATCCATAAAAATACAGCACAACTGTATTCTTACAGTATGTACACAATCTTATTTTATCCTTTTATTTTCACAGGGCAATGCATAATTAGGTTGTTTTTAAATGAGATATTATGTAAAATTGATAGCAAGAACTGTCACACACCTCTATTGTCATTGTAGGGTTTTTCTCTTTCTCTGATACTTTTTTTTGTGTGTTTATTCAACATTTATCAGTAAGAATTTTAGTGCATTCACTAAGAGCCAAGCACTGACACATCCTGATATGCTTCCATCTAGGACTTTTAGCTGCTTAAAAACACTTAACATGCTTCTTTTCCTCCAGCAAACTCTTTTTTAAAAAAAAAATGAAACTCTTTCCTTCAATGAGATTATTTCAGAAGTTGCCAGTCATCTTGGAACCCAAACTCAGTAATAAGCAACTGTGGCACCACAAGTGGAAACCTTTTGATGATGGGCCCAGTGGTTTCATGGAATACATGGGTTTATTGCTATAACCCAAGAGACTCCAGTTGAGACAGTCTGGCTCATTCAGACACATGCATCTGCAACTATGAACAGGAGTAATGCCTGGACCCATACCCAGTTCTCTTGTTGACTATATCTTTGCCAAAGGACTACTGACTAGTTTTAATGGGGCAAGAACACAAGTATGTCTATTTTTCTTTTTTTTTTTTTGAGATGGAGTCTCGCTCTGTTGCCCAGGCTGGAGTGCAGTGGCGCAATCTCGGCTCACTGCAAGCTCCGCCTCCCGGGTTCACGCCATTCTCCTGCCTCAGCCTCTCCGAGTAGCTGGGACTACAGGCGCCCGCCATCACGCCCGGCTAATTTTTTTTGTATTTTTTAGTAGAGACGGGGTTTCACTGTGTTAGCCAGGATGGCCTCGATCTCCTGACCTCGTGATCCGCCCGCCTCAGCCTCCCAAAGTGCTGGGATTACAAGCGTGAGCCACCACGCCCGGCCTGTATATTTTTCTTATAAAGAAACATTTTAATTCTATTCCCCTTTATGTAATAAAGCCTTCTTTTTTTTTTTTTTTTTTTTTTTTTTTTTTTTGAGACAGAGTCTCGCTCTGTCGCCCAGGCTGGAGTGCAGTGGTGTGATCTCGGCTCACCACAAGCTCCACCTCCCAGGTTCACGCCATTCTCCTGCCTCAGCCTCCCGAGTAGCTGGGACTACAGGCGCCTGCCACCACGCCTGGCTAATTTTTTGTATTTTTAGTAGAGACAGGGTTTCACCGTATTAGCCAGGATGGTCTCAATCTTCTGACCTCGTGATCCACCCGCCTCGGCCTCCCAAAGTGCTGGGATTACAAGCGTGAGCCACCGCGCCCGGCCAATAAAGCCTTCTTGAAAAACATGAAAGGTTTGGGGAGCAAATGCTTAGGAAGTTTTCTGACATTAAACTACCTTGTTCGTTCATTCATTCATTCATTTATTTTTGAGACGGAGTCTCACTCTGTCACCCAGCCTGGAGTGCAGTGGCGTGATCTCAGCTCACTGCAACCTCCACCTCCCGGGTTCAAGCGATTCTCCTGCCTCAGCCTCCTCACCTTGTTCTTTAAAAATAATCATATTCTATGAACATGTGTCTGCTGGTGTAGCAGAAAGAGAAGGATTAATCAATAAAGTCCTAGAAGGTGAACTCGGAGGAACACAATTTTATGAAGACTCACGGTTTAAGACAAAGCTAAAACATTTATATGTGGTGATGATTAAAACAAGAACAGCAGACTTTAAGGGGAATGGGCTTCTGAAGGTTATTATAATACAAAAAGTATGGAAGGTCCTACTTTGTATAAAAACTGTGATGTAAAATTTCTGGTATAGTTTAAAAAGGAAAGAAAGAAAAGGCCCCAGAGAAAAACAAATATTTTCGCACAGCTTTTTTTTTTTTTTTTTTTTTTTGAGACTGAATCTCGCTCTATTGCCCAGGCTGGAGTGCAGTGGCGCGATCTCAGCTCACTGCAACCTCTGCCTCCCGGGTTCAAGAGATTCTCCTGCCTCAGCCTCCCTAGTAGCTGGGATTACAGGTGCCCGTCACCATGCCCGGTTAATTTTTGTATTTTTAGTAGAGACAGGGTTTCACTATGTTGGCAAGGCTGGTCTCAAACTCCTGACCTCTGGTGATTTGCCCACCTCGGCCTCCCAAAGTGCTGGGATTACAGGCCTGAGCCACCACGCATGGCCTGCACAGTATTTCTTAATGTAAAATTCTGTGATGCTTATATCATTAAAATCAACTTATTTATTTTATCTTTTGGCTTTCAGGTGGAATTTTAGAAAATACTTGGCAGGCGAATAGTTCTGAAATTGCTTCCTCTTAAGTTCTTTGGTATAATTTGGTCATTTTGATAGTAATCAACCCATTAAGTAGGTACTTTAACACCCACATATCAATTAAAATGCAATGTGGAGTACAGATATTTAGAAAACCATGACTGAGGAATAAATTATATTTCTGACCTTATGGAAAACAGAACTCTAAAATTTTACTTATGTTTCTGTGGCAAAGATAGCCATACTGCCTACGAAGACATCTCTAACTTTATTTATATTAAAGAAATGTTCTACAAAACACCTCTTTCTGATTATTAGAAGTAACTGTTCTATATACTTTTTTAAAGTAGAAGAGGCAAGTTTCAACTTGAAAAAAGAATAATTTTGAATTTCATAAAATTATACTCTTTTATGCCTTCTGATTCCGTAAGCGTCAACATCTAGAATTTAATGTCAGTTTGCAGACTGTTAAGAATTATTCTTCTATTTCAGGAACAGCTAATTTTCCTCTTGAAGCATTTTCTCTATTTCCTTATCCCAGTTTTCATCTCGTTTTTCAGATTCTGTCACCACTTCATATTCTTGAAGTTCCTGCTGTAGTTCTTTTTCCCAATCTGCAGAATCCTCTAAAAGAAACAAAGGAGAAGAAAGAGATTCTCTCTGAATTCATAATGCTGGTGTTCACAATTTGGTCCATCTCAATTACCTACGTAAGGTCCTAGCTGCCGTAATTTTTAGTATCTCAGGCTTCACTACTATGTGTGCTCAGAAAAACTCAGTAAATTTTAACAGTGACCAAGGATAAATACAATTAGAAAGATAAATCTGTTAATGTAGAAGCAAAGGTATCAGATGTCATCAATATATTTTGGCTGTTATTTTCCTTTCTCTATGCCTCTGCTTTTCCTTTTATTTAAATGGATAATTGATAATTAATATTTGGCTGCAAGTTAATTTTTACCACTACCAATGATGATGATGGTAGCAAAAGCAGCTAATGTTTATTGAGCACTTACTGAGCTGGGCACTGGCCCAACTGCTTTCTATGTATCACGCTTTTCATCGTTGGAACAGTCCATGGACAAGGTATTACTATTTGCCACATCTTATAGATAGGGAAATGGAGACTTAGGAGAGGTTAAGCAACTTGCCCAAGATCACACCGTTTGACAGAGAAAGATAAACCACATCTGCAGGCTCCACAGTCTATGCTTAACCACTATACAGACAAAGAGCTGTCTCCTTAAGAGTGGAGACAGACACCGGGGTCTGAAGTCAGCCTGGACTCTCTCATGGTGTTCTGACTGGAGCTCTCACACTGGTCTTCCGCGCTGAGATTTAGAGCTGCAACTTTCCACATGGACACTCAATATACCTCTGTGTGTGTAGGATAATGCATCTGCTATGTAATGTTATAAAATGGTGAGAAAACAAACTGGCTATTTAAAAAGTAAAGCTAAGATTTTTTTTTTTTTTTTTTTTGAGACAGAGTCTCACTCTGTCGCCCAGGCTGGAGTGCAATGGTGTGGTCTCGGCTCATTGCAACCTCTGCCTCCCGGGTTCAAGCGATTCTCCTGCCTCAGCCTCCCGAGTAGCTGGGATTACAGGTACCCGCCACCACGCCTGGCTAAATTTTTTTTTTTTTTTGAGACGGAGTCTTGCTCTGTTGCCCAGGCTGGAGTGCGGTGGCATGATCTTGGGTCACTGCAAGCTCCGCTTCCTGGGTTCACGCCATTCTGCTGCCTCAGCCTCCCGAGTAGCTGGGACCACAGGCACCCGCCACCACACCAGGCTAATTTTTTTTTTTGTATTTTTAGTAGAGACAGGGTTTCACCATGTTAGCCAGGATGGTCTTGATCTCCTGACCTCGTGATCTGCCCGCCTCAGCCTCCCAAAGTGCTGGGATTACAGGCATGAACCACCGCGCCCAGCCTGTCTTTAAAAATAAACCTTAAACTTAGCTATAGCGAAAACAAAAATGAAATGCTTTAATCGTTCTACAGCAGCAACCTCAAAGGAAAAGACACCCTGTGTTGTGCAGGAAGCCACCAATTTCACAAATATTTATTAGCGTGCTTACTGAGTGCTAAGTTCCACATTAGGTACTGTAGGGGGACAGAAAGACAATGTGTAACTGCCCTTGGGGAGCTTACAATTTAGTCCTGGAGCCAAGACATATAATACATAAAAGACTATTGGGGCCAGGCATGTTGGCTCATGCCTGTAATCCCAGCACTTTGGGAGGCCGAGGCAGACAGATCACTTGAGGCCAGGAGTTTGAGACCAGCCTGCCAACATAACGATACAAAAAATACAAAAATTAGCCAGGTGTGGTGGTGCGCACCTATAGTCCCAGCTACTTGGGAGGCTGAGGCAGGAGAATCGCTTGAATCCAGGAGGTGGAGGTTGTAGTGAGCTGTGACTGCACCACTGCACTCCAGCCTGGGTGACAGGGTGAGACTCCATCTCAAAAAAAAAAAAAAGACTGTTGGGCTGGGCGTGGTGGCACATACCTATAATACTAGCACTTAGAGCACTTAGAGACACTGAGGTGGGAGGACTGCTTGAGCCCAAGAGTTGGAGATCAGCCTGGGGCAATATGGCAAGACCCCATCTCTACAAAAAATTTAAAAAATTAGCCTGGTGTGGTGGCACACGCCTGTAGTCCCAGCTACATTGGAGCCTGAGGTGGGTGGATGGTGTGAGCCTAGGAGTTTGAGGCTGCAGTGAGCTATGATGGCACTATTGCACTTCAGCCTGGGTGACAGAGTGAGACCCTATCTCAAAAAGAAAACTGGTTTTCAAAAGCAGCCTGCTCCTTCCCAGAAGCAATGCTTTTTTGGCATGCAGCAGCTGGGAAAAGAATCTTCCATGTACACGTCTACAGTCAAGCAGAATGCCAGCTTTTAAAAATTTATTATTATTATTATTATTATTATTCTGAGACGAAGTCTTTTTTTTGTTTGTTTTTTTTGAGACGGAGTCTCGCTCTGTCGCCCAGGCTGGAGTGCAGTGGTGCAATCTCGGCTCACTGCAAGCTCCGCCTCCCGGGTTCCCGCCATTCTCCTGCCTCAGCCTCTCCCAGTAGCTGGGACTACAGGCGCCCGCCACCACGCCCGGCTAATTTTTTTTTGTATTTTTAGTAGAGACGGGGTTTCACCGTGGTCTCGATCTCCTGACCTCGTGATCCGCCCGCCTCGGCCTCCCAAAGTGCTGGGATTACAAGCGTGAGCCACCGCGCCCGACCCGAAGTCTTGCTCTGTCACCCAGGCTGGAGTGCAGTGGCGTGATCTCGGCTCACTGCAACCTCCGCCTCCCGGGTTCAAGTAATTGTCCCGCCTCAGCTTCCTCCAGAGTAGCTGGAATTATAGACGTGAGCCACTGCACCAGGGCCAAAAATTATTTATTTATTTATTTATTTATTTATTTATTTATTTATTTTTGAGGCAGAGTCTCGCTCTGTTGCCCAGGCTGGAGTGCAGTGACGCGATCTCGGCTCACTGCAAGCTCCGCCTCCCAGGTTCATGCCATTCTCCTGCCTCAGCCTTCCGAATAGCTGGGACTACAGGCGCCCACCACCACGCCTGGCTAATGTTTTTTGTATTTTTAGTAGAGACGGGGTTTCACCGTGTTAGCCAGGATGGTCTCGATCTCCTGACCTCGTGATCGGCCCGCCTCGGCCTCCCAAAGTGCTGGGATTACAGGCGTGAGCCACCGCCTCTGGCGAGAATCAATTTTGATGCAAAATTTACAACACATTTTTGTGCACTGGCTTCAGAATAACAATTTTCTACAATTAGCTTTGGAATTAGGGAGACAAATATTTTCTTTGCTTTGATTTGTTTTGTTTTTTACCTTCCAGTCCGGCTGTCTCCTCTTGCTTTTTGTCAAGCACTAGTTGCTCCATTTCTTTCCTTAGATCTTCCTGATTTAGGTTACAGGCATCGAAGGCATCACTGACAAACTCAGAAACACCTGGGCTAGTAGAAATTTCTTCCTCATCCTGAAATGCAACAAATGAGCTCTTGAAATGGTTTGCTAAGCGACGTTTGTGTTATTCTGGTTTGCTATTGTCTCACAATTTAATGCCGTGCTATTTTTATTTCTTTTCTCCACGAGCTGTAAGACAATGAGCACTGCTCTCCAACCTTCTAACTTGCAGTTGCTTGGTAACTACATGAGTTACCACCTGAGGCTATTATTCTCCCTCACAGTTTGAATCACTCCAACCGTTCTCTCCAATCCCTGATGAGCACATCTAGAATTACATATGCCAGTATATCGTCCTCAAGTCTCAGCCGTAGTTCCTTGACTATTCAAGTACCAGATGCTGCTTCTTCCAAACCCATATTCATACATAGTTTTAAATGGTATCAGAAAGAGTTAACACAGTTACTTTATTTCCAGATATCAACTACTAGGTACAATGTAAAACTGGATTACCTCTTGAGTTTTAAGCTGAGATTTGATTACAACGGGTGGCGTTTTGGGCCGTACTGCCTCTAAGAAGTGAGAATAAGAGAGACAATAATTGCTTGGTTCAGTTCTGAATACATATTATAATCACAGTAAAATATCCACAAGTATTATGATACTAAATAATTTTCAGAAATGAATTTTTATGTTATGCTTTCAGCTTTTCTTAAGTTATAAGAAACAGCCATGGTGAAACCATCTCAACCTCTTACTTTGGGGATATTTTTATCTATCTATCTATCTACCTATCTATTCATTTATTTATTTTTAGACATGGCATGTCACCATGTTGCCCAGGCTGGACTCGAACTTCTGGGCTCAAGTGATCCTCCTGCCTCAGCCTCCTGGGGATATTTTTAACATGTCATCATATTCAATACATATCCTTATATAAAATTTCCAGCAGGAAATAATTTTTAATTACAGTGTTAGCAAAATTCATTGAAGAATAGTTCTGTCCTTTTTTAGAATAATGAGAATTAAGTTATTTATCAAGTTTGCCTGCTGATATGAGTGCTAGAAAAAGGCAGTCTTTATGGAATACTGTCATAAGTCCATTTTGTTAAACAAGGCAGTATTTGGCAAAATGGCATTTTCCAACAAAATTAACATAAATGCTAAAGAATGACAGACAATTGGGATGCATGTTAACATTGATTTACAAAATGACAAATTTTCCTGTGTAAAGCAACTTCACTCCATTTCCCTGACACTAACAGCAGTGTCAGATCCTGTCCTAGTATTCTGTATAACCTGTACCTCAGGACATGCTGTTTTGCTTAATCATTTAAAATTCCGTGAATTAAATCACGCCGCTTCTTGTGGGATAAATGTCCAGCTGTAATGAGTACCTACTATACACAGCAGTTACTCACTAAAAATTTAAAATATGACACAGAATGTGTTTCTTATTTTAATTATTACAGATTTCAAACAGCTGCCCTTATTATAAACACATTCCCACAACCAGGGGTAAGTTAGTGTCACAATGAGTCCAATGTTCATCAGCGCCTAGCTCAGAACTAGATAGATCCTTTTAACTTGGAGTGGAATGGAGCTTTGTTCTGCTCTACAGACTACACGCACTAGAGAAACATCAGGTTGAAACAAACAAAAAGGAGGCGACTGAATCAGAGTGGAGGACAGAAGTATAAAGAATCACATGGTTAAGGGCCAAAAATGAGAGGTGGGGAAGATGATGGATGTTTGAGAGAGAAATAAAAAGAAAAAAAAACTCGCCAGGCACAGTGGCTCATGCCTGTAAGTCCCAGCTACTTGGGAAGCTGAGGCAGGAGGTTCGCTTGAGTCTAGGAGTTTGAGGACAGCCTGGGCAACATAGCGAGACCCGTGTCTAAAAAAAAAAAAAAAACAAAAATAAAAACAAGGAATGAGAAAGGAGATAAGCAAAGTAAAGGAAAGCTTGGGGAAGACATGTGTGAGCTGGGTTAGAGAGAAGGCAGTAAGAGAAAAATGAAGATTTCCTCTGGGAGGAAAAGAATTTTTCCCTAAGGCAATGACATTTCTGGTATGTATAAGAGGTCAAGCTCATTTGAGTCTCTAAGAACAACTTTTTCTGTAGAGTGCTGTCTTCTACCCAGAACGTACCTGCCAGCGGCAAATCCTGCTCTCTGCCATTGCTCTTCTCCTCCTTCCCTGCGGCCTGCTGTTGGGCGGCCAGGGCGGTGAGCTGGGCTGACTGCTTAATCAGGGAGACGCGGTAAAAGTAGTTCCTCCAGAACACTTCTTCCTTCACACTTTTAAAGAAAGGCAAATTAGAACAGTGGAAAAAGGCAAAATTAAAAATGAATAAAAAGCAGACAGACAAGAACACATTTGAGAACGCACACAGACAAGTGCACGCAGGGGTTATTTGTTGTAGAGGGGACTGGAGTAGACGATTTGCAAAAGCACTTTCAAAGCTGAGTGGGGTTCAGAGGGGGTTCATATTGGCTTTAACAATTTTTTTTTTTGACACGGAGTCTTGCTCTGTTGCCAAGGTTGGAGTGCAGTGGTGTGATCTCAGCTCACTGCAACCTCCGCCTCCTGGGTTCCAGCAATTCTTTTGCCTCAGCCTCCCGAGTAGCTGGGATTACAGGTGCCCGCCACCATGCCCAGCTAATTTTTGTATTTTTAGTAGAGACGGGGTTTCACCATGTTGGCCTGGCTGGTCTAACTCCTGACCTCATGATCTGCCTGCCTCGGCCTCCCAAAGTGCTGGGATTACAGGCGTGAGCCACCGCACCCAGCCCGTATTCACTTTAGAATTGAAAGCTAACAACAGGATAAACCTAACAGCTATCTTCCCCGTAGCAGCAAAATACAAGTTACAGAATACCAATGGAACCTCAGCATTTCTTGGTACCTTAATGATACCAATACTGCTCTCGGTAGAAGAAAACATGGCATTGTTATGAAACTAGCATAATCAACCTGGGAAACCAGAAGCAGAGCCAGGACTCCACCAATCACTTGCTGTTTCTCAAGAGGATTAAATGCTTTCCAGCAGTGAGAAGCAAGCATCGTGGCTGTTGTTCCTTATGAAAGAGAATGTTTGGCAGCTTGCTAATAACTAGTAACCAGTAAGAGTTAGCAATGGGGTGGGAAATGCTTGATAAAAAGATTGAAGTACCGTTCAACCTGAAAACTCTCGGTGGTTCTCAAACCTGGCTACCTATTAGAATCACCTGGTGTGATGTGTTGGTGCCCAAGTGGGTGAGGTAAGTGTCCACAGAGGGGGGTGGCCTGGAATGGAGAGTGAGAACCAAGCAGGGAGAGAAGGGTGTTTGAGCAGAGGAGTGAGTGGCAGCAAAAATGACAGATCAGCCACATGCATGGGGAATAAGTAAAAACATTAAAGATAGTAGAAACCAGGTTTCTCACCATCAGAGAGGAGAGTTACAAACATGGAAAGGGACAAAATGAAAATGACCCCCGTCATGAGGTACCACCATGAACACATGGTTTTCATTCCACACAGAAATGAGCACACACACATTCCTTGGCTGTGTCCACTGACAGCATGCAGAGCAGTGGCACCCCAATGGCAATGAGCACACCTGGCATCCAGATCTTGCTTTCTAAATACCAAGATTTAGACTTTCCACTAAAAGGATCCAGAGCTCCTTGGGGAAATGGCTGATTCCTGGGTTAGAGCAGAGGAAGAACACTATCTTGTGCCAGAAAGCAAGGAAACGTGTGAAGAAATGATGGGGACGAGTTAGAAAGACACAAGTCAGCTTGAATAGTCTCCCACTGGCCAAATTGGTAATTATTTTTTTTTTTTTTTTGAGACAGGGTCTCACTCTGTCATCCAGGCCAGAGTGCAGTGGTGTGAACATGGCTCACTGTAGCCTTGATCTCACCAGCCCAGGTGATGCTTCTGCCTCAGCCTCCCGGGTAGCTGAGACTACAGGCACATGCCACCATGCCTTGCTAATTTGTTTTTTTTTTTTTTTGAGACGGAGTCTCACTCTGTCACCCAGGCTGGAGTGCAGTGGCACGATCTTGGCTCACTGAAATTTCCGCCTCCCAGGTTCAAGCAATTCTCCTGCCTCAGCCTCCTGAGTAGCTGGGATCACAGGCACCCACCACCACGCCCGGCTATGCCTAATTTTTTGTAGAGATGAGGTTTCACCATGTTGCCCAGGCTAGTCTTGAACTCCTGGGCTCAAGTGATCCTCCCAACTAGGCCTCCCAAAGTGCTGGGATTACAGGTGTGAGCCACCATGGCTGGCCTCAAATTGGTAATAATTTGAACATCAAAATTAGAGCATCAAAATTACAGACCACTGCATGAGTCTGTACAAATATAAATACATGGAAAGTCTGATGAACAGAATATTCACAGTTTCAAAGCACATCCCAGCAAAATACTAATTACATTCAAAGAGGAAAAGAGTAACTTTACAGTCAAGAAATCTGGCAAACACCACCTGTATCAAGTGACCCAAGTATGAACAGTAATGGGACAAATGGCTGTATGTGCCACCAGACAGCATGCAACAGACAGAAGGAGACTGATGAGACATGAAAACCAAATGTAACCTGTGAGTGTGAACTGGGCTCTTTTGCTAAAAAGGACATTATTGGGACGAATGGAAAAACCTCAATAGGGTCTGAGAGTGAGATGGTAATAATGCATAAACGATCATTTCCTGATTTCGATGGGCACACTGTGGTCATATAGGAGAATGTTTGTAAAACGCTACAGCATTTGGGAATGATGCAACATTAGGTTTCAAGTGATTTGGAGAAAAGTTCTTTATGTTGTACCTCCAATTTTTCCGTAAGTTTGTGTTTCAAAATAACAATAATAATAATAATAATAATAATAATCCATTGATAACTGTGCTCACTTCAGAGAAATTAAATAAAAATCTTGAGGGTTGAATACAAAAAACAAAACTAAATAAAAGCAAAATGGGCCAGGAATGGTGGCCTACGTCTGTAGTCCCAGTGCTTTGGGAGGCCAAGGCAGGAGGAATGCAAGGTCAGGAGTTTGAGACCAGCCTGGGCAATACGGTGAAATCGCATCTCTGCAAAAAATACAAAAATTAGCCGATGTGGTGGCATGTGCCAGTAGTCCCAGCTACTTGGGAGGCTGAGGCAGGAGAATCGCTTGAACCCAGCAGGTGGAGGTTGCGGTGAGCCAAGATCATACCACTGCACTCCAGCCTGGGCGAGAGTAAGACTTTGTCTCAAAAAAAAAAAAAAAAAAAAAAAGGCCGGGTGCGGTGGCTCATGCCTGTAATCCCAGCACTTTGGGAAGCCAAGGCGGGCAGATCACCTGAGGTCAGGAGTTCGAGACCAGCCTGGCCAACATGGTGAAACCCCGTCTCTATGAAAAATACAAAAATTAGCTGGGTATAGTGCATGCTTGTAGTCCCAGCTACGCAGGAGGCTGAGGCAGGAAAATCGCTTGAACCCAGGAGGCGGAGGTTGCAGTGAGCCAAGATTGTGCCATTGCACTCCAGCCTGGGTGACAACAGAGAAACTCCGTATCAAAAAAAAAAAAAAAAAAAAAAGAAAAGAAAAAAGCATTAAAAAAAGCACATACACATGCACACAAACATGTACACACCCAAGGAATGGCTTTGGTGACCTGCAGGGTGTGTGAAATTTTATTTTTGTTTGTTTTTGCCTGGAAGAGTGGCTCATTTTATGTTCTAATTTTGTTGTTGTTTTTTGGCAAGTAGAAATGACAAAAGGGTGGGAGAATTCCTCTTTATCTCTTTTTTTTTTTGAGACAGAGTCTCGCTCTGTCACCCAGGCTGGAGTGCAGTGGCGTGATCTTGGCTCACTGCAACCTCCATCTCCTGGGTTCAAGCGATTCTCCTGCCTCAGCCTCCCGAGTAGCTGGGACTACAGGCACGTGCTACCATGCCTGGCTAATTTTTTGTATTTTTAGTAGAGACGGGGTTTCACTGTGTTAGCCAGGATGGTCTAGATCTCCTGACCTCGTGATCTGCCTGCCTCCGCCTCCCAAAGTGCTGGGATTACAGGTGTGAGCCACCACGCCCGGTCTATCCCCTGTTTTTTTAGAAGGGATGCAAGGTTCTTAGAATGGGGGGAAAATTGAGAAGAAAGCCCGACAGAAAAAGACTTTGAAAGAGAATACGATCAGTGAGTGCCAGGTGCGGTGGCTCATGCCTGTAATCCCAGCACTTTGGGAGGCTGAGGCGGGCGGATCACCTGAGGTCAGGAGTTCGAGACCAGCCTGGGCAACATGGTGAAACCCCGTCTCTACTAAAAATACAAAATTAGCTGGGCGTGGTGGTGCATGCCTGTAATCCCAGCTACTTGGGAGGCTAATGCAGGAGAATCGCTTGAACTGGGGAAGCAGATGTTGCAGTGAGCCAAGATGGCGCCATCGCACTCCAGCCTGGGTGACGGAGTAAGACTTTGTCTCAAAAAAAAAAAAAAAAAAAAAAAATCAGTGAGAACTAGCAGAAAACAATGAGACTCAGGCTTGTGAATCTGGACAAAGCTTATCTTAGATGAGGCATCAGAATGCACAGTTGTCACACCTGTGAATGGAGACGCTAGGCCTGGAAGCTAGCGTGTAAGTGATAGAGGCAAAATGCACGATTACCTATACAAGCGAGGGCAGGTAACAAGATGGAATTTGCTGCCAGACACAGCCCCACTTTTATTAATGCCACCAACATTTACCGGTGGAATTATGGTGCCATGTGCATCAGGCACTATGCTGGGTGCTGGGGGAATAAGACAAGTTGTCTGCCATCACAGATGGTCACAGGAATAATAACCTCTCACTTGTTAAGTTCTTACTACATGCCAAGCAGCATTTCCCAAACTCATGTGGCCACACAACTGTTGTAACATCTCTTGGAAGTAGTTCGGCAAGAGGGATATTGGGCTTCATAGCAATTCATAAGGGATTATAGTTGACCACGAGTTTAGCTGAGCAAACCACAGTATGCTACAGCTGCTAAAAGAGCTCATGAAATCTTAGGCTGCATCAAAAACATACAAGATATGCTATGGTGTGCTTTCTGCAATTAAGACAACGCATTATATTCACTCCTGAGGATTCACTTTAACGATGACACTGACAAACCAAAGGGTATTTACAGGCAAAACACCTGGATGGTGAGGGATTATAGAGACTAAGACATTTGGGGGAACTAAGAACTGGGCCTGTTTGTCCTGATAAGTTCCAGGGTCTCAAGCCATAACCCTGGAGCCAAACAAAAGCGAAATGAGCCTTCCCATGAGGTAGGGGGCTGCCTAAATATCTTTGAAATCACTGTTTTTTTTTTTTTTTTTTGAGATGGATTCTCCCTCTGTCACCCAGGCTGGAGTGCAGTGGCACAATCTCGGCTCACTGTAACCTCCGCTTCCTGTGTTCAAGTGATTCTGCCTCAGCCTCCCGAGTGGCTGGGACTACAGGCACACGCCACCACGCCCGGCTAATTTTTGTATTTTTAGTAGAGACGGGGTTTCACTGTGTTAGCCAGGATGGTCTTGAACTCCTGACCTCAAGTGATCCACCCGCCTTGGCTTCCCAAAGCGCTGGGATTACAGGCGTGAGCCACCGCGCCCGGCCTGAAATCATTTTTAAGTCTGAGCTATGTGAAATGCCCAAAATGAGACTTAGGTATTCTAGGTACCTATGGTAGATTGTGGGCACTGTTTGCTGTCTTGATTAATAAAAACAAACGTGGACTGCTTTGTTTTCCATAGTCTCTACCTCTTGATATGAGAGGTGTGGTCATAGAGCACACTGCAGAAATTGTGTCACCCTCTGGGGAAGAGTCACAATACAGATGACTACTAAAGGTTCTGGGAAGTCAAGTCCTCTGGTAAAGAAAACCAGGCCGGGCACGACAGTCACTCACACCTGTAATCCCAGCATTTTGGGAGGCTGAAGCAGGAGGATCACTTGAGCTCAGGACTTTGACACCAGCTTGGGCAACAGAGTGAGACCCTGACTCTACAAGAAATAAAAAATTAGCTGGGCATGGTGGCATGTGTCTGTAATCCCAGCTATTCATAGGGAGGCTGAGGTGGGAGAATTGCTTGAGCCTGGGAGGTTGAGGCTGCAGTGAGCCATGATCACACCACTGTATTCCAGCCTGGGCAACAGAGAGATACCCTGTCTTAAAAAGAAAAAAGTTCACGGCCAGGCAAGGAGGTTCATGCCTGTAATCCCAGCACTTTGGGAGGCTGAGGCAGGCAGACTGTGAGGTCAAGAGATTGAGACCATCCTGGCCAACATGGTGAAACCCTGTCTCTACTAAAAAAACAAAAATTAGCTGGGTGTGGTGGCGTGTGTCTGTAGTCCCAGCTACTTGGGAGGCTGAGGCACAGGAGAATCGCTAGGACCCGGGAGGTGGAGGTTGCAGTGAGCCGAGATCGCACCACTACACTCCAGCCTGAGTGACAGAGCGAGACTCTGTCTCAAAAAAAAAAAAAAAGAAAAAGAAAAGAAAAAAATTAATTGAGCACAGCAACTCTCAAACATTTATCTATTTGTTTTCCTGGACTATTTTAAGGCATTGTATCCTGTGAAAACCCTCTGGGAAACACTGGACAAATGTCACAGGCCAAGGCCAAGGCAGGAAAGGACTTGTGATTTCCCTACTGTCATCAGAATGAGGGCCTCAGAGGGTGCTTGTGATGTACCAGCAGGACCCCATCTCGGTCACAGCATTAGACTGCCACAGGGAAGGGTTAAGCTACTAATATGCAGTTTGAAATCCAGAGCAAGAGTTTTGTTTTCTAAAGTGTTCCTAGTTAATGATGGCTTCTGTTCAGAAAAAGTGTTTCAAAGGAGCAAAGTTGTGCTTGTGTGTGTCAGGCAGGAAAAGTCTGGAAACCGTATATTTGTGTCTGACAGCTTGTTTTTGTTCTGTTACGGAAATTTTCGACAAAACAGAAGTGGAGCAACTAGAACAATGAACCTCATGTACCTGTGACCTACCTACCGTGAGTATCAGCATTTCACCAGTTGCGTTCCATCTATCTTCCCCTCCCCTGCACACATGCTTTTCTTTGGGAATGGGTTGGAATATTTTAAGGCAAATGAGAGACATCACATTCTTTCATTTGTAAATACTTCAACAAGCATTTCTTTTTCTTTTCTTTTTTTTTTTTTTTTGAGATGGAGTTTTGCTCTTGTTGCCTAGGCTGGAGTGCAATGGTGCGATCTTGGCTCACCGCAACCGCCACCTCCTGGGTTTTCAAGTGATTCTCCTGCCTCAGCCTCCCGAGTAGCTGGGATTACAGGTGCCCGCCACCACGCCCGGCTAATTTTTGTATTTTTAGTAGACACGGGGTTTCACCAGGTTGGCCAGGCTGGTCTTAAACTCCTGACCTCAGGTGATCCGCCCGCCTGGGCCTCTGAAAGTGATGGGATTACAGGCGTGAGCCATCGTGCTCCGCTTCAGCAAGCATTTCTAACAGATAAGGACTTATAAATAAAAACTATAATTTCTAAGTAATCCTCAACAAAATTAGTAGGAGGAAACTGGAGTCATATTGAAATATCTGATGGGCAGGTTGCCCTGTGACAAATTAGAAACACTAATTGCCAAATACCAATTCTCAGACGGTTTCAAAAAATCTAAAATTACTGTCAACAGTGAGAGGGGGTGGTCCACAATTGTAAAGAACCAAAACTGTGGACAGCTACATGCCTGCTATGAGCACCCCAGGCCACAGGCCTCAGGCTCCAGCCACTCAGGGCCTCTTGCTGGTCTTGAGAGCCACAGCAGGAGCAAAGCATGTGGCTCAGGGTGATTCAAAAGGTCTTCAAGTTGATGGAGGCTGCAAGTGTAAAGGGCACCTGCACCCCGGAGCTTGGGTACCCTTCCCTCAGAGTCAGTTACTCAGAACAGGCACAGCCTCAAATTCTGAGGGAAGAGCTTGAAACACACACACACACAAGCACATACGCATACATATTATATATACAAACTCGTCAAAATTCAATTCTACCAGGAGCGTGGGTGGCTCTCGTCTATAACCTCAGCAACTTGAGAGGCTGAGGCAGGAAGACTGCTTCAGGCCAGGAGTTCAAAACCAGCCTGGGCAACATAGCAAGACCCTATCTCTAAAAAAGCTAAAAACAGTATTAGGCAGGCGTAGTGGCACAGGCCTCTGAGCTACTTGGGAGGCCAAGACAGGAAAATCACTTGAGTCCAGGAGGTCAAGGCTACAGTAAGCTATTGTGTCGCTGCATTCCAGAGATCCTGTCTCTAAAAAATAATTTTTAAAATAAAAAAGTCAATTCCTATGATTTTGTGAGCATATGTAGTAAAAAACAGATTAGATGGTACATTTTAAAAACATCCTTAACTAGGCTGGGTGCGGTCGCCTGTAATCTCAGCACTTTGGGAGGCCAAGGCAGGCAGATCACCTGAGGTCAGGAGTTGAAGACCAGCAAACCCTGTCTCTACTAAAAATACAAAAAATAGCCAGGCGTGGTGGCATCCGTCTGTAATCCCAGCTACTCGGGAGGCTGAGGCAGGAGAATCGCTTGAACCTGGGAGGTGGGGAGGTGGTTACGATGAGCCCAGATCAAGCCACTGCACTCCAGCCTTGGTGACAAGAGCGAAACTCCGTCTCCAAAACAAAACACCTTAACTAAAAATATCCTTAACCAAAGCTATTTTAGACAAAGTCTAGCTGGGCGTGGTGGCTCACGCCTTTAATCCCAGCACTTTGGGAGGCCGAGGCAGGTGGATCACCTGAGGTCAGGAGTTCGAGACCAGCCTGGCCAACCTGGTGAAACCCCGTCTCTACTAAAAATACAAAAATTAGCTGGGTGTGGTGACGGGCGCCTGTAATCCCAGCTACTCGGGAAGCTGAGGCAGCAGAATCACTTGAACCCAGGAGACGGAGGTTGCAGTGAGCCGAGATCACGCAATTGCACTCCAGCCTGGGTGACAGAGTGAGATTCCATCTCAAAAAAAAAAAAAAAAAAAAAAAAAAAAAAAAGAAAGATAGAAAAAAGACAAAGTCTAAAGATGAAATCTGTAATGAGATTTTTTTTTTTTTTTTTTTTCCATAAAACATACTTTTCTTATGGGAGGGTTGGGGAGGGCTCTAGAAATTTACCACTAATATGTTAATAATTATGGAGGGAAGAGTTTCACTACAAAGAAAAAAAGATTCCATATAACTGTTACTCTGAGTCTGGAAGAACACTTCCAGAGTGGTGTTTTCACAGACAGAAAACCTGTGCTGCTGTGTGAACCAAAAGGCTAGCAAATATTTGTTAAAACCGCTATATGGCTGGGTAAGCATAGCAAAACAAACATGTGTTCATCTGTGCTCCCTCTGAAGATGCCAGGAAAGTAACACAAAAGGAATTACATACGTAAAAACACAAGGACAAAGAGAATGAGAGAGGAGAGGACAGTGGAAGCTGTCAAGGGCAGTCAAGTGGAAAGCTGTCAAGTGAAAATGTCAAGGGCAGACAGTAATCTTTTTTTTTTTTTTTTTGGAGACAGAGTCTCACTCTGTCACCCAGGTTGGAGTGCAAATGGCACGATCTCGGCGCACTGCAACCTCCGTCTGCCGGGTTCAAGCAATTCTCCTGCCTCAGCCTCCCGAGTAGCTGAGATTACAGGCATGTGCCACCACACCTGGCTAATTTTTTGTATTTTTTTTTTTTTTTTTAAGTAGAAACAGGGTTTCACTATGTTGCCCAGGCTGGTCTCGAACTCCTGAGCTCAGACAATCTGCCTGCCTTGGCCTCCTAAAGTCCTGGAATTGCGGGCATGAGCAACCGCACCCGGCCTAGGCAAACAGCAGTTTACTTTGTTGACCACAGAAAACTGTACTGAGTTGTCTGCAGCAAGGGTGGAAGCCCAGAGAGCCCCTGGGCCTCCCATCTTGCCCTGCCCTGCTCTGCCCATGTGGGGAGGGGAGCCAAGCTGCTCTACACTCAGGGACCGGTGGCACAGTTGAGACTGGGGGTGTGATATCAGGGTCAAGCCACAGGGGTCAAGGGATAGTCTGCCTATCAACTGGCTCTTCCCATCGTCCTGCCTGCAGCCAGGCAGGAGGCTGAGGAGTCCTCTGGGGGCAAGCTACCTTCCCACAGCTACTGAGCCTCTCCAGGCCAAAAGGCTTGTCCCCACATTCAGCGGCCATGTACCCTTTCAGTATGGCACTGCTAATGCGAAGGGACAGGTAAGGAGAGCCTGCCACATAAATGACAGATCCCCAAACAAACACAAGAGTCCCGAGGAAACAGCATAGAAAACGGAGTCTGTCTTTTATTTGAGACAGAGTCTCACTCTGTTGCCCAGGCTGGAATGCCAGTGGCGTGATCATGGCTCGCTGCAGCGTCGACCTCCCAGGCTCAGGTGACCCTCCCGCCTCAGCTTCCTGAGTAGCTAGGACTAAAGGTGCGCACCACTACGCCCGGCTAATTCTTGATTTCTTTGTAAAGATGGTGGTCTTGCTATGTTGCCCAGGCTGGTCTCGAACTCGGCCTCACGTGATCCTCCCGCCTCAGCTTCCTGAGTAGCTGGGACTAAAGGTGCACACCACCACGCCCGGCTAATTCTTGGTTTCTTTGTAAAGATGGTGGTCTTGCTATGTTGCCCAGGCTGGTCTCGAACTCAGCCTCACGTGATCCTCCCACCTCAGCATCCCAAAGTGTTGAGATTACAGGCATTGGCCACCGCACCCAGCTGAAAAAGGAGTCTTTTGAGAGAACCGTAACTCATGTACTCAGGGAACAGTAAGATACTGCACTCATATGACAAGGTTAAGAGAAAGGGAACACTGACAGAATAAGAAGGAACGCTGACTCCAAACATGCGACAGCTTCAATACAAGGGACTGGACTGGAGGAGGCACGGAAGAGCTTGAGACAGAACACCCAAGGGAGGCAGCAGCGGGGAAGGTGGCCCCTGCTGGCCGCACCACCAAGGCAGGCTTCCAGAATGCATCATGCATGCGCTGGAGCCTACAGGACAAGCTGGGATTTGTGGAGCCCAGAGGAACTGTTGGAGGAAAAGCCTTAGGAAAGAGAGCAGGAACACTGCCACTGGAGGGCAGAGCCTGAGTGGAAAACGCAGTCAGCTTTGAAGAAAGATCCCGATGAGCCTCAGAGACCAGAATGTGATTCAGGGTGATGCAGCATGTTTGTGGTTTCTGTAGGGAAATGTGTTCCACCTTGTGACTGGGATAGAAAAGCACATTTCATCTCTACCCTGTATTTCCTGCCAAGTCAGACCTTGGTTTTGATTCCAGGGTGACCCTGACCAGGGGAGCTGCCAAAGGGCTGCAGGGCCTGCTTTTATGAACAGATAGAGACCCTTTTGGCCCCTTCCATCATTATGTGCTGACACTGAGCACATAAAGGAGGCCACGAGGAAATGCTGGAGAACATTCTGCTTACAGTTTAGGAACGAGGGCAAATCTCATCTTGCTTAGCAGCTCATCCTCCTGGAGCATGACCAGGGCCACGGGGTACATCTGATCAAAGTCGAAATTAAATTGCACGCCGGCCGGAGGGTCACGAAGGAAATTCCTCTTGTCCTTTGATTAAAAAAAGAAAAAAACACAGGGTATTCCACAAAATGCAATTAATATATAACAATTTTTTTTTTTTTTTTTTGGAGACGGGCTGTCACCCAGGCTAGAGTGCAGTGGCGCAATCTCGGCTCACTGCAACCTCTACCTCCTGGGTTCAAGCGATTCTCCTGTCTCAGCCTCCCGAGTAGCTGGGATTATAGGCACCCGCCACTGCGCCTGGCTAATTTTTGTATTTTTAGTAGAGATGGGGTTTCACCATCTTGGCCAGGCTGGTCTCGAACTCCTGACCTCGTGATCCACCTGCCTCGGCTTCCCAAAGTGCTGGGATTACAGGGGTGAGCCAACGCGCCCACTCTTTTTTTTTTTAATTTTATTTTTGTTTTGAGATGGAGTCTTGCTCTGTCGCCCAGGCTATAGTGCAGTGGTGCAATCTCAGCTCACTGCAACCTCTGCCCCCTGGGTTCAAGCAATTCTCCTGCCTCAGACTCCCGAGTAGCTGGGATTACAGGCGTGTGCTAGCACGCCTGGCTAATTTTTGTTTTTTTACTAGAGATGGGGTTTCGCCATGCTGGCCAGGCTGGTTTCGAACTCCTGACCTCAAGTGATCCACCCACCTCGGCCTCCCAAAGTGCTGGGATTACAGGTGTGAGCCACTGCACTTGGCCTACTACATAACAATTTATCATAGACTGGAGAAGTATTATATTCTTTCTTTATTTTGAGACAGTCTTGCTCTGTTGACCAGCAGGAGTGCAGTGAGACTCTCAAAAAAAAAAAAAAACAACAACAAAAATAGAAGCGGGCAGGGTGTAGTCGCTCATGGCTATAATCCAGCACGTTGGGAAGTTGGGCAAGAGGATCGCTTGAGGCCAGGAGTTCGAGACCAGCCTGGCAAACATAGTGAGAACCCATCTCTACAAAAAATTTCAAAAATTAGCTGGGCATGGTGGCTTACGCCTATTGTCCCAGATACTTGGAAGGCTAAGGCCAGAGGACCACTTGAGCCCAGTTCGAGGTTGCATTGAGCCATAATTATGCCACTGTACTCTATCCTGGATGACCAATTGAGACTCTGTCTCTTAAAACAAAAACAAAACCAAACAAAAAAAATTAAATTAAAAATTTTGGCAGGGCATGGTGGCTCACACCTGTAATCCCAGCACTTTGGGAGGCCAAGGCAGATGGAGTGCTTGAGGTCAGGAGCTCGAGACCAGCCTGGCCAACATGGTGAAACCCTGTCTCTACTGAAAACACAAAAATTAGGCTGAGTGTGGTAGCTCACGCCTATAATCCCAGCACTTTGGGAGGCTGAGGTGAGGGTGGATCACGAGATCAGGAGTTCGAGACCAGTCTGGCTAACGTGGTGAAACCCCGTCTCTACTCAAAATACAAAAATTAGCAGGGCGTGGTGGCAGGCACCTGTAATACCAGCTACTTGGGAGGCTGAGGCAAGAGAATCGCTTGAACCTGGGAGAAGAAGGTTGCAGTGAGCCGAGATCGTGCCACTGCGCTCCAGGCTGGGTGACAGAGCGAGACTTTGTCTCAAAAAAAAAAAAAAAAAAAAAAAAACACACACACACACAAATTAGCTGGGCATGGTGGCGCACGCCTGTAGTCCCAGCTACTCAGGAGGCTGAGGCAGGAGAATCATTTGAACCTGGGTGGTGGAGGTTGCAGTGAGCCAAGATTGCACCACTACACTCCAGCCTGGGTGACAGAGCAAGACTCCATCTCAAAAAAAAAAAAAAAAAAAAAAATTTATGTGTACATTTTGTTAATGTACACATCATATGTTAATGTGTACATTCCTAACATCTCAAAATATTTTAAAAACTGTATAGAAAAATAAATTCTACTAAAGTCATGTCAACAGAGATATATCATGACAGGAAGAAAGTATGTTCTATCTGGGGTACCAGAAGATACTTACAGCTGATAAGGCCAAAATTTGTTGTTGAATTGTTTCTTCATCGTTAGTGTCAACCCATGGGGGCACAGCTGCTTCTATACAGTTTTTAATGGCAAAGAAGAAAAGAGAAAAAAATAGGTCATGATGGTTACACTGCAGTCTATGGTTTCAAAGCATGAAAGTTTCTTCATGACCACTAAAAGTAGCAATTTACCAATAAGTTCCAAATATGAACATTAACCCTCATAACCAGACTTATTATTATGAGTTGTATGCACATATGCATTTGGTTAAAAAAAAAAACTCTACTTGAGGCCAGGCATGGTGGCTCACACCTGTAATCCCAGCACTTTGGGAGGCCGAGGTGGGTGGATTGCTCGAGCCCAGGAGTTGCAGACCAGCTTGGGCAACATGACGAAACCCTGTCTCTACAAAAAAATACAAAAGTTAGCCAGATGTTGTGGTGCGTGCCTGTAGTCCCAGCTACTCGGGAGGCTGAGGTGGGAGGATCACCTGAACCCAGGAGTCGAGGCTGTAGTGAGCTGTGATTCCACCATTGCATTTCAGCCTGGTTGACAGAGTTGAGACCCTGTCTCAGAAGAAAAACAAAAACCAAAAAACTCTACTTAAATGATACAGTGGAGAAACTGGACCACACCTTAATCAGGTGATCAAAATCAACAATGAGGGAGAGATGAACATCATGGCCCTCCAGATGTGGTATCTTGAGGAGGACATCATCACCTATGTAGTATTCTGGCTAAAAATGGACAATCTGAGTCTAGTTATGAGGAAATATCAGATAAAGCCTGAATGAGGAAGAATCTATTAAAAAAAGGAAGAGAAGTATTCTTCAAAAACATTAATATCATGAAAGACAAAGAAAGGTTGTTGGAATGTTCCTGATTAAAGAAGGCTAAGAGACATACAATACCTTATCCTCAACTGGATCCTATACTGAGGGGGACAAGTTTTATAAAGGACATCACTGGATCAGCTAACAAAATTAACTCATGAACAGTAAAGTATTGCATCAAGATGAAATTTCCTAATGCTGTTAACTATACTATGATTATGAAAGAGAATATCCCTAATTCTTAGGAAATGTGTATTGAACATTTGTGTACACACAAGGAAAAAAGGGCACACACAGAGACAGCAAGAGCTGGAGAGAGGGTGTGAATAAGGCAAACAGAATAAAACTAGAGCAATTTAGGTACTGGTATATGGGTGTTCTCTGTACTATTTTTATTCTTGCTACTCTTCTGTAAATTAAAATTTTTTCCAAATAGAAAAATTTTTAGAAAGTTACTTAAAAAAATGAAAGAAAAATGGGTAAGTATATTTCCGGAGTAAAAAAAAAAGAAAGTTACTGTACTTGATTCATGATAAAAGGTGATGTTGTAAGACAGGTGATTAGGAATAAGAAGAGGGTTTTCAGGAGCTAAAAAAAAAAAAAGAAAGAAATGGACAAGTTGGAGGCAGTAAACAATAGGGCTGGAATCAAATCCTCAATGAGCCGTTAGAAGCTAAATTCTGGGAATGCCAAGATCTAGCCCACATTTTTCTGGGGCTCACAAGACAGAGGTGATTAGAATCCAGCACTGTAAGTGCCGTGCCAGGTGACAAATGACAACCCTCTGGAAAGGCGAGAACTACAAGATTTTCTGGTGACCTGGGAGCCCAATCTTGGACTAGGAAGAGGAGGTCAGTGGTGGATGGGGGTGGGGGTGTTTAGAGTGGAAACAAAAACAATGGCAAGCTCGTCTGAAGATCTCTCCCATGTAAGCAGCACGGAGCAGCTAGAGAGCAGAGTGAAGGCTGCAGATCTGCGTGATCGGCACAGAAGATACACAGGCAGGGGGCCCTTAATAGCCTCATTCAGCAACCCACAGCGGCAAGATTAGGATGGGAAGCAGAAGTCACAAAAATGTGGACTAATTCATAAGCCACTCAATCACTCCTGCTGCCTTAACACTAGATTCTAGCCCTACTGGTCTTGCAACACAAAGTGAAAAGGCAAACCTTGCAAAACGCATGGTGCTTCACAAAGTCAAAGTAAAGTGACATGGGATAGCTGCCTGCGTCACCACAAAACAAACAATAAGGAGGACCTGGCAGTCAGGGCACCTATGCCTGAAGGAAACACAAGGCTAGTGACCCAGCAAGTGCTTTAAAAGAGAATGATTTGATCCCAGCTACTCGGGAGGCTGAAACAGGAGAATTGCTTGAACCCGGGGGGCAGAGGTTGCAGTGAGCTGAGAAGGTGCCACTACATTCCAGCCTGGGCAACAGAGAGACTCCGTTTCAAAAAAAAAAAAAAAGAGAGAGAATGATTTGAAAACCAAAGGGGCAATTAAGGCAGGCCCTTGGAGAGCAAATGCTTTGCTGTCCTGGAATATTTTGGCAGAAATAGTCCCTTTACTATTATGCTCTGAGTCAGAGGGAAGAGATATCATATCATGAGCCCATTGAGAGAAAAGTTACATGCGTGTGTGGATGGACACAGGGATGGATGGGCAGATGAGCACACGCTTCATTCTTTGGCTTATCCCAAGCCAGCAAATGGTGGCAATTACAATCCAAATTCTATTAATGATAAGATAATCTAAACATATTTGCACATTTTAAAGAAAAAATTAGGATAAAGCCCCCAAAACATTTTTTCTCGCACACTTTAGTCTCCATTCCAATTCTCTTCACCTTGGGTAGTCTCTCCTGGTGCTATTTATGCTCAGATAATGAGGCCCTCCTAAGATACTTGTATGAGGAGATGCTCCCCACCCCGAGTTCCTGAAATTATTCTTTGTAGAGTGACCAAAACCTCTTGGTTCTCCAACTCCAAGGACACTTCTTAGTTCTCTTCTCTCTAGGCCAGTTTCCTTATCTGGAAAACGGACGTAACAGTAAGTACTTCATAGAGTTACTGTGATTATGAAGTGAAGAAATGCATGGAACACATTTCCAAGGTGGCCTTCTCATGGTCATTGTAAGTGGACCTCTTGGCCCTGCCTCCCGTGGCTGACTGCTCTCCTGGAAACTCTCCCCTCTCTGGGTTTCTGCTACTTCTCTCTCCTAGTTGCCCACTCTCTTGGGTAAATGGGCACTGTTTTTCTTTTTTGAGATGGAGTCTTGCTCTGTTGCCCAGGCTGGAGTGCAGTGGTATGATCTTGGCTCGCTGTAACCTCTGCCTCCTGGGTTCAAGTGATTCTCCTGCCTCAGCCTCCCAAGGAGCTGGGATTACACGCGCATGCCACTAGGCCCAGCTAATTTTTGTATTTGGTTTTGAAGGCAAATTTCAGTTTCATCACTTACCAGCTGAGCGACCTTCCGCAAATTACTTACCCTTGCTGACTGCATCTTTATTATTTATTTACTGAGACAGAGTCTCGCTCTATCACCCAGGCTGGAGTGTAGCGGCACAATCTTGGTTCACTGCAACCTCCGTCTCCCAGGTTCAAGCAATTCTTGCACCTCAGCCACCCAGACAGCTGGGATTACAGGTGTGTGCCTCCACGCCTGGCTAATTTTTGCATTTTTAGTAGAGATGGGGTTTCGCCATGTTGGCCAGGCTGGTCTCGAACTCCTGGCCTCAAGTGATCTGCCCACCTCAGCCTCCCAAAGTGCTGGGATTACAGGCATGAAGCTACCACGCCTGGCCCTGACTGCACCTTGAAATGAGATGTTATATATAAAATGCCTGCTGCTCAGCAGGCACTCAGTGATGTCAATTCCTTCCCCTCCTCCCCTCCCTAAACACTGTGGAGCTTCTGCTCATCTCCCTTCATGCTTGACACACTTCCCATAGAGGAGCTCATCTACTCTCATGATTTTTATGTGACTTGATAATAATCTGTATCACTAGATTGAATTCTGCTTCATGCTTCAAACAGGAATAAACTGCAGGAGCCTGCTTATTTAATTCAGAGCCACACTGAGCAAAAGAACTTTCTGCAACGACAAAAATGTTCTATATCTGCATTGTCCAGTGCAGAAGCCATTAGCCATATGTAGTTATTGAGGACCTGAAACGTGGCTGATGCAAAAAAAGAAGGAAATTTTCCCCAGATAAAGCACTTGCGTTCCCTTTCCTGTCTTTCTACATGTTCCTATCTCTGGGATGTCTAAATCACTTCAAAACTGAAGTTGCCTCCAAACCTTCCACCCCCACGCCCTCATAGTTCCTATCTCAGAGGCATCAGCTCCTACAGCAAGTCCCCAAGCCAGGATCACTTTTGCTGCTTCCAAATAATCACTAAGTGATGCTAACTTGTATACCTCACTTGTCTAAAAGAGTTGCCTCATGCTTTTGAGTTTACCTAGGTGCAAGAATGCCTGATGGAAATTCACCATGGGATTAACTGTGGCACAACTCGAACTGAATTGTTTTCTACTACTTTCTTTTTTTGAGACAGGATCTCACTCTGTAGTCCAGGCTGGAGTACGGTGGCATGATTATAGCTCACTGCAGCCTCAAACTCCCAAGCTCAAGTGATCCTCCTGCCTCAATCTCCCAAGTAGCTGGGACTACAGGTGTGCACCACCACACCCATCCGGCTAATTTATTTTTTTGTGGAGATAGGGTCTCACTATGTTGCCCAGGCTGGTCTCGAACTTCAGGCTCAAGTGATCCTCCCGCCTTGGCCTGCCAAAGTGTTGGGATTACAGTTATACTACTTTTGCCAAATCTAAAGACACGAGGCTGGTTTTGTGTTTGGGTGCTACCAAATGGTAAGAGTAGGCATACTGAGGCCTTATAACTTCAAACATTTAAAGAGGCATCTGTCAGGAGTAACGTATTGAGTACGTTCTCCAAACACCCATGACTCTTTACGGCCCTCTGTTACTGCAGGTGCAGTCACTCGCCTCCCTGGGAAGCTCTTCCATTTTTTCTCCTGAAGAGAGCGGGAAGGGAGCCACCACTTGCTAAATGCCTGTCATGTGCATACTGTGTGCTGTGCTGGGCATGTGGTAGAAAGTCAGAACTGAGGCCAGGTGCGGTGGCTCATGCCTAAAATCTCAGCACTTTGGGAGGTTAAAGCGGGTGGATCATGAGGTCAGGAGTTCGAGACCAGCCTGCCAACATGGTAAAACCCCGTTTCTACTAAAAATTTAAAAAAATAAAAAAATAAAATAGCTGGGCGTGGTGGCTTGCGCCTGTAATCCCAGCTACACAGAATTGCTTGACCCCGGGAGGCAGAGGTTGCAGTGAGCTGAGATCACGCCATTGCACTCCAGCCTGGGTGACAGAGCAAGATTCCGTCTTGGTGGGGGAAAAAAAGAGAAAGTCAGAACTGAAAGCTTACTTGCCTCTTTCACAGCCAGCTCCCCAGTGGGGCCGGCACTGGCAGCCCTCACCCAGAAACAATCTAGTCCCTTCCTTTAAATCATGGAAGTTTATGGGTTTGTCTATCTCACTAGTCTTTGTGCTACCCAAAAGATGGGGCCGTTGCATATGCATTTTTGTGTTCTCAGACCCTCAGTGTGGTATCTAGCACATAACAGGTGCTCAGTAAAACTTGGTAGGTTAATTAAGACAAACCTATACCATACCTGACTTCTTTGTATGTTGCTCTTCAACAAATTTTTTCTGTTCCTTCTGAAAATCTCCTATAATTGTCTGTTAAAAAAAATATATAGTCAAATTAAATAGCAATATATCTAAGGTTTAATTGATGACTTCCTTAGTTCAAATATTTACCAACATAAATGAAATGCTACAGGCCCATTGCAAAAAACAAACTCACTCCTTAGAGTCTTAAAAGGGTTGTTCCTAATGGGCTAGGACCTTAGTCGCATGATGCAAAGGCAGAAATATATCCTCAAACAGTTATAAAGTTAAACTCACAACATGAAAAGTTGGCCAGGCATGGTGGCTCATGCCTGTAGTCCCAGCACTTTGGGAGGGCGAGGCAGGTGGATCACTTGAGGCCAGGAGTTCGAGACCAGCTTGGCCAACATGGTGAAACCCCGTCTATACTAAAAATACAAAAATTAGCCGGGTGTGGTAGCGCATGTCTGTAATCCCAGCTACTTGGGAGGTTGAGGCAGAAGAGTTGCATGAACCCAGGAGGCAGAAGTTGCAGTGAGTTGAGATCGCACCACCACACTCCAGCCTGGGTGACAGAGCAAGACTCCATCTCAAAACAAACAAACAAACAACATGAAAAGTTTAGTATAACCCCCAAGTATCAATGTATTGATTGTAATATATTAAAATAAAAACAGCTATTTAAATCAAGTACTGTAATTTATATGATACTTACTTGTTATACAAAGAGAGGAAAAAGCCAAAAATCTCAACAATTAACATTTTTATCAGAATATGATATTCTACTTAGGTTAAAAAATGTTCATAAGAAGAAGAAACAATCAAGAGGAAACAATGAATTTCATACATTTCTACTTCCAAAAGATAATTGAAGGTACCTTGTCAATGATGCCATCTATTTTTCCTTCTTCTACGGATTTCTTTATTGTTTGTGCTGTTTCAGCAACTGATTCAGTTATCTTTTTTGTGGCAGCAGATGCAAAGTTAAATAAATAGTCTGTAAAGAATAAAAAGAATCTGTGGTTATTATGTTTGAGATTTTTCCCTTAAAGAGATCTTATGAGAATCTAAAGCATTAGGGCATGTTCCTTGTTCATAAGGACCTGAAACAAGGAATGAGAAGCACTGACAGTGTTGAAAAGCACCACTTTCTTGGTGGACTGGCCAACTATACTGGGCCTTTCATTCGTCTCTTTTTTTTTTTTTTTTTTTTTGAGACAGTCTTGCCCTATCACCCAGGCTGGAATGCAGTGGTGCAATCTCAGCTCACTGCAACCTCTGCCTCCTAGGTTCAAGCGATTCTCCTGCCTCAGCCTCTTGAGTACCTGGGATTACAGACGCCTGCCACCATGCCCGGCTAATTTTTTTGGTATTTTTAGTAGAGACAGGGTTTCACCATGTTGGTCAGGCTGGTCTCGAACTCCTGGCCTCAAATGATCTGCCTGCCTCAGCCTCCCAAAGTGCTGGGATTACAGGCGTGCACCACCGCGCCCGGCCTCATTCATCTCTTTCAAAGACCCTTAGCATACTCTTCCCAGTAGCTGCTTCAAAATTTTCTTGCTCAAGTCTCTGGTTCTAATTTATCTCAGTAAATAATCTACCCTCCTACTTTGCCAGTAAGAACAAGCCTCCTTTATACTTTCCTTCCTTTCTAGATCTCATGTATGCCATCTTTATTTTCTCCTCCTTCCCTCCTGTTCAAAGAAAAAATGCCCCTCCTTTCTCAAATTAACATGTCCCATGATAAATCTGGGGGAATTTTAAATAAGAAATAGAAATCTTGGCAAGCCCTAGTAGAAACAGAAATCTTTTTTTTTTTTTTTTTTTTTTTTTTTTGAGATGAAGTCTCACTCTGTCACCCAGGCTGGAGTGCAGTGGCGTGGTCTCAGATCTCAGTTCACTGCAACCTCCACCTCCCAGGTTTAAGTGATTCTCATGCCTCAGCCCTGCAAGTAGCTGGGATTACAGGTGACCGCCACCACACCCGGCTAATTTTTGTATTTTTAGTAGAGATGGGGTTTCACCATGTTGGCCAGGCTGGTCTCAAACTCCTGACCTCAGGTGATCTGCCCACCTCGGCCTCCCAAAGTGCTGGGATTACAGGCGTGAGCCACCGAGCCTGGACTAGAAATCATTCTTAATAATAATGAGCAAATAAGTAAAACAAGCTTAAAAGTGGAACCCACAAAACTTCCAGTTTTTACAAAACAAAACCACAGAATTAGCTTTCTGGAAGACCTGAAAAGACATATGTGTCAAGGTTCTATTGCACTATAAGGGCTCGCTTGTTGTAATCCCAGCACTTTGGGAGGCCGAGGTGGGCAGATCAGGAGTTTGAGACCAGCCTGACCAACATGGTGAAACCCCGTCTCTACTAAAAATACAAAAAAATTAGCTGGGCATGGTGGCGTGTGCCTGTAATCCCAGCTACTTGGGAGGCTGAGGCAGGAGAATCGCTTGAACCCAGGAGGCAGAGACTGCAGTGAGCCGAGATTGCGCCACTGCACTCCAGCCTGGGCAACACAGCGAAACTCCGTCACAACCAAAAAAAAAAAAAAAAAAAAAAAGGGCTAATTTGTAGACAAGTATCATTTCAAAGTCCACATCCTACAGAATCCAGGCTGCTGAAAGAGACTTGAGGCAGGTCTTGAAGCTGGACCTGCTGGGGGATGCTCCCAGGCAATTGATGTCCTCCTCTCATGAGAAATAGCTGGCACATTAGGGCAGTCTTGCCTCTCTTACTTATACCTGTTGAAGGGGCAGGCAGATGGAGAAGGTCCCATAAGAATGGCAAAGGGAGCTCTGCACAACAGATTCCATCCTCATTCTGTGGGTGGTATTACTTACAGGAAACCAGCAGACTGTATAGGTGTCTGGGAGCCAGTAATATTATCATTCCATCTGAATGATCCTTTCATCAGCTTCCCATTTAACAATCTACTTCCTCCCATTGTGTCTGGTAGTGTTTATCTGTCAACCCCAACAAAACACCCCTAGGACATACCACAGGAAGCTACTTGCTACTTATCTCTGGTCTAGTTCTCATCTTTCTCCTTCTTCCCAGTCTACAGTCATATGATCACATGGAAATTCTTCACTACCTCCAAGGAGGCCTCCTTGGTTTGAAACATTTTTGTCTGCTCTCTCTTTATCTGGCTAACTCTCCATATGCTGTGGGTCTCCACTTAAATATCACTTCTCCTTAGGAAATATTCCCTTGACTACAATGGATGTCCTGAGATGTGTTCCCTCCGTACATCCCGTGTTTTGAAGACTGTTGCCTGATCAACAATCTTCAAAACACTCTACCGATTAGTTGGTGAATGTCTTCTCAGCCAGACTGAAAGCCCATGCTGAGCCCCATGAGTGCAGGGACCTGGGCTGTCTGATACCCCACTGTATCCCCAGCGGATGACCAGTGACCAGTACGTACTTGTTGAATGGATGAATGGGGAGTGACAGAACAAATGCGAGCTTGAGTGAAATCACTCGTTTCTCTTTAGTTATGACTACTCTACTTGTACAGAGTGGTATGATAAAATGGGTAGACAGCCACACTAGTTCGTAAAACTGTTGCAGGCCAGGTCTCACTAACATAGGCCTTCATCACAACTGTTTCAGTACTGACTGAGTGGGTAAGTTAAACATTAAAAGCCAGTGATCGGGCCGGGCGCGGTGGCTCACGCCTGTAATCCCAGCACTTTGGGAGGCCAAGGCAGACAGATCACGAGGTCAGGAGATCGAGACCATCCTGGCTAACACGGTGAAACCCCATCTCTACTAAAAATACAAAACATTAGCTGGGCGCCTGGGCGACACAGCGAGACTCCGTCTCAAAAAAAAAAAAAAAAAAAGCCAGTGACCTTATGCAAAGGCTGGAATGTAACAAAAGCTCAAGAGTTTTGCCTAGGCCTTTCTTGAACCTTAAAGCATGACTAAACTATTTCACTACTGAAAACATATGAAAGAGTTCTAATCAGTTGGCTCACAGAAAAATAAAAGTGCTTAAATACTTTAACAGAAAAAAAGAAAGACTAGTCAAATGCTTTTTCAAGTTTATGTGACTTAAGTAAAATCTTCAATAAATAAGCTAGCTTTAAAAATTACTGGTAAAATAATATTAGAAATGTCTTCAGAGTTGCCAGCATATATTTTTGTTTGCATTTATTGATCAAGCAATTTCATACTTATCTCTGCCAAATACTGTAAGGTATCAAAATTTGGCATAGAGGCTACAAAACGATAACTCAGCCCAAAACAGAGTGATCTTCGCTTGTGTGATTTTTTTTTTTTTTTTTTTTTTGAGACAGAGTTTCGCTCTTGTCGCCCAGGCTGAAGTGCAATGGCACAATCTCGGCTCACTGCAACCTTTGCCTCCTGAGTTCAAGAGATTTTCCTGCCTCAGCCTCCTGAGTGGCTGGGATTACAGGTGTCTGCCACCATGCCCGGCTAATTTTTGTATTTTTAGTGGAGACAGGGTTTCACCATGTTGGCCAGGCTAGTCTTGGACTCCTGACCTCAGATGTTTCGCCTGCCTCAGCCTCCCAAAGTGCTGGGATTACAGGTGTTAGCCACCACGCCCGGCTGCTTGTATAACTTTAACAAATAAAACACTGATATTGGTTTAATGAAGATAGCTACATCTTGAATTATTTAGTAAAATACCCTAACTTCTGATCTTGTGGCCTTAGGCAGTCTAGTCCACAGACATAAAGGAAGTTTGTTTTGGGAAAGGACAGTTATCATCTTTGTTTCAAAGCTAAACTATAAACTAAGTTAATGAACAAGAATAGCTTGGAGGTTAGAAGCAAGACGGAGTCAGTTACAGCAGATCACTTTCACTGTCTCAGTTATAATTTTGCAATGGTGGTCTCATAACTTTCAATGATGACTATTGCAGTTTTCATAAATAATCTAGGTAAATGATTAAAATAAATAATTAGATAAATGTAATGGGATAAATACTCGTAAACAAATGTCATAATTTTGAATCTAAAGTTATATTAAATTAAACAACAGATATTTCATTATTTGGGTATTTTCCAATAAAAATATATTGTGTCCTTTTTAAAGGGTAACTAATTTTTGTCTAACTGAAAGCTTATTTAAAGGTTATACATAAAACATGGTAAAAGAAACCAGGAAATAAGAGAGATATAAAGAAAGTTATAAAAATAAAGAGAATTTTAAAGATTACAGGTAAAATATCTTCAAAATGTAAACATTTGGTCTGAATTATGCAGGTCAAATATTAAGTTTGCTAAATGCTTTGCGTCATAAACTGCGTCTTTGACTTAAACACTGTTTGATTTATTTTGGAGCATTAGATTCTAGAAAAGGCCTGGAGACATGTGAAATTAGCCATGCCCCCTAGCTATGCAAAAAGGTATTAAAGAAAAGAGATTTTATATAAGAAAGGATCTTGTATGCCAAATTCTTGTCCTAAAGTAAAGTAACTGGATGTTTAAAAAGAGGGATGTTTAGGACAAGTCAGAAAGTCAAGGTATGTCATAGCTTGTCTGTGTAAGTCGTGAAATTTATGAAAGGGAATTTATGCAACAAATATTGTACAATTTAAAGGTGATTAGGTCTCTTAAATGCTTTATAAAATGCCACTATGACTCTCAGCTGTACAACTTGCCTGCTTTACAACTAGATAAGGTCTGAAACACATGGAGTTAGATGCTGGAATAAGTTAGACCTTATCCACACTTCTGTCTAGGTCTTAGGCTCCACACCTAGTACATAAAATCCCAAACTTACCAAGGTTTTCACCAAAAGTAAAGGTTGCTGAGTTAACAACAGTGTAACATGTATTTAAGACTACCGAAGAAACAGATTTGTTTGTTTGTTTGTTTTTCTTTTTCTGAGACGGAGTTTCGCTCTTTCGCCCAGGCTGGAGTGCAATGGTGCGATCTTGGCTCACTGCAACCCCCACCTTCCAGTTTCAAGCGATTCTCCTGCCTCAGCCTCCCGAGTAGCTGGGATTATAGGCACCTGCCACCACGCCCAGTTAATTTTTGTATTTTTAGTAGAGACGGGGTTTTACCATGTTGGTCAGGCTGGTCTCGAACTCCTGACCTCGTGATCTGCCCACCTTGGCCTCCCAAAGTGCTGGGATTACAGGTGTGAGCCACCGTGCCCGGCCTGAAGAAACAGTTTTACATGGAAAAGTAAAATATGCTTTTGGTAAAAAGCATATTTACAAGGAAAGTAAAATATGCTTTTGGTAAAAAGATTATAAGGAGGCATGAGAATGTGGATTTTTGCCTAGATTAAAAGGTTAAAGGACTGTTCTAAGTCGGATAAAATAAAGATGAAGGTTTAAGCAAGTTGTGGAAGGTTGATTGTAAAGGAAATTCTGTGTGTAAACATACTGGCTAAAGTTAAAAGGGTATCATCCAGTTTTTCTGTAAACTGAGTATTAAAATATTCTGCAAATTGAGTATTAAAATAAAGCACATAGGCCTGTAATCCCAGCACTTTGGGAGGCCAAGGTGGACAGATCACAAGGTCAGGAGTTCAAGACCAGCCTGGCCAACATTGTGAAACCCCGTCTCTACTAAAGATACAAAAATTAGCTGGGCATGGTGGCACATGTCTGTAGTTCCAGCTACTTGGGAGGCTGAGACAGGAGAATTACTTGAACCCAGGAGGCAGAGGTTGCAGTGAGTCGAGATCACACCATTGCACTCCAGCCTGGGTGACAAAGCGAGACTCCATCTCTAAAAAAAAAAAAAAAAAAATCAATAAAATCAATAAAATAAAAGCATAACAGGTTTCTCTGAAAGCACTAACCTGCTCTTCAACGAAAATTATAAAAGGTTATAAAAGGTCTATAAAAATCTTACCTTATGTCAAACATTAAAATTGGGTCAATATTATCTATGAGGTTTTAGTAAGAATTGGGTTTAACATTAATAGTACACTAACGTAAAGGTGAAATTTGGCTTATTTAGTACCAAAAACCATACAGGAAGCATTGGCAAATATAAAATGGGGTTTGGCTTTCTTTGGGCCATATATGTATAAATATGTTATTGGTATGTGTTCCAAAATCATGTGAAACTTCTATAATTCTGATATATCAGTGTACGTTATCAGTAATAATTATAATTATGTTAAATTATTGTGTGCCACAGAGGTAACAGATTTTGTCAATTGTGTCTTTTTTTTTTTTTTTTGAGATAGATGCTCACTCTCTTGCCCAGGCTAAAGTGCGATCTTGGCTCACTGCAACCTCCGCCTCCCGGGTTCAAGCAATTCTCCTGCCTCAGCCTCCCGAGTAGCTGGGATTACAGGTGCGCACCACCATGCCTGGCTAAATTTTTGTATTTTTAGTAGAGACGGGGTTTCACTGTGTTGCCTGGGGTGGTCACGAACTCCCCAGCTCAGGCAATCCACACACCTCAGCCTCCCAAAGTGCTAGGATTACAGGCGTGAGCCACTGTGCCCAGCCTCAATTGTGTCTTTATGGCTACCTGAAAACTTTTTGCCATCCATAAACAATTGTTGTCTTGTTTTGGTCCTCTTTATTTAGTTTTTTTTTTTTTTTTTTTGAGGTGCAGTCTCACTCTGTTGCCCAGGCTGGGGTGCAACGGCATGATCTTTGCTCACTGAAACCTCCACCTCCCGGGTTCAAGTGATTCTCCCGCCTCAGCCTCCCGAGTAGCTGGGATTACAGGCACCTGCCATCTTGCCTAATTTTGTTTGTATTTTTGTAGAGATGGGGTTTCACCATGTTGGCCAGGGTGGTCTTGAACTCCTGACCTCAGGTGATCCACTTGCCTTGGCTTCCCAAAGTGCTGGGATTACAGGCATGAGCCACTGTGCCTGGCTGTTTTGGTCCTCTTTAGAAGTTGATTTTATAATCAGGTATAAAGCTCTAAAACGTGCTCTTGAATGCAGGTTTCTGACAACTTTGGAGATTGTGACATCAGAATAGAGGAAAAATGTTCAGGACTCCTGAAGAGCTAAATGTTCATTAATATCAAGCAGGACAGGAATTAACTGCATGAACTGAATAGGAGACTGGAGTGATCTTTTTGAGTTTTTGCTTAAAATATTGCTAATCCTTTGTTTTGCTTTTCAGAGTCAAGGAAACTTTTCTTTTGAACTACTGACAGCTTTTAACAATTTAGTATACTCCCATGAACAAAATGTGGAGCATATTTGTTTCTCTCTACCCGATTTTCTCCAGAATTTGGAAACTATTTGTGAGTATTCTTAATTATGGCAATATAGTTATTTGCATAAGTTCAATAAGAATCTGTTTTCATTTGTAACAGGACACAACTGGAAAAACTGGTTATTTTACCAAGGCTTTGACTGGAATGGTGTGTTTTCCTTTAATGAATCAAACTTGACTTATGGAGCCAAGAAAACCCTTGGAAAACTGCCCTCATATTTTGTGTACGCAGTCCCTGTACAGGGTTTCTGATCTGTGGTAAGTAAAGAATGTCATTTTCTGACAGGCCAGGAACTCCAAGTTATCTTGGGACCTCAAGAGGAGAGGAATTCACCCAAGTCATAGGTATTTGATGGTACAAATCCATGGCTGGGCTTGGCTTTAAAAAGGTCTTATCTTGCCGGGTCCGGTGGCTCACTTCTGTAATCCCAGCATTTTGGGAGGTCAAGGTGGGCGGATCACCTGAGGTCAGGAGTTTGAGACCAGCCTGACCAACATGGAGAAACCCCATCTCTACTAAAAACACAAAATTAGCTGCACATGGTGGCGCATGCCTGTAATCCCAGCTACTTGGGAGGCTGAGGCAGAAGAGTCACTTGAACCCGAGAGGTGGAGGTTGTGGTGAGCTGAGATCATGCCATTGCACTCCAGCCTGGGCAACAAGAGCAAAACCCTGTCTCAAAAAGTCTTATCTCAGATTCCTTCTATGGAACAAAGTTCCATCAAAGCCTGTTTTTTAATTTTTAAAAAATAAATAAAAAAATTTTATTTTAGAAGAAAATAATTTTTCTTGCTGCACTTTATACAAATAATCTGGCCAAGTACAATAAAGCAAATTGGTCCTACCATGATTTGTCTTCTAATAAAAATAGGAAACTGGAGAGAGAAAAATTGTTTCAAAAACTATAGTATACCTGTTGTTAAATTCTAATCTTGCCTGATGTTTTTCAGTTTTTATTATTTTCCACAGTTTGGATTAAATTCTAATTTTTCTGGCCACAGGTCTTCAAAATAATGTTTTCAATTTTTCCTTTTCCTTTTTCCCCATTTTTCCTAATTGGAAATCACTGAAACCTAAGCTGTGCTTTCTTAAAGCCCTGTGAACTGAAGACTAGACAACTTAAACTTCAGAAGAAAACAACAGTAACCTATTTATATGTGTTGCTGTTGCATACTATTATGTTTCAGCAGGTGCTGCCTCTAAAGCCTCCAAAACAGAGAGTGCTACCGGGAACAAGTCGACCTCTTCTACTTCAGTGCTGCATTCAGTGCCCCATAATGATGAGCCCCTCTAAGCAAGAAGTAGCCAGAAAGATTATCTTTCTGTACCCATCTCCCTACAATTCTCATGATAAATAAATATACAAGCATGATAGAAATCATGCGCAAATTGACAGTGGGGTTTGTGGCAGGCCAGGTCTCACTAACATAGGCTTCCATCACAACTATTTCAGTACTGAGTGGTTAAGTTAAATATTAAAAGCCAGTGACCTTATACAAAGGCTGGAATGTAACAAAAGCCCAAGAGTTTTGCCTAGGACTTTCCTGAACCTTAAAGCACGATTAAGTAAGTTTTACTGGGGGTCCGAAGAGACTCCCCAGGCCTCCACAAACAAGTTGATTGGGAGTCTGAAGGAACTCCCCAAACCTCCATGATTTAGCTGGAGACAAGATAAGGGTAATCACCTCAGCACCTGGACCCAGTTAGATAAAGTAAATTTACTGAGGCTCCAGAGGAAGGTCTTCAGGACTCAGACCTTAGTTGTAGATTAAAAGAAGTTAATCACTTGTGTCTTTAGATGAATGCACACTTAACACGTAGACATATAGCTTAGAAGGTATATAAGCTCTGGAAAACTTTGTAATTTTGAGTTGGTCTGGTGATAATTTCCAGGCCTTCTCCATGTAACCGGTTACAGAAATAAAAACTCTCTTCCTTCCCAGTTGATCTGCATCTTGTCATTGGGCCACGAGAAATAGCAGCCTGACCCTCAGTTTGGTCCAGGAACAAAACCATGCTTTGCAGTCAGAGAAACAAATCTAAAGTTCCGAAAGAAGAGGGTTCTTTTGGAAATAAATTCCTTTTATCCTTTCCTCAGAAACAGATTTTGAATTCAAACAATGATTTTTATTCCAAGGGAGAACTGTCATTTAAAAACTGGTATTTTAGCATAATCATTCCATTCCTCAGATTTTAATGACTCCATGGGTGGAGTTTACTGAACACACTGAATATTTGAGAAAGCACAAGTTCTTGCCCTCGAGGAATGTCCATCTCTAAAGCAAAACAAATAAATAGAGAATCAAAGACAAAAAGAGGAACAAGAGTATTCATTAAGCAGATGTGGCAGCATGGAGGGAGAACTGTCTCCAGAGAGTTATTAGAGTGGCCTGGGAGTGAGATGCAGAGCATGACAAGAGATTTTCAGGGAAGAAGTCCATAAAGACAAGAAGTGATTTATTAACTTTGCAAAGAGATCAGCTGACACCACGTTAAAGACAGTTTTTATTTTGATTTTGATTTTTCATAGAGATGGAGTCTCACTATGTTGTCCAGGCTGGTCTCAAACTCCTGGGCTCAAGCAACCCACCCGCCTTGGCCTCCCAAAGTGTTGGGATAACAACTGTAAGCCACTGCACCTGGCCAAAGGCAGTTTTTATGAACTGGCTAAGAAAAAACTGAAACTAAGATAGGAGTTAACAGGAAGTAACAGGAGTACAATGTCCACTTCAGTCCATAAAGTGAGGGTCTGAAACGAAGTAGCGCCAAAGAAAAGGAAGTTAAATTCAAATGTATCTGAATACGACTTAGCAACCTCCTGGAAGGTGGGGGCCGACAGCTAACATTTAAAGTAGTTATTTTACCTTCATTTTAATTATGTCACTTTTTATTCTCATAACCTTCCTGGGACAAGGAGAAGGAATAATCTGCCCAGTTCAAAAAAAGGGAAGCTGCCGGGCGCGGTGGCTCACGCTTGTAATCCCAGCACTTTGGGAGGCCGAGGCGGGCGGATCACGAGGTCAGGAGATCGAGACCACAGTGAAACCCCATCTCTACTAAAAATACAAAAAATTAGCCGGGCGTGGTGGCGGGCGCCTGTAGTCCCAGCTACTCGGAGAGGCTGAGGCAGGAGAATGGCATGAACCCCGGAGGCGGAGCTTGCAGTGAGCAGAGATTGCGCCACTGCACTCCAGCCTGGGCGACAGAGCGAGACTCCGTCTCAAAAAAAAAAAAAAAAAAAAGGGAAGCTGAGGCTCACAGAGGAAAAATGATTTGTCCTATGTGATAGGGGCAGATCTTGCTGACCGCCCAGCCAGTAGCCCGTCTCTTCTGCCTTGTTAAAACCACCCCAATTTTGATGGGTGCCCATGTGGCCAGCCCCAGAGAATGAATCTTGACAAGTCCACACCAACAAAGGTAATGGCACTACCTCTGTCAGGATCTCTGCCACATACTTGCTGAGAATCCCGTGAAGCTTAGAAAAGCCATGTGACAGCTCCACCCCAAGAAATTTAAGGGGATACCTGCAAGGCGGCATCCAGAAAGATTTTCTTTCTTAATAAAAAGGGAGCTATGGGGAGAGTCCTTGTCCTCCCTTTCTACTGCAGCTGCTGTCTTGTGAGCCTGAAGTGACCAGCCTGAGGATGGAAACCAACTCACTGTGAATGAAGGAGAGGAAGCGTGGAAGAGATTGGTTTCCCTGATCACATAGTTGAGCCATGGAGCCGACCCTGGGACCTCCCTCCCATCCCCACACTTCTTGGAGATTCTGCAGAAAAGCATTAACATGGCAGGCCTGAGACTGCTATCCTTGGAAAAGCTTGCTTTCAAGGTTGGCCACTGGCTGGGTGTCCGGGAACTTAGATTTCAGGAGGGCTCCCACCATTTCTTAAACTGCTAAGAATACCTCACTGTGGTTTACGCTGAACTCCCGCTTTCCTTGTGGGGGTCTGGAATTTGGATATGTGGCAGGCAGAGGGTACCTATGTGACCAGTCTGCAGTAAAAGTCCTGGGCACTGAGTCTCTAATGAGCTTCCCTGGAAGACAGCATCTCACACGTGTTGTCACAACTCCTTGCTAGAGGAATTAAGCACGTCCTGTGTGACTCTACTGTGCCTACTTACCCCTGGACTTCCACCCCATGTGCCTTTTTCCTTTCCTGATTTTATTCTTGTACTCTTTCATTGCAATACATCACGGCCATGATTACAGCTATATGCTGAGTCCCATAAGTCTTCCTAGCCAATCATCAAACCTGGGGATGGTTCCTGGGGACTCCCTGACACAAAAATAAAGTTCCTTTCATTAAGCCTCTAACCACTGGACTTTCTGTAATTTGCAAATGATATAACAATAAAGACAGTAAGTAGTGGAGGGAACTCAACTACAGGCTATCTGCCTCTAAAGCCCAAGCTCATGCTCCAATCCCACACTGCCTCAGGTCAGCTGAGCAAGTTGACAAGGGCTTGAAGAACTGAGAGGAATGGTAAGAATAAAGGAAAGTAGGGAGAGCTTCAAAGGTCAGAAAAAACATAAATTTGTTAAAGTAAACACAGAGCAAGGTAGAGTTTAAGGCCTGCCGCAAGAATAGGAAGAGAATAAGCATACAGTGGCAAAGTCTTAGGAAATTAATATTCTTATAAAAGTAGTTGGTTAATTTTTCAAAGATACTATATTTCATACAATTTTAGAATTTCAGCATCTTAGTGTGGGAATGGACCTTCCTATCCAGGTAGCCCCACTTCCAGGTGTAGGGAGCACAGGACTTAGAAGGGCAGCCAGTAATTACTGTTACTCAACTCTAATCAGAAAATTCTTCTCAATTCTCTAGTCATTTCTACCTCACAGCCTCAGGTCTATCCTCATAAGGAACATCTACGACTTCTTTTCTGCAAAAGACCTTTCAGATTTTCTGCAATGTCCCTAAGTTTCTTCTTCAAATCGAGATCCCCAATTTTTTTTTTATTTTTTTATTTTTATTTTTTTATTTTTTTGAGATGGAGTCTCGCTCTGTCGCCCAGGCTGGAGTGCAGTGGCATGATCTCGGCTCACTGCAAGCTCCGCCTCCCGGGTTCACGCCATTCTCCTGCCTCAGCCTCCCGAGTAGCTGGGACTACAGGCGCCCGCCACCACGCCCGGCTAATTTTTTTGTATTTTTAGTAGAGACGGGGTTTCACCATGGTCTCGATCTCCTGACCTCGTGATCCGCCCGCCTCGGCCTCCCAAAGTGCTGGGATTACAGGCGTGACCCACCGCGCCCGGCCGAGATCCCCAATTTTAAAAAGTATTGTTCGTAAGCCCTAGGATCCAAGCTATTGACTGTTTGCATTGTAAACCTGGGTATGTTATCAGAACTCAATTAGATATTTTACTTCTACATCAAAGCAGGTACATAGTTACCTCTGTACACTCTAACTTTAGGAGTCCTCTTAGTTTGCAAGTTAGGCAGCTGGAACTTGAAATATACTTTCCCTACAAAAAAAAAGGAAGTCTAACACAGACCCACTGCAATACTAATAGCACTTTTCAAAGGAGGAGGAGGAGGTGGCCCTTTCCCCATTCCTAGGCATGGAGTAGTTTTAGGGACGGTTTAGAAAAAGCCAAAGATCACAAAGCTCATCTTTGGCCATCCTCCTACTGATGTAAACTGTGTGACTGATTCAGATATTTAGCATTCTCAGAGGTACAGATTTTCTTTTTATTTATTTTTTTTTTTAGAAAGAGTAGAGGCAAAGCTCTAATTTGGTTGACTTTAACAAAAACCAACCAACCAACTTAACGGCATGGGGCCTTGAGGGAGGTAGGGAGGAGCTCTTAAGTGAGTTCTCCTATAAATCATTCCTTCCTTTGGAGACAGTGACAATAGGAGATTGTAAGTTTATCAGGAGGGAGGGCCAAGAATCAGGAGACCAGGAGGTTTGGTTTTGAGTGAGGGAGTGGAATGCAGGCCTGGGTGTCCACCACTAACTGGTGAGTTGCCTAAATGTATAAATAGGTCACCAGGAACCAGGAAGTATTTAGTGTCCAGTCTTGAAGGTAGGCACTCAACAAATATATGCAGAACAAATGGGGCTCCCAGGAGGTTTTTTTTTTTTTTTTTTGAGATGCAGTCTCGCTTTGTCACCTAGGCTGGAGTGCAGTGGTGTGATCTCGGTTCACTGCAACCTCCGCCTCCCGGGTTCAAGCCTCAGCCTCTTGAGTAGCTGAGATTACAGTCATGCACCACCACGCCCAGCTTATTTTTGTATTTTTAGTAGGGACAGGGTTTCACCACGTTGGTCAGGCTGGTCTTCATCTCCTGACCTTGTGATCCGCCTGCCTCGGCCTCCCAAAGCTGCTGGGATTACAGGCGTGAGCCACTGCACCCGGCTGATATTTTATGTAGATTTCAAAAGACTTAAGAAATGAATCTACTCTGGGAGTCAGGCTCACAGATGTTTAATTCCAGTTTTCAAAACATAAATGGGTCTTCTTAAAGACAATATACTTCTTAGGATCAATATGTAGAAATAAAAAATATCTGATCATCTCTCATCTCTCACAGTTTGTATATGAACTAGAACCTTTACGACTTTCTAAAATCGCATAAATTTCAGAAAGGAAAGAATTCTCATTTATTCTGAAGCTTTAAATTCACAATGTGTATGTGTTTGTGGGTACTTCCATCTAACCTCAGCTTCCGTAAATATCAAAAGAGAATCTGGTGAGCAGAAAGATGGCAGCATTAGCTCCAAAGTACACATCCATATGAAAAATGCAGTTATTAGAAAATATTCAGAGGGGCCAGGCGCGGTGGCTCACACCTGTTATCCCACCACTTTGAGGCCAAGGTGGGTGAATCACTTGAGATCAGGAGTTTGAGACCAGCCTGACCAACATGGTGAAACCCTGTCTCTATTAAAAATACAAAAAAAAAAAAAAAAAAAAAAAGCCAGGTGTGGCAGCGCGTGCCTGTAGTCCCAGCTACTCAGGAGGCTGAGGCAGGAGAATTGCTTCAACCCAGGAGGTGGAGGTTGCAGTGAGCCGAGATCGTGCCATTGCACTCTAGCCTGAGCGACAGAGCAAGACTATTCTATCTGGGGGCCTTGGGCTGAGATTATGTACTGTCATGGTTTGAGGTTATGTCTGTTTTCCCTGTCCTTTCATCCCACAGTAAACTTTTAAATGTTAGGGCCCAGCCTGCCCAACATGGCGAAACCCCATCTCTACTAAAAATACAAAAATTAGCTGGGCGTGGTGGTGCATGCCTGTAATCCAAGCTACTGGAGAGGATAAGGTAGGAAGATCACTTGAACCCTGGAGGTGGAGGTTGCAGTGAGCCAAGATCGTGCCACTGCACTCCAGCCTGGGCGACAGAGTGAGACCCCGTCTCCAGAAAAACTGTTAGGCCCTTTCTTACTCAAATATGTGTTTATCTACTCTCAGGCTGTGCTCCACCCCCATCCCCCCACCCCCATCTTTTAGTAGATTCTTCAAATGTTGCTGAACTTAGTATCTACCTTTGTTGCAGTTCTCTCACTTGTAGTGCTGGGCTGCTTTAGGGCTCACCTCCTCAAAGATGCTTTTTTGTTTTGTTTTGTTTTTTTGAGACGGAGTCTTGCTCTGTCACCCAGGCTGGAGTGCAGTGGTGCGATCTCAGCTCACTGCAACCTCCACCTCCCCGGTTCAAGCGATTCTCCTGCCTCAGCCTCCTGAGTAGCTGGGATTACAGGTGCCCGCCACCACGCCCGGCTATTTTTTGTATTTTTAGTAGAGACGGGGTTATATCGTGTTGGCCAGGCTGGTCTTGAACTGCTGACCTCATGATCCGCCCACCTCAGCCTCTCAAAGTGCTAGGATTACAGGCGTGAGCCACCACATCCGGCCTCAAAGATGCTTTCTCTGATCACTGAAGCCCACCACGGTCTCTCCAGAAATGAGAATTACTACAGCATGTGTTTACTCCACGTCTATTATCACCCGTCCCCCAACCCCTGTAGACTGTAAACTTGGAAAGAGCATGGGCTTTAAAATGAGACAGATCGAAACTCAAATTCCACTTCTACCACTCACTATCAGTATAACTTTGGCCCAATAACTCTGGGCTTGTTCCCCCAACTCACTGGGGGTGTTTAACACATGAAATGGGATATCTTTCATAAAACATCTAATACTGCAACTTGCATATAGCAGACAGGTGGCATTTTCTCTCCCTCCTTAAGGAAAAAGGTCTCTGTACCTAAAAAGCAGATGACCAGGGGCAGACATTGACATTCAGTAACTGTCAGTTTACTTCAGACAACACGTTCTGACCTAAGGGCAAAAAAGCATTTTTCCAACCAACTCAAGCTCGCCAACGATCCCCCATCTGGGGGGTGTAAATGAAGGTTTTCGAGTTGAACAAAAAAGATTCCTTGTCAAACCTGAAGACGTCGGGTCACACTGCTTGACTGCATACCTGATTCCAATGTCTGCAAACTTTGTAGACTTGTCACCAGGAACTTCAGGGACAGGACCTGACTGCTAGATGAAGCTCTGGCCTCGTCCAGATCCTCACCAATCTCTCCAGACCCGGAGAGGACTGACTGACAGACACATCTTCCTCCCTTGCTTCCCACCTCGGCTCCCTCATCCCCCAGCCAGTCTGGCCCGCGCCCCAGGGGCGTCCCAGAGGAGGAATGCGCCCCCCCACTTCCCGGTCCCAGAGCCAGGGCAGACTCACTGCCGAAGTCTTTGGCCTGGTGGAGGAGCTCCTGGTCTCCCGCTTGCTGCAGCTCCTCCTCCGCGGACTCAGCCACCGTCTCGGACGGATGCTCGGGTGGAGCGTCTCCATTGGGCTGCCCACCGCCTGCCGCCGGCTGCTGCAAGCCCAACCAACTGCTCAAGCCACGGAACATCTCGCCCGCGGGGCCGTCGCCGCGGTCCCGATCCCCAGAGACCGCAGCGAGCACTGGTTGCCTCTGGCTCCACTCTGCGCGACTCTCAGGGAGATGTCCGGAAGTCAGAGGAACCCCGGAGCCATCCGCAGCCCCGCCTCTATGAAGACTCCGCCGCGGCCGCGCAAGCGTCACTTCCGTCCAAAGGCTCCGCCGCTGGTGACGTCAGTTGTGACAACTGTTTTGTGCGCATGGATAGGGGACAAAGAGCTTTCCCAGCGTAGCCCCGCCTTCCCTCTTTTCCTCATTCGCCAGCTTTGTAGGTGACTGACCTAGTAGGCATGTGGACGGTGTCTTTGTTACAATCCTAGCCAGTCTTATTTTAAGATTGCCTCTAAGGGCCGGGCGCGGTGGCTCACGCTTGTAATCCCAGCACTTTGGGAGGCCGAGGCGGGCGGATCACGAGGTCAGGAGATCGAGACCACGGTGAAACCCCGTCTCTACTAAAAATACAAAAAATTAGCCGGGCGTGGTGGCGGGCGCCTGTAGTCCCAGCTACTCGGAGAGGCTGAGGCAGGAGAATGGCGTGAACCCGGGAGGCGGAGCTTGCAGTGAGCCGAGATCGCTCCACTGCACTCCAGCCTGGGTGACAGAGCGAGACTCTGTCTCAAAAAAAAAAAAAAGATTGCCTCTAAGCAGCTTGGCTGGTGACTTAGCCTCGCCTTTTCAGGTCCCGCAGGGCTGCGTTCCCGCAGAATTGGATGTCTTTAGCCTCCTCCTGAGCCCAATTCAAAACTAACCCAAAGCCGCCAAGCCCAACAGGGAATAAGAGGACGGAATAAGGTGTTAAACAACACAATGGGATGCTGTCAGCAGAATCTAGACTATGAGAATCCACAGGACAGACAACCTTGTTTCTTCAAATAAATTGCAAGGAAGAGGGGGGTGTGGTGGGGAACCTATAGATTAAAAAAGACTTAAGAGATGTAACCCATGGCCCCTTGTGCATTTTATTAGGACCCTAATAAAGCAAACACATTGAAAAAAATAGTATGATACTTATTATAAGAACTGGAGGCCGGGCGCGGTGGCTCACGCCTGTAATCCCAGCATTTTGGGAGGCCGAGGCGGGCGGATCACAAGGTCAGGAGATCGAGACCATCCTGGCTAACACGGTGAAACCCCGTCTCTACTAAAAATACAAAAAAATTAGCCGGGCATAGTGGTGGGCGCCTGTAGTCCCAACTCCTCGGGAGGCTGAGGCAGGAGAATGGCGTGAACCCGGGAGGCGGAGTTTGCAGTGAGCTGAGATCGCGCCACTGCACTCTCCAGCCTGGGCCACAGAGCGAGACTCCGCCTCAAAAAAAAAAAAAAAAAAGAACTGGAAATTTGGACACTGGGTGGTTGATAAAATTGAGGAATTGTGAAATTAAAAAATTTTAATTGTGGTAAAATACACAAAATTTACCATCTTAATATGATTTACCATCTTAACCATTTCTAAGTGTACAATTCAGTACCGTTAAGTACATTCACATTGTTGAGCAATCAATCTTCAGAACTCTTCATCTTGCAATTAAAAGTGAAAAATAGGCCGGGCGCAGTGGCTCACGCCTGTAATCCCAGCACTTTGGGAGGCCGAGGTGGGAGGATCACAAGGTCAGGAGTTCGAGACCATCCTGGCTAACACGGTGAAACCCTGTCTCTACTGAAAATAGAAAAAAATTGGCCGGGCGTGGTGGCGGGCGCCTGTAGTCCCAGCTACTCGGGAGGCTGAGGCAGGAGAATGGCGTGAACCCAGGAGGCAGAGCTTGCAGTGAGCCGAGATCACGCCACTGCACTCCAGCCTGGGCGACAGAGGGAGACTCCGTCTCAAAAAAAAAAAAAAAAAGAAAAATAGAACTTCATCTTGCAAAACTGAAACTACCTATTAAACAACTCCCCATTCCTGTCCTTGTCATCCTCCTCCTCCCCCCATTCTACTTCTTGTCTCTATGGGTCTGACTAGATACCTTAATATAAGTGGAATCATTCAGTATTTGTCTGTAACTGGCTTCTTTCACTTAGTATAATGTCCTCAAGGCTGTGTCAATTTCTTTGTAAGACTGAATAGTATTCCCTTGTATGTATACACCACGTTTGTTTATCCATCTGTTTATCCACTGCACATATTGAGATTTTACCAAAGAAATGATACCATATCGGGGCCAGGAGCAGTGGCTCATGCCTGTAATCCCAGCGCTTTGGGAGACCGAGACGGGTGGATCACCTGAGGTTAGGAGTTTGAGACTAGCCTGACCAACATGGTGAAACCCCGTCTCTACTAAAAATACAAAAAATTAGCTGGGTGTGCTGGCGGGCCCCTGTGATCCCAGCTATTCAGGAGGCCGAGGCAGGAGAATCACTTGAACTTAGGAGGCAGAGGTTGCAGTGAGCTGAGATCCTGCCATTGCACTCCAGCTTGGGCGACAAGAGCAAAACTCCGTCTCAAAAAAAAAAAGAAATGATGCCATGTCTGGAATTTGCTTCAAATTAATACAGGATGGGGGTGGGGGGGAATGGGTGAGGATATAGATGAAACAAGCCTGGCCATGGGTTGAAGCTGGGTAATTAAACATTTGTCTTTTCTATATTTTTAACTTTTCCCACAATAACATGCAAAGCTAACAAAAAACTAGTAATGTGAATAACTCCCTTAAGAGCAGAGAGTTCATGGACACATTTCCCAAGCACAGTCTTCAGTCATCAATTGTGGAAGGACATCCATGATTCCTTGCTCCCCAGCTATTTTGAGAAGAGAAGGACAGTTCCGGTGACCTGAGGGAGTACATGAGGAATTGATTACAACTCTGATTTCCCTGCTATCCAGTTTTCCAGCCTGACTTATATTTACATTTTATTCAGGTCCAGGATTTTAGGTTATCAAGCCCAACCTGTTTTTTTCTTTCCCCCAAACAGCTTTACTGAGATTTAAACAATTCACCTGTTTAAATTGTATAATTCAATGGTACATATTTTTGGTATATTACACCATTAATATTTTAAATTGAAGTAAACATAAATTTTTTTTACTGCACAATTCAGTGGCATTAATGACATTCCAGCCTGTTTTTAGAGTCCAAGTACTGATTCAGCTTTGAAGTCAGGAGATGTCTTAGGATCAATGCCTTTCTAGGCTTTATTAAGTCAATGAGAACCTGAAAGTGGTTGAGACTTTTGGGAATAGGATATTTGCTTCAAGTATGATTGAACAGAGCCTGGAATTTGAGTGAGAAGCCTAGGATGGGCTTCTAATTCCACCATCTAGTAGGTGAATAAACTTGACTTTTTTTTTTTTTTTTTTTTTTAAGTCGGAGTCTCACTCTGTCTTGCCCAGGCTGAAGTGCAGTGGCACAATCTCGGCTCACTGTATCCTCTGCCTCCTGGGTTCAAGTGATTCTCCTGCCTCAGCCTCCCAAATAGCTGGAATTACAGGCACCTGCCACCACACCTGGCTAATTTTGTATTTTTAGTAGAGACGGGGTTTCAACAGGTTGGCTAGGCTGGTCTCGAACTCCTGATCTCAGGTGATCCACCCACCTTGGCCTCCCAAAGTGCTGGGATTACAGGAGTGAGCCACCGCACCCGGCCTAAACTTGACGTTTTACTCATCCTTTTGCCCCTCAAGTTCCCTCACTTGCAAAAGAAGTATAGTGCTGGTCCTTCCCACAGCAGAGATAGGGCCCAGCCCTTTCAGCCTTACTCTGCTTTATCTTAACGTACACTCAAAATCGTGGTGAACACTGTGGTCACCAAGGGATAGACAGTTTTACAACTCTTCTGAAAGGTAGAATTCTTAAAAATAAGAGATTAGGCTGGGCACAGTGGCTCATGCCTGTAATCCCAGCACTTTGTGAGGCTGAGGTGGGAGGACTGCTTGAGTCTAGGAGTTTGAGACCAGCCTGGGCAACATAACGAGACCCTGTCTATACAAAAAATAAAAAATGAGCTGGGTGTAGTGGCTTGCACCTGTCGTCTCAGCTACTCGGGAGGCTGAGGCAGGGGTATTGCTTGAGCCTGGGCGCTGGAGGCTGCAGTGAGCTGTGATCATGCCACTGCACTCCAGCCTGGGTGATAGAGTGAGACCCTGACTGAAAAAAAGAAAAAAAAAAGATTACAAAAGAAGAACATAAGCAATCAACTTGATGATGGGCTTCATTTTCATTTTTAAAAAATCATCTGGCTGGGCACGGTGGCTCATGCCTGTAATCCCAGAACTTTGAGAGGCCGAGGCAGGTAGATCACCTGAGGTTGGGAGTTCGAGACCAGCCTGGCCAACATGGTAAAACCCTGTCTCTACTAAAAATACAAAAATTAGTCGGGCGTGGTGGTGGGCGCCTGTAATCCCAGCTACTCAGGAGGCTGAGTCAGGAGAATCACTTGAACCCGGGAGGTGGAGGTTGCAGTGAGCCGAGATCGTGCCATTGCTCTCCAGCCTGGGCGACAAGAATGAAACCCCATCTCAAAAAAAAATAATAATAAAAATCATCTTGTGCGGATTCAGCAAAATGTTATGCTGGTGGTGGGCCATGAACTGACACTTGTTGAATGAGGGTACATCCTTATCCCACACAATTCAGTCAATCCGCACCCTGTTATCAAATTTGTTTTCCAGCTCATTATTTTTCCCATTTGAGATTAATAATACAATAGTTATTATAATGAGCCCTTTGTATATACAGATTATCTTTTATCCATTAGCCTCATGGATGAATAGAATAGGACAATTGGATCAGGCCTCGCATCCTGTGGTGGAGTCTGGCTGTGCATTGATGTCCTGGCTTTGCCACTCATATTAACTAATGAACCCTTGGTCAAGACATTTCACATCTCTGAACCTCAGGTCCCTCATTCTAAAGAGAGGATCATAACAACTGTCCTGGTTGTAAAAAGGTAATGAAAGATGGAACTGTGGAAGGAAACCTTACATATGCAGCAGGTGTTAAGTATTAGCACCCATACCAACCCATTTCACAAACATTCTTTCCCCTGAGCCCTCTGGAAGACTTGTTTATACCTCTAGCCTTTTGACAAGGTGGTTCCTTGTCCCTCCCCTGGACCCCCCAACACCCATGGAGACCTGGATCTCCCCCAAGGATACCCCGCTGAGTGAAGCCTCTGCTTATTTTCCCAGAAATTGACATAATTGTTCCAAGCTCCTTACTGCTTCCTCCACAACACTGTTCTTTCATCCTTGGTGGGGAGAAACTCTATTGTGTTTGTTTTATTTTATTTTATTTTATTTTATTTTATTTTATTTTATTTTATTTTGAGATGGAGTTTCGCTCTTGTCGCCCAGGCTGGAGTGCAATGGCGCGATCTTGGCTCACTGCAACCTCCGCCTCCCGGGTTCAAGAGATTCTCCTGCTTCAGCCTCCTGAGTAGCTGGGACTACAGGCGCATGCCACCACGCCCGGCTAATTTTTTGTATTTTTAGCAGAGACAGGGTTTCACCATGTTAACCAGGATGGTCTCCATCTCCTGATGTCATGATCCACCCACCTCGGCCTCCCAAATTGCTGGGATTACAGGCTTGAGCCACCATGCCTGGTCGTATTTATTTTTTTTAATTAATTAATTGATTTTTTTTGAGACAAAGTCTCACTCTGTCGTCCAGGCTGGAGTGCAGTGGCACGGTCATAGCTCATTGCAGCCTTGATCTCCTGGGCTCAGGCGATCTTCCCGCTTCAGCCTCCCCTGGGATGCACGCCAGCACACCTGATAATTTTTGTATTTTTTGTAGAGACGGGATTTTGCCATGTTGTCCAGGTGAGTCACCAACTCCTGGACTCAAACTATCTGCCTGTCTCAGCCTCTCAAAGTGCTGGGATTACAGGGGTGTGCCATGGCACCAGGCCTCCATTGTGTCTTGAAAGGCACTGACATTTGTTCTGCAACCTTCTCCCTTTCCTTGTCACAGTCATCTATTAGTTTCAGGCTCACTACCCACCCCACAACCCCAATTCTCTAAAGTTCCTTGACCTTGATTGACTCCTCCACCTCCTGCCATCCTTTTGGGACCCTCAATGTCCAACACACCAGCCTTGTGGGCACTAAACCCAAGGCCAGTGATGCCCATCTCACTTTTCTATTCCATTGTAGCTGCTACACCCCAAACGGTCTCTTTCCTGGAATATCCATTTGAAGGCCTGAACTCCAGCACCACACTCTCTGCTGCCAGTTTGCCAGTCCTCTCCTCAGAGGCCCTGGCCTTGGAGCCCTTCTCTTATCTGTCTCCCAGACCATCAGCTCCTCGCTGGTTTTATTAATAGTTCCTGTCCTCTAGGACTAGAGCTCTGGCCCATCACTGCAGTCGCAGTCTTTCTGTGCCCTCCGCCTCCTCACCCTCTTGTCCTTCTACTCTATGCAAGCAGGAAACTTGGGTTTCATAACTGAGAGCTATATTTCTGTAGATACCTTGCCAGATTATAGCTGGACACCACTACACCATGATAGTTTCTAAACTCCAGTAGGTCTTCAGTGACTCTTGTCTAACTTGTCGCTCCAGCATCTCACACTGGTTATGCAAAATTTCCACCACTTTCCTAAAACCTTCCATCTCACTTCAGACCCTTCTGTCGTCCATGTTAGCTTCCTTCAGTGGTTTGCTTCTTGCCTTCACCCGAAAAACCTCCTGTATCTGTTCCCAGCACCAATCATCCTCCAATACTCTTTTTTTTTTTGAGACAAAGTCTCCTCTGTCGCCCAGGCTGGAGTGCAGTGGCCTGATCTTGGCTCACTGCAACCTCTGCCTCCCAGGTTCAAGCGATTCTCTCTGCCTCAGCCTTCGGAGTAGGTGGGATTACTGACAGGTGCCACCACGCTCGGCTAATTTTGCATTTTTAGTAGAGACAGGGTTACACTACGTTGGCCAGGCCTGGTCTTGAACTCCCTACCTCAGGTGATCCGCCTGCCTTGGCCTCCCAAAGTGCTGGGATTACAGGCGTGAGTCACCCGAAGAGTGACTTTATTTAGAGTATTTAGGCGGGGTGCAGTGGCTCAAGCCTGTAATCCCAGCACTTTGGGAGGCCAAGGCAGGCGGATCACCTGAGGTCGGGAGTTCGAGACCAGCCTGGCCAACGTGATGTAACCCCGTTTCTGTTAAAAATGCAAAATTAGCCGAGCGTTGTGGCATCCACCTGTAATCCCAGCTACTCCGGAGGCTGAGGCAGGGAGACTCCGTTGAACCCGGGAGGCGGAGGTTGCAGTGAGCCGAGATCGCGCCATTGCACTCCAGCCTGGGCAAAAAGGGCGAAACTCCGTCTCAAAAAAAAAAAAAAAAAAAAGTCACTCTTGGAAGCCTTAATTGCCTTCCTCCCCTCACTGCACCCCCGCAGCTCTTTGCTGCAGAAGTATTGTTCTAGGGAACCTTACTGGTTCCAACAGAAGGGTGGACCTCCCACCAGACTGTGAGCTAGCTCCTCAAAGGCAGGCATTTCCTTTCCTTTTCCTTCTCTCCTGAGCGCTCCTGCAGTTCCTGGGGCGTAGTAGGGGATCCACAAGCGTTTGTGACCAGTGAAGTTCTTTACAAGGGTGAGATCTGCACGGGAGGACCCGAGCGAGGGTCTCGGCTTGCCAGGAAGCCGGGACTCTCCGGGGAGCGTGGAGTTCACCCGCGCACTCGAAGTGCCTTTGCAAAGTGAGCCACGGGAGGGAGGAGCGGTCCCCGGGCTGGGCGAGGCCTGGGGCCCAGTGCGTCCAGAGCGGAGGGTGACGGGAGCTGCCTGTGCTGGAGGAATCACTTTTTAGGCGCTTGTTTTGGACCATTGCACAAACCCGGGTGCAAACCCCAAGCTCACCAGCGTGAGTCAGCTGGGCCAGCAACAGGGAGAGGGGAAGGTGGGCGAGGAGGGCGCCGCGCACCCCGAGGCCCGTGTGGGCGGTGGGAAGATCCCGGGGGCGGCTTTGGACAGCCCTGGCAGCGACCCCTTCCCCAGCCGGACAAGTGAGCGCCAGGCCAGCGGCGGGGTGGAGCCCGCCGTGCCCACCGGCCACCCTCCCCTGCGCTACCACGACCGCGCAGGTAACTTCCCTTCTGGGCCTGTCCCAGACCCCCAGGGCCTCGGCGCCCGGGCCGTCCCTCGTCCCCAGGGCCTCTCCGCCCTGCACCCCCAGCCCCTGTGCACTTGTGGGGCCGGGCTCCTTTGTCCGCTCTCTGATGGCGCCGGCTCTCTCCCCAGCGCTGAGTCGAGTCCGGCCGCCAGCCCCGCGCGTCCCGCACCCCGCGCTCGCAGACCTTGGCTGCCGGGTGTGGCGCGGGGACTGGGGAACGCTGGCCCGTGCCCAGTGCGGTCGGAGCCTGTCCCGCGCGTCCCCGGGACGCGCTTCTTCCCGCCTCCGCCCGCGCCAGCGCCCGCACCCGGATCCCCACTTCTCCCGGCCCTCGGGAGCCAGGAGAGCCCTGAGATGGCGTTGGCGGAAGTGAAGCCCCGAGCGGGGGTCGGCGAGGCTGGTGATCAGCGCTGGTAACATGGCCTTTCTGTCCTCTCCCCGGTCCCAGTGCACCCCTTAAACAACGACCCCCGCGTTTTCCCCGTACTAGATGGTTAGGGCGCATAGTGCCGAACTACGCTGCTGCTACAAAATAGCTTTTTGGGGGCAACATAGAAAAGAATTGTATGTATGGTTTATATACAACAAAATGTCCCATTTTCAGTGTGCAAATCGATGGGATTTGACAAATTATACACTCCTGTAACCACTATCCCAAAGTGGACATTGACCATTTCCTTCACCCTGCAAAGTTCCCTGGTACCTCCTTTCTGTCAATCTGCCCCAGGCCCTGCAGTCAACCCCGGTTCTGATTGTTATCATAGCTTAGCTTTGCCTGTTCTAGAACTTCATAGAACAAGATCGTCAGGTAAGTACTCTTTTGTGTCTAACATTACTTTTTAAATGGCCATCACTGAGAAGGTGTCTCTGAGTGCTTCTGGTGCTTTTATTTGCTCTAGGCCTGCCTGGTCTAATGTGGGAGCCACTGGTCACATGTGGTTATTGAATACTGGAAATGTGGCAAAATCCGTACTGAGATGTGCTCTGAGTATAGGCACCTGATTTCTGAAAGCTTAGTACACAAAAAAGATGTAAAATATCTCACTAATAAATTCTTACATTGTGCGTTAAAAGTGATAACATTTTTGGCTACACTGGGTTAAATAACATATATTAACATGAACTTCATTTGATTCTTTTTACTTTTTTAATATGGCTACTAGAAACTTAAAATTACGTACCTAGCTGTGTAATATTTTTTATTAGGTAGTAGAGACAGCACAGCTCTACACTGTGCTATTCTATAAACACTTGGTTCTGCTCACTGCATGTAAGAGTAAATGAAAAACTTGTCTTGACACCAGAAACCATCCTCAGTGGAGGAAGTGATCTAAAACAGGGCCAGCCTTTCCCTGCACCTTTGAAACTTTGTTAAACTTACTTGTTTGCTTAAAAGAAGTAGAGGGCTGGGCAAGGTGGCTCATGCCTGTAATCCCAGCACTTTGGGAGGCCGAGGCGGGCAGATCACGAGGTCAAGAGATCGAGAGCAGCCTGGACAACATGGTGAAACCCCGTCTCTACTAAAAATACAAAAATTAGCTGGGAATGGTGGCACGCACCTGTAGTCCCAGCTACTTGGGAGGCTGAGGCAGAAGAATTGCTTGAACCCCGGGGGGCGGAGGTTGCAGTGAGCCCAGATCCTTCCATTGCACTCCAGCCTGGTGACAGAGCACGACTCCATCTCAAAACAACAGCAACAACAACAAAGTAGAAAGAATTAGGTGTCTCCTTGGTATTAAGTTGCATTTTTACAAAAGGTCTCTAAAATATCCAAGGTGCTTTAAAAAGGTATCTTCTGTTTTTGAAAAAACAGAAAATGAGTAATTGCTTATGTAGGGGAGGAAAGAGCTGATATCATAAGGGTCACGGCTGACAGCCTTAAACAAGAGACAGATTAACAAGAAAGAAGCATAACAATTTATTGAATCATAGGTTTATGTGACATGGGAGCCATCAGAAATGAAAACCCCTTAAAGATGCAAGGGAAATGACCTGATTTTATGCTTGGAGTCCATGAAGCAGGGACAGATGAGCTGATGGAAATAGACTGAGTGGGGAAACCCAGCAAAGCCTGTCCACATTCTTCTTGGCCTCTCTGTTGTAGCATTTCTTCCTCCCCAGTATGGGGTAGGACCTCTTTGGAATGAGGGTCTTAATTTCTTTATGGCCAGCTGTTGTATAGAAAGGTGGTTGAGAGGAAGGTTAGAGTCATATTTTTTGGCTTTATGGCTGGCTTTGGGGGGAAAGGGGTTCTAGTTTCTATGACTTGCCTTGGGGGAGTATGAGGGGTGAGAGACAGGAGGGCAGGAGAACGTCAGAGAGAAACTTTGCTTCTGAGGCCTTCATTTTGGGGTTTTGTTTTCTGAGCCCCAATACATACAATCTAATCACCTAAATATATTAAGACATAACATGGTGTATCTTTGACCAAATTAAGATAGAAATCTTTTTGTTTGTTTGTTTGAGACAGAGTCTCACTCTGTCACCAAGGTGGAGTGCAATGGCACGATCTTGATTCACTGCAACCTCCACCTCCTGGGTTCAAGTGATTCTCCTGCCTCAGCTTCCCGAGTACCTGGGACTACAGGTGGGCACCACCACGCCTGGCTAATTTTTGTATTTTTAGTAGAGACAAGTTTCACCATGTTGGCCAGGATGGTCTTGATCTCTTGACCTTGTGATCCGCCCACCTTGGCCTCCCAAAGTGTTGGGATAACAGACGTGAGCTATTGCACCCGGCCGTAAGATGGAAATCTTAATGGTGACAATTAAAATTTAGATCTTAGTTTAAAAAAACATAGTCAATAATATATTCAATTTTATAGTCTGCTTTCTCTTTTTCAGGTAACATAAGCATTTTCTTTCTTCCTTTTTTTTTTTTTGAGACAGAGTTTTGCTTTGTTGCCCAGGTTGGAGGGCACTGGCACAATCTTGGCTCACTGCAACCTCCACCTCCCAGGTTCAAGCAATTCTCGTGCCTCAGCCTCCCGAGTAGCTGGGATTACAGGTGCACGCCACCACACCTGGCTGATTTTTTGTATTTTAGTAGAGATGGGGTTTCCCCATGTTGCCCAGGCTGGTCTCGAACTCCTGAGCTCAGGCAATCCGCCTGTCTCGGCCTCCCGAAGTGCTGGGATTACAGGCATGAGCCACCGCGCCCGGCCACATAAGCATTTTCTTTTTTTTTTAACTTTGTTTTTTGAGACGAAGTCTCGCTCTTGTCCCCCAGGCTGGAGTGCAATGGTGCTCTCTGGGCTCACTGCAACCTCTGCCTCCTGGATTCAAGCAATTTTCCTGCCTCAGCCTCCCAAGTAGCTGGGATTACAGGTGCCTGCCACCACACCTGGCTAATTTTTGTATTTTTAGTAGAGACAGGGTTTCACCATGTTGGCCAGGCTGGTCTCGAACTCCTGACCTCAGGTGATCCGGCTGCCTCACCCTCCCAAAGAAGCATTTTCTTATATAAAAAATTATTAGGCATAATGTGACTTGTACGAATGTATGCCAGTTTTCTTCACCATACCTCTACGGCGTTTTTCCATTTCGGTAACTTTTACAAAGAGAGTCATTTGAACAGTATAACAGTGCCAGAATAAGGTATAATTAAAGCACAGTTTATTTGCCCCTTAATCCTGCAGGAAAGGTCAAGTCCAGTGGAACACAGACCTTGTCTTTTTATCTCCATATTCCTAGGACTTGGAAATATGTCAAGCATGCAATAGATGTTCAAATAAACATTATATATGTAATATATGTATATATATAATTTATTTATTTATTTATTTGAGACAGAGTCTCACTCTGTTGTCCAGACTGGAGTGCAATGGTTTGATCTTGGCTCTGGGTTTGGATTGAGAATGTTTTAAGCTATAAACATAGGTCAGATAGGTGGGTGCCCCGGTGACTAGTGAAGATGCGCAATGGCATTGAATGTGATCAACTGTGTTGTGTAGAGAAAGGTAGGCCCAGGGACTTAGGGAGGCCATCTAGGATGGAACATGTATATTTTGAATAGCTTCAGTTTACTCACCCTGACCATGGTCAGCTAGTTCAAATGGAATTCATAGCTCTGATGTGTGATAACTTTAGTAAAGATAGTTTGTTTTGAAAGGTAAGCAGAGGAAACCACAAAATCAGAATGGGCATTCCTTTGAGGAGGACAAATAAGAAGTGGGTAACTGAAATTGTTCCTACCCGAATGCATTTGTGCTGAATTTCCAAGTACTTAAAAAAATTGTGAAATTACAAATGAAAGTGAAATTTATAGTTATTACCTTTTGTTAGTTACTGTCTCTCTCTCTTTTTTTTTTTTTGGTACTGAGTCTCGCCCTATTGTCCAGGCTGGAGTGCAGTGGTGTGATCTCAGCTCACTGCAACCTCCGCCTTCCGGGTTCAAGTGATTCTCCTGCCTCAGCCTCCCATGCAGCTTGTGTAGCTGGGACCACAGGCGCACGCCACCAGGCCCAGCTACTTTTTGTATTTTTAGTAGAGACATGGTTTTGCCACGTTGACCAGGCTGGTCTTGAACTCCTGACCTCAGGTGATCTGCCCACCTTGGCTTCCCAAAGTGCTGGGATTACAGGCATGAGCCACCGCACCTGGTCTCTCTTTTTATTTTTGAGACAGGATCTTGCTTTGTCACCCAGGCTGGAGTGCAGTGGCACAATCACTTGGCTCACTGCAGCCTTGACCTCCTGGGCTCAAGCAATCCTCCTGCCTCAGCCTCCCCAGTAGCTGGGACTACAGGTGTGTGCCACCACACCTGGCTAATTTTTTATTTTTCTTTTGTAGAGAGGGAGTCTCACTATGTTGACCAGGTTGGTGTCGAACTTCTGACCTCAAGAGATCCTCCCGCCTCAGCCTTCCAAAGTGTTGGGATTACAGATGTGAGCCACCATGCCTGGCATTATTTTTCTTTTTCTGTAACTGTAATTTTATATTAGTGGTCTTACTCAGTTGCCCATTTGCCTGCCATGAGTACACAAATAATACTGTTTATGGTCTACTTTCACATACATGGTGAAATTACAAGAGCAGAAGGCCCCTGTACACGCTCAAGGGAAAAACAATAGTACTCAAAGTAAAGAAAATCAAGAGTTATTGGGCTTCCTATAAAACAAAAGGGTTTGAATCAGAAAGCAGCAGAAAAGTCAAATAAATTTTCCTTATGACTGTCAACTTAAAAATCACAAGATCTATAAATTTAGAAAGGAGACTTCCTTTTTTAGAACATTTTCTTTTCTTTTCTTTTCTTTTTTTTTTTTTTTTTTTTGAGACAGAGTCTCACTCTGTTGCCCAGGCTGGAGTGCAGTGGCGTGATCTCGGCTCACTGCAACCTCTGCCTCCCAGGTTCAAGTGATTCTCCTGCCTGAGCCTCCTGAGTAGCTGGGATTACAAGTGCCCGCAACCACGCCCAGCTAATTTTTGTATTTTTAGTAGAGATGGGATTTCACCATGTTCGCCAGGCTGGTCTTAAACTGCTGACCTCAGGTGATCCACCCGCCTTGGCCTCCCAAAGTGCTGGGATTACAGGTGTGAGCCACCATGCCTGGCCTAACTTTTACATTTTTTAGTAGAGATAGGGTTTCATCATGTTGGCCAGGCTGGTCTCAAATTCCTGACCTCAGGTGATCCGCCTGCCTCAGCCTCCCAAAGTGCTGGGATTACAGGCATGAGCCATTGCACCTGGCCAAAATTTTTCTTACCTTTCGAGTCAGAGTCTCACTCTGTTGCCTGGGCTGGAGTGCAGTGGCATGATCTGGGATCACTGCAACCTCTGCCTCCCAGGTTCAAGTGATTCTCATGCTTCAGCCCCGCAAGTAGCTAGGATTACAGGTGCCTGCCACCACACCTGGCTAATTTTTTATTTTTAGTAGAGATAGGGTTTCACCATGTTGGCCAGGCTGGTCTCGAACTCCTGACCTTAAGTGATCTGCCTGCATTGGCCGCCCGAAGTGCTGGGATTATAGGTGTGAGCCATTGTGCCTGGTGACTTTATTTCTTTTCTTTTCTTTTCTTTCTTTTTTTTTTTTTTTTTTTTTTGAGACAGAGTCTTGCTCTGTCACCCAGGCTGGAGTGCAGTGGCACGATCTCGGCTCACTGCAACTTCCGCCTCCTGGGTTCAAGCCATTCTCCTGCCTCAGCCTCCCCAGTAGCCGGGATTACAGGTGTGCACCACCATGCCCAGCTAATTTTTGTATTTTTAGGAGAGACGGGGTTTCACCATGTTGGTCAGGCTGGTCTCTAACTCCTGACCTCGTGATCCACCTGCCTCGGCCTCCCAAAGTGCTGGGATTACAGGGGTGAGCCACCGTACCTGGTTTACTTTACTTCTTTGCAGGCTGTAACAGCCTGCAAAGGGGCCATCCCACAGGCTGGGAAGCACACGTTTTAAAGAGACAGGGTCTCGCTATGTTGCCTAGGCTGTTCTCAAACTTGTGGCCTCAAGTGACCCTCCTACCTTGGCCTCCCAAAACCAGAGGCAGGCACTCTGAAGGAGGATTCAGTTTTATGCTGAACGGGTTGGCTAAACATACATATTCAACAGGTTACAGGAGGAGCTATGAATATTCATGAAGGTGGTCCTGACTCGTGTATTGAATAAACATGCAAATAGCATATGACCCCTGTTCACTTTGGGGTGGAGACTTAACATTTAAATGAATTTCAGTTAAGCCCTATACATCAAAAGATCTTTTCAGGACATGAAGGCACGCAAGTCCACAGCCTCTGTAAACTGGCCAGAGCCAGTCCATGGTTGGTGGTCTTATCAGGAGATAGTTACTGAAATCAGTCCAGTAAAAGCTGTAGTTTTGACTGGTGTAACAGGATTCAGTCAGTTAGCATCTGTGAGCTAGATGAGTTATAATTGTTTTAATATTGCTTATTTAAAAAGTTTTTATTTTTTATTTTTTTGACACAGAGTTTCGCTCTGTTGCCCAGGCTGGAGTGCAGTGAGCCACTGCACCTGGCAAGACTTTTTTTTTTTTGAGTAATTTTAGGTTCACAGCAAAACTAAGTGGAAAGTACAGAGTTCCCATACACCTTCTCCCCCACTGCTATGCCCAGCCTCCCTGACTATTAACATCCTGTACCTGCAGAGTGGTACATTTATTATAATCAGTGAACCTACATTGACGCATCATTTTTGCCTAAAGTTGATAGGTTTTTGTTTTGTTTTTTTGAGACGGAGTTTCGCTCTCATTGCCCAGGCTGGAGTGCAATGGCGTGATCTTGGCTCACAGCAACCTCTGCCTCCTGAGTTCAAGCGATTCTCCTGCCTCAGCCTCCCGAGTAGCTGGGATTACAGGCGTGCGCCACCACACCTGGCTAATTTTGTATTTTTAATAGAGATGGGGTTTCTCCATGTTGGTCAGGCTGGTCTCGACCTCCTGACCTCAGGTGATCTGCCCGCCTCGGCCTCCCAAAGTGCTGGGATTACAGGTGTGAGCCACTGCGCCTGGCAGAAAGTCCGTAGTTTATTTACACCAGGGTTCGCTCTTCCTGTTGTCCATTCTGTGGGTTTGGATAAATGTATAATGACATGTATCCATCATTACAGTATTATACAGAATAGTTTCACTGCCCTAAAATTCCTTTGTATTCTGCCTATTCATCCCTCTCTTCCTCCTACCCGCTGACAACCACTGATCTTTTTACTGTCTCTCTAGTTTTGCTTCTTCTAAAATGTCATATGGTTGAAGTCATACAGTATGTAGCTTTTTCACATTGGCTTCTGTCACTTGGTAATATGCACTTGAGATTCCTTCATGTTTTTTCATGGCTTGTTAGCCCATTTTTTTTTTTTTAACACCAAATTATATTCCTAGAGATGGGTGTATTTTTTCCACTTTACAGATGAAGGAATAGGCACAGAAAGGATAAATAACTTGCCCAAGGCCGGGTGTGGTGGCTCACGCCTGTGATCCCAGCACTTGGGGAGGCCGAGGTGGGTGGTCACTTGAGACCAGGAGTTCGAGACCAGCCTGGCCAACATGGTGAAATCCCATCTCTACTAAAAATACAAAAATTAGCCCAGCATGATGGTGCATGCCTGTAATCCCAACTACTTGGGAGGCTGAGGCATGAGAATCATCTGGACCAGGGAGGTGGAGGTTGCAGTGAGCCGAGATTGTGTCACTATACTCCAGCCTGGGCAACAGAGTGAGACCCTGTCTAAAAAAAAAAGAAAAAAAAAAAAAGAACTTGCCCAGGTACAGTTTGTACAGCTCAGTCTGACACTGGAGTCTGAGCTCTTAAACTTTTTAGCATGCCTGTGAATCCTAGAGAAATGTGTTTTATCATGATGAAGTTGGTTGCATGATAGAGTTGAGGTCTTTGGAAACCCAGGGCAACAGACCTAGGCACTTTGCTTGCAGAAGGTATCCACATCTGTCTGTATAGTGACAACAATAAAAAGCCTAGAAGATAAGACTTTGTTTCAAAAAGTTCAGGTATTTAGTTGAGACAGAAAACTGCTGTGTGCTTTTGAAATTTTGGTGAGATGAAGCATGGTGGCTCGCTTTTGTAATCACAGGATCTGGGGAGGCCAAAGCAAGAGGATTGCTTGAGCCCAGGAGTTTGAGACCAGCCAGGGCATCATAGTAAGAACCTGTCTTTACAAAAATGTTTTAAGAATTAGCTGGGAGAGGTGGCACGTGCCTGTAGTCCCAGCTACTCTGGAGCCTGAGGCAAGAGGATTGCTTGAGCCCAGAAGTTCAAGGTTGCAGTGAGCTATGAACATGCCACTGCACTCCAGCCTGGGTAACATAGTGAGACACTGTCTCTTAAAAAAAAGACATTCTGAGCTAGGTGCAGTGGCTCATGCCTGTTATCCCAGCACTTTGGGAGGCTGAGGCAGGTGGATTACTTGAGCTCAGGAGCTGGAGACTAGCGTGGGCAACATGGTGAAACTCCGTCTCTACAAAAAAACCACAAGAATTAGCAGGGCGTGGTGGTGCTCACCTATAGTCCCAGTTACTAGGATGCTGAGGTGGGAGGATCGCTTGAACCCAGCGAGCAGAGGTTACAGTGAGCCATGATTGCACCACTGCACTCCAGCCTGGGTGACAGTGAGACTATGTCTAAAAAAAAAAAAAAAAAATTAATTCTGGTTGAATGCACTGTCTCCTTTACTAGTTTCAAATATTTCTCTTTCCTTATCCATAATTTTATTGCCTTTCAGATTATATCTGGGTGTTGGCACCCAGCCACTGTTCTGCCAATGAAGTACATCCTGGTCACGGGTGGGGTCATCTCAGGCATTGGTAAAGGGATCATTGCCAGCAGCATTGGAACGATTCTAAAATCATGCGGACTCCGAGTTACTGCCATAAAAATCGACCCCTATATTAACATCGATGCTGGCACTTTTTCACCTTATGAACACGGTACGAAAGTGAACCACTTCCCCCTTATAGCACTAGGCTCAACTGCATTCTTTCTTCCATTTTGGGTAATTTCTTTAGGATGTAGTTCCAGATTTAGAGTGACTAGATCGTATGCTATGAATATGTGAATATTCTCGTGGTCATTGATACATTGTTCATACCTCTGATAACATTCCAGATTAATCATCCTTTTTGGAAACACTGTACCTTTTGCACTATGGATTCTGTTTTATTTTTATCGTAAAGGTAGTGTGTTTCTCTTAACATTTCCCACTGCCTGGGGTAACTATTATTAATGGTGACATTTTGATGTATGAGTATATTCGATTTATTTTTAAAATGGCATTAGCCCTTACATGCTATTTTTAAAAAACTTTTTATAAGGCCCGGTGCGGTGGCTCACGCCTGTAATCCCAGCACTTTGGGAGGCCGAGGTGGGTGGATCACGAGGTCAGAAGATTGACACCATCCTAGCTAACACGGTGAAACCCTGTCTGTACTAAAAATACAAAACATTAGCTGGGCGTGGTGGCACGTGTCTGTAGTCCCATGTACTCAGGAGGCTGAGACAGGAGAATCACTTGAACCTGGCAGGCGGAGGTTGCAGTGAGCCAAGATCAAGCCATTGCACTCTAGCCTGGGTGACAGAGCGAGACTCTGTCTCAAAAAAAAAAAACAAAAACAAACAAAAACAACAAAAAACCAACCCCCCAAAAAACCTTTTTATATACAAGCAAAAAAGTGCATAAATCATAAGTGTACAGTTCGATGAATTTTCATTAAATGAACACACTGTATAACCAGCCCCTGATCAAGAAACAGAAATGTTTGTGTCCTGCCGGGCACGGTGGCTCACGCCTGTAATCCTAGCACTTTAGGAGGCTGAGGTGGGCGGATCACAAGATCAGGAGATCGAGACCGTCCTGGCTAACACGGTGAAACCCCATCTCTACTAAAAATACAAAAATTAGCCAGGTGTGGTGGCGGGCGCCTGTAGTCCCAGCTATTTGGGAGGCTGAGTCAGGAGAATGGCATCAACCCGGGAGGCGGAGCTTGCAGTGAGCCAAGATTGTGCCACTGCACTCCAGCCTGGGTGACAGAGTGAGACTCCGTCTCAAAAAAAAAAAAAAAAGAAATGTTTCTGTCCCTTGTTGCTATCCTGTCTTCCTGTTTTTGTTTTTTGAGACAGGGTCTCACTGTATCGCCCAGGCTGGAGTACAGTGGCCAAGATCTCGGCTCAATGCAACCTCCACCTCCTGTGCTCAAGTGATCCTCCTGCTTCAGTCCCCTGGGTAGCTGGGATTACAGGTGTGCACCACCACGCCTGGCTAATTTACGTATTTTTTTATAGAGCTGGGATTTTGCCATGTTACTCAGGCTGGTCTCGACCTCCTGGGCTCAAGCAATCCTCCTACCTCGGCCTCTCAAAGTGGTGGGATTACAGGCATGAGCCACTGCACCAGGCCTTGAATATTTTGTTTTAAACTTTACTAACCTGAGAATAAAACAAACAAAAAGAGGGTATCTTATTGTTTTAATTTAGATTTCTTTGATTTTGATTTTGTTTGTGAATGACTTATTCAAGTCTGTGGTAGATTGTATTTTTGCTTCAAAATGTCACCCACCATCCCTCTGTGGAGTACATTTCCCTGCCCTTTGACCTTGGAGTTTGGCCACGTAGGATAGTTAACTTGTCCTGGTTTGTTTGGAACGTTCCTGATTTTAAAACAGAAAGTCCTGTGTCCTGGGAGCCCTCTTAGTCCTGGGCAAACCAAGTAGGTTGGTCACTCTATTTGGCCATGTGATCTATTTTGTCCTATGGGATGTTAGGGAATATTAACATATGCCTTGTTGAAGCAGAAAATGTCAAATGCATCTGTGTGTTTTGGCTCAGTCTGTCTTGTGCTTCTGCCCTCTACCATGAGAACAGCTGGTTTTCAGAGATTTCTCGTTCAGTCTGGGTCCTGGAATGAGAAGACACAAAGAATAGACTCACAAGTGGCTCACAGCCCCCATGTAACATGAGGGAGAAATAAATAAATGTTTTGTAACTTGCAGAGATTTTGGGGTTGTTTGTTGTGTGGCACCATTGACTAATGCCATGTGTTACACCACATTTTCTTTGGATTTTTTTTTTAATGATTTTTTTTTTTTTTTTTGAGACAGAGTCTCACTCTGTCACCCAGGCTGGAGTGCAGTGGTGCGACCTTGGCTCACTGCAACCTCCACCTCCCAGGTTCAAGCGATTCTTCTACCCAGCCTGGCAAACATGGTGAAACTCTGTCTCTATTTAAAAAAATAATAGGCCGGGCGCGGTGGCTCACGCCTGTAATTCCAGCATTTTGGGAGGCCAAAGCGGGTGGATCATGAGGTCAGGAGATAGAAACCATCCTGGCCAACATGGTAAAACTCTGTCTCTACTAAAAATACAAAAAAATTAGCTGGGCGTGGTGGTGCACACCTGTAATCCCAGCTACTCAGGAGGCTGAGGCAGGAGAATCGCTTGAACCAGGGAGTCAGAGGTTGCAGTGAGCCGAGATCGCGCCACTGCACTCCAGCCTGGCGATAGAGCGAGACCCTGTCTCAAAATATTAATAATAATAATAGTAATACAAAGATTAGCCAGGCGTGGTGGTACATGTCTGTAATCCCAGCTACTTGGGAAGCCGAGACATGAGAATCGCTTGGATCCAGGAGGTGGAGGTTGCAGTGAGCTGAGATCGTGCCACTGCCCTCCAGCCTGGTTGACAGCGAAACTCTCTCAAAAAAAAAAAAAAAAGAAAAAAATGGAAAAAAAAAGTATTGTGGTATCAATTTGCTTTTTTCCTTAAAATTAGTTTTCTAGACCACAGTTATGTACCTTAGAATGGATAAATAAGTTAGGATATAAAAGGTTCCTGATTAAATTTGTAAGTTAATCAACCTTTTTTCCTGTGGACATCTAACAGTAGGAATAAATGATAGTTCCCTTAATAGGGGAAAGGTTCAATTCTTACAAGGTGGCTTTAGAAACATACGACTCTCAGTCCATGCCCTGAAGTGACAATAGAGATCTACAGACGTGTCTAGTAGTTAAAGTGGGTGCTCCTCGTGTGATGAAGTCTGCACCTGTCTTTTATGACAGTGCATTGTGCACGTAGCTTATGGCACACACAGGCTTTTTCCCTCACTTTCACCAAGTTGCCTTATGGGTTAGCTGTGGCCTTGCTTTGTCATCTACTGTGTAATTATGGCTTTAATCAAGATGAGAATCAAGTAAAAGTTTCTTATCGCAGTTCCAGAGTCCAGGATTCTGATGCTTTGAAGTAAAATGCTGTTTGTTTTTAAAATTTCTGTTTTCATGTGGCACATGTTGAGTTTGGAAAAGCTAAGTCTTGAAGACAGAATTTCAGTAGGTTAAAAAAAAAAACCACAATTGAATACTATAAATAGAATTTTCTGATGCATTTTCTTGGATATAATTGAATTGTTAATTTCTCCACCAAAAAGGAGATGATGATAGAATATGGCTTAGAAATACATCTTTTACCAGCTTTTTAACAAAAATATGTCCATCTTTGAAAAATCTACTGGAAGCAAAGTTTTGATTTTTCCATTGCCTTTTTAATCCTAGGTGAAGTCTTCGTCTTAAATGATGGTGGAGAAGTTGATTTAGACCTTGGAAATTATGAAAGATTTTTGGATATTAATCTTTATAAAGACAACAATATCACCACGGGGAAGATATATCAGCATGTGATCAATAAAGAGAGGCGTGGTGATTACCTGGGGAAAACAGTGCAAGGTATTATATTCCACAGACATTATGGAGCCCTGTGTGCTGAATATCTTTGTGCTGCTCAAAAGTAGAACTGAAGGCCAGGCATGGTGGCTCACACCTGTAATCCCAGCACTTTGGGAGGCCGAGGCCAGTGGATCACCTGAGGTCAGGAGTTCGAGACCAGCCTGACCAACATGGTGAAACCCCATATCTACTAAAAATACAAAAATTAGCCGGGCATGGTGGCGCACGCCTGTAATCCCAGCTGTTTGGGAGGCTGAGGCAGGAGAATCGCTCGAACCCAGGAGGCAGAGATTGCAGTGAGCCGAGATCGTGCCACTGCACTCCAGCCTGGGCGACAGAGTGAGACTCCATCTTAAAAAACAAAACAAACCAAAACAAAAACCCAAAAAACCAAGTACAATTGAAAATGTCACAGTCCCTGCGCTCTACAAGTTCTAATTCTTTTAAAATTATTGTGTTTTTTTCTTTTCATTTTCCAAAAATATGTCAGGGTAACTTGCCAGGTAACTTTCAGGTGATTGGGGAGGCCTAAAGCACATTCTTTTCTCATGAGCATGGAATAAACTTTTGTATTAATACTTCTTTCTACAGTTGTCCCTCACATTACTGATGCTGTCCAGGAGTGGGTTATGAATCAAGCCAAGGTGCCGGTGGATGGTAATAAGGAAGAGCCCCAAATATGCGTTATTGAGGCAAGCATAGAACTTTCTTTATAAAATTATATCTTGCTGCGTCTTTGAGCATCTGATCTTCATTTATTTGACAAATACTTACACACGCCCTCCTGAGTGCTGGACACTGGGCTAGGAGGTGGGGTCATAGCAAGAAACAACATAGATGGCTTCTGTCTTTGTGGTCACAAGTGAGTGGGCAAGATTGGCATTAGACAGACAATCACACATACTTCTGGGTGGACGTGCAGTGATCTGCTTGTGGAGACCGATCAGCTGCTGATAAAATCAATGTGAGGGCGTCTTCTGTGCTGGGGCCTGGGATGGGCCCATCTCTGCCCTTGGGGAGCTTGCAGACAATCCTGTCTACACACAACAGACTGTATTCTAGTGCATGCTATTTGAAAAGTATTTCCGAAGTGCTTTGGAAGTGTAAAGAGACACTGGGTTAGGGAAGTCAGATGGTAGAGGTGATAAGTGGTTAGTATCAGCTGTTTAAAGAAAGAAGCTAGTGGCTGTGCGAGGTGGCTCATGCCTGCAATTCCAGCATTTTCAGATGCCAGGGCGGGAGGATTGCTTGAGCCCATGAGTTTGAGACAGCCTGGGCAACATGGCGAAAACCCGCCTCTACAGAAACTACAAAGATTAGCTAGGCATGGTGGTACGCACCTGTAGTCCCAGCTACTTGAGAAGCTGAGATGGGAGGATCTTTTGAGTCCGGGAGGTTTGAGGCTGCAGAGAGCCGTGATTGCACCAGCACTTCAGCCTGAGTGATGGAGCCAGACCCTGTCTTAATTAAAAAAAAAAAAAAAAAGTAGTATTTGAACTTGCCACTTGTTCACTTCCTTCACCTTGTTCCCTTCCTCTCCACGTGTAGAATGAGAATAACATCCATATCCTCCTCCTCTAAATGTCAGTTGGCTTAATTGTCTGGTGAAAGAGCAGAGTAATGACCAATTTGGTTCTTAGAGTCAGGCTGCCTCAGTTCGTATTTCTGCAGTGACCCCTGAGCCATATAGCTCAGTGATTAAGAGTCTGGAGGCAAACTGTCTGGGTTTGTAGCCTAGCAAGGTCACTTTTGGGGAGGAGGGGGTGACCTTAGGCAAGTTTGCTCAACCTCTCTGTGCCTCTTTAACTCATTTAACTCATTTGTAACTCATTGTTTTGAAGATTAAATAAGTCTCTACACTTGGTGCTTAGAATGGTGTCACAGATACAGTAAGTGCTTAAAAATTATTAGCTAGTATTAAGATGCCTGTATGACTTTTGGAAAATTCTCACAGTTTCAATGTCCTCATTTGTAATAATGTGGTAATAATATAATATTGTAATAATAAGATAACAACAGGATTGTTTGGGGATTAAATGCAGTGTATCAGAGCACTTTGCAATGTCTGGCATTTAGGAAGTGCTCAGTAAACGTAAGTTAGCTATTATTACTGTCATCAATGTAAGTGTTAGCAGATATGTAGAAGATCCATTTTGTTAATAGTAGTACTGATAAAGTTACTGGTTATTTATTTATTTTTTATAGCTAGGGTCTCGCTATGTTGCCTCGGGCTGGAGTGCAGTAGCTATCCACAGGTGTGATCAAAGCCCAGTGTAGCCTCAAGCTTCTGGGCTCAACCAATCATCTTGCCTCAGCCTCCCAAGTAGCTGGGACTACAGGTATACCACCACTATGCCTGGCAAATTTTTAATTTTATTTCTTATTCTACCCTTGAATTGACTTGTTTGCCTTCACAATGATTAATTTAGCACTTAATATGTACTAGCCCTGATGATAGCTGCTAGGGATGTGAGGTTGAGTGTGATCTGACTCCTGCTCTCCAGGAGCTCATTGGCTGGATTTTAAATTTCATGGAAACAGGGAAACTGACAAACAGAACCCCTTCTCCGTTATAACCCTGATGTTTATATTTGCTTACTGGATACTAGTGGTCAACCATCCTCTTTGGTTGATTGTAAGTTGTGTTCAACAGTTGTGTCTGTGCACCATTTAAGCTTTTGAAGAAGGACTGCCAAAGCTGATTTTTAGTTTTAATCATAGAGGAGCTGTTGAAATGTTTTCAAAGCCATTTTTATGAGTGAGACCTCAACTTCTCAGACCAGTGGAACTGACAGGTTTTATTTATATTAGTACGAGTTATCTTGGCATGAACCTGGAATAATTTATGCTTGTCTTAAAGGAATAACAGGTTTCTTTCTTTCTTCTTGTTTATTTTCCAAAAAAGAAGACTCAGCCAAGTGTGGTGATGCAGGTCTGTAGTCCCAGCTACTTGGGAGGCTGAGGCGGGAGGATCACTTATACCCAGGAGTTTAAGGCCGCAGTGAGCCATGATCTCACCACTGCACTCCAGCCTGGGTGGCAGAGCGAGACCCTGTCTCTAAAAAAAATTTAAAAAGGGCTGGGCGTGGTGGCTCACGCCTGTAATCCTAGCACTTTGGGAGGCTGAGGCGGGTCAGGAGATCGAGACCATCCTGGCTAACATGGTGAAACCCCGTCTCTACTAAAAATACAGAAAATTAGCCGGGCGTGGTGGCAGGCGCCTATAGTCCCAGCTACTCGGGAGGCTGAGGCAGGAGAATGGCGTGAACCCGGGAGGCAGAGCTTGCAGTGAGCCGAGATGGCGCCACTGCACTCCAGCCTGGGCGACAGAGCGAGACTCTACCTCAAATAAATAAATAAATAAATTAAATTAAATAAATAAATAAAAATAGAAAAAGAAAAAAGACTCCTTTCATTAAAGACAAAGGCTAAAACAACTTTGCACATCTCATAACTTTGCTGCTGCTTCCATTTCAGCATAAAGTATTGTTATGGGTGATATTTTCCCTTTTATTTGGGGCAACAGTTAACTTAAAACTATTCCAATAGTAATATTGAAGGTTTCTGAACACGGTAATGATGGTGGTAATGGGAACTTCTGAATTAGCAGAGAGACTGTAGTACCACTGCTGACCACGTGAGGGCAGGAGCGGATAATGTTTAAAGTTGGCCTCCTTTTCGCATTCACTATTATTGACCTCCCAGAGAATCCCCATCAAAACACAGGATGGAAGCATACGGTTTAGTTTAAGTGCAGACCTCTGTTTTTCCTTAGAAAAAATAAATGATTTTCAAAAATTAGATTTTGGTGCCTTGTATATAGTGGGTACTTACACTCACTTCACCCCTGCCAAGTTCCTGATTGCATGTGATGTTTTCATTTCGTTGAGTTGTTGTTGTTGTTGTTGTTTAAAGAGACAGTGTCTTACTCTGTTCCCTAGGCTGGAGTGCAGTGGTACGATCATGACTCACTGCAGCCTGGACTTCTCCAGGCTCAAGCGATCCTCCCACCTCAGCCTCCTGAGTGGCTGGGACCATAGGTGCTGTGCCACCATGCCCAGCTAATTTTTTATGTTTTTGTGGAGGCAAGGTCTCACTTTGTTGCCCATGCTGGTCTCAAACTCCTGCGCTCAAGTGATACACCTGCCTCCCAAAGTGTTGGGATTACAGGCATGAGCCACTGCACCCAGCCCTGGCTTTGGTTCTGCTGTAGTTTTGGTAACAGGTACTAGAACACTGTTCCTTAGGGCTTATATTGAATTTCAGGACCTTTCTGTCCTGGCCCGACTACTAAACTAAACCTCCAGTGCTGCATGCAGGGTACTGGGCTCATGCCCTCATGGGGCTTACAGTCTAGTGGGGTAGAGAGCCAGGAAACAAAGACGGAAATGAAATAGAGGCAACTTGTGCTGAGTTCCTAGGATGGGTACAGTGCTGTGACAAGGGCTAGTGGGATGTAGGCTGCTTTAGGTGGGGGGTCAGAGTCCGCCCTCCAGGGAGGATGCATGTCTCTTGGACTGGAGGATAAAGAGAGGTTGCTGTAGATGAAGAAGGAGGGTAGGAGGGCTTAAGGAGCAGGAAGGAAGAGCATGGAGTACCCAAGAGGCCAGCAGGGAGGGGACCAGATGGCATTGGAGGCTCAGTGCAAAGGCCAGGTCCTGAGAGCCTTTTGTTGGCTGCATTAAGGAGATTGACGCTAGTTTTTTTTTTTTTTTTTTTGAGATGGAGTCTCACTCTGTCACCCAGGCTGGAGTGCAATGGCGTGATCTCAACTCACTGCAACCTCTGCCTCCTGGGTTCAAGCGATTCTCCTGCCTCAGCCTCCCGAGTAGCTGGGACTACAGGTGTGCACCACCATGTCCAGCTAATTTTTGTATTTTTAGTAGAGACAGGGTTTCACCGTGTTGGCCAGCATGGTCTCGATCTCCTGACCTGTGATCCGCCTGCCTCAGCCTCCCAAAGTGCTGGGATTACAAGCGTGAGCCACTGCGCCCGGCCTCATTGTTAGTTTTAATGAAGCAGTGGGCTACTGAAGAGTATACACGTGGAGAAATCTTTTATGAAGTTTTATTTTTTATTTTTATATTTTTTCAGTGAAAGGGTCTCGCTCTGTCATCTAGGCTGGAATGCAGTGGCATGATCACAACTCACTGCAGCCTTGACCTCCTGGGCTCAAGTGATCCTCCTGCCTTGGCCTCCCAAAGCGCTGGGCTCATAAGTGTGAGCCGCCACACCCAGCCACAATTTAGTGATTTTGAACATATTTATAAACCTCTGTGTAACCATCAAACTTTAGTTCTCATGCTCGGTTTATTAAGAACTCTTTTTATTAGCTTGTGTACTGTGGGAGATGTGTGGTCATTTGTGTCTTTTTTTTGTTTGTTTTCCATTCCCAGCTGGGAGGCACCATTGGAGACATCGAAGGAATGCCGTTTGTGGAAGCGTTTAGACAATTCCAGTTTAAGGCGAAAAGAGAGAATTTCTGTAATATCCACGTTAGCCTTGTCCCACAGGTGGGCTTTCCAGATAAGTATATGGACAGCAACTTTGATAAGTTTTCCTATGATATTCTATGTGTCCTGCATTTGAAAGTGGGGCACCATTAATCATCCATAGGAGCTAGTGTCCAGTGTGCTGACGGGACCCCATTTTTTTTCAGCTCAGTGCTACCGGAGAACAAAAAACCAAACCCACCCAAAACAGCGTCCGCGCGCTGAGAGGGTTAGGCCTGTCTCCAGATCTGGTGAGTTGAGGACAGTGGGTAAGTCTATCCTGAAGGTCTCTGGGAGCAGGCCCTTCACTTCTTTTTTTTTTTTTTTTTTATTTGAGATGGAGTCTTGCTCTGTCACCCAGGCTGGAGTGCAGTGGTGCAGTCTTGGCTCATTGCAACCTCCGCCTCCCAGGTTCAAGCAATTCTCCTGTCTCAGCCTCCAGAGTATCTGGACTACAGGCACATGCCACCACACCTGGATAATTTTGGTATTTTTAGTAGAGACAGAGTTTTGTCATGTTGGCTAGGCTGGTCTTGAATTCCTGACCTCAGGTGATCTGCCCGCCTGGACCTCCCAAAGTGCTTGGGATTACAGCCAAGAGCCACCATGCCTGGCTGCCCTTCACTTCTTTATCTTTATCATCATCTAAGTCCTTTCTCATTCTCAAACGGCTCCTATGACAATGAGGTTTTTCTCTCTGGGAGCCGGAAAAGGCTTATTCCCTTAGCCTCAAGTGTTGCTTCAATCTGTTCTTCCCTGGGCTCTCATTTGATGGGCCACATTGATAGTTGGGCAAGTGTGATGTCCTGTCATTTATATGATTCCTGGATTCTTTAGAATGAAGGTGAATCCTTGGGATTTTCCTGTGACCCTGCTATCAGTGATAACCCTGTGATGGGTTATCACTGCTCTTTTTTTCTTTTTGAGACAGGGTCTGGCTCTGTTGCCCAGGCTGGAGTGCAGTGGTGTGATCTTGGCTCACTGCAACCTCTGCCTCCTGGGCTGAAGTGATTCTCCCACCTCAGCCTCTTGAGTAGCTGATACTAGAGGTGCACGCTACCACAGTGCACTAATTTTTATGTGTGGTGTGTGTGTGTGTGCCTGTGTGTGTTTGTAGAGACAGGGTTTTGCTAGGTTACCCAGGCTGGTCTCGAACTCCTGGGTTCAACCAATGCTCCTGCCTTGGCCTCCTGAAGTGCTGGGATTGCACCACGCCCAGCCCACTGCTCTTATTTTTAGTCTAAACAGTGGTGTGTCCTTATAGCAGGTGATCCAGTCATCACCAGTAGTCTCTGTCAAAGGTTGACAAATAACAGCCCACAACTTGCGTGCCTGTTTTTGTAAATAAAGTTTTATTGGCATGCAGTCACACCCATTCATTTACATACTGTCTGTAGCTGCTTTCACACTGCACCTTGATTGAGGATCAGGACAGTGACTGTGTGACCTGCAAACCTAAAATATTTCCCATCTGGCCCTTTTGAGAAAAAGTTTGTTAACCCCGATCTAGCTCTTTTCTTGTAGTTAATGAAGCAACACTTGTGAGCCTGGACTCTGTTCACCAGAGACGTCTCAATGTTTTGAGTTCTTACTAATACACTTATGCTGAATTTGATTATACTTGTATTAGTGCTCAGACCAATTTCTAATAGTCCAGTGGAATGTCCAAAGTGAACAAGTACATACTTGGCCAAGTTTCTTGTAAAAAGAAATGAATGTGGCATCCTGCTGAAAGTGAATCCTGTTTGCTGAAGCATAACTGGCTTTGACAGATTGTCTGCCGAAGTTCAACGCCCATTGAGATGGCCGTGAAGGAGAAGATTTCTATGTTTTGTCACGTGAACCCTGAACAGGTTGGTGCTGCTCTTTAGATTTTATTGTCTGGCAGGCACTTCTGCTGATGCCAGTGTTTTGTGCCTCTTCAATGATCATATTATTTTTCACGGCATTTATGCAAGCACTGGGGAACCCTGATCCAACCATGATTCCCTGGAGTGAGATAGGATGCATGTTTCTTTGCATGATCACTCAACTTATGTCACAAAACCAGGGTGGGCTTTATTTCTTTTCTTGAGACAGAGTGTTACTCTGTCACCCAGGCTGGAGTGCAGTGGCACAATCTCAGCTCACCGCAACCTCTGCCTCCTGGGTTCAGGCAATTCTCTTATTTTAGCCTCCTGAGCAGCTGAGATTACAGGTGCCCGCCACCACGCCTGGCTAATTTTTTTGTATTTTTAGTAGAGACGGGGTTTCGCCATGTTGGCCAGGCTGGTCTCGAACTCCTGACCTCAGATGATCCACCCACCTCGGCCTCCCATAGTGCTGGGATTACAGGCGTGAGCCACCATGCCCAGTACCAGGGTGGGCATTTAATTCACAGTCAAACCTTTAGAGAGAGAACCACATGAAGCCTACTTATCATCTCTTTACCTTGTGTTTCCTTCTGGAACACTTACTGCTTTCCCTCATTTCTCCTCTCTATCTGTGGCAGCTTAAGTCACCCCAAACACATGAGCACGTTGACATTTGCACTAGCTCTTCTGACTCCATCAGTGGGCTCAGTTGACTTCGTTAGTACAGAAACTGTACTGTGATTTGGGCTTAGGTTCTCTGCTCTGTAGGGCTTTCCACCTTGGTATTCTGATAATTCGCTTTTCTTTTTTCTTTCCTTATCTTATCTCTGTCTCTTGATTCCAATAAGGCTTGGGTATAAGGGATTGGAGTTGCCTATAGTTTAAAGAGAGTGATATAAATGGCACTCAGGAAAAGGGTGAGGTTTGGCAGAAATCTTTTCTTCAGATTATAACTCTGGGTTCTCTGAAGTCTAAAAACGATCAAATTGAATTTTGGCATCTTGGAAAATAGTCTGATGGAGAGCCCCCTGCCTGATGCCTCAGAGTCATTGCTGAAGTCTGAACTACTTTGAAAAATGTGATGGCAGATTGAAGGGACACTTCTGCATCTGTATGTTGGTATGTTGTCATGTCATTTTGTTTGCGTCCAGTCTTTTTTTTTTTTGAGACAGAGTTTTGCTATTGTCACCCAGGCTGGAATGCAGTGGTGCACTCTCGGCTCAGTGCAACCTCTGCCTCCTGGGTTCAAGCGGTTCTCCTGCCTCAGCCTCCTGAGTAGCTGGGATTATAGGTGTGTGTCACCATGCCTGGCTAATTTTTGTATTTTTAGTAGAGATGGGGTTTCACCATGTTGGCCAGGCTGGTCTTGAACTCCTAACCTCAGATGATCCGCCTGCCTCGGCCTCCAAAAGTGCTGGAATTACAGGCGTGAGCCACCACACCTGACCTGTCCAATCGTTTTGTGTATACTTCTTCTTTTTTTTTTTTTTTTTTTTTGAGATAGAGTCTTGCTCTGTCACCCAGGCTGGTATGCAATGGTGCGACCTCGACTCACTGCAACTTCCGCCTCCCGGGTTCCAGTGATTCTCCTGCGTCAGCCTCTTGAGTTGCTGGGATTATAGGCGCATGTCACCACACCCACCTAATTTTTGTATTTTTAATACAGGTGGGGTTTCACCATGTTGGTCAGGCTGGTCTCGAACTCCTGACTTCAGGTGATCTTCCCGCCTTGGCCTCCCATAGTGCTGGGATTAGTTTTCTAATTAAATGAAGCTAACCCTGTGCAAATTCTGATGCTAGCTTTGGTTGCTAGGTTTTTGTGTGTGCGTGTGTGTGTGTGTGTGTGTTATATCAGTGTAAATAAACTGCCAGTCTCTGCTGAATTTTGTCTCATTCTTGTGGTGGCATATTTGAGTAGATCCATCTAAGTATGGTGATTTCTCATCATCACTTAGGTCATATGTATCCATGATGTTTCTTCCACATACCGAGTTCCTGTGCTTTTGGAGGAACAAGGCATTGTGAAATATTTTAAGGAGAGATTGCACCTGCCCATTGGTGATTCTGCAAGTAATTTGCTTTTTAAGTGGAGAAATATGGCTGACAGGTAAGCAAAAGGAATTACTTGTATAATCTTTAATAATTTTTGAGTTTGGGGGTAGAACTAAGACCTACTTGAAAGGGTAAGCGTGTGTATTTGGCATTTTGCATGTGCACATTTTGGTCTGGATATGTTTAAAGACGGAGCATACTGTTACGGTGCTTTGCTGTATTATTTGAAGATTTCTGGAGCCTTTGATTTTGTTATACATAAACCAAAGTGAATTAAAGGAATTTGAATTCTGGAAGGAATTTTTTTTTAACTTTGGAAGGATTTTGATTTATTTACTAGTTCATTTTTTAGTTTCTGAGTATTTTAAATGTTTTTTTTTTCTTTTTTTGAGAGACTTGCTCTGTCGCCCAGGCTGGAGTGCAGTGGCACGATCTCGGCTCGCTGCAACCTCCGCATCCTGGGCTCAAGTCATCCTCCCACTTCAGCCTCCTGAGTAGCTGAGACTAGAGGCACACATCACCACACCTGGCTAATATATTTTTTTTTTTTGTAGAGAGGTATTTTTCTATGTTACCCACGCTGGTCTTGAATTCCTGGGCTCAAGTGATCTGCCCACCTTGGCCTCCCAAAGTGCTGGGATTATAGGCATAAGCCACCATGCCTGGCCTTAAACAGTTTTAAATGTTGCAGGTTTTTTGTTTTGTTTGACTTGTTTTTAAGATTTGGTTAACTTTTCCTAAAGAAAATCATTTTGGATGGGAACTTTTGGGTATGCTATTTTTGTTTCATCCTGCATTCATTAACTATTCAGCATAATTATTAAAACTCCTGATGGATTCTAGCTTTCAGACAACCATATTAATTTAAGCAAAGTTTCTCTAATTTGAAGTTATATGAAAATTAAGCTGTGTGCAGTGGCACTTACCTGTAGTCTCAGCTACTCGGGAGGCTGAGGTGAGAGGATCACTTGAGCCCAGAAGTTGGAGGCCAGCCTGAGCAACATAGCAAGACGCTGTATCTTAAAAAAAAAAAAAAGGGAAATTAAGTCCCTGTCACTTGTTTTCTTTCCTTTTTTTTTTTTTTTTTTTTTTGAGACAGAGTGTCACTCTGCCCAGGCTGGAGTGCAGTGGTGCGATCTCGGCTCACTACAACCTCTGCCTCCCAGGTTCACACCATTCTCCTGCCTCAGCCTCCTGAGTAGCTGGGATTACAGGCGCCCGCCACCATGCCCAGCTATTTTTTTGTATTTTTAGTAGAGATGGGGTTTCACCATGTTTGCCAGGCTGGTCTCGAACTTCTAACCTCAGGTGATTCGCCTGCTTCGGCCTCCCAAAGTGCTGGGATTACAGATGTGAGCCACTGCGCCCGGCCCTGTTTTCTTTCACTAAATGTAGTTGAGATGGGACTTCTTGGGCAGCTTAGGTGAGAGCCAGTAGGTGCAGCTATTACATATGTAGGTTCTGGATTCAGATCCTGGCTTCTCCTCTTACCAGCTGTGTGAGTTTGGGTGATTACTTAACCTCTCTAGGCTTGTTTTCCCTTCTGTATATAATAAGGGGATACCAGTACCTACCTAGTGGCAATTATGAGAGGAAACCTTGAAGACTTAACATTGAGTCACGTACTATAATAAGTATCGGTTGCTGATGTTGGTAACCATAATTAAAATGATGGTGACAAAATTACTGACCCTTGGTAAATGACTAATCAGATTGAGTCTCTCTTGCTCTTTCATTTACAATTTTAAAAAATGCTTTAGATTTTCTGGGGCAAGTGGAATCGGGAAGAAAGAGCAGTTTCTGAGCTTAGATTCTCTAAAACCCTCGCTCTCTAGAGTGCTTAAAGTGCCAGTCATTTCGTAGGAATTTTCTAAGTAGCTTGGGGCTGATACACTTTAAGCACTAGAAGTTTTAATATTTTAACTCTTTTTATTGGAAATAGCTCTAAATTATACTCTATGCGTTTATGCTTTTTTCTTTTTCTTTTTTTTTTTTTTTTTTTTTTTTTTGACACGGGGTGTTGCTCTGTTGCCCAGGCTGGAGTGCAGTGGTGCAATCTCAGCTCACTGCAGCCTCGACCTCCTGGGCTCAAGTGATCCTCCCACCTCAGCGTCCCCAGTAGCTGGGGCCACAGGTGCGCTCCACCACGCCCAACTAATTTTTGTATTTTTAGTAGAGACGGGGTTTTGCCATCTTGCTCAAGTGATCCTCCTGCCTCAGCCTCCCAGGTAGCTGGGACTACAGGTGCATGCCACCATGCTTGGCTAATTTTTGTGTTTTTTATAGAGACAGGGTTTCACCATGTTGCCCAGCCTGGTCTCAAACTCCTGAGCTCAAGCAATTCACCTGCTTTAGCCTCCTAACGTGTTGGGATTAAAGGCGTGAGCCACCATGCCCAGCCTTTGGCCTCCAGGCCTCCATCTTCACATCACCTTCTCACTTGTGTCTTCTTCCCTTCTCTTCTTTTGTAAGGATGCTTGTCATTGGATATAAGGCAGGCCCTAATCCAGGATGATCTCATCTGGAGAGCCTTACTTATGTCTGCAAAGATCCTTTCACCAAACAAGGTCATATTCACAGGTTTTGGGGACAAATTTCTTTGGGGAGCCACCATTCAACTCACTACAGCCTTTTTTATTTTTAATTTTTATGGGTACATAGTAGGTGTATATATTTGTGGGGTACATGAGATATTTGGTACAGGCATATAATGCATTATAATCACATCAGGGTAAATGGAGTATCCATCACCTCAAGCCTTTATCCTTTCTTTGCGATACAAACAATCCAAGTATACCCTTTTATTTATTTAAGAATGCACAATAAATTGTTGACAATTTTCAAGCAAGGAGATATTGTGCATGGGTGCCTCTGCAGCATGGGCCTCCCTCTGCATCACATTGGTGGTGACATTGTTAATTGATGCGGAGTGTCCATTCTTTAGCTTTGGTCCTCTCAATATAGCCTGTAGAGAGGTGCAAGGAGCCAAATGGAGGCCAAAGGAACAGCCTCTATTATGGAGGCCCAGTGCTGCTCAGAGGCCAGGGGTCCCTGATTAAACAGGGACAGCTTGCCTGGGACCCGAAGTCAAGGTGGGCACAATTCTCCACCTCCTCCTCTTCATTGTCTTTTTTTTTTTTTTTTGAGACAGAGTCTTGCTGTGTCGCCCAGGCCGGAGTGCAGTGGCGCAATCTCGGCTCACTGCAAGCTCTGCCTCCCGGGTTCATGCCATTCTCCTGCCTCAGCCTCCCGAGTAGCTGGGACTACAGGCGCCCGCCACCACGCCTGGCTAATTTTTTTTTTTTTTGTATTTTTTTAGTAGAGATGGGTTTTCACTGTGTTAGCCAGAATGATCTTGATCTCCTGACCTCGTGATTTGCCCACCTCGGCCTCCCAAATTGCTGGGATTACAGGCATGAGCCACCACACCCAGCCCTCTTCATCTCTCTTGAGACCTGACTCTTGGGGGTGGCCCTGCAAAGAGGACTCCCCTCCCCTTCCCACAGCAGCTTGAAGTAGTATCAGATGCTTGCCTCACATTCGGTGATGGCTGATGGCTGAGTGGGGCACATGAGGGAGACCTTGGTTGCTCTCGGAAGTACAGGTCCAAGGGGGAATGAGAGCTTCCTGGTAGGTGTGACCCAGTGGACTCACCGGTACCACCTGCTGCCCAGTGACTCCTCCCCTGGGAAGACCAGCTGTGAGTGAGCCGAAGGAGGAACCTGTGATACTGACCCCAGTGCTGCTTCCTTCCGGGGGCAGAGCTGATGTTGTCTCTTCCGTCTATGGAGGAGGGAGAAGGGGGTGAAGCCAAATCTGCTGTGCTCAAATGCGGCTGTGTCTGCCTGCCTCTGACATCATCTCTGCTACTTGGTATGCTGTCATCCTGCTTTCTGTTACCTGTATCCTTTTTTTTTTGGAGACGAAGTCTGGCTCTGTTGCCCAGGCTGTTGGGCAGTGGTGTGATCTCGGCTCACTGCAACCCCTGCTTCCTGGATTCAAGTGATTCTCCTTCCTCAGTCTCCTGAGTAGCTGAAACTACAGGCGTGCACCACCATGCCAGGCTAATTTTTGTATTTTTAGTAGAGACAGGGTTTCACCATGTTGGCCAGGCTGGTCTGGAACTCCTGATCTCAAGTGATCCACCTGCCTTGGCCTCCCAAAGTGTTGGGATTACAGGCGTGAGCCACCACGCCCGGCCTCTTACTTGCATACTTTATGGAGAGGTGGTGTGAGATACAGACAGCTATGGAACCTCCAGAGCAACATAAAATAAAGTAGTGAGTTCAAGGGTTAGCAGTCTTGTCTCAGCTATTTTAGTCACCTTTCTAGAAAGTTACCTTCCCTGTCAGTTTTGACTTCTTAGCTTCTTGTGCATTATTCCCGCACATAGCCTGTTTGTGATCAAGTTTCTCTTGCACTCTTTACAGATATGTGTTCTTTTTGTTTTTGTTTTGTTTTTGTTTTTGTTTTTGTTTTCTGGAGACAGAGTCTCGCTCTGTGGCCTAGGCTGGAGGGCAGTGGTGTGATCTCGGCTCACTGCAACCTCCGCCTCCCGGGTTCAAGTGATTCTCCTGCCTCAGCCTCCTGAGTAGCTGGGATTACAGGTGCGTACCACCACGCCCAGCTAATTTTTGTATTTTTAGTAGAGACCAGGTTTCACCATGTTGGCCAGGCTGGTCTCGAACTCCTGACCTCAGGTGATCCACCTGGCTCGGCCTCTCAGAGTGCTGGGATTACAGGTGTGGGCCACCGTGCCCGGCCACTCTTTGCAGATGTTGATATTGAAGAGGGATATTCGTCATCATGGTAACATTTTTCTAAGGTGTTTGGGAAAGGGTTTGCTTCAAACCCCTAAAACATCTTCAGCCCAAGATGACATTTCCACGTACCTAATACCAAACCAGATATTTTTCATGTTCTTTGAACAGATTTCCTGACAAAAGCAACACTAAAAATTGTGTCTCTAATGGTAAAATGTGATTGAGTGTCTTCTGTAGAATGGAATTTTTCTCATAAAAATGATCTAAATGGCTAGTAATATTTTAAATCGTTCTCTTAGCACCATTCTTCAGGCATGCCATGAATAACCAGACTTTTGTGGGTCAGCTGAGAATGTAACCATTTTAAATGTAGACACTTCGAATGCATTTTCTTACACAATGTCACCTTACAAAGTTAATATTGGAATGTTTCCTATTGACACGCAGAATGCATTTTCTTATGCAATGTCACCTTATTAACCAATGGAAGAATAGCTCGTGTTTATGAGATTGGGATAGCTTTTCAATTTTTACTTTTAATGCTTTTAACTTTTTCTCTGATATACTTGAATTTTTATCTGTACCTGCTTATGTAAAACAATGTTGGGATTTCTGTTTTTGTTTTATGAGACAGTGTCTCACCGTGTCGCCCAGGCTGGAGTGCAGTGGTGTGATCATAGCTCACTGCAGCCTTGATCTCCTGGGCTCAAGTGATCCTCCGACCTCAGCCTCCTGAGTAGCTGGGACTATAGGCATGCCCCACCACGCCTGGCTAATTTTTGTATTTTTTTGTAGAGACGGGGTCTAACTATGTTGCCCAGCCTGGTCTCAAACTCCTGGGCTTAAGTGATTCTCTCGCCTCAGCCTCCTGAGTAGCTAGGACTACAGCTGCTCCTAAGGTTTTAAAAAGTGCCTTGGAATAAGAGCAGCAGCTGCCATTGTTCTCTTTGTGATGTTCTGTTACGTGCATATAACCTTTGAGTTTGTTTTCTTTCCCAGGTATGAAAGGTTACAGAAAATATGCTCCATAGCCCTGGTTGGCAAATACACCAAGCTCAGAGACTGCTATGCCTCTGTGTTCAAAGCCCTGGAACACTCAGCCCTGGCCATCAACCACAAGTTGAATCTGATGGTGAGTCCTGGCCTGGTCTTTTGGCTATCTCAGTAATTCATGCCAATAGCACATGTTCCAGAGGGGCAAGTTTTGTTAAAGGGTCCCTGAGATCACCTCCAGGACTTACGATTCACCAGAAGAACTCACAGGACTCATCATATAGTTATACTCATAGCTAAGATTTATTATAGCCAGACAATGCAAAGCAAAATCAGCCAGGGAAAAGTCGTGCAGGGTGAAGTCTGGGGGTAACCAGGCGCAAGCTTCTAAGCGCCCTCCCCTGGTAGAGTCCGGTGAGTTGTGATAATACATGCAAACTGCCATCTACTAAGGAAGCTCATTGAGACTTGAAGCCCAAGGTTTTTTCTGGGGGCTGGTCACGTGGGCACCCTCTGCTTAGCACTTCCCAAAATGCCAGCCTCCCAGAAGGAAAGCATGCAGCAGAAGCCATGTTGTCTGTACAGACACTTTCAGCACAGTGAGCTTCTCCTATCACTTCTTGGAATGATGGGAACCCTCCCAAAATCAGAGTTTCCAGACGCCAGTCAAGGCTCAATCTTGTAGCAGGCCTTTTCAAGGGCAGCAGCCAGGCTTGCTGTGTAAACGGTTTTCTTTTTCCCTTTTTTGAGACAGAGTCTCCCTCTGCCGCCCAGGCTGGAGTGCAGTGGCCTGATCTCGGCCCACTGCAACCTCTGTCTTCATTGTTCCAGCAATTCTTGCGCCTCAGCCTCCCGAGTATCTGGGATTACAGGCTCCTCCCACCATGCCCAGCTAATTTTTGTATTTTTAATAGAGACGGGGTTTCACCACGTTGGCCAGGCTGGTCTCGAACTCCTGATCTCAGGTGATCTGCCCGTCTCGGCCTCTCAAAGTGCTGGGATTACTGGCATGAGCCACTGCGCCTGGCCTGTGTAAGCTGTTTTCTACATGTAGGTTTAAGGCACATTTCTGAAATTAGGCTTTGCACATTCAGATGAATGAGCATGCCTGTCATGCTCGTTTAAGTACATCGTAATTGCCTAACAAGAAAATAATAGGACATTTTTTCCCTTTAGCATTGGAACGGAATCTAGATTTTTAAAATACTATATTCCCTTCTCTAACTTGGAGGAATGATAGCTAGCAAACAGTGATTATTTGTTTTGGAAATTCAGTATTGTGGAATAACAGAGGTGTAGTTATCTTATATAGCTTGAGTATATACTTCCATATAAGAACAGAATTAGTACCTGTTTAGAGTAAAACATTTAAAGAAAGCATAAGCTAGGCGAAGTAGTTCACGCCTGTAATCCCAGCCCTTTGGGAGGCTGAGCCAGGTGGGTTGCTCGAGCTCAGGAGTTGAAGACCAGCCTGGGCAACAATGGGAGACCTCATCTCTATAAAAAACTTAAAAAGTTGGCTGGGTGTGGTGGCATGCGCCTGTAATCTCAGCTAATTGGGAGGCTGAGGCAGGAAGATCACTTGAGCCCAGGAGTTCGATACTGCGGTGAGCTATAATTGCGCCACTGCACTCCAGCCTGGGTGACAGATTGAGACCCTGTCTCCAAAAAACAAAACAGAACAAAATAAAGCATAAATCTAAAATGCAGAAAGCAGATTCCTCCTCCCTGAAGTCCCACTTGTTACCAGTTGGATATGTGTATTTATATATCTATCTCACATTTATATTTAATGATATTCAATATGAGTATATCATTGTTTAAGCAAGTCTTATCATCTTGACTTAAATGGCAAAAACTCTGTATAATGAGTAAAAAGATCCATTTATATGTTAAAGAAATTTAATGGCTTCCACTTTGACACCAGCTTAGGAGAACTAGCTGCTGTTTCTCTCTCCTCTTTTTAGCCTCCTTCTTTCCTAATCACTTTTTAAATATTTTATTTTATTATTTTTAATTAATTAATTATTTTTTAGACGGAGTTTTGCTCTCGTTGCCCAGGCTGGAGTACAGTGGTGCCATCTCGGCTCACCGCAACCTCTGCCTCCTGGGTTCAAGTGATTCTGCTGCCTCAGCCACCCGAATAGCTGGGATTACAGGCGTGTGCCACCATGCCCAGCTAATTTTTGTATTTTTAGTAGAGACGGGGTTTCACCATGTTGGCCAGGCTGGTCTCGAACTCCCGACCTCAGGTGATCCACCTACCTTGGCCTCCCAAAGTGTTGGGATTACAGGCGTGAGCCATCGTGCCTGGCCTATTTTTTAATTTTTATAGAGACGGGGTCTTGCTATGTTGCCCAGGCTGGTCTCGAACTCCTCAAACAGTTCCTCCTGTCTTGGCCTCCTAAAGTGCTAGGATTACAGGCGTGAGCCATCACGCCCAGCCCCTAATCACTTTTTATTTTTGGCTTTCTAAGGAATAGTTTACTTCCCGTTCCTCCCACTCCTCCAAGCTGCCTGCCCCATTATATAAAAAAAGAAAATGGCAATGGAAAAATTGCCATGACATATACATTTTATAAAGCCTTTAAAAATTTGTATCTTAAAGTTTATTTGGATTGTCTTTTTTTCTCTCTTTTTTTTTTTTTCTTTTTTTTTTGAGACAGGGTCTCGCCCTGTCTCCCAGGGTGGAGTGCAGTGGTGCGATCTTGGCTCACTGCAACCTCCGCCTCCTGGTTTCAAGCAATTCTTGTGCCTTAGCCTCCCGAGTAGCTGGGATTACAGGTGCCTGCTACCACACCTAATTTTTGTATTTTCAGTAGAGACAGGGTTTTGCCATGTTGGCCAGGCTGGTCTTAAATTCCTGGCCTTAAGTGATGCATCTGCCTCAGCCTCCCAAAGTGCTGGGATTATAGACGTGAGCCACTGCGCTTGGCCAGGAGAGTCATTTTTACAGAAGAAATACTAAACTAATATAGATACAGAGGGACTGTTATATACATAAGAATTGGTGCACATGATGCTTCATCTGATAGGATTCATTGACATTAGTTTCTCCTAAGTACTATTTGAATCATGGCCTTGTCATCTTCCTTCTAAGGTTGGGCTGCATTTGTCTATCTCTCCTGGTTTGCTGCAGCTGCAGCGGCTTCTGGGCTGGTTTCTAGCTGCCAGTCTTCCCTGCCTTTGCCACACTCTGTACCAGAGTGATCTTTGTAAAATCTTTCTCGATTCTCTCTGTTTCTGTCATCCCTTTACTTAAGATCTTTCAGTGGTGTCTCAGTCTGTTCAGTCTGCTGTAACAAAGTACCATAGACCAGGTGGCTTACAAATAACTGCCATTTCTCTCTCACGGTTCTGGAGGCTGGAAGTCCAAGATTAGGGTGCCAGCATGTGGCCGGGTTCTGGTGAGGGCCCTCTTCTGGGTGCAGAGCACCAACCTGTGGTTATATCCCCATGTGGCGGAAGGGGTGAGGGAGGTCTATGAGGCCTCTTTTATAGGGGCACTAATCCTATTCCTATGTGCTCTGCCCTCTTGACCTAATCATCTCTCAAAGACCCCACCCACCTCTTAATACCATTCCTTTGGGAGTTGGGATTTCAACATAGGAATTTTGGGGGAACACAGACATTCAAACCATTGCAAGTGGCTTCAAGTGTCAACTCTGTGTCATGGCTTCTCAGCCTCATCCCTTGCCTTCCTCCAACCAATCAGGTCTGTCCTCTCGCTGGGTGGGGCCTTTTTTGAGGGGCCCAGAGTGGCTACCACTTTCTCTCTTTTTCCTCTGAGGTTTCATATAAGTGGTTCCTTTGCTGGAGATTTCTTTTTTTCTTTTTTGAGACGGAGTCTCACTCTGTTGCCCAGGCTTGAGTGCAGTGGCACAATCTAAGCTCACTGCAACCTCTGCCTCCTGGGTTCATGTGATTCTTCTGCCTCAGCCTCCCGGGTAGCTGAGATTACAGGCACCCACCACCACGCCTGGCTAATTTGTATATTTTTAGTAGAGACGGGGTTTTGCCACGTTGGTAAGGCTGGTCTTGAATTCCTAACCTCAGATGATCTGCCCACCTCGGCCTCCCAAAGTGCTGGGATTACAGGCGTGAGCCAATGCGCCCAGCCTACTGGAGATTTCATACCCTTCTCCCCTCCTCTCTTTGTCTCCTGCTGCCTCCCATCACACACGTGCTTATCTTGCTTCTGCTCTCCTCTCTGCTGGCTTCTTGAACATTACCTCCTCAGAGCTCTTCCTTGACGTCGATCCTTCCTGTCTTTCCTCCAGTGATCAGTTCTAGTGACCTCCTAGTTGCTTTTTTTTTTTTTTTTTTTTCTTGAGACAGTGTCTCACTCTGTCACTCAGGCTGGAATGCAGTGTCACGATCAGGGATCATTGCAGCCCGGACCTCCCAGGCCCAAAGGATCCTCCCACCTCAGCTTCCCGAGTAGCTGGGGCTACAGGCACGTGCCACCCCATGCAGTTGACCCCAAGTTACTTCTGCATCGTTCTCCTCTTTGTCTTTCATAGCCGTTATCACAGTATAGTGTGGATGCCCCTTTATCTGGTTTTGTAATCTTTCTGAAAGATTGTAAGAACCACAAAACAGAGACTATGTTTTTCTATCCCTAGTGCCCAGTACAGTGTTTGCATAATAAGTAATTATTGAATAATGTGTCATAGTATTAGATGGCTGTAGTATTTTTGAGTGTTTATTTTTCTTAAATACTCCTTTTATCTGTTGGATGTTTTTTAGTACATAGACTCCATTGATCTGGAGAAGATCACCGAAACCGAGGACCCTGTGAAATTTCATGAAGCTTGGCAGAAGCTATGCAAAGCTGAGTGAGTACCAGGGCCCATGCACACCAGTTAGGATAGGAGCGTTGTACTTTTTCTGTAATGATTCAGTTTACCCTAATTTCTAATTTTCATGCATTTTGAAAGGTAGTTTGGAGTACTTGTGGTCTTTGCAGGTGGTTGTGCCATGATCATACTGCATTGATTTGAAATGTGCCATGTCGGCCGGGCGCGGTGGCTCACGCCTGTAATCCCAGCACTTTGGGAGGCTGAGGCAGGTGGATCACGAGGTCAGGAGATTGAGAAAATCCTGGCTAACACGGTGAAACCCCATCTCTACTAAAAATACAAAAAAATTAGCCGGGCGTGGTGGCGAGCGCCTGTAGTCCCAGCTACTCAGGAGGCTGAGGCAGGAGAATGGTGTGAACCGGGGGCAGAGCTTGCAGTGAGCGGAGATTGCGCCACTGCACTCTGGCCTGGGCGAAAGAGCAAGACTCTGTCTCAAAAAAAAAAGAAAAATGTGCCACGTTAATGCTGGTGGCATGTGCATAGAAATGGTTTTATTTGGGGAGGATGGGGATACTGTGGGGAAGTGTGTTGATTCTCCTGAAAGATGCAGAGATGAATCTTACATATACAAAGTTAAAGTACAAGAATGACAGCTTTTTTTTTTTTCTCTCTTTTTAAAAAGTGAAAGCAAGTTTATTAGGAAAGTAAAGGAATTAAAGAATGGCTACTCCACAAGCAGAGCAGCCCTGAGGGCTGCTGGTTGCCCCTTTTATGGTTATTTCTTGGTTATATGCTAAAGAAGGGATGAATTATACATGCCTCCCCCTTTTAGACCATATAGGGTAACTTCCTGATGTTGCCGTGGCATTTGTAAACTATCATGGCACTGGTGGGAGTGTAGCAGTGAGGATGACCAGAGGTCACTCTCATTGCCGTCTTCGTTTTGGTGGCTTTTAGCTGGCTTCTTTACGGCAACCAGTTTTATCAGCAAAGTCTTTATGACCTGTGTCTTTTGCTGACCTCCTATCTCATCCTGTGACTTAGAATGCCTGTCTATCTGGGAATGCAGCCCAGTAGGTCTCAGCCTTATTCTACCCAGCCCCTATTCAAGATGGAGTTGCTCTGGTTCAACATTTCCCCTCTCCCTTTTATAAGAGAACTCTTAATACTAACGGTTGCAGAGGGACAAAGCTCCATCTTCTGTAACTTCTTCGTGTTGAATAGGGGCAATGACATTCCTCCCTAACTATTAGAGTCCCTTGTATTTGGGGTAGAGAAGAGGTCAGTCAGAAAGCGTCAGATGGTAAGGGCCATTCACAACTCTGAGTTCTAACAAAAGGTGATATCTGGAAGATTAATAAATGTTTAATTTAAGAAAACATTGAGTAAGCTTATTCTGCATTCCTACACAAAGAGTACAATAGCAATATATTCCACAACAGTAAAGCAAAAAATTATCCCAAGTAAACTAAATTAGAAGGCTTTCCGTGAACTGGGCAACTGTTGGAACCAAGCTGATATGCAGTTGCTAGCTGATTTCAACACATGCCCAGAATTAGAATACTGACCCCAATTTTTACATTACCCATCCCTCTTTTTTTTTTTTCTTTTTCCGAGACAGAGTCTTGCTCTGTCTCCCAGGCTGGAGTGCAGTGGCACGATCTCGGCTCACTGCAACCTCCGCCTCCCAGGTTCAAGCAGTTGTTGTGCCTCAGCCTCCCAAGTAGCTGGGATTACAGGCATGTACTACCATGCCTGGCTAATTTTTGTATTCTTAGTAAAGACGGGTTTCACCATGTTGGCCAGACTGGTCTTGAACTCTTGACCTCATTATCCACCCGCCTCGGCCTCCCAAAGTGCTGGGATTACAGGCGTGAGCCACCACGCCCAGCCCTGCTCTTGTTTTTTTCTGAGCTGCAGTCACAGATCACTGATTGTTTCACAGGAATAAGCAGGGTCAGTCTAAATTGCAGAAAAAAACTTCAAAAACAACCAATGAGACTAGAATCTATAATAATAACAGGTAGACTATAGTTCTTGAAACAATTTTTTCTCTCTCCAGTTTCCCATTTTTACTAAAGACAAATCATGGTAAGAACAATTTGCTTTATTATACTTGGCCTGATTATTTGTATAAAGTGCAGCAAGAATAATTATTTTTCAATAGGCTTTTAAAATTGGCTTTGATGGGCCGGGCGCAGTGGCTCACGCCTGTAATCCCAGCATTTTGGGAGGCTGAGGCAGGCGGATCACGAGGTCAGGAGATCGAGACCATCCTGGCTAACACGGTGAGACCCCGTCTCTACTAAAAATACAAAAAATTAGCCGGGCGTGGTGGCGGGCGCCTATAGTCCTAGCTACTTGGGAGGCTGAGGCAGGAGAATGGCGTGAACCCGGGAGGTGGAGCTTGCAGTGAGCCAAGATAGCGCCACTGCACTCCAGCCTGGGCAACAGAGCGAGACTCCGTCTCAAAAAAAAAAAAAAAAAATTGGCTTTGATGGAACCTTGTTCCATAAGGAATCTCAGATAAGACCTTTTTTAAAGCTGAGCCCAGCCATGGGTTTGTACCCTCAAATACCTATGAATTGGGTAAATTCCTCTCCTTTTGAGGTCCCAAGATAACTTGAGGCTCCTGGACCTGTCAGAAAGTGACATTCTTTAGTTACCACAGGTCAGAAACCCTGTACAGAGACTGTGTAGACAAGGTATGAGGCCAGTTTTCCCAAGGGGCTTGTATTGGCTTTACAATTCAGTTCGATTCTTTACAGGAAAGCACACCATTCCAGTCAAAGCCTTGGTAATATAACCAGTTTCTCCCTCCAATTGTGTCCTGTTGCAAAATAAAAAAAAATTCTTATTGCACTTATGCAAATAACTATATTGCCATAAGTTAAGAATACTCAAAGATAGTTTTCAAATTCTGGACAAATCAGGTAGAGAGAAACAAATATGCTCCAAATTTTGTTCACAGGAGTATACTTTACTCAATTGTTACAAGCTGTATATAGCTCAAAAGAACAGTTTTCTTGCCTCTGAAAAATAAAACAAAAAGGATCAGCAACATTTTAAGCAAAGTAAAAAATATTACTTTTTTATTAGTTCATTCCATGGAGCTAACTCCTGTTCTACTTGATAGTCATGAACATTTCAGTTCTCCATGAGAGTCCGGAAAGATTTTCCTCTATTCTGCTGTCACAATCTCCAAAGTTTTCAGAAACCTGCATTTAAGAACACCTGTTAGAGTTCTATAGTGATTATTAACTACCTTCTAAAGAGGACCAAAATAATACAATTGTCTGTGGGTGACAAAATGTTTTAGGGCAGCCACTATTAAAGCCACAATTGACTAGGAATTTGTTACATCTGTGGCTTACAACAATTTTGCATAACAATGATAATTATTAATAACATACACGAAGTCAGAATTATAGAAGTTTCTCATAATTTTGGAACACATACCAATAACATATTTATACAAATACAGCCCAAAGAAAGCCAAACACCGTTTCATATTTGACAGTGCTTTTTGTATAATTTTTATACCAAATATGCCAAACTTCACCATGGCATTAGTGCATTAAATTGAGGTCAAACCCAATTTTTAATAAAACCTTATACATAAATCTATCCAGTTTTAGTTTGACCATAAGGTAAGATTTTTACAAACCTTCTATAATCCTTTACAAGTTTTTTTTTTTTTTTTTTTTTTTTTTTTTTTTTTGAGACACAGTCTCTTGCTCTGTCACCCAGGCTGGAGTGCAGTGGCATGATCTTGGCTCACTGCAACCTCCGCCTCATGGGTCCAAGCAATTCTCCTGCTTCATCCTCCCGAGTAGCTGGGATTACAGGCACCATCATCATGCCCGACTAATTTTTTTTGCATTTTTATAGAGATGGGGTTTCACCATGTCAGCCAGGCTGGTCTCGAACTCCTGACCTCAAGTGATTTGCCCACCTCAGCCTCCCAAAGTGCTGGGATTACAGGCATGAACCACCACGCCTGGCTCCTTTACAAGCTTTTGTTAAAGAGCAGATCAGCACTCTAAGAGAAACCTGTTGTGCTTTTATTTCAATGTTCAATTTATGGAAAACCTGAATACACCTTTAACTTTAGCCAATGTCCACACACATAATTTCTTTTTTTTTTTTTTTTTCTGAGACGGAGTCTCCCCTTGTTGCCCAGGCTGGAGTGCAGTGGTGCAATCTCGGCTCACTGCAAGCTCTGCCTCCCGGGTTCACGCCATTCTCCTGCCTCAGCCTCCCGAGTAGCTGGGACTACAGGCACCCGCCACTATGCCCGTCTAATTTTTGTATTTTTAGTAGAGATAGGGTTTCACCGTGTTAGCCAGGATGGTCTCGATCTCCTGACCTCGTGATCCACCCGCCTTGGCCTCCCAAAGTGCTGGGATTACAGGAGTGAGCCACCATGCCCGGCCTGCATGATTTCTTTTATAAGATTAATCCTTCACAAACCTTCTACAACTTGCTCAAACTTTCAGCTTTATCTTATCTAACTTAAAAGAATCCATTAGCTGGACGCAGTGGCTCACGCCTGTAATCCCAGCACTTTGGGAGGCTGAGATGGGTGGATCACCTGAGGTCAGGAGTTCTAGACCAGCCTGACTAACATGGTGAAACCCCATCTCTACTAAAAATACAAAATTAGCCAGGTGTGGTGGTGCATACCTGTAATCCCAGCTACCTGGGAGGCTGAGGCAGGAGAATTGTTTGAACCCAAGAGGTGGAGGTTGCAGTGAGCCAAGATTGCACAATTGCACTCCAGCCTGGGCAACAAGAGTGAAACTTTGTCTGAAAACAAAAACAAAAAAGCAAAAAACAATCCTTTAACCTTTTAATCTAGGCAAAAAAAAAAAAAAAAAAAAAAAAAAAAATCCACTTTCCATGCCTTCTTATAATCTTTTACTAAAAACACATTTCACTTTCCTTATACAGCTTGCATGTAAAACTGTTTCTTCAGTAGTCTCAATGACAGATTACACTGTTAACTCTTAGGAACTTTTACTTTTGGTGAAAAACCTGGTTAGAAAGCAATTTTAATTATGTACTAGGTATGGAGCCTAGGACACTAGATAAGGTCGGACCTTTTCCAGCATAGCTAGGGGTCATGGCCTTCAACATGTCCCCAGGCCTTATCTAGAATCTAATGCTCCAAAGTAGGTAAATTGAACAATTTTCAAAAGTCAAAGCAGTTTATGACCTTAAAGCATTGAGAAAATCTAATATCTGACCTGCCTAATTTAGACCAAATGTCTTTATTTTCCCAATAATCTTTAAAGCTGTTTTTATTACCCAAAGATTACTAAAGTCATGTGAACTAAAAGTCATTACAATTTTTACTTTTCTTACAAAATACTTGATTTAAGCCTTACTATTTTTAAACCAATTAAAGCTTTTTTTTAACATCACACACACAACACATAGAAATGTACAGACAGAAAGAAGATCCAGTAGTTGTGAGCACCCAAATATCAATCAGAAAAGCTCATCCCCTAAGCTAGGAATTGAACCCTGAACCCAGGTCGCCATTGTGATGATGGAGACGAAGAGAAAGTACTGCCACATGGTTACAAGGTCAAGCTCCCAAGGACATGAAACAAGATGAGAGGGAACCCTTATCCAGTTTTTCTTCAGGGACCTACAGCAAAGTTTGTTATTGACCAGTTTGCTGGGGTGGTTTGAACAGCAGGCTTACAGGGGTCCTAGGCCCACATTCTGTCCTAAGGTACCCCTCATTATGACAGAACAATACAGAAAGACACACAAAGCACACCAGATTCACTGTAGCTTAAGAGTAGCCTCACAAATCCTTCTTACCATTAATCAAAACTTTACAGAGGAGATAAACAGTGATTTTTACCATTCATTCAACCAATTTGCACAGAGAGAGAGAGGCCAGAAGTCTGACTGGTAAGAAATTCTTACCCTTTTGTCGGTATGCTACGCTTCTGGGTTCCCTTTCCTTAAGCAGCCCTAGTGACCCCGCTGGCTGCACCACAGCCCTGGGGACCAAGCTGCAACACAAAAGAAAATTATCTTTTCCTGTTCTGGCCAGAGCAAAATCTGTGTGAGAAAACATAGACATTAGCCACTCTGCCTAGCACCCAATATCTTACTGGCAAGGCTCAAACTTGCCCCTGGTTGGGCCCCATCATCATTAATCCAACCTCTGACCAGGAGTTTCAACTCGTCTCTGGGCAAGATGGTCGCCTTGAGTCACAGAAAAGATAAGAAAAGGAAAGGAGAGAAAGGGAGAAAAGCATTGCCCACAGCATTTTGGGGAAGGCAAAGAGCTCAGGGAGGCCAGAGAAAGACGCACCCATTGCAGTGACACTGAAAAGTTCAGGTGGCTGCTTGTCGGTCGTGAAGGGATCTTTTCCAGGAGTCTCATCAACTCTCAAGTTTCCCCTTTTGGGGAGGAAAAAGCTCCCAATGTCCCATGGTCCTGTACATGCCTAGTTCTGTCACCCATAGCTATCAGCAAAGAGTGCAAGGCAGAATAATCCAAAGAGAATAGCAATTAACATCCCATAGTGCCAAACCTATTCTTAGCAGAGAGGGACTTTACTGAGAGAGGCCTCTAACCCCCTAAACCTTAGGAAGGACTCTAACCTTCCTAAGTTGTGCCTGGAACCCAAGGTCAGTCAAGCATCCTTGCCTTTTATTGAGAGGAGCCTTTAACCCTGTCTGTCTTAGGAGAGACTCCCCTAAGTTGGGCCTCTAACCCAATCCCATCCTTCATCTGGGTATATGCACCCCATTTACCCAAAGTCAGCCAATTGGTGCACACAGATGATTTTCCTTTGGGTCCGGGGTCTCTTCAGTATTGTTCCTAACATGTTTCGCTAGAAAGATGTTACTGGAGGCTGGGCATGGTGGCTCACGCCTGTAATCCCAGCACTTCGGGAGGCTGAGGTGGGCTTATTGCCTGAGCTCAAGAGTTCGAGGCCAGCCTGGGTAACATGGTGAAACCCTATCTGTACTAAAATACAAAAGATGAGCCGGGCATGGTGGTGTGTGCCTGTAATCCCAGCTACTTGGGAGGCTGAGGCCGGAGAATTGCTGGAACCCGGGAGGCGGAGGTTGGAGAGGGCCGAGATCGCGCCACTGCACTCCAGTCTGGGTGACAAGAGCAAGACTCTGTCTCAAAAAAAAAAAAAAAAGAAAGAAAAATGTTACTGGACCCCACCACGTACTCAGTATTGTCCCTTCTTTGGTTGCTAGAAAGATGTTACCAGAAACGGGTCCCAATCCAGACCCCAAGAGAGGGTTCTTGGATCTCGCTCAAGGAAGAATTCAGGGTGAGTCCATAGAGTAGAGTGAAAGCAAGTTTATTAGGAAAGTAAAGAAATAAAGAATAGCTACTCCATTGACAGAGCAGCCCTTTCTCTCTTGATTATGTTTGCCACATGTCTTAGATTTTAGGTTTTATTTTGTAAGTAATTGACAGAACTCTTGGGGGCAGCATTGCATCATGAGGTTAGCATGATCCTCCTGGGTTTTCTGTTGAACTGCGTTGCTGTTGTGTTTGCCTAGGTCTGTAAAGTCTTCTAGCCAAGAAATTTTCATTTGCCACTACTTAATTAGCGTTTGAAATCTTAGGCTGATTTTTCCAATTTAACTCTTTCCGATGATGTGAGAGATCTTAACATTTTTATAATAGTGCTTTGAAAGAACCTTAACCTATTTTCATTCAGTTTCTTTTCCCAGTGGCATTCTTAATTGAATTGGATTTCTCAGTTAATATGCTCTGATGCCACAAAGACTTATCATAAAATATATATTGAGGTCAGTTGTGAGAAATTGTCACAATTTCTTCATAACATTGGGAAGATTTCAGAAAAAAAGTTCAGGGTTTGAAGTCATATAATTGGTTCTGAAAATAGAGCTTGAGCATAGTCACTAGTGATTGGACCAAGCATTGCATGAATGGCTGAAAACACTAGTTTAAAAAAAAAATAATGGATAGTCAAGTTTACCCTCATTTTGTGTTGATTTCAGTGGTATTCTTGTGCCTGGAGGCTTTGGAATCAGAGGAACATTGGGAAAACTCCAGGCGATTTCTTGGGCGAGGACAAAGAAGATTCCTTTTCTGGGTAAAACTCATGTTTATTGACCCTAACTATGAGTTTATTAGATTTTTGACACCTAGGAGGGGTAACACTGAAGGTTTGTTATCGTAAAGGTGTGAACTCGGATTTGAAAGTTCAGGTGCCAAATGGTCTGCTATAGGGTCAACAAACTATTCTAAATTTGGCCCACAGCCTGTTTTTATGAATAAAGCTTTATTGGAACACAGCCACACCAATTTGTTTACATATTGTCTATGGCTGCTTTTGTGGTCCAACGTCAGAGTTTCAGGCCCTACGGCCTAGAAGCTTTACTATCTGAAAGAGGCTAGAATCTTTACTATGTGACCCTTTACAGAAAACGTTTCTCATCCTAGGAGAACTTGCTGCTATTCCAGCTGGGTAGCAGAGGCTGGGAGAAGGCTCCATCTGCAACTGTGCTTACCTTCTCCAATTCCCACCTCAGTCTCCAGAGTAGCTGGGACTACAGGTACACACCACTGTGCCTGGCTAATTTTTGTGTGTTTGTGTGTGTGGTTTTTTTTTTTTTTTTTTTTTCAGAGATGAGGTCTTGCTATGTTGCCCAGGCTGGCCTCAAACTCCTGGGCTCAAGCAATCTGCCCACTTCAGACTCCCAAAGTGTGGGGATTACAGGCTTGAGCCACCATGCCCGGCTGAGTTGAGCCTTTTTAATGCTTTTTTTCAAATTGCGAAGTATGGCTTCTGTACCAGGGAAACCAGAGGAAATGAGACCTTCATGCGGGAGAGGCAGCCCTGTAGCTGGGGACTCAGGCAGGAGGGGGAGTGCAGAGAGGCTGTGTTTCCCACTGTGCAGTGGACGGCTGGGTGGGTTTATGAGCCCATTGGACAGGCTTTTAGTGCCAGCAGACCATTTATTTCCCCCCATTACCTGCTCTTTGATTAGCTTCTTAGACTCTCTCCTCTTAGGATCCATTTTCAAAATAGAAGCCTGGAGTAGTTACCTGGATACCTTGTTTTCTTTTACTGGTCTAAGCTCATTGGGGGCCATTGTTTTTTTTTTTTTTTTTGAAGTTTCTGTCTAAATGTGGGTAATGCTCCTCAGATTATTTTAATGGTATGGAATGGTTTGCAGGTCTTTAGCTTTCCGTCTAGCATAGCATCTCTTTATGTCCCAGCCATATGGAACTTTCTGAAATCCCCCTCACTGCCACCCCCACCCCCCAGCACTCAGCTGTTTCCTGCTTATTGACTTCTGTTCTGGCATCGCTGATATATTGATTGCTCCCTTCTTTGTTTCCCCTGCGTACCTCTTAAGTATCTATCGGAGGAGCATCTGGGATGCTCTTTGGCATTTGTTTAGTGGAGAGAATTGGTGGACTGCAGTGAAGGTGGAGCTGGGTCTGGGAGCATCCCTGTGGCAACAGGCTTGGGCGACACAGGTCTGCCTTCCTTCATCACCGAGCACTCTGTTCAGGCCCATCGTGTCTCCTTGCCTGCTGCCCGCCATGCTCAAGCCCACTGTGGAGTCTCCAACCCCCACCCCCCACTGCTGCTTTTCCTTACAGTGAAGGTTATGGGGCTGTCCTGTGGGTTAGCAGCCTGACGTCCTGTAGGCGCTCACCCTCTGGCCAATCCTGTGTTTATGGCTGTGAAGTCACCATGAGAAGGAGTGGGAAATCTTAGCCCAGGAAACTCCCTCTGAGTTGGGGTGTTAGATGTTCTCTGAAGGAATCAGGCACTGCAGCCCACTGAGATGCCTCAACTCAGGGACAAATCTAGAAGGTGGCAGATTTGTCTCATGGACCCTGCCTCTCTCTTTCCTTCCTTCCTTCCTTCTTTCTTTTTCTTTCTTCCTTCCTTTCTTTCTTTCTTTTCTTTCTTTCTTTCTCTTTCTTTCTTTCTTCTTTCTTTCTTTCTCTCTCTCTTTCTCCCTTCCCTCCCTTCCCTTCCCTTCCTTTTCCTTCTCCTTCCTTCCTTCTTCCTTCTTCCTTCTCCTTCCTTCCTTCCTTCCTTCCTTCCTTCCTTCCTTCCTTCCCTTCTTCCTTCCTTCCCTTCTTCCTTCCTTCCCTCCTTCCTCTCTCTCTTTTTATTTTTTTTTTGAGACAGAGTCTCACTCTGTTGCCCAGGCTGGAGTGCAGTGGCGCAATCTCTGCTCACTATAAGCTCTGTCTCCCAGGTTCACGCCACTCCCCTGCCTCAGCCTCCCGAGTAGCTGGGACTACAGGCGCCCACCACCACGCCCGGCTAATTTTTTTTTGTATTTTTTTTTTTTTTAGTAGAGACGGAGTTTCACCATGTTAGCCAGGATGGTCTCGATCTCCTGACCTCGTGATCTGCCCGCCTCCGCCTCTCAAAGTGCTGAGATTACAGGCATGAGCCACCACACCCAGCCCCTCCTTCCTCTCTTTCTCTCTTTTTTCTCTTTCTTCTCTTTCTTTCCTTCCTTCTTTCTCACCCAGGCTGGAGTACAGTGGTGTGATCTCAGCTCACTGCAACCTCTGCCTCCCGGGCTCAAGTGATTCTCCTGCCTCAGCCTCCCAAGTAGCTGGGATTACAGGTGCATGCCACCACACCTGGCTAATTTTTGTATTTTTAGTAGAGGCGTGGTTTCACCATGTTGGCCAGGCTGGTCTTGAACTCCTGACCTCAAATAATCTGCTCACTTTGGCTTTCCAAAGTGCTGAGATTACAGGCTTGAGCCATTGCGCCCGGTTGACCCTGCACTTTTCTGACCTCATGTTCCTTCTTTGTCAACTTTGGGACTTAGGCGGCTTCTTGATAGTCTAAGCCCCTGCCCTGCTCTTTGTCAGGGATTGTTCTGAGAGGACAGCAGGGAGCAAAACAGGCAGAGTCTTGCTCTCTGGGAGTCTGCATTCTAGATAGGGGAGACAGGCAGCCAACAAATGAACAGAAAATGTGAATGAATACAAAGTGAGTTCATTTGCTTTGCATATGTGCTTTTTAAAATAGGAGTTTGTCTTGGGATGCAACTAGCAGTGATAGAGTTTGCAAGAAACTGCCTTAACTTGAAAGGTAAGTTTGAGGTTTGCTAATGACCATTTATTTAAAAAATTTTCTCTCTTCAAATATTTTTCAGCACTATTGGTGAATTACTGAACTCTTTTCTTAATCTTCAGATGCTGATTCTACAGAATTTAGGCCAAATGCCCCAGTTCCTCTGGTAAGTGGCTTGTTTATCTTTCTGGGTCCAGTCATTGTCACTTGGGTCCTGGCTCTTGCCTAAATTTATAAGGGGCTATTGGCTGGGCGCCATGGCTCACCCCTGTAATCCCAGCACTTTGGGAGGTCAAGGCGGGCGGATCACTTGAGGTTAGGAGTTCGAGAGTAGCCTGGTCAACATGGTGAAACCCCTGTCTCTACTAAAAATACAAAAATTAGCTGGGTGTGGTGGCAGATGCCTGTAATCTCAGCTACTCGGGAGGCTGAGGCAGGAGAATTGCTGGAACCCAGGAGGTGGAGGTTGCAGTGAGCCAAGATCGTGCCACCGCACTCCAGCCTGGGTGACAGAGTGAGACTCCCTCTCAAAAAAAAGGGGGGGGGGTCTATTATTATTTTTTCTTTACAGCACCAGCACATTTTAAATTATATTATTCTTATATTAAATTCCTTTGTTCTTGATAGTCCATCTTCTCAGCTATGCCTTAAAGACAGTCACAATCCTGGACTGATTTCTCTTTGTCGCAGCTTTCAAGCTTAATGTTTAGGAAAGGATTAAATCGGCTGTGACAACAATTTATAACATCTACTATAAATAAATGAGCTGTCCTGTCTCCAGACTCATCGCCAGTCTGCCTATTTTCCACACTGGTGGTCATCTGTCTTTCTAAAACAAAAGTGACAGTGATTCTGCTGCCAGTCCTCATCTTCCATCGGTTTCTTTTCCCTTAAAATATTCAGTCCAGGATTCTGGGCTGGGTCCCAAAGCCATTGTGCTCTGTCACCTGCTGCTTTGCTGATTCATCCCATGGCATCCTGATTCTTCCCAGGCTTTGAGTTTTTTTCTTTTTTGTGTTTTTTTGAGGCAAGGTCTCACTCTGTCACACAGGCTGGAATGTAGTGGCATGATCACGGCTCACCGAAGCCTAGACCTCCTGGGGTCAAGCAATCTTCCCACCTCATTTTTTGATTTTTTTGTAGAGACAAGGTCTCACTATGTTGCCCAGGCTACATGCTTTGAGTTTTACGTTTGGATAGTCTGAACTAGTTTTTCAGATGCAGCCTGAGGTTCCCTATACCTGAGATGTCCACCTGCCTAAAATCCCTCTCCCTCCTGGAATCTCAATAAAACCGTTGAAGAATTTAATTAACAACTCAGTTACCAACAACTTCCTATTCATCTGAGGAAACCTTTCCTGACCTCTTTTCTTTACCTGCCTCTGCCTTCTGCCCCATGCTACTGTGCTCACCACTAACAGAGCGAGCTCTGCAAGATGATGGTTGGCCTTCAGTCAGCCTGTTTGCCAGCCACCCATGCACACCCAGTCGTGTCCCTGCTGCTGGGCACCTACTTCTAATGGAGCTCGAGCCTCACAATTGCGATTGGTTTTTTTTTTTTTTTTCTGAGACGGAATCTCGCTCTGTCACCCAGGCTGGAGTGCAGTGGCGCAATCTCGGCTCACTGCAAGCTCCGCCTCCCGGGTTCACGCCATTCTCCTGCCTCAGCCTCCCGAGTAGCTGGGACTACAGGCGCCCGCCACCACGCCAGGCTAATTTTTTGTAATTTTAGTAGAGACGGGGTTTCACTGTGGTCTTGATCTCCTGACCTCGTGATCCGCCCGCCTCGGCCTCCCAAAGTGCTGGGATTACAAGCGTGAGCCACCGCACCCGGCCTGCGATTGGTTTTTTAAGCAGCTTTATTGAGATATAATTCATATACCACAAAATTTAGCCATTTAAACTGTATAATCTAGCCAGACGCGGTGGCTCACGCCTGTAATCCCAACACTTTGGGAGGCCTAGGCAGGTCAATCACTTGAGGTCAGGAGTTCGAGACTAGACTGGCCAACAAGTTGAAACCCCATCTCTACTAAAAATACGCAAAATTAGCCGGGCGTGGTGGTGCATGCCTGTAATCCCAGCTGCTAGGGAGGCTGAGACAGGAAAATTGCTTGAACCTGGGAGGTGTTGGTTGCAGTGAGCTGAGATCGTGCCATTGCACTCCAGCCTGGGCAACAGAGTGAGACTTTGTCTCAAAAAACAGACAAACAAACGAACAAACAAAAAACTGTATAATCCAATGGTTTTTAGCATATTCACAGATCTGTGCCACTCTTATTACAAGCAATTTTGGGCCATTTTCATTACTCCAAAAAGAAACCCCACACGCCTTAGCTGACACCCCCAAGCCTCCTATCCCCACCAACCCCAGGCCACCATTAGTCTACCTTCTGTCTTTATAGATTTGCCTCTTTGAATCATTTAATATGAATGGAATCATCCAATATATAGCCTTTTGTGACTGGTTGCTTTTACTTAGGATGATGTTTTCAAGGTCTATGTTGTAACATGTATCAGTACTTTGTTTCTTTTTATTGCTGATTAATATTTCATTGTATGGACATGCAACATTTTATTTATCCATTGATGAACATCTGCATTGTTTCTACTTTTTGGCATTGTGACTAATGCTGCTGTGAACATTCATGTGCAAGTTTTTGTGTGGACATATGTTTTCATTTCACCAGGAGTGGAATTGCTGAGTCATATGGTAATTCTGTGTTTAACCCTTTGAGGAACTGCAGGACTGTTTTCCAAAGTGGCCGCAACATTTTAATTTCCTGCCAGCAACGTATGAGGGTCCTAATTTGTCCATATCCTTGTGAACATTTGTTATTTCTGTCTTTTTGATGATAGCCATCCTAGTGGATGTGAAGTGGTGTCTCATTGTGGCTTTGATTTGCAGTTGCCTGATGGCTAAGGATGTTGAGCATCTTTTCATGTGTTTATTGGCCACTTGTATGTCTTCTCTGGAGAAAGGTCCATTCACATCCTTTGTCTATTTTAAAATTGGGGTATTTGTATTTTTATTATTGAGTTGTAACAATTCTTTATATATTCTAGATATAAGTTCCTTATATATAATCTGTGCTATCGACATTTGGGGACACATCATTCTTTGTTGTGTGTGGGAGCTTCTGCCCACTAGGTGCCAGTATCACTCCCTAACCCCTGCCCAATTGTGACACTAAAAGTACCTCCAGATATTGTCAAATATCTCTTGGGGGCAGGGGCAGAATCACCCTGGTTGAGAACCACTGATTTAGAGAAATCTAGTTCTATTTCTGTCCCCTGTAGCCTGTTCACTCCCTTCCCTTATGGCAAGCATTCATTCTTTTGTTCTTGGTTTATCTTCCCATTTTTTAGATAGAAGTGAAGCTGTATATCTTTGTAATCCACTTCCCTTCTTAGGGAAATGGTAGCATACTCTGCACAGTCTTTTCCTGCCTTGCATTTTTCGCTTAACACTATATGCTGGAGATCACCCCACGGAAGCACACAGAAGCATTCTTCACTCTTTTTTTATAGCTTGTAACTCAAACCATAATGAACCATAACTTACCAGCCAGATGGTACTTTTAAATCTTATGCTCAGAAGGCCTAATACCAATGAAGGGTTCCTTATGAGCCTTTGATATAAACATATTTCCTGACTAATAGCTGAAATGGCTGTGCCAGGAAAACTATGGGTTTTCTCTTCTAAGATATACTTTGGGATAGGAAGTGATTTTACCAGTAGGTGCCACTGTTAGATAGTGTTGGCAAGGTTAATTCTTTGATGATTATTCTTTACTGGGGGTGTGTGTATGTGCATTAAAAAATTTTTACACACGGCCGGGCACGGGGGCTCACACCTGTAATCCCAGCACTTTGGGAGGCCAAGGCGGGCAGATCACAAGGTCAGGAGATCAAGACCATCCTGGCTAACACGGTGAAACTCTGTCTCTACTAAAAATACAAAGAAATTAGCCAGGCATGGTGGCACGCACCTGTAGTCCCAGCTACTCGGGAGGCTGAGGTAGGAGAATGGCGTGAACCCAGGAGGCGGAGCTTCCAGTGAGCCGAGATTGCACCACTGCACTCCAGCCTGGTGTGCAGAGCAAGGTGACAGAGCAAGACTCTGCCTCAAAAAAAATGAAAAAAATTTTTTTTATACACAGGGTAAAAAAGTTAAGCCCTGCAGAAAAAGGTACAGAACTGTCTCTCCTTTGCCCCCACCTCACTTCGGTTCCCTTCCCCAGTGGCAACTACTTTGATCCATTTCTTTCTTTTTTTCTTTTTAAAGAGATGGGCCGTCTCACTATGTTGCCCAGGCTGGATATTCACAGGTATGATCATAGAGCTCTACAGCGTCGAACTCCTGAGCTCAAGTTATTTTCCCACCTCAACTTCCCAAGTAGCTGAAACTACAGGAGCTCAGCTGATGCATTTCTTTAGTTATTTCAGAGATTTGTGTGTGTGTTTGTGTGTGTGTGTACCCACTTGGCCACACATGTATGAATATGTATTGCGTTTAAAAAAAAATCTTGGGCCAGGCGCAGTGGCTCACGCTTGTAATCCCAGCACTTTGGGAGGCCGAGGCGGGCGGATCACGAGGTCAGAAGATCGAGACCATGGTGAAACCCCATCTCTACTAAAAATACAAAAAAAAAAATTAGCCGGGCGTGGTGGCGGGCGCCTGTAGTCCCAGCTACTAGGAGAGGCTGAGGCAGGAGAATGGCGTGAACCCGGGAGGCGGAGCTTGCAGTGAGCCGAGATTGCGCCACTGCACTCCAGCCTGGGCGACAGAGCGAGACTCTGTCTCAAAAAATAAAAATAAATAAAAAATAAAAATAAAAAAAAATCTTGGCTGGGTGCAGTGTCTCATACCTGTAATCCCTGCACTTTGGGAGGCTGAGGCGGGAGGACTGCTTGAGTCTTGGAGTTCGAGAGCAGCCTGGGCAACATAGTTACACCTTGCCTCTACAATAAATAAATAAAATTAGCTGGGCATGGTGGCATGCACCTATAGTCCTAGCTACTCGGGAGACTGACGGGGGAGGATCACTTGAGCCCGGGCGGGTTGAGCTGCAGTGAGCTGTGATCACGCCGCTGCGCTCCAGCCTGGGTTACAGAGCGAGACCCTGTCTCAAAACAAAACCAAACAAAACAACTTTGTAGCATGCTCCAGACACTGTTCCCACCTTGCTTTATATACTGATCACTCCACATCAATGTGCAGGGATATCTTTGGTGTGCTTGCTCTGCTGTATGCTATATGGCTGCATCCTTATTTATTTAACCAGTCTCATATTTAGTTTGTGTCCATTATTTTGCTGCTTTAAATTATGCTGCAAATTAGTATCCATGTACGTATATCCTTGCACCCACGCGCGAACACATCTGCAGGGATAAATTCCTAGAAGGGGAGTTGCTAAGTCAGAGGATGTGTGCATTTTACATTTTGATGGCTCCTATACACATAAGTGAGATGAGAACAATAAAAGCTAATTGCTATTGAACATCTTTATGGCCTGCAATCAGTTTGTTGGAGAAAAATAGCCTTAAGAGCTAGCATTTGTATCAATGTGAGAAGTCTTATTAAAAAAAAAAAGACTAAGGAGATAGAATCATAAGGCAGCAAGCACCATGAAGCCTGCAGAGTTACTTAAGCTTGAGCAAATAACAGTGACTTTGTGGGGATTGGTCATTCTGGCTCTTCTAGCTAGGAAAGTAAACAATTTGGAAACCAGGAGCCTTCTATAGGGAATATTTACTCCTAAAATCTGTTCATAGGTCATCATGACCCTCCTTTGGCATGTATGATTAGAGCTGTGGCTGATTATGAAATCAATAGAGACACTGGCATCCAGAACAGTTCCAAGAGAAGGTGTCTCTTATACACATAAAAAGAGAAACAGATTTTCCCCTAAGGGTTAAGGTAGACTCTTTCTGCGTCTCAGAGTGCCCAGGAGAGAATGAGTAAAATTTATTTTATTGTGTCATTTCTCTGCTTAATCCACAAGGTGAAATTGAAGGCTCTGGGACTTTGCAGAATACTTAGGGTTCTCAAGCAACTCTGGTTTTTTGCCCTGCTTCAAAGTAGTCTCAGCTGCCTTCTAGATGGTACATAACCAGGAGCATAGCTGTTGCTGACTTACATTCTAACTCTATATCAATCACATGGCTGCTGCTGACATCCTTGACCTTGAACTTGGCTTCAGATCTCTCCAGTTCATCTGTAGGGTAGTTCACAGCACTTTGGACTTTATATTTTGAATATTTTCAGCTTTTGAGGTGTATATATATATATATATATAAATGAACAATCTCAATCTAATGTGTAGGCATGTGAATGTGCTTAACTCTAAGCATTTCTTTTCTGTTTGTTGAAAAAGGTAACTAAAAAATCTGAATTTACATAAGATATTATACTGTGAAGACAGAATTCATGTTCCACCTTCAAAAGACATCAGCACACACATGCACACTTGGATGGTGGTATTGGAAAGGAACAGGGAGAAATTCAAAGCATTTTAACAAGACGCAAATGGATGTTTGAGATTTTGGTATTTGATATTATTTCGGTTTTCATTATTTGTCATAGGTATGATGTCATTTATCCCTTTTTGATCCAGGAATTTTCAGGGTTAAGTGAATTTTACATCTACCGCAGTAGATTTGTGAAACAGTCACATAATTAAAAGCTGATTTGGGTGAAAGTTGATTTTTGTTATACATTAAGTATAATTAATTAATGCATAACATTTTCCTGCCTTTAGTTGAAGCCCTGTTTAAAATATTTTCCTCATCTGTATTATTTTTCAACAACTTCATATGGAATGCAAATTAAGAGGTGTTGAAAAAAACCCAGATGGCCCACTTAGAGTTATCTTTTAGGCAATTTTGATTATTTTGAGGATTTGCTTGCATTTAGAGTGTTGAAGTAAGCATCTCCTGACTATTACAAAGATCATATAGAAATCACGTGGAGGTTAGTTAGGGTTAAAAAACCTTTTTCCCATAAAAGTAGTCATTAGGAATACAGCTATAGGCCAGGTGTGGTGGCTCACACCTGTAATCCCAGCACTTTGGGAGGCTGAGGCCGGTGGATTGCCTGAGGTCAGGAGTTTGAGACCAGCCTGGCTAACATAGTGAAACCCCATCTCTACTAAAAATACAAAAAATTAACTGAGCGTGGTAGTGGGTGCCTGTAATCCCAGCTACTGGGAGGCTGAGGCAGGAGAATCACTTGAACCCGGGAGGTGGAGGTTGCAGTGAGCCAAGATCGCGCCATTGCACTCCAGCCTGGGCAACAAGAGCGAAACTGTCTCAAAAAAAAAAAAAAAAAAAATGCAGCTATAATATGGGTTAAATAGCTTTTTACAGACCACTCTGGGAGCCTAATACTCCTTTGATACTGTCTCTGTGGGGATAGTACGTTTAGAGTTGACATCAGACTGTTGGCTGAGGTAACTTTTTTCTACTCAGAGAAAGTAAAGTTCTTGCCTGAGCACGGTGGCTCACACCTGTAATCTAAGCACTTTGGGCAGCCAAGGTGAGAGGATTGCCTAAGCCCAGGAGTTCAAGACCAGCCTGGTCAACATGGTGATACCTCTTGTCTACAAAAAAATAAAAAAGTAGGCCGGGCGCGGTGTGGCTCATGCCTGTAATCCCAGCACTTTAGGAGGCCAAGGCAGGCGGATCACTTGAAGTCAGGAGTTCAAGACCAGCCTGGCCAACATGGTGAAACCCTGTCTCTACTAAAAATACAAAATTAGCCAGGCGTGGTGGCGCATGCCTGTAATCCCAGCTACTCAGGAGGCTGAGGCAGAAGAATCACTTGAACCCGGGAGGCAGAGGCAGCAGTGAGCTGAGATTGTGCCATTGCACTCCAGCCTGGCCAAAAAAAAAAAAGCGAAACTCCGTCTACAAAAAAATAAAAAAGTAATCCTGGCACTTTGGGAGGCTGACGCAGGTGGATCACGAGGTCAGGAGATTGAGACCATCCTGGCCAACATGGTGAAACCCTGTCTCTACTAAAAACAAAAAAATTAGCCGGGCATGGTGGCGCGTGCCTGTAGTCCCAGCTACTCAGGAGGCTGAGGCAGGGGAATCGCTTGAACCCGAGAGGTGGAGGTTGCAGTGAGCTGAGATTGCGTCACTGCACTCCAGCCTGGTGACAGAGCAAGACTCTGTCTCAAAAGAAAATAACAATAATAAATAAATTAAAAAGTTAGCTGGGTGTGGTGGTGTGTACCTGTAGTCCCAGCTACTCAGGATGCTGAGATGGGAGGATCACCTGAGCCTGAGGAGGTCGAGGCTGCAGTGAGCCATGATCATGCCACTGTATTCCAGCCTGGGTGACAGAGTAAGACCCTGTCTAAAAAAAAAAAAAAAGAAAGAAAAATTCTCCTGAAAGGGAACCCTTGCACACTCTTGGTGGGAATGTAAATTGGCATTATACTATTATGGAAAATAGTGCGGAGGTGTCTCAAAAAATTAAAAATAGAACTACCATATGATCCACCTACCCCACTACCAGGTATATATCCAAAAGATATGAAATTATTGTGTTCAAGAGGTATCTGCACTCATGTTTGTTGCAGCATTATTCATAATAGCCAAGATACAGAATCAACCTAAGTGTTCACTGATAGATGAATAGATAAAGAAAATGGAAAATGTGGGGTGTGTGGGAGAAATGGGGAGATGTTGGTCAAAGGGCACAAACTTGCAGTTATAAGATGAGTAAGTTCTGGAGATCTAATGTACAGCATGGGGACCACTTTGGGAGGCTGAAATTTGCTAAGAGAGTGGATCTTCATTGCTCTCATCACACACACATAACAGTAACTACGTGAAGTGATGAATATGTTAGCTTGCTCGTGGTAATCATTCCACAGTGTATACATAGATGAACACATCTTGTTGTACACCTTGAATATATACATTTTTTTTTTTTTTTTTTGTCATTCTGTGACTCCTACACCTTCTTACTCCCTTTGTGACCTTGGGTGGATTCAGCATGGTGACCAAAGACTTTCATGATCTGAAGCGGGTGTGCCCTCTTCATTCCTCATACTTGACATTCCACCCTAAACATGGTGTGCGCATTCTCTAAACGGCCTTGCATTTGGGCACGATGTGTTTGCTTGGGCTATTTTCTCTCTTTCTGAATGCCCACTGCTGCCCCTTTCCTGCATGCTCCCCTCAAGGTTCTTTCTACAGAGCCCAGTTGAAATGCTACTTTTTTGATGAATCCTTCCCCTGACCTGGTCCCAAACTTACTGACTTAGAATCTCAGAGGTCTGGAAATTTGTATCTCTCATGGCATCTTGTATAGTGCCTTGCCCATAATAAGTACTTTATATATGTTGGAGTTGAAATAGATAATGTATATTAACTCTGCGAGGGGCTAATTGATACCTAGAACGAACATAGGCTAAAATGAGAAGCTAGCATGAGCTAGATATCAGAACTGAACAAAACACACACCACAAATAATAAAAACTCAAACTATAGACTAACGTTGGTTAGGAATGAAGTTGTAAAAAATCTCAAATAAAATATTCGAACATCCAATTTAACAGCATTAAAGAATGATCATGACTGGGTAGTGTGTTTATCCTGGGAATTAAATTAACACATTATATTGATTGAACAAAAAAGAGAAACCGTGTAACGCCATACATGCTCAACATTGAAACCTGGTGCTCACAGTCTCATAATGAACTAGGAAGACACCAGTACTTCTTAAACAAGAAGAAGAATATCTTTCACAAAGCAGTAGCCAACAGTAAAGTTCATGGTGAAATAGTAAGGGATTCTTATTACAACCAGCAACAAATAAAAATGTGCAGCATTGTGAACAAAACAGTTGTTAAAATGAGACCAGCAAATGCTCTCTGGGGAGTGAAGCTGGCGTTCTCCTTCCTGCCTGTAGAGTTATGAATCCATACAACCTTTTGGGAAATCAGTTAGGTGATCTGTTTGACAAATCATACAAATATCCATACCCTCTGACTCAGACATTTACTTCTCAGAAATTCTCCTAAGGAAATTGGAAATGTTGACAGAAATATGAATAGGTACTCATTACATTTAGAAGAATTAGAAATGACAACAATCTACTCATCATAATATTTGGAAGAATCGGAAATGACAACAATCTAAATGCCCCACAATGGGGAAATAGTTAAGACTATTATGGGGTATCTGTACAGTGGAATGCAATGAGTTGTTAGAAATGTTTAAGAGTTTTAATACCATGAGAATGCTCTTGTGTTGAATTAGAATGATACAAATTGTATTTAAACGGTCCCTCAACTGTTTATAAAAATCTCCTGTTTCTTGGTGGGTTAGAAATCACCTTTTTTTTTTTTTTTTTTTTGAGATAGAGTCTTGCTCTGTCACCTAGGCTGGACTGGAGTGCAATGGCGCAATCTTGGCTCACTGCAACCTCCGCCTCCTGGGCTCAGATAATCCTCCTGCCTCAGCCTCCCGAGTAACTGGGATTGTAGGTGTGCGCCACTATGCCTGGCTAATTTTTGTATTTTTTGTAGAGACAGGGTTTCGCCATGCTGCCCAGGCTAGTCTTGAACTATTAGACTCAAGCGATCCACCTGCCTCAGCCTCCCAAAGTGGTGGGATTACAGGCGTGAGCCACTGCCCCTGGCCACTTTTCTATTTTTCTGGTTAACTCTCTAAATGTTTGAAATGGCTTCCAATGAATTTCACTTTATTATTGAGGGAAACTTCCATACTTATTTTCTTTCTTCCCAAATCTCCGCAAGTATACTCTCCTCCCAAAATTTAGATAGTTGTATTTTTCTGATTATTCCAAATAAGAATGCTGAGAGGCTAATCACTAAGAGCAGCAGCCAGAGATTTACAAAGTGTTCTCTTACTATTGAACATTTTCGTTTATTCTTTTTGATAGGACACACATCCATATGGCTCAGAAATCAAAATGTCCAAGAATTTGTCAAGTGAATAGTGGCTGTCTTATTCCTGCCCCCTCATCTGCCCAGTCCTCTTGAAGCACATAACCAATGATAATAGTTTCTACTGTGCACTTGCAGAGATTTTCCGGGAAATTTCAAGCACCTTGCCTTCCAAGTCACTATATACCAGCTACTCATCTCGTGCCCAGTTCACTTTGGTCACCCTGTCCCCACCATCCCTGTGCTTACATCAACCGGTACTTCTCTCTCTCTGAGCTCAAACATCCCAGAGAGAAGCCTGGCCCTGCCCAGCCTTTTTTGGGTAGATGAGGTGGGAGCGTGGGTATGTGCTCCTTTGCCCACCTCAGAGAGTCATCCGGCTTCTGGAAAAATGACAGCAGCCAACTTGACAGAAGAACCCAGCATACACATTCAAGTTCATTGGATTAAAAAAAAAAAAAAGGCCAGGCATGGTGGCTCATGCCTGTAATCCCAGCACTTTGGGAGACGAAGGTGGGTGGATTGCTCGAGCCCACGAGTTTGACACCAGCCTGGGCAACACAGGCAGACCCCTGTTTCTACAAAAAGTAAAAAAAAAAAAAATTAGCCAGGCATGGTGGCACATGCCTGTAGTCCCAGCTTCTTGGGAGACTGAGGTGGGAGGATCACTTGAGCCCAGGAAGTCAAGACTGCAGTGAGCCCTGAAAGTGCCAATGCACTCCAGCCTGGGCTACCGAGCAAGACCCTATCTCAAAAACAAAACAACAACAAACAAAAAAAAAACACAAAAAAACCCTGAAACTAAAAATAAGTCAAAGGCAGTACTTTACAGGCAGTGATTTTCAGCTTGAGGGTAGAGCTGTATAGCAGAATCTTGGAGAGGGCTTATGTAGTTTGAAACGCCTTCAGTATCATTATTTTCTACACTTTGAAAGTGGAAATGGGCCGGGCGCAGTGGCTCACGCCTGTAATCCCAGCACTTTGGGAGGCCAAGGCGGGCGGATCACAAGGTCAGGAGATCGAGACCATCCTGGCCAACACGGTGAAACCCCGTCTCTACTAAAAATACAAAAAAAAAAAAAAAATTAGCCGGGCGTGGTGGCGGGCGCCTGTAGTCCCAGCTACTCCGGAGGCTGAGGCAGGAGAATGCCGTGAACCCGGGAGGTGGAGCTTGCAGTGAGCCGAGATGGCGCCACTGCACTCCAGCCTGGGCAACAGAGCGAGACTTCGTCTCAAAAAAAAAACAAAAAAAAACAAAAGGAAAGTGGAAATGATCCCGTATCTTTCAGATGTTAACTACAGAAAGTATAGTGTGGCAGTCTGGGCTCTAGAGCGCGAGGTAAAAATAATAAACGGCTTGAAGAACATTGTTCAAAGGCATATCACGTACAATTGGGTTTTTGGTGGGGAGGGCAGCACTGGGGTTTAAAAAAAATCTTCATGTCTAAAGCACAGATATGCACACAGCACATAAACAGATGCACAAGACATCTCTGGAGTTAAAATTTCCTGGGGGGTGGCGATTAGAAACAAGTGTTTAACAAAGCTCCTTAGGAGGTTGATAATGGCTTAAGAAAGGGTGAGAGGGGCCGGGTGCGACCTGTAATCCTAGCACTTTGGGAGGCTGAGGTGGGTGGATCACCTGAGATTGGGAGTTTGAGACCAGCCTGGCCAACATGGTGAAACCCCGTCTCTACTAAAAATACAAAAATTAGCTGGATGTGGGGATGCACGCCTGTAACCCCAGCTACTTGGGAGGCTGAGGCAGGAGAATTGCTTGAGCCCAGGAAGCGGAGGTTGCAGTGAGCCAAGATCGTGCCACTGCACTCCAGCCTGGGCGACAGCAAGACTCTGTCTCAAAGAAAAAAAAAAAAAAGAAAAAGGAAAAAAGAAAGGTTGAGAGAGACTGTTCAAAGGCAATGGGACCCAATACTGATACTTTGATACTTCGTGGGTGTTTTGCGCAGGAGAGTTGCGAGGATAAAGAAGAAATAAAAATCTAGCTTCCGGGGCACTGCTGTGACCAGGCTATTAGGGTCAGCTTGAGCCATTGGTAACTTGGACACACTTGAACGTTAACATTTGAACTCTTATCTGGTAAGGGGTAGCAGAAAGTTCCCTTCCCTCCTCTGCACTTCTTGCCTCCATATTCCGCACTGTGGTCACTTCACCCCCTGCATCCCCCAGCTGGATGCAAAAAGTGGAACTTGAACTTGAGGGCTGGCTGTTTTCTCAGAATACAGGATGCCAAGAGTTGAGAGGGCCCAAGGTCTTCCTGTGATCTTTTATATTACACGTCACACGCCAGTACCATGGCGTTAGGATGGTAGACCCGAGGCCACCCGGTCAGCGATGAGTGGGGCCGCCTCTAGGTCCTGTGTTCGTTCTGTTCCCCGTCGAGGGTCATTCATTAAGAAAGCACAGCGAGTGCTGGGAGATAGCATGACGTCAAGTGTCTGTTTGTGAAGTGTTTTTCTTGCTCGCTAGTGGATAGTGTGAGATCAGAGTGGAAATTGGAGATGACCCGAGCACTGAGGAGTTAAGGAAGGAGAGCAAGCAACAGGGTGATTCTGGTGGAAAAGTGGAGCAAGGGAGTTGGTTGGGCATTTCTGGATTCTTTTCAGGTCTCCCACACCATCTTTGTAGTTTTGGGCAGGATCACAGAGCTATCTTGGCTGTCACTTTTTTTTTTTTTTTTTTAGATGGGGTCTCCCTCTGTAGTCCAGGCTGGAGTGCAGTGGCGTGATCATGGCTCACTGCAACTTTGACCTCCGGGGCTCAAGTGTTCTTCCTGCCTCAGCCTCCCTCCCTCTCTTTTTTAAATCTATAGAATTAGTTGAATCAGACTAAGGTTACTTTCAAGTCTATTATGTTATGAAGGTCAGTACTTACTTAGCAAAGTAAGGTATGTCTAATAATTTATTTATTAATAATAACTGAACCTCACAGCCAGATCATTATAATTGCAAAGAATTAAACCAGAGACTTTGGGGGATTCCACATAGGATAAGACCACAGCACAGGCGCTCTTCCTCCAGTGCTCAGGGTTCTATTTTGTTTTCTCCTTCACTGGGATATCTTTTTTACTAATACTTGGAATTCTTCAAAACTAACTTCTCCATCTCCATTCTTGTCCAGTTCTTGAAAGAGATCATCTGGGGTGTTTGGACCCTGTTTTAGATAAAAAAAGGATGGGAGAAGGGAGGGGAGAAAAAATGAATCAGTTACTGCTACACGTTCTCAGAAATTAGAGGCCTTGGGTCTGTGTGCCAAGAAGGCAGCCCAGGTTTCCAGTGACATGCATCTAACAGCTAACAGAGAGAAACCAGCTTTAGCTGTATTGCTCCGTGTCATAGAACTGGCTACCTTTTTGTCCTCCATATCACACATTTGTTATTTTAATACAATGTGTATTTTAATACAGTTGTTTTCTTATGTCCTCTTGGGTCTTTTTCTATATGCCTCTAAAAGCATTCTTCTGAGAAGGGATCTGTGGGCTTCACTGGATTGCCCACGGCACACAAACAGTTGAGGACCGCTGCCCCAAGGTTTTCCTGGGAGCTGGGGTTGTCTCCTGCTCCAGGGCTAGGGCTGACATATTACATGAGGCAGCAGGCTGGGAGGGCTCCTTCTGTAATCCTTCCGATCACCCTATGAGGGAGATCTACTTTACAGGTGGGGAAACAGGCTCAGAGACAGCCAGTCACTTGCTTGAGGGTCCACAGCTGGTTAGCAGAGGGGTTGGGGTCCACACATTGACTCCAGAGCTCAACCCCTTAACTAACCACCGCCCAGTTTTTCCCAAACGTTGAGCTATGCAAAATGACTTTGGCTCAATGGTTCCCATGCTTTAGCATGCATCACGATGGGCTTGCTGACCTTGGTAAATACAGACTGCCAGCCCTACCTCCAGAGTTTCTGATTCACTAGGCCTGGGGTGGGGCCTGAGAATCTGTACACAAGGTCTTGCTTTGTCACCCAGGCTGGAGTGCAGTGGCATGATCACAGCTCACTGCAGCTTCCACCTCCTGGGCTCAAATGATCCTCCCGCCTCAGCCTTCCGAATAGCTGGGACTAAAGGCGTGCGCCACCACACCCGGCTAATTTTTTTACAATTTTTAATAGAGACAAGGTCTTGCTGTGTTGTTGAAGCTGGAGAATCTATATTTTCAACAGCTTCCCAGGTGGTGCCCATGCTGCTGCTCTGGGACCACACTTGGAGAACCACTGCTTGAGATGCCATGTGAGATCGTGTGCAGGCTTTTTGACTACTGAACTTCCTGCAGTGTCTTAAGCGGACTTAATTTTTGTCTCTACCATAAAACTCTAATCTTAAAGCCATTACTACTTGGACTTTCAGGTAGGAGTCTATCTGTGCAAAATACTACTCAGAAAACCGATTGAAATAACAGTTCAGTTTGTCAGTTTCAAATTAGACTATATTATATATATGTATATATAAATTGTGGTAAAAAACACATAACATTGAATTTACGCTCTTAATCATTTTTAAGCATACAGTTCAGTAGTGCTAAGTAGATTCACAATTTTGTGGAACACATCTCTATGGAAGATATATTTTAACCCCTAAGATTCCTACAAAAACACTTAGCACTTTGCTTTGATTACAAGACCAAACTGTAAGTTACTTATTCAGCCTTTGATTTATGAATATGAAACACTGTTTTCCTGAAGCCTTTACTAGATTCTAAACCACACATGGTGATGATATATGTAAACAGAGTATGGCGGAAAACCTTAGTAATGGAAACCTTATGGAAATATAATCAGGTACATGTAAGTAGACTTTCAGAACTTACCATTAGTCTTCCTACCTTGTTCCAGATTATGTCTTACGTACTTTTTGTAGGAAAGACATAAAGTATAGAAAAAGTTACCCATGTTACCTTTTGAAACAACTTGTGTGAGTACATGGCCTAGGCTTTCCTGTTAGATGATTATTTTTCTTCCTTTTAGAAAAAAATAAAGGGTTTTTTAAAATTTTAAACTTTTTCACTAACTTGTTTTGCTTTTTAATTAAAAAGTCCCCTTTTCTGCTAGTGACTTTAACTGTTTTTACAAGTTCTTCTATATTTCTTTTTTTTTTTTTTTTTGAGACGGAGTCTCGCGCTCTCACCCAGGCTGGAGTGCAGTGGCGCGATCTCGGCTCGCTGCAAGCTCCGCCTCCCGGGTTCACGCCATTCTCCTGCCTCAGCCTCTCCGAGTAGCTGGGACTACAGGCGCCCGCCACCACGCCCGGCTAATTTTTTTGTACTTTCAGTAGAGACAGGGTTTCACCGTGGTCTCGATCTCCTGACCTCGTGATCCGCCTGCCTCGGCCTCCCAAAGTGCTGGGATTACAAGCGTGAGCCACCGCGCCCGGCTATATTTCAACTATAAGAAAATGAGAAAATATCAGATTATGGGGTCATTGAATTCAGCTTTTTTTCTTTTTTAGTATTAAAAACAGAAGTCTTTCCAATTGTCATATTGGCAGAAGGGATATTTCTGGTTAAAATCTGGAGAGCTGGTTAAAATATTTGAAGAAATGTTCTCTCCCGAAGTTAGAGCTAAATAGTGACTGAGTCATACGAAACAAGTGCACTTCGGTTGTGAAGATGGTTTTTAACTGCAAAATGACAATGACTCTCTCCTTTGAGTCCTCTGCTTGACTAGGCCCAACCTTGGGCTTCCCTCTCTGTCCTTGTATCTGACTACCCTTAATATTTGATCACCTGGCCTGCCTTCAGCTAGAATCCTATCAAGGCAATTTAGCCAGAAACTCCTTATCCTGGATATTTCCTTGGTAATTTTCCATCCACTGGCCCCCCACCCTGCTCCATGGTCATAAACCCCCACTTACCCTTTTTGGAGTTGAGCCCAATCTCTCTCCCCATGGCAAGAACCCATTTCAGTGGTCCCTATATGGATCGCCATGGCCCTCCTGGAGTAAGTTGCCTTACCATCTTTAGCAAGTGTTCTGAGTCAGTTTTTTCTTTAGCAAAAGGAAAGAAAGTACTGTATATTGGAGCGAGGAGGATCAGCTCTTCTCTGCACTCTGTTGCCTTGAATGCATTTTGATTTTGACAACTCTGGGGTGATTTTGATGTGAAACTTTATGGCCCAGGAAATTTAGTCCTTTCTTGAAAGTTGTTTAGAAATGCATGGTTGCCTCATTAACACAAATTTAAGTGACGAACACAAATTTAAATGCTTTTGAAATATAAATGAGTGCTGACAAGGCAATTTGTCAGTGGGTTTTCCTAACAGACTGCTAAGTAAGTGTTGGTCTTGTTGAGGGATTTTACATATAAAAATGAAGCCTGTCCAAGGCCAGCTAACACTATTTTGCAGTCCTCTTTGTTTTCCTAAAGCCTGGCACAGAAGTACTGAATCCATGCTGAAGGCCTTAGTGGGTTTGCTTGGTGACTTGTGGGTCTTCCAGGCATAGATTGGCATTGCTTCCATTTATCATGGTTAGTCCTGCAGAGTCCTGTGCTGAGGCTGCAGGAGGGATAGAAGGCTTGGCCCTTGTTTTCTGAGAGCTTGCCTTCTGAAATGTGGCCTGACTTAAGGGGAAGAAACCCCACCTGCATGTGTCCTCCCTCAAGCAACGGTCCCTATAAGGCTCTACCAGAGTCCTCTCCCCTCCCTCCCTCCCCTCCCACCATCAGTCCCATTAAGCGGGCTTTGCGGATGGCCACTTACTTTGAGTAAACTGGGGAATTCAGCCTGAATCAATAGCTTCAGTTCATCCTTTGACAACTGGTCTGGATCACCTTCTTTGGCTGCATATTTTTCAAAAATCCTCTTCAGTTCCTCAGGAGACTTTTTAGTACTCATTCTGGTGTCCTATAAATTGGGAAGAAAATAAACTTACCAAAAAGTTGAAGTAGAGTTTTGTGCTGAGGGTTGTCTGCAGGATTTTAGTACCATTGGGCCATTTCCTTGGCATAAATGGGGAAGAATAAGGAAAAGAGAATGTCGGGGTCAGAACAGCACCAGTAACTGCCAACATGTTTTAAAAATAAGCATCTTAGGCCGAGGACGGTAGCTCACGCCTGTAATCCCAGCACTTTGGGAGGCCGAGGAGGGTGGATCACTTGAGGTCAGGAGTTCGAGACCTTGGAAGCCTGGCCAACATTGTGAGACCCTGTCTCTATACAAAAATTAGCCGGGTATGGTGGCACGTGCCTGTAGTCCCAGCTACTTGGAAGAAGGAGGCAGGAGAATCGCTTGAACCTGGGAGGCGGAAGTTGCAGTGAGTGCGATGCCACTGCACTCCAGCGTGAGCGACAGAGCGAGCCTCCATCGCAAAAAAAAAAAAAAAAAAAAAAAAAAGACATCTTAGATAGTAAGTTAAATGTCTGTTCTTAGAGTACATTTGTTAGGAGATGGTCCCTGGAGCCAAACGTTTTTATTAGTAATTAATGACATTCTTCACTTTTTATGTACCTGATCTGCACTCTGCAGGCTGTGGTCTTGAAGAATACTTGACCACAGCTTCTAGCTTCTAAGTTACAGGGAATATCTCCAGATGGCATAAACTCACCTTCTCTCCAGACTATTATCTTTCACACCATTCTAAAAGGAAGCAGAATATTAATGCAAACAGAAGGAGCTCTAGGTAGTACCAAAATCACACTAACCTGGTCGCCCAATAGTGAAACAGCTAGAAGAATCAAAGAGGAGTTTGAAGAGCTGAGCAGAATCATGAGACTTTTATAGTCTTTACAGGCACACCACCCTGATTATGAAAATTTCCTTTTGTTGGCCATTTAAGGGTAATTATTAATGGTTTTTGAAACCCAGGCTTAAGACTGCATGAACCCGATAATTAAGGGCAAGATCCAGTAAAGGTCCATCTCGACAGTTGCTTCATGGTTCAGAGTCCTAAGTGTAAGCTTGGATTTTTTTCCCCCTGAGATTATATTTTCCCTCCAATGTAGAATTATATTTGCTCACAGTTCACATTTCATAAAGCCTAGATCTAGAGGATTATTTTCAATTTAGTTGTATATTTAGGCTTTAAAAAATAACTTTCTTCATATCCAGAAAAAAAAAATGCTGCCCTGTGCGGTAGCTCATGCCTGTAATCCCAGCACTTTGGGAGGCCGAGGCAGGAGGATGGCTTGAGGTGAGGAGTTTGATACCAGCCTGGTCAACACAGCAAGACATTTCTACTGGAAAATTTAAAAAATCAGCCAGGCGTGGTGGTACATGCCTGTAGTCCCAGCTACTGTAGAGGCTGAGGTGGGAGGATTCCTTGAGCCTGGGAGGTTGAGGCAACAGTGAGCCATGATTGTGCCACTGCACTCCAGCCTGGGTGACAGAGTGAGATCCTGTCTGTAAAAAAGAAAAAAGGCTGTCATAGAAGGACAGTATTACATAGTTTAAAAAATTACAGTATGGCCATTGAAGTCCTTCTGATGTCTTTACATATTAGCAGCTTAAATATTTGAATACATGAATGAATGAATGGAAGTATTGCTTCAGAAGCAGGAAAGTGGAGAGAAGATACTCAATAATTTGTGGTTTTATTTGGCAAATCAATATTGAGTAACATGGTCATTTTTTCAGCTCTTTCATTATTTGTTGGTCCTGTGTCTGCTTTTTATTTCTCATTATCCTTTTCCTTACCAAATATATTTTGTTATCATTCGAAAAACTTGTGAGAACACTCGACTTACTCTTGTTCAGTTGGAAATACTTCAAACTTTTTGGAACTGCCATGATTTAAAATTGCCAAGGAAATTGATTTCTACTGGAAAGAGTTCCATGAAATAAGTAGGACATTTCCAAGGGACATTGATCTAATGCTGATTGTAACTCACAGGAAGGGGTTTCAGGTGGATTTTAAGAGCACTTTACAGCTTTGAAACACTTGTACACTTCCATTCTTACAGAATTTTCTCTGACTCTGCCTTATATCACCTACGAACTGAGGACTGAACTATTGGGACTGTATTTCTCCCTGATGTTTCTCCGCTCTAAAATTCTAGGGCCTTATTTACATTGGAGAACAAATGGGAAATCTAATAGAATTCCTTAAAAGCTTCCCGCCAGTCTTGAGCATTTATCATTCCATGTGTCTTTGCTGTCTTGTGTATATTCTTCTTGTTTTTGTTATGGATTCTTTGACTTTGCTATGTACCAATATAGAATATGTATTAACTCACTGGTTGGAGTAAAGACAGGCATTTTATTTTTAGTTATAAGATTTTACACAAAAATATTCTGATTTTGGCAATGCATTTTAATCAAGATTTTAGAAAATTGCCAGTGTTTTTACACATATGTTCTGTTTTCCTGGGAGGAAGTAGGCTTTTGTGCTTAATCATAACAAGAACTATCTTTTTTTAACATCTTTTAAAAAATATTTCAGATCTACAGAAAAGTGGCAAGAATAATGCAATGAACACCAGTCTGCCTTTCGAGTAGATTCACTAATTGCGAACATCTCCACATTTGCTTTCTCTTTCTCTGGACAGATACTTTCCTCCACCCCTGAGTCATTTGAGAATCAATTACAAACATCCAGATGCTTCCCCCCTGAACACCTCAGCATCTGTCTCCTAAGGACAAAGACATTCTCCTATGTAACCACAATGCCATTATCATAGCCCACATCAAATCTCTCCAATTGTTGAATAGCATCTTAAATCATCTTTTCTCTCAAATTACCACTTGTGAGCTAAAATCAAATGGGGTGTTTATTATATTTCTTGCATCTGGTTTTTTTGTTTGTTTTCTTGAGGCCACTTCACTGTGTCACTCAGATTGGAGTGCAGTGGCGCAAACACAGCTCACTGCAGCCTCAGCCTCCGTGGGCTCAGGTGATCTTCCTACCTCAGCCTGCCGAGTAGCTGGGACTACAGGCATGTGCCACCATGCCCGGATATATATATATATATATATAAAATTTTTTTATTTATTTATTTTTTATTTCTTGTAGAAAAATACAACATGGGTTTTGCCATGTTGCCCAGGGTGGTCTCCAACTCCTGGGCTCAAATGATCTGCCCGCCTCAGTCTCCCAAAGTGCTGGGATTACAGGCATGAGCCACTGCACCTGGCCTATTTTTTGCATCTGTATTGAAGAAATGATTTTTAATAACTATATGTCATCTTAGTAACGATATAGGATGAAAGATAACATGTTCTATATAACACGCCCATATATTACATATGACGTGTGTATGTGTATATAAAAATTATCTCTAAGAAAAACTTTTGGAGCAGTATTGGTTAATAGTCTTTTAGGCTACAAATCTCTTCTTTCAAGGGACAACTTCTGATTAGAATCGGCCCAATGCGGCTGGGCGCACTGGTTCATGCCTGTAATCCCAGCACTTTGGGAGGCTGAGGTGGGCGGATCACCTGAGGTCAGGAGTTCGAGACCAGCCCGACCAATATGGAGAAACCCCATCTCTACTAAAAATACAAAAATTAGCCAGGCGTGGTGGTGCATGCTTGTAATCCCAGCTACTCGGGAAGCTGAGGTAGGAGAATTGCTTGAACCCGGGAGGTGGAGGTTGCGTTGAGCTGAGATCCTGCCATTACACTCCAGCCTGGGCAACAAGAGAGAAACTTTGTCTCAAAAAAAAAAAAAAAAAAAAAGAATGGGCCCAATGCTGCCTATTGTCAGAATTTATACTTGTAGTGAATGCTAGCAAAACTTGAACTTGAAAAACAGCCTGTGGGGCTTCTTAAGTTTTTACTCGCTCACTTCTACCAGTCACATCTCTTGTCTCTTATTTTTCTCTTTACCCATAGACTTGAAAGCATGAGGGTAAACTTGCACTTGGAAACATGAAAAATCCACTAATAGATACTCTCGTGAAACATTAACTAAAAATATATGGACACAAGTGATAAATACAGGGTGTGTTCACAAGAGTGCGTTTTGAAACTAGAGAAGGGGGGAAAATGACAGGCACAAGGGTAGTAATGGAAAAATGGAGAGGCAAAGGTTATTTATCATCTCACTGTTCAATTGTTTGATCTTTGGACAGACTTAATTTTTCCTACAAAAGCCAGGAGTAACATATTTTAAGAGCTCTGGGCACCACAGGCTTCTGTGGGTTATTCTGCTTGAAGGTGACAGCATGGAATGTCTTGAAAAGCACCTTCGGGAAGAGGGTATAGTGTTAGTACCTGGTCCCTGCGAAACAAAATGGGTGTGAAATGCTATCCATGGGTTCTTACTATCTTTGATCCTGAAGTTTAAAAGAGACCTTGAATACTCAAATGCTACTTTCCCAGAAAGTATAGCTTGCTTGTCACCTGACCTGGTGTCTACCTTCCCTGGACCTTCAGACAAAGTTCACTTCCAACCTTTGCCTGGGCTGTGAGGCTCACCGTCTTTTGGGTCAGCCCGTGCTCACCTTCAGCAGTTGAGTTCCCAGAGGTCTCCTGACCATAGCCTGTGCTTCTTGAGGGCGTATTTTTACCATGGGCAGTGTGCTGACCTAGGCACCCAACTCCCATGGCCTCCTTAAATCCTTGCTGCAACTTTATGAAGTGGATGCTGTTGGTCCCCCCAGTCTGTAGAGACATCCAAGGACCTGCTCAAGGTCACATTGCTGGTCAGTAGTAGAGCTGGGATTCAAGTTCAGGCCCAGCCTGCACCCTCAACCACCATGCCACATGCACTTCCCAGGAGAAGGGCTTCTCTGAGGACAACCGTTGTGTGTTAACATGAGGACCACAGGTAGTATCACAGCGAAGTGTTATGTTTACATCTGGAGGTATAGGAAGGTTCTTTTTCTGAGGTGTAAAAAAGTTCTTTTCCTGATGAAAATGACATAGGCCTTTGTCTGTTTTGCGCTGCTATAACAGAGTACCTGAGACTGGCTAATTTATAAAGAAGAGAAATTTATTTCCTCACAGTTCTGGAGGGTGGCTGGGAAGTCCAAGATCAAGGTGCTGGCATCTGATGAGGGCCTTCTTGCTGTGTCATCATGTGGTGGAAGGCATCACATGGGTGAGAGAGAGGTAAGGGGACTGAACTCATCCTTTTACCAGGAACCCATTCCCATGATAACTAACCCATTCCAATGATAATGGCATTAATCCATTCATGGGGGCGGAGCACTTATAACTTAATTGCTTCTTAAAGGTTCCACCTCTCAACACTGTTGCACTGAGGATTAAGCTTGCAACACATCAACTTTGGGGAATGCATTCAAACCATAGCAGCCTTCTTTTACTGGTGGGGAAAAAAACAAGTTTAAAAGACTGGAAAAATACATACGTACTTATGGGACTGCTCATTGATTTCCTCATTGTAGATTCCATTCTCACACTGCTCGGTGACACAGCAGCACAGGTTGGAAGCCAGAAATTGGAAACTGCTTCAGGTTAGAGGCAGGACTCTGTCAGGCAGGACTGGGCATTGTGTGTACTCGGCCTCTGAGTAGGGCACCACCCCTCCCTTCCCGTCTGCTGAAGTGACTCACCTGCAACTTGGGACATCCATGAATATCTCAGACACCCCCTCTGCTACTCTGTGGCCCACTGACCCATCCCTTAGTCTCCTCTGTTAGTTTTTAATACACTTAAAACACTGGGAGATTCCAGGCCGGGCGCAGTGGCTTACGCCTGTAATCCTAGCACTTTGGGAGGCTGAGGCAGGTGGATCACAAGGTCAGGAGATCAAGACCATCCTGGCTAACAGGGTGAAACCCCGTCTCTACTAAAAATACACACACACACACACACACACAAATTAGCTGGGTGTGGTGGTGGGCGCCTGTAGTCCCAGCTACTCAGGAGGCTGAGGCAGGAGAATGGCGTGAACCCGGCAGGCAGAACTTGCAGTGAGCCGAGATCGTGCCACTGCACTCCAGCCTGGGCGACAGAGCGAGACTCCATCTCAAAAAAAAAAAAAAAAAAAAAAACCAACACAGAGATTCCATTATTGAGTACTTGATCTGAACTTGACACTGTGTCGAACTCCTCAGTGGAGATGGAAAATAAATAGATCTAATCCTTGTGCTTGATGAGCCTACACTTAATTTATTTGAGGAGATGCATTTATGAAATAATAGAGGAAGTTAAAGCTGTTTGTTGAAGGGGTGGGTTGCCTCTCCACACCTGTGCGTGTTTCTTGTTAGGTGGAACGAGACTTGGAAAAGAGACACAAAGTATAGAGAAAGAAGAAAGGGGGCCCAGGAGACCGGCGGTCAGCACACGGAGGATCCCGCGGGCCTCTGAGATCCCTTAGTATTTATTGATCATTATTGGGTGTTTCTCGGAGAGGGGGATGTGGCAGGATCATAGGATAATAGTGGAGAGAAGGTCAGCAGGTAAACACGTGAACAAAGGTCTCTGCATCATAAACAAGGTAAAGAATTAAGTGCTGTGCTTTAGATATGCATACACATAAACATCTCAATGCCTTAAAGAGCAGTATTGCTGCCCGCATGTCCCACCTCCAGCCCTAAGGCGGTTTTCCCCTATCTCAGTAGATGGAACATACAATCAGGTTTCATACCGAGACATTCCATTGCCCAGGGACGGGCAGGAGACAGATGCCTTCCCCCTTTTTTTTTTTTTTTTTTTTTTTTGAGACGGAGTCTCCCTCTGTCGCCCAGGCTGGAGTGCAGTGGTGAGATCTCAGCTCACTGCAAGCTCCGCCTCCTGGGTTCACGCCATTCTCCTGCCTCAGCCTCTCCGAGTAGCTGGGACTACAGGCGCCCGCCACCATGCCCGGCTAATTTTTTTTGTATTTTTAGTAGAGACGGGGTTTCACCTTGGTCTCGATCTCCTGACCTCGTGATCCGCCTGCCTCGGCCTCCCAAAGTGCTGGGATTACAAGCGTGAGCCACCGCGCCCGGCCGCCTTCCTCTTGTCTCAACTGCAAAGAGGCGTTCCTTCCTCTTTTACTAATCCTCCTCAGCACAGACCCTTTACAGGTGTCGGGCTGGGGGACGGTTAGGTCTTTCCCTTCCCACGAGGCCATATTTCAGACTATCACATGGGGAGAAACCTTGGACAATACCTGGCTTTCCTAGGCAGAGGTCCCTGCGGCCTTCCGCAGTGTTTTGTGTCCCTGGGTACTTGAGATTAGGGAGTGGTGATGACTCTTAACGAGCATGCTGCCTTCAAGCATTTGTTTAACAAAGCACATCTTGCACAGCCCTTAATCCATTTAACCCTGAGTTGACACAGCACATGTTTCAGGGAGCACAGGGTTGGGGTGTTAGGGTTACAGATTAACAGCATCTCGAGGCAGAAGAATTTTTCTTAGTACAGAACAAAATGGGGTCTCCTATGTCTACTTCTTTCTACACAGACACAGTAACAATGTGATCTCTCTTGCTTTTCCCCACATTTGTAGTAAATAACGGTATTAGATTCGTATGGCTGTTGTAACAAATTACCACAAACACAGTGGCTTGAAACACATACACATTTCTTTTGGAAGTCAGAGATATAAAGTGGTTTGGCAGGGCAGTGTTCCTTCTGGAGGGTGTAGGAGAGAATCCATTTCCTTGCTTTTTCCAGCTTTTAGAGGCCACTTGCCCATGGCCATCCTCCATCTTCAAAGCCAGCAGCATAGCATCTTCCAGTCTCTCTGATCTCTGCTTTGCGGTCATATCCCTTTTTCTGACCCTGACCCTCCTGCCTTCCTCTTTTAAGAGCCTTTGTGGTTACACTGGGCCCACCCTGATAATCCAGAATCTTCCCTTCTGGAGAGTCTCAATTTACAGGCTGGGCATGGTGGCTCATTTCTGTAATCCCAGCACTTTGGGAGGCCAAGGCTGGAGGATCATTTGAAGCCAGGAGTTCCAGACCAGCCTGGGCAACATGGCGAAACCCCATCTCTACAAAAAAAAAATACCAAAAAATTAGCCGGGCATAGTGGCATGCACTTGTGGCCCCAGCTACTTGGAAGGCTGAGGTGGGAGGATCACTTGAAGCCAGGAGTCAGAGGCTGTAATGAGCTGTGATCATGCCACTGCACCCCAGCCTTGGAGACACAGAGTGAGATCCTGTCTCAAAAAAAAAAAAAAAAAAAAAAGGTCCTCAATCACATCTGCAAAGTCCCTTTTGCCACAGATTCATAGGTTTCAGGGACTAGGATGTGGATATCTTCAGTCTCCTACAATGAGTTACTGAAAATGAATTGACAATGTATAGGTTATTTATTTGGTAGGCTGAGCATAACAATGGCATTAATTATGAGGCAGTAAGGGGAACTGGAGGGGGCCCCTAAAGCATGAGGAATGGGAGGGAGAAGGCATCTTGGGAAAAGTAGAAAAGGAGGCGGTCTGTGTGTAGGATGGTGGTGGGTAGGAGAGTGGAGGTGCCATTGACAATGGCCCCAGCTAGCTGAGGTAGAAGCTACAGGTTAGAATACACGAGGAGGGCATGGCTAGTCTGGGCTCCTGTGTGAGGTAGGACCTGACAGCCACCCAGAAGAGTTTAGGTTTAATCTGTAGCGATGGAGGCTGCTGCAGCTAGCAGTGCAACCCAACATTAGGGAAAGTAATGCTGATGTAAAAGTGCTTGATACTTTATGTACAACTTGAATATGACTTAGAATCAAAATCAGAATCAGGCTTGAAAACCTAATGAGCAGTAGGAAAGGAATGAATTGGAGAATACTTGTAAAGAATACTAGAGGAGGCCGGGCGTGGTGGCTCATGCCTATAATCCCAGCACTTTGGGAGGCTGAGGTGGGTGGATTGCTTCAGCCCAGGAATTCAAGACCACCCTGGGCAACATGATGAAACCCCGATGCTACAAAGTGGAAAAAAAAAAATGCTAGAGGAAATTGCTGTGTGTTACTTAAGAGTCTGGAAATAGAAATAGCTGCTGGTGAGCAGGCTTTCCCTTTGTCTCCAGGTGAAATATTCAAAGATGAGAAACAAAAGGAAAGCTGGGCTTACCGGGGTAGGTCAGGTAGGTCCGGTCAGGAATTTCACTGTTGCTAAGAGAACCTTGGGGTACTGTAAAGTCTTGAACTCATTACACTTTTATTATGGGCTGCAGAAAACATCAGTAAAGGTTAATTAGTGCCATATTTATCCTTACATGCTGATTTTACATTTCCTAAAGCTTTATCACGTATTGATCCTTTTTTATTTTTCTCATGCTATATGGCTCAGTTCCAAGAGGCGACAGATCTGGGGATCAGATGACAGCCAGTATTCAGGCTGAATTAGAGGAAGTAAAGGCAATCCTTTTGCAATGAAGATGCGTTTTCCTTTCAGATGCAAAAATCTAGAGTATTTTGGAAATGGTGTTAAATCTAAAGCATATTTGAGATTATTTTCTTTAACCACCCCAGTAACGATACAATAGATATGTTTTGAAACTGTGATGTTCTCCTGTCTCTCAGGCTTTTAGTGGAAGGAATGCAAGGAACAAAGATATTTTTGTTCATTTTTGCTGCTGAATCAGGTTGCTTATTTTCACGTGCGTCCGTGTGAAGAGGCCACCAAACAGCCTTTGTGTGAGCAACATGGCTGTTTATTTCACCTGGGTGCAGGTGGGCTGAGTCCGAAAAGAGAGTCAGCAAAGGGTGGTGGATTATCATTAGTTCTTACAGGTTTTGGGATAGGCGGTGAAGTTAAGAGCAATGTTTTGCGGGCAGGGGTGGATCTCACAAAGTACATTCTCAAGGGTGGGGAGAATTACAAAGAACCTTCTTAAGGGTGGGGGAGATTACAAAGTACATTGATCAGTTAGGGTGGGGCAGAAACAAATCACAATGGTGGAATGTCATCAGTTAAGGCTATTTTTACTTCTTTTGTGGATCTTCAGTTACTTCAGGCCATCTGGATGTATACGTGCAAGTCACAGGGGATGCAATGGCTTGGCTTGGGCTCAGAGGCCTGACACTTATAACCCAAGAGGCAGCCACGCATCATCATCTTGTAGGATCCAGCTTGTAGGATCATCTGATAACTCTGCAAGGCAGCTGGTGTGTCAGGCTTGGGCACCATAGTCTCTGCCTTGCCCTGACCTTCCCCTTCCTGAGTGTTAGGGTTCCACCAGCTGCTGCCTGGCAGCGTTCTTTGCCTGAGTATACGATGGTGATGCTTTTCTCCTTTCACTGATGTTCAGGGCAACATTTGGTACTAGAGACCTATTTTCACCTGCTTCCCACCTCTTCTCTAGCATTTTTTGGCTTCTCCACTGGTTCCTACGCTAGCATGTTTTAATCAGAGGATCACAGTGGCATTTACCCCTTGGATTTTCTTTCTGTGCTATCATTTCAGGAGAAGGTAGTGTTTATTACTTCTGAAAACAGCAGGGATAATGTGAACTAATACCCTAGTGTAAGGTCTAAATACTACATTTTACTCTTGATGACTTAAACTTGTATTTTCATTGGTAAAATACTATGTGCAAAGTTTAAAAAGCCAACAGTTCTGAAAAGCCTATAATGACAAAGTCATTAATCCTCACTCCCACTCTTTAGCTTCTTCTAGCTCTTTCTCCTGGTGTTTGTCTCCATGTTGCTAAATGATCTCATAGTATTCTTTGAGGACTTTTTAGACTTCTCCCACTTTGTTGAAGGAGTTTTTAATGCTCTTAGGCAGCCCCTATGCCCACTGCATTTTCCTTCTCTCCCCACCTCCCACCCCTACACTTGACTTTTGGAAATATTTTCTGGTCTTCAAGTGTTTGTCAAGTTTGAAAGAGTGACGCTCAGACTTAAGACCACGGCACCCCGGCTCGGCCAAGAGATCTTTATTGGAGGCAGCAGGCTGGGCTGGGCAGGAGAGAGAGAGAGAGAGAGAGAGAGCGGCGGGGGGTTTGCTTCTTTTATGCCCAGAAGGGCTGCATGGATGTTTGTGATTGGTTGGGGTGGGACTTAGAGCGAGGCAGGAAAAACACCTCTTTCTGATTGGTTTTTCCTTTGGCAGGCTTGCATTGAGGAAGAACCCGGAACCAGCGCCATTAGGGTGCTCTAGTTACCTAACATTCCTCCCTTTTTTGTTTTTTAAGAAGTGGGGAGGTGGGCGTTGCTCTTCATCTGGCTACTTCCTGCTGAACGGGGGCGTCGTGGGAAGGGATATTGGAGGACTGTAGGGGCACAGCAATAGCAGGAGGCCAAGGAAGACAGCACTGAAGGTGAACACTTCCCGGGGTGTGCAGTCCAAAGATGTCCCTTGTAACTAGAGGTCATCTATGGACACGAGCCATCCATATGGCAGGGAAGGATCTGCTATGAGCCACGTATCTTCTTGGAGGGCCTGGAGGAAATCTAAGAAATTACAGGTCCTGGAGGTGGAGGCCATGGGTAGGTGAGTCCTGGTCGTCTTCTTCGGTTGCCAGGAGTTAGTAGTGCCTGATGAGAAGCTGGTTAAAAGTCTGGTTAGATAAGGAGGAGATTCATTGTTGCATGAACTTTATTAGGCAGGGGAGGAGGGTACAAAAGGCCGCTATTCCTAGGAGGGGTCCGAGAAATGGTAGGACCCAAGCTAAAAGAGGCATTTTTAGGGTGTCCCAAAGTGAGAAGCCTGTATTCGTTTCGAGGAGTTTTTGTCTTATGTCATTAAGATTTTTTATGTTAGTCTCGACAACCTGGGACTCATTAATAAAGTAACAGCAGCTTTCTTGGAGGAAAATGCATGTGCCTCCTTTTTCAGCTGTCAGGAGGTCTAGGGCTCTGCGGTTTTGGAGGACTACTCCAGCTAAAGAGGTGATTTGTCGTTGCAGGGCGGCTAGTGACTGTGCAGTTTGTTCAATAGTGGATTCTAGGTGTATCTTTAATTCATTAACCTGCGAGACTCCGTATCCAAGGGAGGTGGCCCCTAAAGCAGAGCCTAGAAGGGAGGTTGCAAGGGAGAGGCCAAGGATGGCAGGTATAAAGACAGCCCATCTTTTTCTTGGGGCCTGATTTATGGGAGGGTGGTTAAGGTTGAAGGTGGTGGTCCCTTCGGAAAGGGAGAGGAGGGTAAGTTGTGGCAGGAGTGTGACGGGGAAGCAGGTGGTACTGATGGAGGAATTGATTGTTTTGTAAAGAGTGTGGTTACACCAGAAGAAGTATCCATTGGGGGCAGAAGAGTTAGGGTAGGAGGTGGAGGTATTGCAGAAGGAAAAGGATTCAGGGGAGTCTGTGTAGCAGGTAATGGCCTGGGACGTATTGAAGAGGGGAACACCGGATATTAAGGGGGTGTTGGGGGTGGTGAATGATCAGAAGTGTTGGTAGTGTTTGGGAGGGCGACAGGAACAGCAATAAGCGGCGGTTTATCAAGGCTGGCACATAGGAAGCAGTTGGAGGGAGAGATATTAGAGGCGTTTAACAGTTGGATTCCTTCCTGTAGAAGTAAGAGCCAGGACTGCTGTACTGAGATGGAAACGGAGGAGGAGTCTAGCTGCTGGAGGAGGTCTTCGGCGGCTTGAGTGATGTCACCGGAGATGCCGGGAAGCGAGATTTTGGGAGGGGTTTTGTAAGTGCGGGTGATGGTAAGGGTCTGCACTGGGTAGGAGTATGCATTGCTAGGGTAAATGCTACCAGGGATATGTCCTCTGGCTTGGTGGGTTAGAAATGGGCGGGGTTTTAAGGGCGTGTTTTGGTTTGTCCTCTGGCAAATAGTGCAGTTGGAGGTGAGGTCTTGAAGGAACTGAAGATCAGAGGGTGTTAGCGTGAAAAAGGAAGACAGGAAGGTTTTAAGAGCCTGGGGGCTGGTGTGAAAAATGGAATGTAGATGAGTGAAGAGGGTATGTCTAGAGACGATGGAGGGGGAAGGGTCGAGTGGGCTTGAGAGTGTTGCTGAAAAGGTGGGAGGGAGACTAGAGAGGGCTGCTCTTCGGGCCTGATGATCGGCTTTGTTGTTACCTTGAGTGATTGGTGAAGAGTCGGTCTGGTGGCTTTTGCAGTGGACATTGCCGACCTTTGAAGGGAGTAGTGAGGCTTTAAGGAGGTGGGAGATGAGAGAGGCATTGGTGACTGAGTTTCCTTTGGTCGTGAGTAATCCTCTCTCTCTCCAGATGGCGGCGTGAGAGAGCAGAATGTGAAAAACATATTTGGAGTCTGTGTAGAGTGTGAGTGTATGATCTGCTGCCAGTTCGAAGGCGCGGGTAGCCGCAATTAGCTCTGCCTGTTGGTTGGTGGTATGTGGCGGCAGAGGCTTGGCCTCAATGGTTTTGGTCAGTGAGACCACAGTGTATCCCGCGAGGCGTTGGCCTCGTGATATGAAGGAGCTGCCATCTGTGAACCAGGTGTGATCAGAGTGGGGTAAGGGTCCTTCACTGATGTGAGATGGGCAAGGAAGGAGAGATTCCAGAATTTCATTACAATTGTGTTGGGGGAGGTCATGGTTGACTGGCAGGAGAGTGGCCGGGTTGAGGGGGGCACATGCCTGGAAGGAGATAGTTGGATCGTGCAGAAAGGAGACTAAGAGAGAGAGTATATGGCAAGGGGGAAGGGTTTGTAGGCTTCTATATGTGAGGAGGTCTTTAAGGTGGTGAGGGGAGGCAATGACTGTGTTTGCCCCGAAGGTAAGTTTTTTGGACCCCTTGAGTAAAATGTAGGCTGCCGCCAGGGCGCAGAGGCATGGAGGCCAGCCTTTGACTGTGGGATCTAATTGTTTGGACAAGTATGCGATGGCAGCAAATGAAGGCCCTTGCAACTGACCTAAGATACCTAGGGCCAGTCCCTTTTGTTCATGTACATATAGGGTGAAGGGTTTCTGGAGATCTGGAAGATGTAGGGCAGGGGCCTTGAGAAGTGCCTGTTGGAGGGCCTGGAAGGGTTGAGTAACAGCAGTGTCTAGGGGTTCGGATGGGGCTCTGCGGGCCAAGTCATAGAGGGGCTTTGCTAAGAGAGAGTAGTTAGGAATCCATGTTCTGAAATACCCTGCTAACCTGAGGAATGAAAGAAGTTCCTGCCTGGTTTTGGGAACTGGGAGGCTCCATATAAAACATTTTCGGTCTAGGGTTATGGCCTTGGAGTTGTGGGACAGGAGGACCCCTAAATAGATCACCTGGGGGGAGGAGAGTTGGACTTTGAGTGGAGATACTCGATATCCTTTGTCTGCCAGAAAGTTGAGGAGAGATGCGGTGTCAGTCTGGGATACTGCTAGAGAAGGACTACAAAGGAGAAGGTCGTCCACATACTGCAGGAGGGTGGACTGAGGGAGTTGCAGTAACCTGAGATCCGCAGCTAGGGTTTGTCCAAAGATGTGGGGGCTGTCTCAAACCCTTGGGGAAGGACTGTCCAGGTGAGTTGTTGTGATTGTTGAGTGTCTGGATCTGTCCAGGTGAAGGCGAAAAGATCCTGAGCTTGTGGGGAGAGGGGGATGGTAAAGAAGGCATCTTTAAGGTCTATGACAGAAAAATGTGTTGTGTCAGGCGGAATAGAGGAGAGGAGGGTGTAGGGGTTAGGAACTAGTGGGTGGATAGGCCTGACAGCGTCACTGATGAGACGTAGATCTTGAACCAGGCGAAATTTTCCGTTGGTTTTTTTACTGCCAGTATGGGAGTGTTGAACGGAGAGTGTGTAGGCCTGAGGAATCCTTTCTGTAAGAGTTCGGAAATGAGGGGCTGCAGGCCTCTGAGGCTAGTAGCCGGAAGAGGATACTGAGGTTGACTAGGGAAGTGGTTGGGGTTTTTTAGGGAAATTTTAATGGGTGTGCAGTGAGCTAGGGAAGGGGTGGTTACATCCCAAACTGTGGGTTAAGGAGGCGGCAGAGGCGGCAGAGAGCTGGGCGGGTCTGGGGGACTGGAGATTACAGCGAGGAGAGAGGTGGAATCTGGGAGCACTGTGGGGTTGAATGTAATAGCTGCCCCAAATTTGGAGAGGATGTCTCTACCTAATAAAGGAAGGGGACACTGGGGCATAACTAGGAATTTGTGAGAAAAGAGATGACCAGAGAAAGAGCATGCTAGGGGTGGGGTGGTCTTTGGCTGCATGGTCTGGCCTCCTACCCCGACTATGGGAGGGCCAGAGGTGGAGACAGCACCCCAATACTCCCGCAGAACCGAGAAAGTAGCTCCGGTATTAAGGAGAAAAATGACGAGACGCCCATTCACTGTAAGAGGTACCCTGGGCTCCTGCGTGGTGATGGTGTGTGTTGGGGAAGAGGTCCCAGGGCCCCGTCAGTCGTAGGCTGCCAGCCCAATGAGATCAGCCTCGGGGTGGGGGTCTGGCCCAGCTACCCCGGGGAAGCTGGGGCAGTCGGTCGCCCAGTGGCCAGACTGTTGGCACTTGGGGCACGGTCGTTTGGGTGGCCTAGGATTAGGACATTGACGGGCCCAATGACCTTCATTCCCACATTTAAAGCAGGGTCCGGGGGGTTGGCGGTGAGCGGTGGACATAGAGGCATGGTGTCTGATAGGCTGGGTTGAGGCCTTGAAGGCCTGAGCCAACATCTGGCACTTCTGCCTCCTTGCCTGCTCGTCACGATTGTGATAGACTTTGAATGCGGTGGAGAGGATCTCAGTCTGCGGGGTAAAGGGACCTCTGTCTAGCTTTTTTAGTTTGGCCCGAATGTCTGGGAAGCTTTGTGCGAAGAAATGGGACATGAGAAGTTGCCTGCCGTCGGGGGCTTCGGGGTCTATATTGGTGTATTGCTGGAGTGCCTGTGTAAGGCGGGCGAGGAAGGCAGACGGGTTTTCATGTTTTTCTTGGATGATTTCGTGGAGTTTTTCAAAATTGACTGCCTTTTGAGCTGCCTTTTGGAGACCTGTTATTAAACAGGTGGCAAAGTGGTCTCGGGCTGTGACACCGTTCTGGGAGTTATAATTGCAGCCAGGATTGTGGTCGGGGACTGCCTGCGCTCCAGTGGGTAGGGCTGGGGTTGTTTGGTGAACCTGATCTACATAGGTACGGGCCTGCTCCCAGACTCGCCTACGTTCCTCAGGAAGGAGGGTGTTGGAAAGAATCATATAAATATCATGGAAGGTAAGACTGTAGGCTTGGATAAGGTATTGGAATTCTTTGATGTATGAGGCTGAATCAGAGGTCTATGAGCCTAGGCGTCTTTCAATTTGTGAGAGATCTGCTATGGAGAAGGGCACATGGACGTGAACAATACCTTCAGCACCTGCAACCTCCCTGAGGGGAGCCAGGACGGGGAGATGGGATCGGGAGCGGGTGGCCGGGGGGCTGGGCAGAGGAGCAGACGGGGGTTGAAGGGAAGTTGAAGGAGCCGGGTGGGGGGGTGGGGGCGGGGATGTTGGTGGCGGAGCGGTGGTGGGAGGGCGAGGTTGGGGATGGTGATATGGCGGCGGTTCGTCAGCAGGGTTAAAATCGGAAGTAGGAAGGGGAGAGGGTTGGGAAAGGCTTTTGGAGTGGAGGCCAGCCATGACACTTGTTGTGGTTAGGGTTAACAGGGACAGAAAGAGGTGAGGCTTATCGTCTAATAGGAGAAGTTAGGAACATGGGGGATCTCTGCCCAATCTCCCGTGTGCACAATCATTGTAAGGGCCCTGGGGAATTTCAGGGTCTAGAGTCCCATAAGGGGCCATTCATTTTGGTTGTCTAAGGGGTAGGTCGGCCAATCTTGTGTGCAGAATTTGATTAAGCGTTTAGGTTTGAGGTCAGCGGCAAGGCCTAGGGTAGCCAGATTGTCTAGAAGGCATTTTAGGGGGGAGTCGGCCGGCAGGGATGCGGAGCCTCCCATGGACGGAGAGGCAGTGAGGGCTAAGAGGGCGTCCCCTAGTTAGCCAAACACTGTAATCAGGTTCAGGGCCTTCGGTTGGTCGTCACCAAGGTGAAGGGACTGAAGGGCCAACAGTATGGCCGAGGGACCGTGAGCCACTTGGTACCAAGATTTTTGTATGTAGCCAACAGTATGGCGTGGAGCGGAGGCTCGGGGCGGAGGCTCAGGCCGGAGTGGCGAGGAGGAGAGGGAGAAAATTCCGTTCCCTGTGGGTCGAGGAGGGGAAGCAGGAGTCTGTCGCCACAGTATAGGACTAGGCGGCAGACTACGGAAGGGGACTTACCAAACAGGAGCCGGTGGTGGATGCGCTGTTTGGCGGACGGGAAATTGGGCAAAGGCCGGCCGGGGCCTGGTCTGAGTCTGAGGGGGACTGGGGTCCCGCCAGAGGCGGGGAGTCCCAATCCGAGTCACGGCACCAATGAAAGAGTGATGCTCAGACTTAAGACCACGGCACACCGGCTTGGCCAAGAGATCTTTATTGGAGGCAGCAGGCTGGGCTGGGCAGGAGAGAGAGAGAGAGAGAGAGCGGCGGGGGGTTTGCTTCTTTTATGCCCAGAAGGGCTGCGTGGATGTTTGTGATTGGTTGGGGTGGGGCTTAGAGCGAGGCGGGAAAAACACCTCTCTCTGATTGGTTTTTCCTTTGGCGGGCTTGCATTGAGGAAGAAGAACCCGGAACCAGCGCCATTAGGGTGCTCTAGTTACCTAACAAAGTTCATCCCAAGTAAGCAGTAAGGCAGGTTTCCTGTTCTTTTTCTTTTCTTTTCTTTATATTTTTGAGACAAGGTCTTGCTCTGTCGCCCAGGCTGGAGTGCAGTGGTGTGATCATAGCTCACGGCAACCTCCGCCTCCTAGGCTCAAGCAATCTTTCCACCTCAGCCTCCTGAATAGCTGGGACTGCAGCCTGTGCCACCACACCCAGCTAATTTTTGTATTTTTCGTAGAGACCATATTGTCCGGGCTGGTCTCGAACTTCTGGCTCAAGTGATCTGTCTGCCTTGGTCTCCCAAAGTGTTGGGATTGCAGGCGTGAGCCACTGCACCTGGCCTCCTGTTCTTAGTTGGCTAATTTTACTCTAATCTCAGTGCTTCATACCAGAATATTTCTTGAATACCAGCCTTGCCAGTAACTGAACAAACTACATGTAAAGACTCTTCTTGGGTATTGGGTATTGGGACCCAACACAGTGAGGAAGACTGAAGAGTCGTAGTGCACTTCTATCAAGAAATTAGGGGAGGTTATCCCTGTAGTCTGCCTAGATGGTTCAGGTTGTCTGAAACTTAAATGGAAGTTGAGGCTCTGAATACACATAGGACTTCTGAATCTGTGGCAGGTAGTGCAGTCTTACCTGATTTAGAGAATACATAGAGAGGCCAGGCATCTATGTGCAACTCAGCTTCATCAGCCAGAAGCGAATGCCCTCTCTCGCCTCACTCCAGTAATACTTAACCTAGCCATAATTAGCCAACCAAAGATAGAAACAAGATGCCAAGGCCAAGAGCACTTGAGAATTGAGCAGTCCATCTAACAAGGGAGGTCATCAAGTTTCTTCTCCACCCTTTCCCTGAAGTAACTCTTGGAGCGTGCTTGGGACACTGGGTTCAGATGGCTCGGAAAGTTCTGGGGCACTGATAAGATCAGACATTTTCTTGGGGATTTTTTACCTCAGAAAATTCCAGTTGTCAAAGATTCCTGTAGAGCAATATGTGACAATTACAGTATGTGGAAAAAACAACAACAACAAATGAAAGGTTTTATGAGAGGGAAGCTCAGGCAATTCCATTAGAACAGGTCAACTCACCCAAATGTAGTCTGTTCTAACAACTTTAAAAAAGAAGATGAAATTAAACCATGAGATCGTAGTGAACAGAACTGAGAAAACAGATGAATTACGAGACTCACCAGGATAGGCTTTTCATAAAAATCACCTGTTTCTCAATTTCTGCAGTGTGATTGTGATCATAAACATAAAGCCACTCCAGCTCTCAAAGATTGACTGTCTCTCCCACAAAGCACTCGCCAGACACAAACTGAGAGAAAGGCAGGGATGGGGAAGAACCTCGTTTTGTGAGGGCACAGAGAGAGCACCCTGACTCGGCTATGGCTCCCAGAAATACCAGCTCCTGGAGTGGCTGATGTTGGATAGTGGAGCTAAGATTTCAGGGTTAAAGATGGTTTCATTTAGGAAAAGAGGGCAGAGGAATGGGAGGAGATTGTCCAGGCAGAGGGCACAGCGTGGGCCAAGTCGCCATGGCGGGAGGAAAGGAGATGCAGTTGAAAAACTCAAAGAACCCGCACTCAGGGTGAGAGGGGCAGGGAATATAAGATAAGGCTGGACGGTTAGGCTGGCCTGATACCATGAGGTCAAGGGTTTCAAGCAGGAAAAATGCCACACTAAGATTTGCTGTGTGAATAGACCACTCTGCCTGCAGTAGGTAGGGTGTGCTGGGGCCATGGGAATGTTGAGTGGCCAGTCAGTGAGCCATTGCTGTAGCCTGGGAGAGGGCTGGAGAGAAGTGGATGGATGTGGGAATTCTGGAGGGGATAAATCCACAGAACTTGACAGAGTGGCTATGAGGTAGAGGGAGTGATCAAGGGTGCCACTTAAGTTTCTGACCTACAGAGTGTGCTAGACTGGATGATACTACTCCTTTTCTTTTTTTTCTTTTCTTTTCTGTTCTTTCTTTCTTTCTTTCTTTCTTTCTTTCTTTCTTTCTTTCTTTCTCTCTCTCTCTCTCTTTCTTTCTTTCTTTCTTTCTTTTTTTGGAATCACTCTAATGGTTTTCTATAAATAGGTTCTTTTGGTATACCTTTCCACAGTACAAGTACTGATAGATTTGCTTATGGAAAATCTTTAGGGAATGCACTGGGCAGTGGGAAGAGGGTTATCATGAAAGATGTGAACACCAAAGTGGGAGGCCTCAGCAATCCAGATCCTGAAGTCTGAGGACTACTTGGAACTGACGGTTTGAGTAATGGCAGGAGGGACATCATCAAGATGCTCCTGATACATTGTTTTATAAGTGATTTAAATGAAAGATGAGAAGCAGATGGAAAGGAAGTACAATGTGCGGTGTATCTATGTCATGCCTGTATTTAAACATGATTGTTGGAAAGACTGATCAAATGTTATAGTTTAGGGACCATGCTTACCCAGTGATCATTCCTTTAAAAGTAAAGCTTGAAATTTGGGAAATGACATTTTTACAAGATGGCAAAACTGGACTTGTTTTGTTTTCTAAGGTGATTGATATGCCCGAGCACAACCCTGGCAATTTGGGAGGAACAATGAGACTGGGAATAAGAAGAACTGTTTTCAAAACTGAAAATTCAATATTAAGTAAGTTTCCCATATTGTTTATTTTACAAGATGTCGGATGTTGCTCATGTGACTGCAGGTGCCCAGCACTCTGGGTGGTGGAGACTCACCCCTGCCCCTTCCAGCAGCCTCGGAGGGCCCTGATTCTCCCTCTTCCCATCTCCCCTGCCCTCACTGACCCTCTGCTCTGGGCATTCCTCTCCCTAGTAAGCTTGTCCCTTGGGCTGGCCTCAGTAGAACACACTGAATGCCCCTCCGCATTTGATCTGCGTGATTCCCTGTTCATTGGGCTGTTTTGTGAGTTACCGATACTCCTGGAGATGAACTTGGACTGGGAGAGAGAGCCCTGATTCACACTCAGTTCTTTTGAATCCACAGTTCTCTCCGTTACATTTGAACCGGTTCCCTGTTTAATGTCTGTTTGCCTGGTCTTAGTGACTCACAAATGAACTTCCGAGTAGGAGGGCAGTTGTGCACCTCAGAAGCGTATTTCTCTGTTCCTTGGCAGCCCCAGTGTGGGGAGATGGCTCGCCATTTGGTATTTGCTGATCTTTCCACTCCCCATAAGGTTAATTCTAATTTCTGTGGAACTTTTTTCATAAATTAGCATATTATATAAGAATAACTTATTGTTTAAAACAAACTAAAGCCTTTAATTCAATTTAGTAAATGTATCTTGAGTGCCCACTCTGTGCCATGTGCAGATATACTAGTGACCAGGACAGATACCAGCCCTGCCCTCCTAGGGCCTTAAAACAAGCAGAAGAAATGTGACAAAAGGGGAAGGCAGATTGCTAAGGGGACCTGATGCAGAGAGGGAGCTCAGGAATTGTGAGTGTTCAGTGTGATTTTCATGAAATTATAAGAATCCCTTAGAATCCTGTGAAGTTATAAGAATTCTTTTTTTTTTTTTTTGAGACAGAGTCTTGCTCTGTCGCCCAGGCTGGAGTGCAGTGGCACTATCTTGGCTCACTGCAAGCTCTGTCTCCCAGGTTTGTGCCATTCTCCTGCCTCAGCCTCCTGAGTAGCTGGGACTACAGGCGCCCGCCACCACGCCCGGCTAATTTTTTGTATTTTTAGTAGAGATGGGGTTTCACCGTGTTAGCCAAGATGGTCTCTATCTCCTGACCTCGTGATCTGCCCGCCTGGGCCTCCCAAAGTGCTGGGATTACAGGCGTGAGTCGCCACGCCTGGCAAGAATTCTTTAGAAAAATGCCTTCTTAACTCAAGAAAGAGTAAGACCAGAAATATGAGCTTCTCCTTTAAAGATGAATATACACCTCCTAAGGAATAGAAAGCTTCCTAGCCAGAATGAAATTTAAAAAGGAAAGGCTTCAAAGTGAATACAGTTTCCTCCTTTCTCTGCATAAAAAGCCATTGTTCTCTAAGTCACTAACATTTTTCCTTACAAATACTATATGAGAATTTTTTTTCTTCATGAATGTTAGCAATTCTGTAGCTTTCAGGTGTCTTCAGATACTATGAAACTTTGTTAAAATAATTGCCTACGTGACAAAAAATGGTTGGTGAAAAATTAATGTCCTAAAATTATATCTATTGAGAAAGATTCAGTGATAATTGTACTAAGTTTTTAAAAAGAGCATTGTACTCAATATAGTTAAAAATTTGATAGATATAAGACTGATTTAAGATTTTTCTTGGCCAGTCGCAGTGGCTCACACCAGCACTTTGGGAGGCTGTGGCCGGCAGATTGCTTGAGCCCAGGAATTCAAGACCAGCCTTGACAACATGGGGAGACCCTGCCTCTACAAAAAATACAAAAATTAGCCTGGCTTGGTGGCTCATGCCTGTGGTCCCAGCCACTTGGGAGGCTGAAGCAGGACGATCACCTGAGCCCAAGAGCTTGAGGCTGCAGTGAGCCGTGATGGTGCCACTGCACTCCAGCCTGGGTAAAAAAGATTTGTTTTTCTTAGTGCTGAATGTGGTGTAATGTGCCTGTAGTCCCAGCTACTTGGGAGGCTGAGGTGGGAGGATTGCTTGAGCCCAGGAGTCGGAGACCAGCGTGGGCAACATAGTGAGACTCCGTCTCAATTTAAAAAATAAAATTTGTTTTTCTTCACAGTAAACATAAAAATATTGATGATTTCATGATTTTCATGAATCTTAAACACAGCAGCAAAGCTTGTTTTGAAAAATTTTGAAAACAACTTTATTGAGATATAATTCATCATATAATTCATCTATTAGTAGTGTACAATTCACTGATTTCTTTTTTTTTTTGAGATGGAGTCTGGCTCTGTCGCCCAGGCTGGGGTGCAGTCGTGCAATCTCGGCTCACTGCAAGCTCCGCCTCCCAGGTTCACGCCATTCTCCTGCCTCAGCCTCCCGAGTAGCTGGGATTACAGGTGCCCGCCGGCTATTTTTTTTGTATTTTTAGTAGAGATGGGGTTTCACCGTGTTAGCTGGGATAGTCTTGATCTCCTGACCTCATGATCTGCCCGCCTCGGCCTTCCAAAGTGCTGGGATTACAGGCGTGAGCCACCCCGCCCGGCCCAATTCACTGATCTTTTAGTGCATTCACAGAGTTATGCAACCATCGGTGCAATTTTAGGACATTTTCATCACCTCCTGTAGAAACCCTGTACCCATTAGCTGTCACCATCCCTACTTCCCGCCAGCCCCTGGCAACCACTAATCTACTTTCTGTCTATAGGTTTGCCCATTATGGACATTTCATGTAAATGGAACCATATGATTTGTGGTCTTTTGTGTCTGGCTTCTTTCTTTTTTCTTTTTTTGAGATAGTCTTACTCTGTCGCCCAGGCTGGAGTGCAGTGGCACGATCTCGGCTCACTGCAACCTTCACCTCCCGGGTTTAAGCGATTCTCTTGCCTCAGCCTCCTGAGTAGCTGGGATTACAGGCACCCACTACCACGCCTGGCTAATTTTTGTATTTTTAGTAGAGACGGGGTTTCTCCATGTTGGTCAGGCTGGTCTCGAACCCCCAAACTCAAGTGATCTACCCGCCTCGGCCTCGCAAAGTGCTGAGATTACAGGCATGAGCTGCCGTGCCTGGCCGATAGTGTTTTATGGACCTTTTTTTCCTCCTAGTCAACATATTTCGTTTGTAGAATTTTATGTATTTATTTATGTTTTTATAAGCTGGTACATTTCTTTTGTAGGATTCCCCCATCCCGTATTGGCATATTTCTTTTGTAGACTTTTTTCCAAGTCAGCATATTTTTACAAGAATGCTATGAACAAAATACATTTGCCTACATTGCCTGTGAAAACAATTAACAATTTTGATAGAAAGCATTGAAATGCTATTCATTTTTTTCATTTAAATTGGACTTATAGGCCAGTAGTTACAATGCTTGGATTAAATAGAAAAACAGGAAAGTAAAGAGTCCTCTAGTAAAAAATAATGCCTTGAAATAGGATCGCAGCCTTAAGATATTGATAGCCACAGTGGACAGATGACTAGAGTGAGCCTTTTTTTTTTTTTTTTCTTTTTGAGACAGAGTTTTGCTCTTGTCGCCCAGGCTGGAGTGCAGTGACATCATCTCGGCTCACTGCAACCTCCGCCTCCCAGGTTCAAGCGATTCTCCTGCCTCAGCCTCTCGAGTAGCCGAGAGTACAGGCATGCGCTACTATGCCTGGCTAATTTTTTGTGTTTTATTTGAGGTGGGGTTTCACCACGTTGGCCAGTCTAGTCTGGAATTCCTGACTTAGGGTGATGCTTCTGCCTCGGCCTCCCAAGGTGCTGGGATTATGGGCGTGAGCTACCGCACCCAGCCGAGCTTAACTTTTATATTCAAGAACAATTCCTCTTTTTTTCTTAATCACCTGTTAATTCCTTAAGGGTTATGAAAACTATGAATTCACTTTTTCTGAAGTGGAGATTATAGGTTTGAATTGATTTGGACAAAAGTACTGGTAATGATTATTTGCCCTGCTTATAAGCAGTGTGTTCCTAGAAGTTCCCATCCTGTGTTCTATGTATTGTCTTCATCTGCAAAGGCCTTTTCCTATAAAAGGGCTAATGACAGTGTGTGTAGAATTATCAAAGCTGATTCAAGGGTCCTTAGAAATGAGACATTTTGAGGAAGAGGGAGAGATTTGTTAAAGGATTCAAAATAATTACCCTGATTTGATCACTATACATTATATGTATTGAAACATCACTATGTGCCCCATAAATATGTACAACTATTGCCAATTAAAAAAGAAAAGATTTTTTTCTAAACTGTATTATCTATAAACCTGTAAGTGAGTATTAATTGCATATCCATGGTCTTTTCCAGACTTCATCAAGATTAGTTTTTATGTAGTCTTTTCTGGTAGCATCACTTTTTCCTGTATCTGGTCTTCCTGTCTATGACCTGTGCATACAGTATTTAATTGCGTTAAGGAGCCATATTCTGCTGATTCATTTCCTACTGATAAAACACTTCACATGGTTTCTGGCATTTTGTTAGAAAAATGCTGAATTGAACATCTTGACACGGTGTTTTCGTTCTTTTGAATATTTCCTTAGGATAGGTTTCCAGGAGTTGGATTATTAGGTCAAAGGGTATGAACACTTTTATGACTGATATTTCTGCCAGATTGTTGGAAAGAAGGGCTGAGCAAGGTCATAATGACATTCACTGTACTTGTGTTCCTGCTTTCCCTACTCTTTTTGGTACGATTATTTTTCTTCTTGCTCTATTAACAGAAACAAAAAGAGCCCTATTTCTGTTCATTGCTACAAAGTGAAAACGTTTTCTAAAGTTGATTTACTTGTGTACATAGTGCCCAGATCTGAAGTCTTTATTAGTTCTTAACTATGGGTTGGTAAACTTTTTCAATAAAGGGCCAGTTAGTAAATATTTTTGGCTTTGCAGCCATTGTGGTGTGAAAACAGCTACAGGCAAATATGTGAGTGAATGAGCACGGCTGTGTCCCAACAAAACTTTATCTATGGGCGCTGAAAGTTGATTCCATATCATTTTCATGTGGCATGAAATAATATTCTCTGATTTAATTTTTTCAACCAATTTAAAATGTAAAAACCATTCTTAGTTCAAGGGCCAGACAGAAACAGTCGGGGGGATCCCATGACTGTGGGCTGGGCCATAGTCTGCTGAACCCTGGTCCAAACAAGAACCTTTCAGCCCGGGCAACGTAGTGAGACCCTGTCTCTACAAAAAAATTTTAAAAAATCAGCCAGGTGTCGTGGCACGCACCTGTAGTCCCAGCTACTTAGGAGGCTGAGGCAGGAGGATTGCTTGAGCCCAGGGAGTTGAGGCTGCAGTGAGCCATGATTGTACCAGTGCACTCCAGTCTGGGCAACAGAGTGAGATCCTGTCTCAAAAAAAAAAAAGAAAAAGAAAAAGAAAAAGAAAAAGAACTGCACATTGAATGAACTCCACGGATGAGGCAGTGAGCTACTCCCATCCTAGGCAGAGTTGAAGGACATCCTCTCCCCACTTCTCTACTGGCTTGCATACATATCCTATTTCATGACAGAGAATAGGACTAAGGGGGCTTTCAGAAGCCGTTTGATCTAACCTCCTTAATTTTCAGCTGAGGAAATGGAGGACTGAGAGATGAAGTGGCACACAGTTGGGAGAGTCAGAACCAGGGCTTGGACACTCTTCCCACGTTATTTTCTAGTCTTCTAATAAAACATGCTGTCCTGGCTCCCCCATCTAGTGTTATAATCACTCTCCAAAATGTAACTCTTGGCCAGGCATGGTGGCTCATGCCTGTAATCCCAGCACTTTGGGAGGTCAAGGTGGCCAGATCACTTGAGGTCAGGAGTTTGAGACCAGCCTGGCTATCATGGTGAAACCTTGTCTCTACTAAAAATACAAAAATTAGCCAGGCATGGTGGTGTGTGCCTGTAGTCCCAGCTACTCAAGAGGCTGAGGCAGGAGAATAGCTTGAACCTGGGAGACGGAGGTTGCAGTGAGCCGAGATCACGCCACTGCACTCCAGCCTAGGTGACAGAGCGAGACTCTGTCTCGGAAAAAAAAAAAAAAAAAAAAAAAAGAAAGAAAAAAGGTAACTCTTGAAACACACAATCGTTAGACTCCTTGATGCTCTACCTTCAGGTCTGTATATTTCATTGCATGTAAATTATACCTCGATTTTTTAAAAACTCATCTTTCTCCCTTTTAAAAAGTTTTTAATTTAAAAAAATAGAGACAGGGTTTCTCTTTGTTGCCCAGGCTGGTCTTTAACTCCTGGCCTCAAGCAATCCTCCTGCCTCAGCCTCCCAAAGTGCTGGGATTACAGGCATGAGTCACTGTGTCTGGCCTTAAAAAAGCTTATACTATCTGGAAAGTTAGATAGTAGGGCTTGTCTCCTTATAGTGATGCTATTAGTTGATTAATTAACTCAGACGATTTTTGAAAAGCAGGGAGAAGTGGCACAGTGTGGGTAAGTCTTAAGTGGGGTGCTTTGAAAAGTAAGAAATGTAGAATGAGGAGTGGCTAAAGATGGAGGGATCAGGCTCAGGTGAGAGGGGAGCCAGGGGAACACTGAGGAACTAAGTTATTAGACGGTTTTAAGACTCCAAAAATAAACTTTATTGTTTTGCTTGTGGCTGTCAACTGAAAGCACAAGAGATGGGAAAATAATAAAGCACAAAGAAATTCAGACAAGGTTCAGAGCTCATTCAGGGATGGCCAACAACTTGATAGTGTCTCTAAAATATCACAAGACCCTGGCCTTAATTTGCTTGGTCAAGTCCCAGATGTGTTGCCAAGACATCCAGCAAGGGAGGCAAGAGTTTGTCTGTGTTGAGTGTGGTTTCCAAACCAAACTGCCACCTACTAGAAAGAACGTGTTTTTCAGACCATTTCAGTTCACGTGTTTGAATACTGCACAATCTGGTGTGTGTGCATTTAGTAGGAATGCTAGCCCCAAACTTATTTATTTCTTTATTTTAGAGACAGAGTTTCGCTGTGTTGTCCAGGCTGAAGTGCAGTGGTGTGATCATAGCTCGCTGCAGCCTCGACCTCCTGGGCCCAAGCAGTCCTCCTGCCTCAGCCTCCTGAGTAGTTGGGACTACAGCCATGTGCCACCACGCCTGGCAAATTTCTAATTTTTTTTTTTTTTTTTTTTTTAGACGGAGTCTTGCTCTGTCGCCCAGGCTGGAGTGCAGTGGCATGATCTTGGCTCACTGCAACCTCCACCTCCCGGGTTCAAGCAATTCTCCTATCTCAGCCACCCGAGTAGCTGGGACTACAGGCGCCTGCCACCACGCCTGGCTAATTTTTGTATTTTTAGTAGAGACGGGTTTCACCATATTGGTCAGGCTGGTCTCGAACTTCTGACCTCAGGTGATCCACCTGCCTCGGCCTCCTGAAATGCTGAGATTACAGGCATAAGCCACTGTGCCTGGCCTAAAATTTTTGTAGAGATGGGGTCTCTTTGTTGCCCAAGCTGGTCTCAAACTCTTGGCCTCAAGAGATCCTCAATGGCCTTTTGTACACTTTTTCAATAAGGGACCAGATAGTAAATATTTTTGGCTTTGCAGCCATTGTGGTGTGAAAGCAGCTACAGACAAATATGTGAATGAATGAGCATGGCTGTGTCCCAACAGAGTTTTATTTATGGGTGCTGAAAGTTGATTTCATATCATTTTCACGTGGCTTGAAATGTTATTCTTCATTTTGTGCAGCCATCAACCTAATTTAAAGCTCCCAAATTCTCTATGCCTTCCAAACCAGCACCCAAACAGTTAGGGAGCACTTACCCTAGAAGCAGGGGAATGCCACAAGGTGGAAGGGTGCAGAGAAGACCCACAGGCTCGAGGAGAGAGAGGAGGGAAGAGGTGGGCCTTGAGCACGGGGTTGTACTGTGGGCTCCCTATGGGGAGGTGTATCTGATCCAGTTAAGAATGCAACACAACATAGGGCCGGGCGTGGTGGCTCACGCCTGTAATCCCAGCACTTTGGGAGGCCGAGGTGGGCAGATCACCTGAGGTTGGGAGTTTGAGACCAGCCTGACTTAACCTGGAGAAACCCTGTCTCTACTAAAAATACAAAATTAGCCAGGTGTGGTGGCGCATGCCTGTAATCCCAGCAACTTGGGAGGCTGAGGCAAGAGAATTGCTGGAACCCAGGAGGCAGAGGTTGCAGTGAGCTGAGATCGCGTTATTGCACTCCAGCCTGGCCAACAAGAGCAAAACTCTCTCAAAAAAAAAAAAAAAAAAAAAAAGAATGCAACACAACGAACTTCAAGGAATAAGGAGCCCAGGGCAGTGCAGTTTATACAACTGGAGACTAGGACCTGGTGATTTCCAGAGTTCTGTGAAGCTGGCCCTCATCCTCAGAACAGATGACATGGGGACAGTGAGGTTTGATGCAGGCAGATAACAGCTGGCAGAGGAGGCCAGGGAGAGCTCCTCAGGTTGATGCTGGCAGGAGCATGACACGACTCTGGCATGCAAGACACCAGTGAAGCCTTCTGGACTCGGCAGGTGGAAATGGAATGCTTTAAGAAAAGGCTTCATTCCTTTCAGGGAACTTCTCTGCATTTCCTCGTATTAAAGAAGAACTTGACTAAAATGACCAGTTCTGCTTTAATGTAAGAGCAAAAAGGTTTTGTTTGGAAAGAACAGAGGCACGAGGCCCATTAAGAAGATACTGAGTGAGACCCAGTGCTGGGAGTCCCGGTACAGTTTATGGCATTGCAAATGCAGAGTGGTTAAATCTAAAATTTGAAAGAGCTGAAAGAAATGGGGAGAAGTTTTCAGGGGCTATAAAAGTGGCTTTTGCTTTCTTGTCTCTTATCAAAGCATTGATAGGGAAAAACAGCTTCTGGCTCCTGGTGTGATTAGATTAGGAAGTTTAAAAATTAAAACCGAAACCAACACTGAACGTTCATGAAACATTAGAGCAGGAGAAAAAAAAGAAAAACCATGTAAAAAAAAAAATCCTCGACTGAGTTAATGAGGTAATTTACATAACAGTTTAAAAGAGGTCGCCAGGGATTTAGGGACCCTGAGTCCATGCCATGGTAATTTGTCATTGTGCTGAGACACAAATTCCAGAGGAGCGTGGCAGGGCTTCGTGAGAGCTGCATACCACCTGGCGAGCCTCCCTGCCTGACCCCCAGAGCCCAGGTCCACACTGCAGGGTGGCTGTCTTCTTACTGCTTCTTGCCTTTTACTGGGGAAACCATTCGCTAAAGCGTGTTTGTTAATATGGAGGTTCATAGGTCTGGGACATAGCACCTTTCATCCTAACAACAGATGGCATCCCTGCCCCCTCTCTAGACAAGCACTTGTCCTCATCACTTCACCGAAGGGAACTAGTGGAGTGGTTAAGAGCCCAGCCCGTGGAGCCACTGCTCACAGAGGCCCGCTGGGCCTCAGCTCTCAGTCTCTGGCTATGTGGAGCTACTTACCCGCACCACGCCTCAGTTTCTGCATCTGAAAGACAGAGATAAGAGCGCCGCCTCATGGGGTTCTTGTGAGGGTTAAATAAATGATATGCGGGAGCCCTTAGAACAGTGCCTGGCACAGAAAAGGCACTGTTTAAGTGTGGTTGATGTTGGAGAGCATTGACCTGTGATCTGCTCAAAGCTTGGGGCAAACGTCGGTTAGTGACCTGGCATTAAGAATGAGGTCCCACTAGGGGAGTGGGAGGGAAGAAGAGGCTTTCTCTTGCTCTTGCAAGGTTATTTCTATTCTGTCTTTCTTGGCTGCTAGCTCCCCACTTGCCAATGCATAAGATCTAAGGAAAGAGACGCCAAGAATGGGATAAGAATACTAAATGGAAAACAAAGGAAAGTGATGAAAGGTGGGGTGTGGTGGCTTACGTTTGTAATCCCAGCACTTTGGGAGGCCGAGGTGGGTGAATCACTTGAGGTCAGGAGTTTGAGACCAGCCTGGCCAACATGGAGAAAGCCCGTCTCAACTAAAACTACAAAAATTAGCCAGGCGTGGTGGTGCATGCCTGTAATCCCAGCTACTTGAGAGGCTGAGGCAGGAGAATCACTTGAACCCAGGAAGTGGAGGTTGCAGTGAGCTGAGATCGCACCACTGCACTCCAGCCTGGGCGACAGAGTGAGACTCCGTTTTAAAAAACAAAACAAAAACAACAACAACAAAAGTGATGAAAAAGAATGTAATGCTATAATATAGAGTTAAAAGCAAAGACACATTTTTCAACTCGGATGTTTTATACTAGAAAATTGAGATAAAAGCAGATCAGGAAGATAAAATTAGGGAAGGGGGAGGAGTTTAGATACTAAAAGAAATGAAATATTTTATAAAAATTGAAGAAATGACATTCTAAAATTCAAAAGCAAGAAATAAAGGAGAAATATAGGAGAAAGTAAAGGAGAAATAAAGGAGCCAGCTGTGGCTGGCTGCAACTCGGTGCTTTCTGAGCACCAGTAATTAAGACATTGCTCTCATCACCCCTAGGACCCAGCCACCATTCTGCACAAAAGAAAGGAATCTTAGCAAAGTTAAGTCACTCATCCAGGTCACTTGTTAGAAAGTCATTGAGCTGACTCTTTGACCACCTCACTGTACCAAACGGCTGGACCTTAATCAAAGGGGAGGCAGAAAAACCCAAACAGCTCCTAGAGCTGGATGCTGCCCTCACTGAGAATCCTGAGAAAAGGTTTTGCAGGTTTCAGGGGTGTCTTGTGGGTGGAGAGCAGGGGGTGCAGAAAGCAAAGACCCTACCCCAGGCCTCTTCTGAAAGCCAGTCTGAAACCGTGGGTTTAGCTTAAGGATAGACACAAGCACTGAGTCAGTTTTGCACTGAGCATCTAGGTCAATAGGCCATGCAGACAGGCAGGTGTGAGAAATGCCACAGCTCAAGCTCAACAATCAGCAGCAGCTACACTGAGCCTTAGAGTTAGAGAGGCAGTAAGGAGTGGTAGGGACTGTGGCAAATCAGCAAGCACGTGCCCCATCAAAGACGCGACTTCCACAGCTGATAGTTATATCAAGAACTGTGGATTCACTGCTGCCAGTCTTCTAAGAGAATCTGGAAATCTGGAGTTTTATGTAAAATCTCCTGACGTTTAATGTTGGCAACTTATTTACATTTTTAAAATATTGTGTGTTTGCCAGCACTCTGCAAGTGAAATACAACAAAAATCTGCACCCTGGGCAGCCTCTTAGGACCTTTGAATTAGATAAGCACTGAATTAGATAAGCATCAGCAAATTCTTGCACATATGAGAGGGCTCTGGTCCTTAAAATGCCTAATTAGCAGAAGGCATGGTTGCGGCTAGTCTTAAAAGTGAAGTAAATTAAGACACTGGTGCAAAAAAGACATTTGTGTAAAAGCAAGGCAGTTCTACCAAGAAAAGAGGTAATGAAGCCCAGCAGGTAGTGGTTTTACTTTTTTATTAGGTTGGTGCAAAAGTAATTGTGGTTTTTGCCGTCGAAAATAATGGCAAAACCTGCAGTTACTTTTGTACCAACGTATTAGATGCTATGGATGATTGCCTTTAGCCCCCTGGAAATAGGAGATATGGCACCAGGGGAAAGATAAGGATCAGAAGGTATAGAATGGGAGTGGACAGCTATGTGGGTGATAGCTTCCAAGGGAGCGAATGTGGGAGAAGAAAAGAGGGTACAGTCTTGGGCAGGGGTCCCCAGTTGAGGATGATGAACAGGTAGATGGGGCAAAAAGTGCCTGGAGGAGCAGAGGTCACAGAAAGGGAAGGGTGGCAGCTGAAGACAGACCTGCTGGATTTTAGAGAGCAGTTCTGTAAAGTCACAGGAACAAAAGTCAGGTTGCAAAGGGTGGGAGTGGGAGGTTTGAATAAAGGGTGAGTCAGAGTAAGAGGGCATCATGGACAAGAGTGGGGCTGGATGATTTTTGTTTTTTATTTTTAAAATTTTTAATTGTGGTAAAATATACATAACATAAAATGTACCATCTTAACCATTTCCTAGTGTACAGTTCAATTGTGTTAAGTACATTACATTGTTGTACAGTCTCCGGAACTCTTCTCATCTTGCAAAACTGGAAACTATACCCATTAAACAGCAACTCCCCCTTCCCCTGGCAACCACCATTCTATTTTCTTTCTTTCTTTTTTTTTTTTTTTTTTTGAGACAGAGTCTCACTTTGTTGCCCAGGCTGGAGTGCAGTGGCATGATCTTGGCTCAGTGCAACCTCTGCCTCCAGGTTCAAGCGATTCTCCTGCCTCAGCCTCCTGAGTAGCTGGGATTACAGGCGTCCGCCACCACGCCCAGCTAATTTTTGTATATTTAGTAGAGATGGAGTTTCACCATGTTGGCCAGCCTGGTCTTGAACTCCTGACCTTAAGTGATCCTCCCCCTCTCAGCCTCCCAAAGTGCTGGGATTACAGGTGTGAGCCACCGCGCCCAGCCTTCCTGATGCTTCTGTGTTTTCTAACTGTATGTTATTGTGCTTTATTTCCCATTTTTCTTTTAATTTTTATGAAGCAATTGTTTTAGTTTAAGCTGTCCTGAATGACCCCTGCCAGTGGTATGTTGGCATTCTCTCAAAGGAACTCCTGCCCCCACTATTCCCTTTTTTTCTAAAACACATTCCTTAAATATTCACTGTCATTCATATCATCACCAGGGAGCTCAGTCTGTATGGACAGAATTGCAAATAGAAGTTCAGCTGTGATCATTGATCGTACAAAGTTATATGAGAATACAACCCATTTGTGTTTGCTTGATCTAAGTCAAAAGCTCAAACAAGACGCAAAGAAAGGATTTATTTGGTTTTTCTTGGTTGAAACATCCTGTTCTAGCCTCATGATGTCTTTGAGAGTCTGATTAATTTCCTGCCTGTTGAACTGAGCATGGCTCCTGATTCTGTTGGAGTTTGAGCATGACTTCCAGCACTGTTATCTTCTTAACCCTTGGCTGTGTACCTGGGATCTGCGTTTTGAGGGCTGGTGCTGTAGGAAGAGTCTCTGGCCCACTCAGACTGCTCCAGTGCTGGAACCCACTTGGTCCCTGGACCATCCTGCTTCTCCACATGCTCCAATGAGGGCATTCTTTTTATTATTATTATTATTATACTTTAAGTTCTAAGGTACATGTGCACAACGTGCAGGTTTGTTACATAGGTATACATGTGCCATGTTGGTTTGCTGCACCCATCAACTCATCATTTACATTAGGTATTTCTCCTAATGCTATCCCTCCCCCAACCCCCTACCCCCCCGACAAGCCCCGGTGTGTGATGTTCCCAATGGGGACATTCTTGAGAGGTGTTTGGTGATGGATCCGACTCCTATTCACCTGACAATGAAGTCACTAGGCAGCTTGCTGATCGCCGTGCCCATTGCCACACTGGTCATGCCCAGGGTGCTGTGCTTAGCTGCAGTGCCTCAGCTACGTAGGCATGTTTAGGCAGCTCCCCAGATGATTCTCAGCCACACACCCCTGGTTAAGACCTGTTGGCATAGATGTGCTATCGTTTAATCCACCAGTTCATCTATTCTTGATGGTCAGCTTGCTTCCAGTTGTTTGCTATTAAATAATTCAGCAGTGCACATCTTTGTGGTTAAGTCTTTGTCCTCATTTCTATTTTCTGGGATAAATTCTGAGAAGTCCAATTGTAGGATCATAGGATAGGTACATTTTTAAGGTGGGGTACATTTTGAATGTGGCCAGTACGGTGTGAAAATCTGGAGGCGGCTGGTGGAGTGGAGAAAGCATTGGACCAGGTGTGAGGAAGCCTGGGCTCAAGAACAGGCTCCGCTGCCCAGTAGGGCAGGGCTTTGGGCAAGTCCCTTCCCTGCCCCGAGTTTTGTTTTCTTCCTTTGTAAATGAGCCTCATTACAAATCTGCACTGAAGCGATAGTGCAGACATAACCGTCTCTTGGTCCTGCAGGCAGGCGTATATAAGGAGGGCAGATCTGCTGGATTCTGTGGTGGACTTGTGTAGCATCTGGCTTTCTTTTATGCAATGGTGATGGCTTACTTGAGAATTGCTTCAGGGTTTCAAAGAAGCTATCACCATCTTCTATTAGAAAAGAAGAAAATCGGCCGGGTGCGGTGGCTCACGCCTGTAATCCCAGCACTTTGGGAGGCCGAGGCGGGCGGATCACGAGGTCAGGAGATCGAGACCACGGTGAAACCCCGTCTCTACTAAAAATACAAAAAATTAGCCGGGCGTGGTGGCGGGCGCCTGTAGTCCCAGCTACTCGGAGAGGCTGAGGCAGGAGAATGGCGTGAACCTGGGAGGCGGAGCTTGCAGTCAGCCGAGATCGCGCCACTGCACTCCAGCCTGGGTGACAGAGCAAGACTCCATCTCAAAAAAAAAAAAAAAAAAAAAAGAAAATCTAGATGACTATGTGGAGTCTATTAGTTCATTTTTAGTCCTCTGATAGATAGATAGCGATCCAAGCACCTTCCTCCACAAAGCGTCATGGATGTGCTTGTAAAGCTGCTTACTCTAGTATTAATCTCACTCTTGTATCTTTACAGGGAAACTTTATGGTGATGTTCCTTTTATAGAAGAAAGACACAGACATCGGTTTGAGGTATGGCTTTCATGCTGAATTACTGGGGAATATGGGTGCTTAGAGTGAGGAACCCAGTGATTACAAGCTGAGCCTCTGGAAAAGGTGTCCAGCCTGCTGGTATTCACAGGGCTCAGAGAGGACCACATTTCCCACAGTCTCCCACTTCCAGAGGAGATGGGCGCCGAGGGGACGGGGATGGGGAGTAGGGGGCGGAGGCTGTCATCTTTTTGGCTTTCCAAAGGCAAAATCTTTACATACCTGCACACGGGGCCTGTCAATGCCCTTTGTTACTCTAACTGCCATCTTCTAGATCATGATAAGGCCATCATTTCTTTTTTTTTTTTTTTTGAGACGGAGTCTCGCTCTGTCACCCAGGCTGGAGTGCAGTGGCGCGATCTCGGCTCACTGCAAGCTCCACCTCCCCGGGTTCACACCATTCTCCTGCCTCAGCCTCTCCGAGTAGCTGGGACTACAGGCGCCCGCCACCACGCCCGGCTAATTTTTTTGTATTTTTAGTAGAGACGGGGTTTCACCGTGGTCTCGATCTCCTGACCTCGTGATCCGCCCACCTCGGCCTCCCAAAGTGCTGGGATTACAAGCGTGAGCCACCACGCCCGGGATAAGGCCATCATTTCTTATCCTTAGCCCCCGTCCTTTATTTTGCCAGGTTTGTGGAAAAGAGGACTTGAATCTTCTGAGAAGGAACCAAGTGCCTTTTGGGATGGGTTGCATCCCTGGGTATCGGGGTGATTGGTTTGAGAACCTCTTTGGAAATTTACAGTAAGCTTGAGGCTTAGCGTCACATGAGTAAAAGGAGTTAGTTGTTGAGGTTGCCACATGAGAAACATAGATTTCTTGAATGTAGATCGTCTATGCCAGGATTAATAAGTGTGTCAATTACGATGCATTTGACTGTGAAGAACAGAAATCCCTGCTCGTTATCACTCAAACCAGCCTAAACATTAAGGAAATTTGTTATCTCAGGCACCAGGTTGTCCAGAGACTGGACAGGCTCCAGGCATGGCACAACCAGGGCTCCTGTTGTCTCTGTGGTTATCTCAGCCCTACCCTTGTCTGTGTGTCTGCTTCGTCCTTTAGCTGGTCTCCCTCATAGTTCCCAGGTGGCTGCCAGCAGCATCTGGGACAAGAGGCATCTCTCCAGACAGGGAAATCAACTTAGATTACCTGCCCACCTGTGAACCAGTAGCCATTTTCAGGGCAATGCTGAACATCAGTGGGCTTAAACCTGGGTTCTTGCAATATTCATCTTCCAAGAGGGCTGGGTTTATTATGTTTGGCTTAGACCAGTTAGAACCAGTTTCTGGAATGGGACAGATGGAGTTTCCTGGTTCATATAGGGGTGGAGTGGATACCAGGACAAGCCTAGGGCTCTGTTTTGAAGGAGGACTTGTGGGAATCAATGCTGAGTAGGCAATGAACAGTGTCACTATGACCAAGGAACATAATTTGGTACATGTAGGACATTTTTGGTCTTACTTCCATTGGGAACGGGCCCAACTGGTGGGATAGAAATTATTGAGCTGCTTTGCCTAAGTGGCAATGAGAAGGTGCAAGAACTGCTACGTACACAATAGCGTAGCCATTCATTCATTCACACCTATTTTGCATCTGGTATGCACTGGAGATGGAAAGGGGAAAGATAGACATGGTCTCCCTCTTGTTAGGGAGCTAATATTCTAATGGAGAGGACAAAAAATAAGATAACATAATAATTACAGATTAAATCCTGTATTGGATAAGGGACTTGTATCTAAAATATATGAAGAACTCTTACAACTCAATAATGAATAATTGCAAATGATATGAATAGATATTTCTTCAAAGAAGATGTACAAATGACTAATAAGCACATGAAAAGATGCCCAACAATCATTAGTGATCAGGGAAATGCATATTGAAACCACAAAAAGATACCACTTCACACCCACTAAGCTGGCTATAATCAAACACAGACAATAATAACAAGTAGTGGAGAGGATGTGGGGTAACTGGAACCTTCATGCATTGCTGGTTGGAATGGAATACATTGCAGCCCCTCTGGAAAACCATCTGGAAGTTTCTCAAAAGGTTAGACATAAGAATTACCATATAACCCAGCAGTTCCACTCCTAGATATATACCCAAGAGAAATGAAAATGTATGTCCACACAAAAACTTTTATCTGAATGATCATAGCAGCAATATTCATAATAGCCAAAAAGGCAGAAACAACTCAAATGTCTACCAACTGGTGAATAGATAAGCAAAATGTGGTGTATTCATTCAATGGAGTATTATTCGGTCATAGAAGGAAATGAAGTACTGATTTATGCTACAACATAGATAAACCTTGAAAACATCATGCTGAGTGAAAGAAGCCAGATACAAAAGCCCACATATTGCATGATTCTATTAATATAAAATGACCAGAATAGGCAAATCTATAGATGTGGGATATAGATTAGTGATTGCCAGGGGATCAGGTCAGGGTGATGGGGGGTTGGGGGATGAGGTTAAAGGGTACAGGGTTTCTTTTTCAGTTGATTGTGGTAATGGTTGTACACCTCTGAATATACGAAAAATCATTTGTGTATTTCAAATGGGTGAATTGTATGGTACGTGAATTATGTCTTAAAGCTGTTAAGGAAGGAAAAATAATGACAAAATACGAGAACTGGTATAATTTTAAAATGTAGAATAAAAGCTCTGAGGTTAAGATTGCAAAGAATAGGTGAGACTCCACCTTAATTTTAGACAGGGAAGCACTTTCACTGAAGGAGAGGCTGAAAAGGAGTCCTTAGGTTTGGGAAAGGGCTAAGGTGAGATGGGGGCCAGAAAGGGCCACAAGCCAGGTCATCGAGTTGCCATCTATTATGATATTTTAGTAGAAAACTTGCTCCAAGCTTCTCTTTAGAGCTTTTATGTAACTGCATGTAAAGAAAACACTGGGGTTCGTCACAAGGGAAATAAGATAGTTTTAATCCTCAAGCAAATTTGTGATTCGGGGAGAGATAGGTAAGTACACATAACTCAAGGGAAGAAGCAAACATGGAAATGGCTATAAATAACTAGTCTCAATGTTCCAAGTCAGAATGTCTGGGTCACAGGGCCTACTTTTTGAATCTCACCTTTGGGTAATAGAAGGTCGGCCTCCTAGATTTAGGTGCTGTGGTTACATTTTATATCTCAGGTTCATCATGAGTTTAAAAATGGCTTTGAGCATTGAATATAGACATTAACTACTAGTTAGAGGATCACTGAAATGGAAAACCCACCCAATTGGTGAAGGACCTGGTATGGCAGCTGGTATTGCACTGTGGCCCATAAACACTTAATTTCTTGTTTTGCAGGTAAACCCTAACCTGATCAACCAATTTGAGCAGAATGACTTAAATTTTGTAGGTCAGGATGTTGATGGAGACAGGATGGAAATCATTGAACTGGCAAGTAAGTGGCCTCTTTATTTTTAAAAAGCTTCCTGATAACTTGCCTTTTTGTGGACCACAGACTAATTTGAGACCCAGTTTTTTTGCATTCTTTCTTTTCTTCTCTCCTTTGAAACAAATATGTAACTACAAAGTACATGAAAAAAAAAACAGACTGCTGGCTGGGCATGGTGGCTCACGCCTGTAATCCCAGCACTTTGCGAGGCTGAGGTTGGTGAATCACCTGGGGTCAGGAGTTCGAGACCAGGTTGGCCAACATGGTGAAACCCCATCTCTACTAAAAATACAAAAATTAGCCAGGCGTGGTGGCGTGCACCTGTAGTCCCAGCTACTCAGGAGACTGAGGCAGGAGAGTTGTTTGAACCCAGGATGTGGAGGTTGCAGTGAGCCGAGATCGCATCACTGCACTCCAGCCTGGGTGACAGAGTGAGACTTTGTCTCAGAAAAACAGACTGCTTATAATCCTGATCATTTTGGAGCCTATTAGTCTGACTCCACCATAAAATGATGTATTATTCCAAGTCTACCAGTTCTACAATTAGTATGCTTCCTTACCAACTCCTCTCTTTCTGAGGCAACTTCTTTGTGCCAGCCTCTAGGTTAGGTGCTCTGGGAAAGGCAGAGTGGCACTGTTGAGTGGCACCCTGCCTGCTCTCCTCTTTTGAGAAAGAATAGCCAAGTGCCACCTCATTTTTGGTGACTGATGTTGATGTCTGTTGCTTGAGGGACCTGGATTCTCTCCTGCCTTTCTCCACTGTGCTGGGTGGTCAAGCATGGGTCAGTCATTTAACTTCTGAACACTAATCACTGCCCCCAGAGTTGTTTTTAAGAGCAAACAGAACAGAAATAAAGGCATCAGAATTGAGGAAGAACACCGAAGTTGTTGTTAGTAACCAGGCTGGAACACCCATGAGCACATAGGCACAAACTACACATTTACTATTGATGAGACAGAAGGCAGTGTTCTTCTCAGTCAGCTTTGCAAGGACATGGTAAGCTCATGGTCACAGCTGGTCTCAGCTCTTTGTCTTGATGTTCTAGCCCAGGTGTTGGCAAACTACTGCCTGTGCACCGCGTCCAGCCTGCTGTTTACAGCCAGCTTATGAGCTGAGAATGATTTTTACATTTTTTAATGGTTAAAAAAATTAAAAAAAGAATACTGTCTGTGACATGTGAAAAGTATATGCCATTCAAATTTGCATCCATAAATAAAGTTTCATTGGAACACAGTTTAGGGGTAGAAAGGTGTTATCTGTGACCTTCTTACCCATCGTAAGGGTTGTGACCAACAACCCTATAACAAGACAGGTTGACAAGAGAAAAGCATAACAAATTTATTTAATCAAAGTTTTATGTGACACTTTAGTCTTCAGGAATGAAGACCCAAAGACTTGGGGAAAACTTCATTTTTATGCTTAGGTTCGATGAACAGTGGACAGCCATGTAGCAATGTGACTGGGCAAAAGGGCATACTCTAATGGTAATAGACTGACAGGGAAACCCAGAAAGGTCTGTCTACTCAGATTCTTCTTGGCCTTTCTGTGTAGCATCCCATTCCCCCAGGTCTAGAGCAGGACTCATCTGGAATGAGGGTCTTATGACCTACTTTCAGGAAAGGTAGGTCAGATAATTTCTTTATAGCCAGCTTTCACATGGAAAGGCGGGGGAAACATCAGAGTGACCTTCTTGCTTTGGAGGTCTTCCCAGTCACCTTCAGTTCAAACTACTTTAGGGTAGTATTTTCTGAGCTCCGACAACAGCAACACTCATTCATTTATGTCTTGTCTATGGCTGCTTTTAATTTTTATTTTTTTTTTTTGAGACAGGGTCTAGCTCTGTCAGCCAGGCTGGAGTGCAGTGCCATGATCATGGCCCACTGCAGCCTTGACCTCTTGGGCACAAGCAATCCTCCCACCTCAGCCTCCCAAGTAGCTGGGACTGCAGGTGTGCATCACCCTGCCTGGCTACTTTTTTTTTTTTTTTGAGACGAAGTCTTACTCTGTTGCCCAAGCTGGAGTGCAGTGGTGTGATCTTGGCTCACTGTAACCACCACCTCTCGGGTTCAAGCAATTCTCCTGCCTTACCCTCCTGAGTAGCTGGGACTACAGGCATGTTCCACCATGCCCGGCTAATTTTTATATTTTTTAGTAGAGACGGGGTTTCACTATGTTGGCCAGGCTGGTCTTGAACTCCTGACCTCGTGATCTGCCTGCCTCGGCCTCCCAAAGTGCTGGGATTACAGGCATGAGCCACCACGTGCAGCCAGTTTTTAAATTTTTTTTGTAGAGGCAGAGTTTTGCCGTGTTGCTAAGGCTGGTCTCACCTGGGCTCAAGGCCTCTTCCCTCCTCAGCCTCCCAAAGTGCTGAGATTACTAGCATGAGCAACTGCACCTGGCCCATGGCTGTTTTTTATGCTACCATGGCAGAGATGAGTAGTTAAGAAACAGACCTTATGGCTCACAAAGCCTGAAATATTTACCTTTTACAGAATATTGGCCCTTTACAGAAACATTTGCTAACTCCTGGGCTAGACTCACACATATACACTTCATTTAACTAACTTGAATTTAACATTTTCACGTGCCTCCTTGACCTGTTTGTGTATTTGGATGTTGTGTTGACACTTCCATCTCAACTTATTTAAAACCAAATTTACATGCTCTCCCAATTAGTTCATTCTCCTGTTTCTGTTAAGATATCATCAATATCCTTGTCCAGGGTTTCTCAGCCTTGCCACTATTGATTGACATTTGGAGTGGAATAATTCTTTGTCGTGGAGGCTGTCCTGTGCACTGTATAGCAAGCTTGTCCAACCCACAGTCCGTGGGCTGCATGCAGCCCAGGACGGCTTTGAATGTGGCCCAACACAAGTTCGTAAACTTTCTTAAAACATTATGAGATTTTTTTGCAATTTTTTTTTAAGCTCATCAGCTATCATTAGTGTTAGTGTATTTTATGTATGGCCCAAGACAATTCATCTTCTTCCATTGTGGCCCAGGGAAGCCAAAAGATTGGACACCCCTGTTGTAGAGTGTTTGGCAGCATTCCTAGCCTCTACTCACTGCCAGTATCATCCCTACCTCCCATGTTGTGACAACCCAAAATATCTCCAGACATCATCAAATGCCCCTGGAGACCCAAGTGCAGTGGCTGACGCCTGTAATCCCAATGCTTTGGGAGGCCAAGGTCGAAGATCACTTGAAGCCAGAAGTTCGAGATCAGCGTGGGCAACATAGCGAGGTCCTGTCTCTACAAAAAACTAAATAATTAGCTAGGCATGGTGGTTTGTGCCTGTGGTCCCAGCTACTTGGGAGGCTGGGGTAGGAGGTTGAGCCTGGGAAGTTGAGGCTGCAGTGAGCCATGATCATGCCACTGCACTCCAGCCTGGGTGACAGAGCAAGACCCTATCTTAAAAAAAAAAAAAAAGTAAGTCCCTGGGGGGCACATTTGGTGGAGAACCATTCTCCTAGACTATCAGGCTAGAAATTTCACATATTAGCTCTTCTTCCCCTTCAGATCCCAACTAGCAGTGAGTTGTCAAGTCCTGCAGATTCTGCCTCTGGAAAGAAAGCTAGTGTTTGGAATTGCACTGCTGTCCCTAGAACACTAGTCCCAGTGCATGCCAACTCCAGCTCACACTTGTCCTCAATCTCCTTCCTGCTTCCAAGCCATCCCTTCTCCAATACCTCCTAACAAGAACAGAACTCTGCAGTGTGTGACACTAATTTGTTGGATAAACCACTCTCATGTATTGAGTACTAAGTGTGTGCAGGATACTGTAAAAATGGTACCGTGATGTTCCAGAACCTGCATTTCCAGCCTATATGCTTTAGGCTCCAGGTAAATTGGATTGCCTATGCGTCTTCTAACCTCCCTCTTCTTTCTCCGTCTTAGCTCATGTCACTATTCTCCATTTCAAATGCCTTTTCTCTGTCTCTTTTCCTTTTTGTGTCTAATCTGTTCAAGTACTTCCAGGGTCCCAAGCAGAGGGGAGAATTGAAGTCTAAGAAGGCTCTTTTGAACAGAGTAGCATTTTACCTAGATCTGAAAGAAGGAAAGCAATGGACATTTAGTGTGCACTTACTGGATGCTTGTCACTAGACCTCTTGCTAGGGACTTTGCATAGCTTATGTAACTAACAAAGCAGATGATGCTATTCCCACTTTACAGAGGAGACCGGAGGGCAAAGAGGTTAAATGACATGCCCAGGGCCATCTAGCTAGTCCTTTGCGGCAAGAGCAAACCCAGTTGTTTACCTCCTTCTGCCACCACTGCTGTGGGATTTTATTGTTTCTCTTGTTTTCACATTCTACCTAAGATGATCAATTCATGCCTAGAGTTTTGAATTAGAATAGTAAGTACGCATTTCCAGAAGAGTTTCTGATGGAAATGCCCATCATTTAGAATTAAAGTGTGGATCGCTGTTGGTATTGAAGCCTCTTAAATCTTCCTAGCATGTGAGAAGGCAGAAAATTTCTTTCTTTTTTTTTTTTTTTGAGATGGAGTCTCGCTCTTTCACCCAGGCTGGAGTGCAGTGGCGCAATCTCTGCTCACTGCAGGCTCCGCCCCCTGGGGTTCATGCCATTCTCCTGCCTCAGCCTCCCGCGTAGCTGGGACTACAGGTGCCCGCCACCTCGCCCGGCTAATTTTTTTGTATTTTTAGTAGAGACGGGGTTTCACTGTGTTAGCCAGGATGGTCTCGATCTCCTGACCTCATGATCCACCTGCCTCGGCCTCCCAAAGTGCTGGGATTACAGGCGTGAGCCACCACGCCCGGCCGGCAGAAAATTTCTTAAGCAAATTACTATTTGTTTACTTTGTTTAAGTACTTATTCAGTTTTAATTCTCCTGGTTCTCATTATTGTCATCAAATATTTAGAAGGTTCTTTCATCGTAAGGATTTAGATTCCCATTGGGCCTTTCAAATTTCATGTGGATTGAAAAGGAATTGAGAGCTGCTGTAAAACCTTGCAGTTTTTAAAAGCGGACTGCAAGCAGTTATTAAGGAAAATTCCCCAGAGGATTTTGATCTTAGATACCCCTTGGAAACATATCCACGAATCTCCACTGTTCCTGAAGGGTTCTGAGAGGAACAACAAAGCTTGAGATTAATATTATATAATGTCAGAATTTGGTTTAAAGCAATCAACAGCATTATTTTACAGATAATTTTATCTAAGTGATAGAACATCATCAAAATAAAAACTTTTTACTTTCTCCTCATATTGGCATAGAGGATTTTTTGGATAATAAAGTGATTCAGAGCAATGGTCCATTCATTCACATATTCTGTCCCTGGCTATTACATGATTACACTGCTCAGCATCTGTCTGTAGTGATACAAAAGCACAGTTACTGTCTGCTTTTTTTCCCAAAGATGTCCCTACACGTTATGCAGTAAGATTTATTGTCTCTTAAATTTAAAGCCGCGTTGCTTAATTTCTTCTCTAAGTGTGGATGATTTCTCTGCGTTTCTTGAAGGAATACATTCCTGGGAGAAGGTGGCATTCCCCTTATCAGGCTTTCTTACCTGCATATTCCTCTAATTCAAGGAGGTTTCTTCTTAGATGTAGAGAATTTCTCCACTGGATTTTTCTGGGATCAGAGCTGTCTTATAGAACTCACTGGATTTTTCTGGGATCAGAGCTGTCCTATAGAACTCACTGCAATGATAGAACTAGTCCACCCTATTCAATATGGTAGCCACTAGCCACATGTAACTTTGAACATGTTTCAAATACTCAATTAATTTTAATGAATTTAAGTAGCTACGGCCGGGTACGGTGGCTCACGCCTGTAATCCCAGCACTTTGGGAGGCTGAGGCAGGCGGATCATGAGGTCAGGAGATCGAGACCATCCTGGCTAACATGGTGAAACCCCATCTCTACTAAAAATACAAAAAATTAGCCGGGCGAGGTGGCGGGTGCCTGTAGTCCCAGCTACTCGGGAGGCTGAGGCAGGAGAATGGCGTGAACCCCGCGGGGCGGAGCCTGCAGTGAGCCGAAATCACGCCACTGCACTCTAGCCTGGGTGACAGTGAGACTCTGTCTCAAAAAGAAAAAAAAGTAGCTACATGTGGCTAGTGGCTACCATTTTCTATAGCAGAGCTTTTTTTTTTTTTTTTTTTTCAATAATTTCAACTTTCATTTTGGATGCGGGGAGTACATATGCAGTTTTATTTATTTTTTTGAGATAGGGTCTCACCCTGTCACCTAGGCTGGAGTGCAGTGGTATTATCATGACTCATGGCAACCTCCACTCCTGGGCTGAAGTGATCCTCCCACCTCAGCCTCCCAAGTAGCTGGAACCACAGGTGCATGCCACCACGCCCAGCTAATTTTTGTATTTTTTGTACAGATAGGGTTTCACCATGTTGCCCCGGCTGGTCTCGAGCTCCTAGGCTCAAGAAATCTGCCCACCTTGGCCTCCCAGAGTACTGGGATTACAGGCATGAGTTACTGTGCCTGGCCCATGTGCAGATTTGTTACATGGGTATATTGTGTGATGCTAAGGTTTAGGGTATGGATCCCATCACCCAAGTACTGACTAGAGTACCCAACAGATAGTTTTTCACTCTTGCACTCCCCTCTCCTTCCTCCCTCTGGTAGTTCCCAGTGTCTATTGTTCCCATCTTTATGTCCACAAGTACCCAGTGTTTAGCTCCCATTTATAAGTAAGAACATGCAGTATTTGGTTTTCCATTTCTGTGTTAATTCATTTAGAATAATGGCCCCCAGCTGCATCCATGTTGCTGCAAAGGACATGGTTTCGTTTTTATGGCTGCATACTATTCCATGGTATATATGTACCACATTTTCTTTATCCAATCCACCATTGATGGGCATCTAGTCGATTCCATGTCTTTGCTATTGTGAATAGTGCTGCCATGAACATGTAAGTGCATGTGTCTTTTTTGTAGAATGATTTATTTTCCTTTGGGTACATACCCAGTAATGGGATTATTGAGTTGAATGGTAATTCTGGTTTAAGTTCTTTGAGAAATCTCCAAACTGCTTTCCACAGTGGCTGAAATAACTTACATTCCCAGCAACAGTATGTTTTCTTTTCTCCACAGCCTTGCCAGCATCTGCTGTTTTTTGACTTTTTAATAATAGCTATTCTAGCAGGGCTTTAAATGATTACCTTAAGAAAGTAGACATTTGCATTCAATCATCATTTCCTTATTACTATAGTAGTAGCTTTGGATCTTTGGTGGTAAGTGATGGGAATTTGTGATTTTGAATTCCATACTAGATTTTAGATCATTTGATAAAGCACCTCATTGAAAGCTTTAAGGTTATATTTACTTCCCCCTCTTAAACTTATTATATTTTATTATCTCTAGTTTGAGTCATAGCCAGGGACAGGATATTTGAATGAATGGATCATTGCTCTGAATCACTTTGTTCAAAAAATGCTCAGTTTTATGGTGCTATGAGTAATCCCCAACTTAAAGCTGTGACTAGAAAAGCAATTGTCCTCCTTGCGTTCCCAGGGGTAGCCCAATGGGTCGACATTGTGCTGGTTTATCCCAGGGGACCCTTACCCTGGGAAAGGAGAAGACCTTGCAGGAAATGGCCTGAAGCCACCTAAAAGAAAGACCTAGGGTTAGCCTCAAGTCCAAGGAAAATCGAAACAACATAAATCTACAAAGTGCCTTCAAAAAGCAGGCAGATTTGGGGAAAGCAGAATTCTTCTCGCCATTCAAAAATTTTTGCTTGACTTTGCTCACTCTGACACCTTCCGCACGTAAAATTTCCAAGACGTGTTTTACAATTTGAAATTCCACGCAGGAATGGATGGATAGTGAAAGTAACTGACTGTAATGATAACAGGTTAAAGAATCATCTTACCATTTAATGAACTTTCATATTCAAAGATAAGAAGATCTTTAAAGCAGTTCTCTTGTTTGTCTGCTTTAATCGCATTGTGATTGTTCTCATTTCAGATCATCCTTATTTTGTTGGTGTCCAGTTCCATCCTGAGTTTTCTTCTAGGCCGATGAAGCCTTCCCCTCCGTATCTGGGGCTGTTACTTGCGGCAACTGGGAACCTGAATGCCTACTTGCAACAGGGTTGCAAACTATCTTCCAGGTAACCAGCTTACTGCTCTTAGCAATAAACCAAGATGCATAGTTATTAATGTCTTAGGGTTTCTTACAAAAATTAATACCATTATAGAATTTTTAAATGTGAAGAATCAGTTTTTTTCTCTTAAACATAATTCTCTTCTCTTCGTGAAAATGATTTAATCGCACCTACGGTAGTAATGTGTCAGCTTTCCAAATCGTGATGACACTGGGTATTATTTTAGAAATTTTTTTCATTTTGATAAGTGAAAAGATTTTCTTTTGTTGATTCTTCGATTAATATATATGAATTTTTATATGTTTATTGGCTGTTTGTTTTATGAATAGCTTGTTCATATCTTTTCTTCATTTTGGTATTGTATTATTTTCCTTACTGATTGGTAAACTCTTTATGTATAAAGGTCATTAATCCTTTGTTAGGCTGCAAATATTTTTCAAAGTGATTTTGCTTTCCTTCTAAATTGTTAATGGTAGTTTTTTTCTCCCTAAAGAGTTTAGTCCTTTTTTATGTTTTTAAAAAATGTATGTAGTCAAATATTTTACTTTTGTGGCTTCTGCCTTTAGTCTAATGCCTAGCATCTTTCCTTATGGGAAGATTATATAAATAATAACCCCTGTGTTTTCCTCTAGCATTTTTATGGTTTCAATTTCATAGTTTAAATCTATAATCTATATGGATTTTATTTTCAGTGAAACCTGTGAGGTTGGGATTTGGCTCCCTACTTCCCTGCCAAATTGTCAACGAGTTGAGTAATTTGACTTTGTTTCAGGGATTTCTATTTTGTTCCATTGATGATTTTATCTCTTACACCTGAACCTTTACCATCCTTTTCATTTTCATAGCATTATTATAAATCAGGACCTTATCGATCCTACTCCCACCATTATTAACATTTTTTAATGTATTTTGCTATTCCTCTAGGCAAACTGTTATTTATTATTTTCTTAGAGACAAGGTCTGGCTCTGTCACCCAGGCTGGAGTGCAGGGGCACAATCATAGCTCACTGCAGCCTTGAACTCCTAGGCTCAAGAAATCCTCCTGCCTCAGTCTCCCAATTAGCTAGGACTACAGGCACACACCACCATGCCTGGCTAATTTTTTTAATTTATTATTTTGTAGAGACAAGATCTTCCATTTTTAAGTAACAAGAGAAGGATCAGAGTCTAAAGTTCATAGATTGTTTTCTGGCATGTGTGTCTCTGTGGCTGCCTACAAGGCTCTTGGGAGCAATCACTACACACCAAGTTTAGGCACAACTTCCAGTTTTTGTCAGATCAGAGTAAAACTTTCTTCCTTGGACAGTGCTTGATGTATATCAGAAAGCAAAAACTTAGATGGGGTTCAGTTTGCAGTTCACAGAAATGCAGCTTTTTGGGAAACATATTTTTAAGTATAAAATCAGAATCTTGAGTCATTTGAGTAGCATTTTATTCTAGTTTTGGAACTTTGGATTCCATGTCTGCATCCAGCAATTACTGTCTCTTGTGCAGATAAATCACGTTTTTGTGGCAAACCAGGAAGCAGGGTGGTACAAAAACAACAGGAGGGAAAGGTACTCGGTGATTCACTGTATTTGCTTGACTGTTTCAGACCAAACCCAAAAACTGAAACTACTTTGTAATAAGAGAGTCTTTAAAGGAAGTACACACCTGAAGCTGGTTCCTTCCATTTCCTCTTTCCTTTGTGTGCCCCTAGGATCTAAGTCCATTCTCTCCTCTATGCTTAGCCCTTCCCTCTATATTTGTTGAGTCCTGGCAACAGTCAGCATGAGAAGGAACCCATTTCATTCACCATTGTCTCTTGGTCTCTCTTCTGTGACAATATATTGGGGTTTTCCTGCTAAGTAACATGCTGACTTCTAGCCTGGGATGGTTTTGTTTTCTGTTGACTTCTACATGTAGCATTACAGAAAATTTAGAAAAGAGAGAGAAAAAAAAAAAGCACCCACAAACCCACCAGCCTAACATAATTACTGTGCTCATTTTCAAATATTTCCTATGAGCCTATACCTGTATATGATTCTGTGGTTGTAATAATAATAGTGAGTGTATCTATCTATCTATATAGATAGATACACACACCCCCCAAACTCTTTTATTTTGAAAACTTGCAAACCTACAGAAAAGATGAAAGAGTGATACAGTGACGGTCTGGAGATCTCCTTTGCAAAGGAACATTTTTCTCCATTTTGGTTTTCTTTTATTTATTTATTTATTTATTCATTTTTGAGACAAGTCTCCCTCTGTCGCCCAGGCTGGAATGCAGTGGCGTGATCTCGGCTCACTGCAATCTCCGCCTCCTGGGTTCAAGCAATTCTCTGCCTCAGCCTCCTGAGTGGCTGGGATTACAGGTGCCCGCCACCATGCCCGGCTGATTTTTTTGTATTTTTAGTAGAGATGGGGTTTCACCATCTTGGCCAGGCTGGTCTTGAACTCCTGACCTCGTGATCCACTCGCCTCGGCCTCCCAAAGTGCTGGGATTACAGGCGTGAGCCACCGCGCCCGGCCATTTTGGTTTTTAAATACCAAAAATTTGAAATGAACTAGGGCTCCTGGAAGTAATGGTTGATTCCAGGGCTGGGGCAGGAAAAGTACAAGATGATCCTGGAACATATTGCTGTATTTAAAGCAAGGAACAGCTGAAAATGAATGGGGTATGAGTTTTCCAAGGTCAAAGAAGCCACCTTGAAAGGGCTCCCACTGGCCTTATTTTGGACAATTTGAACATCAAAAAGAACAATGACAGTATTAGATTATAACACATTTCATTTTCTGGAATTCCACGAGTCCATAATAATACTAAGAAAATACAAAAGCAAAGAAAAAAGAAAAGCCAATTAAAAATGTAGACGTCATCTCCGATGTAATAATGGATTCAAATAAGGATCATCAGTGGATGCTAAAGCCACTGGGTGAAATTTGTAAGAAACAGAATATTCATATGTTTTCAGAATAGCACCATAAATTCTTTATTAATTACAGAAGTTTGTATTTTGAACTTAACACCTCATATGCAATTTTCCAAGTTGCACGAAGTTCATTTTTAATGGCTGCACACTTCACCATTCACTCAACACACCCCCTATGTTAAAGCTTATTCTATCCCAGCCACTGTGCTGGGTGCTTGAATAAGTGCTTAAATAAGAACATGTTCCCTGACCTGGGGACTCATCAGGTAGTATAACTGTTCTCTAAATTTTGGGAGGTGACAGACTTCCGAGATTGTGATCAAGCTGTGGGCTCACTTCCTGGAAAACTGCCCAAACATACCACTTTGTAGTTTCCTTACATTCATACCCCCAATGCTACCCCCCTCCCCTGCATCCATAGACTTTCTTCTAGGGGTCTTCAGCTACAGACCTTCCCATCCAGGAAAGGGCACAGACCTGCAAGCGCACAGTCCCAGCAGTGTGGGAAATGCTGGCATTAGAGCTTGTTCTCTCTTTCGTGGTTGTACCCAGGGAATGCTCCCAGGTTGCCAGGATTAACTAACATTAATATCTTCCTGCAAGTGGTACCATCACCCACACAGTGTGACCTGGCTGGACTCCCCTGGGGAAGCTCAGATTCCTCCTCCCTCATCCCCATCGCTCACAGTAAGCAGGTGCTGGCAATTCCTGTTGTTGGAATTCACTCAATCTTTCGTCTATTTTCTGTCATGCTGCAAGGGAGTATGGCCCGGAGTGAGGACTCTAGCTGAGTCAACCGAGTTCAGACTGGCTCTTTTACTTCCCAGCTGGCTGTGACCTTGCTCTTCTGTGCATCGCTTTCTTTATAAAAAGGGGATGGTAATAGTCCCCACTTGACATGGCAGAAATGAAGATTAAGTTTCACACTAAATGTAAAGCACTGAGCGTAGTGCCTGGTCTATGGTAGGAACTTAAACGGGAATTATTATGATGATGCTATTATTATTACTTTTCCTTTAATTCCAGTATCTATCTCTTGCCTACTGCAAAGCCTCCTACTTGGTCCCTCTGCCTTCAGCTTGCCTCCTCCCAATCCATCTTCTGCTGTTGGAATGATCTCCCCACATTATTTTGGAACTTAAAACCCCCCGATGGCTTCCCTTGGTTTATAGGATAAAATGCACACAAATCCGTATGGAACAGTTTGCAGTTCCCTGAACTCCCCAGAGGGTTTTGCCTGTTGCCTCTTGATACACATTCCTGACCTGCTTAGTGAGAGGGGAATAGGGGTCTATATCCTATTAGAATGGTTGTTCACGGAATCATTAGGTGAACAAGGTGAATCGGAGGTGACAAGGTGGCGAATTGGAGGTGAATTATTAGGTGAATTGCAGGTGAGAGTGGCTCCTCCATTGTTCACAGAGGGTGCATTTCACTCTCCCAGGCATGCTTCTCTTACGTTGGGTGGCTCTGCTGCCTCTTGGACTTGGAGAGTAAGGTACTCTTTTCCCTTGCACAAATCCGACATTCTGTTTCCAGCACTGTTTGAAACTTGGAATCACTTTGTTTCAACTTGGAATCACTCTGCTTTTTGACTGTTGAGTTGCATGGTTGATGTTGCCAGGGGCCATTCTTGCACCACGTGGTGCAAAAATATTTTATTTCTGTGGTGACAACATTGACAAGTAGGGTAGATGCTATAGATTTGACTTCTGGGTCTGCTGCTTATTGAGTAATTTTTTCTAAGCCACCACTCCTAAACCTCCTGATCCTCCTCCTTAGGGCCGCTGTGAGGGATAGTTGAGGTGGTACTTTATAAACTCAACTGCTATCAAAATGCCACTTTCCCCGCTTTGTTACACTTCAAGCAAAAGTGAACTGAAATTAACAAAAGATTCTATTTTGCTTTCTTTTGAACAGTTCTTTTAAACATTTTAAAAAACCGTTCACCCCTGTGATTGTTTGACTTCAACTCCATACCTTGAGATATTTTTTAGGGTAAATTATTGTTAATGAACCACATTTGAGTACATCTTCCCTTGGGGCGGGATAAATGTTGGTTAAAAGGTGCTCCTTTTAACCAGATCATGGTGCACTGCAGTGTGGATGGTGTGGTGCCAGACACGAATGGAATTAATAGTACTACAGACTACCGTGTGCTTTTACCACCCTGCCTGGGTGGTATTCTACTGTTTACTATGAAATATAAAACTCATTCAAAGCAGACTAAGTTTTTGTTCCATTGCTCTTATATTTTATGGCTTCCAGGGGCCCTTTGTGAAGGAAATAAGTATAGTAGTAATACTGCTTTGGGGAAAACTGTGTGCATGACAACCTGTTTTTAAAACACGCTGTTTCACAGGAAACGGATTTTAATATAAAGTATTGTAAGGAACTCATGCATGCTGGGAATCCTAACTATGCCATTAAAATCTTTAAATTCCAACCACCTCTTTCTGTTAATAGAGAAGAAATGGTTTAACAGCTGCCTTGGGGTAGCGTAAAGGTGGACTATATGAGGCATTGCTATACCCTTTCCCTAGCACCTTGGAATATCTGTTTTCTTATGTTGGGAATTTACTGGGAGCCAGAAGTCCTTGACAAGCAAACTTCACTATGACAAACCTTTCATTTGTCAAGAGCCACATGTTGGCCGGGCACAGTGGGTCTGTAATCCCAGCCTATAATCCCAGCACTTTGGGAAGCCGAGGCAGGCGGATCACTTGAGGTCAGGAGTTCAAGACCAGCCTGGCCAACATGGCGAAACCCTGTCTCTACTAAAAATACAAAAATTAGCTGGGCATGGTGGTGGATTCTTGTAATCCCAGCTCCTTGGTGGCTGAGGCACGAGAATCGCTTGAACCTGGGAGGCAGAGTTTGCAGTGAGTCAAGGTCACACCACTGTGCTCTAGCCTGGGTGTCAGAGTGAGACTCTGTCTCAAAAGAAAAAAAAAGGGGGGGGTGGCCCGGGTGTGGTAGCTCACGCCTGTAATTCCAGCACTTTGGGAGGCCCAGGTGGGCGGATCACCTGAGGTTGGGAGTTTGAGACCAGCCTGACCAACATGGAGAAACCCTGTCTCTACTAAAAATACAAAATTAGCCGGGTGTGGTGGCGCATGCCTGTGATCCCAGCTACTCAGGAGGCTGAGGCAGGAGAATCGCTTGAACCCAGGAGGCGAAGACTGTGGTGAGCTGAGATCGCGCCATTGCACTCCAGCCTGGGCAACAAGAGCAAAACTCTGTCTCAAAAAAAAAAAAAAAAAAAAAGAAAAAGAAAAGAACTACATGTTGACCATTGTGGTAAAGTCTTGTCAGTATAGTGATTCCTCTGTGTTGCTGCTGGTGATTTTGGTTTTGTCTTGCAAGAAATGGTACCATAAAATACTTTTTAAAAAGAGAGTTTTCATGACTTGGGAGGCACATGCATGCATAAGAGATATTTGCTGTGATTTTCATTAATGGTAGATAGACCTTTAAAAAAAACTTTTGGCGAGGCATGGTGGCTCACACCTGTAATCCCAGTACTTTGAGAGGCTGAGGTGGGAGTATTGCTTTAGTCCAGGAGTTCTAGGCCAGCCTGGGCAACATAGTGAGACCCCATTCCTACAAAAAATAAAAATAAAATGTTAGCTGGGCATGGTGGCGTGTGCCTGTAGTCCCAGCTACTCGGGAGGCTGAGTTGGGAGGATCGCTTGAGCCCAGAGGTGGAGGCTGCAGTAAGCTGTGATTGTGCCACTGCACTCCAGCCTGGGTGACAGAGCAAGACCCTGTCTCAAAAAGAAATTTTTTTAAGGAAATGACAAGGACCATTGCATGGTGACTGTAGTTTGCTTTTTAAAAATCATTATTCGTTTTTAGATCGGTACTATCCAATATAACTTTCTACACTGATAGAAATGTTCTATAATCTGCACTATCATATATGGTAGGCGCTAGGTGCACATGGCTACTGAGCACTTGCAGTTTGACAGGTGCAAGTGAGGAATGGAATTTTAAATTTTATTTCATTTTAACTGATTTAAATTTAGATAGCCACTGTGGCTTGTGGCTACCATATTGGACAGTGCAGTTTAAAAATTTTCCCCTCTTCTTGGGAGGCCGAAGCAGGCAGATCACTTGAGGTCAGGAGTTTGAGACCAGCCTGCAACATGGAGACCCCGTCTCTACTAAAAATATAAAAAATTAGCTGGGCGTGGTGGTGGGTGTCTGTAATCCTAGTTACTCAGGAGGCTGAGACAGGAGAATTGCTTGAACCTGGGAGGCAGAGGTTGTAGTGAGCCCAAATCATGCCACTGCACTCCAGCCTGGGTGACAGAGCGAGACACTATCTTAAATAAATAAATTAATTAAAAATTTCCCCTCTTCAAATGTAACAAGACACATAGGGACATGTCTGTATTTTATGCCACTTCATAAAATTTAACATGCAAGACTGTAATATATGATAATTCTTCCCTGTGAGAAACATGTGTGTGTGTGTGTTTGTGTGTATAAAAGATTACTTAAAAAGATAGGTTAGTCCTGAGATAGAGCTGGATATCTTGAATTAAATGAAAATATACCCAGATACATCTACCTTATGACTTGTTTGTTCTGTGTGAAACAGAAATGAACCCGGCATAGAGTAGTGCTCACAGCACATGTGTAGCACAGAGTGCACTCACATTTTATTGCATGTGCAAGAGCCACTGTTGGTCTGCATTCAGATGACCCACATTTTATTTCTAGCAGTTGATTTTTATTGGCAGATGAATGTACTAAAATCAGCAAGTTCAGCAGTAACGTATATTTTGATAATTCTGTTCTTGAGTGTCATGGTTTATTTTATTGTCCTACCCCCAGTCTCTGAACATATATGAAAGACAATTAGTGAACCCAGTCATTAACCTTGGAGATGAATAAATTCAAGCTGAACTTCATTTTGTTAAACTCAGCCTGTGCCATTCGGATGTGTTGGCAGAGCTTGGGGCAGACAGCCATCAGATAGGAAATGAGAGCTGTTAGGTTAGAAACAGGCCCGCCCAAGTCCACTTGCTAATGTGGGTAGGAAATTATACTTGGCATAGGAAACAATTCTGAAAATCATACACTTAGCAGTTTTTATTGGTTCTTTATGTTTCCATGACTTTTTGAGGAGATACCAAGTTATGAATATATAACCCCTATCAATAGCAACATCTTATATTTTTATATAGTTTTCAGAGCAAGTTTATACAGTTTGACTCTCAAAACATTTTGGTGAGTTTGGAGGTATTATTGCCACTTTTTCTAGACTCAGAAGTCAATGACTTGTCCAAAGGTACATGGCTCATAAAGAGTATAACCAGGAGCGTGGGGGGAAGATATGAGCTCACTGTATTCTTCCCCAGGCGTAGAGATGGGGAAGGAAGTGGGTGCCAAATCTGGCACCCAAGGAAATGAAGTTCCCTCAGTCCTTTGGCCCTTGTCACTTGCGTTAGGGGACATGCCCTAGTGGGTCCTGCTGCCCTACCTGCGGCACAGCTTAAACCCCACCCTGTGCCCCAAGCTAGTATGATGGGGATTCTGGCTTCACCTTGAAGGATCTATGTGCCAAGGAGGTCACTTGAACGTCCTTGACCTTCATTTCATCTCAGATGGGGAGTTGAGTGCAACTTCCAAATCCCCTTTCTTGGCTAATTCTGACACAAAATGTTGCATAGAACCAGGAAGGATTCTCCATTTGAGCAGGGAGAGTGCATGGATAGGATGTATCAGCTTTTTTGGCTGTTGTTTTTGATTTCTCTGAACTAAAGTCTAAGTAGGAGGTATCTTTCTACTTGATTGGTTTTAAGGATATGTTGTTTTATATGTTTATCTAACATATGTTGTCTTTTCTGCCAATTCTGAATCTTCTATCTCCTCTCCTTATTCTAGTGCTCTCTCCCGCCCACCACCTACGCTGTTTTTGTTCAAAAGTCAGAGAAGGAAGTGAGCATGCAAATCAGGAAACAGATTGTCTTTTTGCCTATACAGATTTGTCTGTGATTTTGTTTATTAATATTCACTCATATGTTTAGAGCAAAATCTTTCTTTTCTAGTCTATCAGCATAGGGTTTCTCCAATTGTTCCCTTTCCTAAAAACAAACAAACAAAAAAAAGTAAAATTTCACCTGTTAGGGAATTCAGACTTTTTTTTTTTTGAGACAGAGTCTTGCTCTGTCGCCCAGGCTGGAGTACAGTGGCGTGATCTCGGCTCATTGCAAGCTCCACCTCCCGGGTTCACGCCATTCTCTTGCCTCAGCCTCCCGAGTAGCTGGGACTACAGGCGCCCACCACCACACCCGGCTAGTTTTTTGTATTTTTAGTAGAGTTGGGGTTTCACTGTTAGCCAGGATGGTCTCGATCTCCTGACCTCGTGATCCGCCTGCCTTGGCCTCCCAACGTGCTGGGATTACAGGCGTGAGCCACCGCACCCGGACGGGAATTCGGACTTTTATTGCTATAAATCAGCAAAAGTTTGGCCAAGGCTGGGGATGGGTCAGGCATGAAACATTTCCTTGTAATATCATCTCCATAGATCAGTAGAACTCTAGTGGAGTGGATCAGTGTGCTGATTTATTTGGAACTGAGTAAGAGGAACCACAAACAGAGCCCACAGCTCAGAGTGAAAGTTGAGTTGCAGAACTATCTCATGGGGAAGGTGTATTTCTAAGGCAACCCAACCTGGCGATATTTATGTCAATAATTGGTCCTATTTTGAATACTATCTGTGACTCAAGGTAATCAGGGCATTCCATATATTTCTAATTTTGAAATTTGCATAATTGTGAAAATTATTTCTCCAACTCTTGGACCTATGAGAATGTTGGAAGGGAAAACTTTCATGCTCTTGACCTAAAATCATAATGAAAACGTGATCTGAAGGAGATAAGATTTCAAGGCAAGTGTAGAGAGTGCGTTAACATTTTTTATGGCATTGCAGGGTGTTCTCTGGGTCTTGAGCCAATATGCATGTCTTAGTCCTCATGACCACCAAGTTCAAGCTCCTGTGCAATTTGCTGATCATAGATGATTAGTTCCTCTGTAATGAGGAGGCGCTGTGATTCTCAAACACAGAGGCCAGCACAGATCTGGATCTAGGGAGGTGCTGTGGTCCTTAAAACACAGAGCCAAAAGCCAAACTGCAGCTGAGAAGAATTATAGCATTTGGCTAATGTAATCAGGGATACGCAGCTGTGTTCACTGTTCTCTAGTCCTTTCATGTTGCTAGAGGGGAGAAAAGATAGTTTTTCCTCTACCCATCATAGGTTCATGGCCAAGGCCCTGATAACAAAAAAAACAGATTAACAAGCAAAAAGCATACAGTTGGGCACAGCAGCAGGTGCCTATAATCCCAGTTACTTGGAGGGCTGAGGTGGGAGGATCCCTTGAGGCCAGGAGTTGGAGACTAGCCTGGGCAACAGTGAGGCACCACCTCCCCACACTCACACACACACACACACTCCAGCCCCATTTCTAAAAAAAAAAAAAAAAAAAAAGAGAGCGAAAAGCATACAAATTTATTTAATGTAAGTATTATGGGAACCTTCATAAGGAAATGAAGACTCAAAGAAACAGGTAAACTCTGGTGTTTCTAAAACAGACCTGATGAAGAGAGTCATGGAGAGTTATAATAGAGCAAAGAGTGTGATCTCATGGTAATAGAGCAGGGGAACTTAGCAAGGCCTGTTTATTCAGATTCTTCTCTGGGATCCTGTGTCTTCAGAGATAAGGATGCTTGTTTCCTCTGAGTATGGGGGTTGGGGGTACCCCTCACCTGAGGGCCTTTTGACCTGCTTGAAGAAGGTCAGATAATCCTTCCTGGGTGTTACAACCTGCTTCAGTGGGGCAAGGTCAGAGAGAACTTCTTGCACATGCTGTCTCAAATTCCTTCAGCTTCATGCAATGTATACGTGGGGGTTGTTATGGTTAGAGTCATAATAGTCTAGGTCAGGGGTTGACAGACTTTTTCTGTAAGGTTAGAGAGTAAATATGTTAGGCTTATGAGCCATATGCAATATGCCAAGATGCCATATTTTGGGGTAGTGTGTCCTGAACTCCCTCATTGCCAAAGGAAACAGTTGTCATCAGAAGAGTGAAGAATGAGAAAAACAAACTGAAGATCCAGGTAATATCGTATGCTATGTTATTACATTGAAGAACAAATTTACATCAGTAGGAGTAGGACTAAGTGATGCTCAACCTCAGAGGGACTGAGGTTTAGGCCCTAGTATGACAAGAGTAGCTTCACAGAAAATAAATAGGTCCATCAACTCAGGCTTTCATTTTAAATCAGTTTGTTAATATAACACCTCTAGTAGAAAGCAAGCAATAGCTAAGGTGGCAGGAAGGCAATCTACTTTCAAGGCTTTTATTAAAGTATAGAAATGATCAGTGGTCTTCAGAAGATTATAAATTTCAGTCTAAATTGAAATGAGTTTTAAAATTTTCTGAATAAGTAACTTCCAGTTTACGATGAAAATAAGTAAAAGAATATTCCTTAGTATTTTCTCTCATACTAAGGGGTTAATATGGAATGTGTTTGAAATTATAAATTGAATAATTGTCCAGGTTTTTTTTTATACCTTGCTAAATTAGTTCCTCTTTTAATCTAGTGATAGATACAGTGATGCCAGTGATGACAGCTTTTCAGAGCCAAGGATAGCTGAGTTGGAAATAAGCTGAAACGAATACATGACTGGGAATAATGGGGACTGCCTGTGAGGGTAAGATGGAATCTTCGAGGATTGTTCATTTCTCTCATGGACAAGCTGTCATCTTGGTATAGAGGGGGGTATTATAGAACTTGCCTCACAGGATCTTGCCCCTTTGAGATACTCCCATTTGACTGGCACGGTTAGCAGGACAGGCATGACAGCCCATGACAGAGTGTTTGGGGAAAATGGAATGCACCTTGGGCCAGGACAAAAAAAAAAATATAAGTACACCTATAAATGTATACGTGGGGGCTGTTGTGGTTAGAGTCATAATAGTCTAGGCCAGGGGTTGACAGACTTTTTCTGTAAGGTCAGAGAGTAAATATCTTAGGCTTATGAGCCATGCAGTTCCTGCGGCAACTAAATTCTGCTGTTGTAGCAGGAAAGCAACCATAGACAATATGTAAGTGAACAGGCATGGATGTGTTCCAATAAAATTTTATTTACAAAAACAGTTTGCTGATCCCTGGTCTAGGCCACTCAAAGAGCAGATTTCCTTGGATTTGTATAAAATAAAATAAAATAGTATTTGATTTCTTTGTAGGGAGATGCAAGAGACAGGCTTAGTGTCTAAGGGCAGCTTATTTTTCCATTGCTCTATTAGGCACTATTAGAATACCAGCCTGGATAGCTTCAGTAAATTTATTCTCAGTGGCAGATAGTGCCTGGATTGCCCTAGGCATTATGGCAGGCCTTGACTTGTATAAGTTGTTCTTTAGCAGACAGCAGCTTTTGGAAGACTTGTAAAGAGTTCATTGCTTTCCTGTGAGATCTCTTCATGTTCACCAGGGAATATGCAAAGCTGTGTCTATTTAGTTTTGCCTCAAACATGGAGACCTTTTGGAGAAAGCCAAAATGGCGCAAAGGTTAGCTGGAGATATTGAAAGACTTGTATTATTCAGTTCCTGGTGTTGCTAATATTTATATTCTTTTCTTTTAAGCCTCTGAAATAATTGAAGGCAAGATGAAGGAACTATCTGAAGAAATCACTACACTCTTAGAGAATCCCTCTGTTCTCCAGCAAACATGGGATGTAAAGCCTCACAGGGAATCTGATAATACATACTTCTGTCAACCAGAACCAGAGGGGTAGTTTTCTTTTCCCTCCAGAGGCAGCCTTTGGTACTTAAAATATCTGTAGCTGATTAAATTTTTCCCAACAACCTCACTGGGGAGAAAGTGTGTTCATGTTTTGTCCAGCGGATCAGGATGTTAGGATGACGAGCAAGAGTCCAGGTCACTGTGCCTTTGCTGTGTTGTATGGAAAGGATGGCAGGGAACATGCTGTAAGTAATTTTGAGTAAGAAAATGAGTCACTGTCTTACCTGGAACTCAGCCACAGATTTGCGTGTGGTCCAAGATCATTTCAGTTTCTCACCCTGTTTATTTCCTGGTAAAAGTAAAATTGAATAGGTCCAAGACTTGGGGGTGGCAAGTAAGGCTTTGCCTCAGGCACAAAATTTAAGGGGGCTCCAAAAAACTCAGGAATCAAGATCAGTAATACAGTTTGAGTATCCCTTATGTGAAATGCTTGGGGCTGGAAGTGTTTTGAATTTCAGATTTTGGAATATTTGCATATACATGAGATATCTTGGGGATGACACTCAAGACTAAACATAAAATTCATTTATGCTTCATATACACCTTATACACATAGCCTAAAGGTAATTTGATACAATATTTTAAATAATTTTGTGCATGAAACAAAGTTTCGACTGCATTTTTACTGTGATTTCTGGCATGAGATCAGGTATGGAATTTTCCACTTCTAGCGTCATGTTGGCATTCAAAAATTTTGGAATTTTGGAGCATTTTGGATTTTCAGATTAGGGATGCTCAACCTGTATATATATTTTTTAATCGACATGAAATTCACATAACATAGAATTAACTATTTTGAAGCGAACAATTTGGTTGCATTCACTGATGTTGAGCAACCACCACCTTTAACTATTTCCAAAACATTTTCGTCACTCCAAAATAAATGCCTGTACACACTAGCAGTCACTCCCTATCTTCCCCTCCACCTGTCTGCTGGCAACCAATGATCTCCTTTTTATTTCTGTGGCTTTTTCTATTCTGGATATTTCATATAAGTGGAGTTATACAATATATGTGGTCTTTTGTGTCTGGCTTCTTCTGAGACAGTAGGAAGGGGGCTTGGCTTTGGCTCACCCCCACTAGAGCATTTTTTCATGCATTCCCATTTGATCACAAAACCCATACTACTACCTCATTGACACCATACCTGCTAACCTTGAGGCTTTAGTCATACAAAGAAAATGGCCTTTCTATATTGTTCTTCTGTGCTCTCATAATTCTTAACCATGTCTTTTACTTAAACAATTCCAGGAACTGGCCTTAGGAGATCCAAATAGGGAACCAAGATTGCAGAGTGTCCCATCTTGGGAGGGAATGCTGAATAATTAATTGATTTACAGCATTGTTGCTGCTGGCCAGACCACCAGGCGGCCCATTACTCAAGATAATCATCACAACCAGATGATGCTAACCTATATCTTCTACCCTTTGCCTGCTTTGTCTGGGAAAAGTCTTTTGGCTCCATGTCAATTTCTATTGCATTGAGAGCCCAAGAGCCCGGGTCAGTGAGGCTTCCATTTAGCATGATGTTTGCAGGGTTTACCCATGTTGTAGCATGTGTCAGAACTTCATTCCTTTCTATGGCTGAATAAAATTCCATTGTATGAATATACCACAATTTGTTTCCACTTTTTGGTTATTGTGAATAATACTACGAACAATCACATGCAAATGTTTGTTGGAGTGCCTGTTTTTAATTCTTTTGGGGTGTATGCCTAGGAGTGGAATTGCTGTGTCATATGTAATTCTCTTTAACTTCTGAAGAAGGATCAGTAATATTTCAATGCAATATTATTTTAAAAAGTCAAAATTAGGCCAGGTGCGGTGGCTCACGCCTGTAATCCTAGCACTTTGGGAGGCCAAGGTGGGCAGATCACGAGGTCAGGATTCGAGACCAGCCTGGCCAACATGGTGAAACCCCGTCTCTACCTAAAATACAAAAATTAGCTGGGCATGGTGGCCCGTGCCTGTAATCCCAGCTACTTGGGAGGCTGAGACAGGAGAATTGCTTGAGCCTGGGAGGCGGAGGCTGCAGTGAGCCGAGATCGCACCATTGCACTCCAGCCTGAGCAACAAGAGCAAGACTCCGTCTCAAAAAAAAAAAAAAAAATCAAAATGAAAAAATTCACATTTGAACACAATATCAAATTAAAGACAGGATCCAGCCCTGTACCTCCTTCACTGCCCCCAGTCCTTGCCCCATTCCCTGACATTCTTATCTAGTATCCTTTCTACTTTTTCCTGTTGAATGTGCTTGAGATGACTTGGTTGTTGCCTACATTTAAGCTTTCTAATACTAATTTAAATATTTTAATTGTTTAGTTAATTTTTTTGTGGTGGTTTTGCTCCCCCCCCAACTTTTTTTTAATGCCATAAGGTATTATGGCCTTATTTTGTAAGATGCCACAGAAAATTCATCTACCAAGCACATACAAAAATGAAATGAGTAATTCTGGTAAACAAAAAAATTAAAGAGCTTCAGGGCCCTACTTGCGAAAATTACAGCTTGAAGATCACAAGAGGCTCCAAATGAAAAGCCCGCACGCAAGGTAGGTTAAAAGCTGGACTAGGCCTCATACAGAGGGGGTTGGAAGCTCAGAGGCAACACTTTTAACATCACAAAGGGGTAGTCTGGCTTAAATGGAAGTTTTCAATTTTAATGATTGTGATTTCTAAAGTAACAGAGTGCTTTCCTGTGGGCTAATGATGCATGTAAACAGGACCAGAAAGACAAGCACTTAAGAAACAATAAACCATCCTGTCCCCTTGAACTTGGAACATAGGGAAGCACAGAAGGACAGTAGCATGGCTGCTTAGCATACAGGTACTGGAACAAGAGTGAGACATGAGCACATAGAAAGTTACTATAAATCATTACTCAACAAATGTTTCTTGAGCCAGGCATGGTGATAGGGGTCCCAGTCCAGACCCCAAAAGAGGGTTCTTGGATCTCGCGCAAGAAAGAATTTGGGGCAAATCCATAGAATAAAGTTTATTAGAGAAGTAAGAGAGACAAAAGAATGGCTACTCCATAGACACAGCAGCGGCATGAGCTGCTGACTGGGTATACGTATGGTTATGTCTTGATCATATGCTAAATAAAGGGTAGATCATGAGTTTTCTGGGAAAGGGGTGGGGAATTCCTGGAACTGAGGGTTCCTCCCCTTTTTAGACTATATAGGGTAACTTCTGAACACTGCCATGGCATTTGTAAGCTGTCATGGTGCTAGTGGAAATTTCTTTAAGCATGCTAATGCATTATAATTTGAGTATAATGAGCAGTGAGGATGACAAGAGGTCACTTTTCTCACCATCTTGGTTTTGGCTGGCTTCTATACCACATCTTGTTTTATGGTCAGAGTTTTTATGACCTGTATCTTATGATACCAGTCCTGCCAACCTCCTATCTCATCCTGTGACTAAGAATGCCTAACCCCCTGGGAATGCAGCCCAGTAGGTCTCAGCTTCATTTTACCCAGCCCTTATTCAAGATGGAGTCACTCTGGTTCAAATGCCTCTCACAATGTCAGGTGCCAGGGGTGCAGTGGGGAGTAACCTTGGATAGAATAGAAAAGGAACTCAGTTCCTTTTTCACATTTTTTTTTCTTCTTTTCTTGTCTCACTGATCACAAGACCCACACCACTGCCTCGCTGACAATTGGTTTTAGATAAGGCTTCAAGCTTACAAAGAAAATAGCCATTCTTCTGTGCTCTCATAATGTTTAACCATGCCTTTTGCTTAAAAGAATTACAGGAACTGGCCTTAGGAAATCTAAACATCAAACCGAGGTTTCAGAGTGTCCCATCATGGGAAGGGAAGGAACCCTGAACAATTGATTTGCAGCCTTGTTACTGCTGGCCAGACCCCCAGATGGCCCATTACTCAAGATAACCATCACAACTAGATATGCTAACCAGCATCTCCTACCCCTCACGTGCTTTGCCCAGGCCAGCCTGCATACCCTACCCATGATACCAATTCCTGTGTTTGCCTAATAAAAAAAAATCCCTACCACCTTTTCAGGGAGTCAGCTTGAGGGTCCTTATACCTCTGGTGTCTCCCCTGCACTCGAGCACAAGCCCCAAGATAAAAGCCTTTTCTGGAAATCTGCTTGTCCCCATGTTAATTTTTATTACATGATGGGCCCAAGAGCCTGTCATCTGTAACAAACCTGCCTTCAGACCTGACCATCTCTTGGGGGAAGGCAGGCTGTAAACAAATCTATAGGGAAATAAGTATTTAATTATATTAATAATTGTGATATGTTTAAAGGCCATGACACTATCAAAGAACAAGGACAAGGGGGCTTGAGAGAGAGTGTAAAATGGGATCCTATCAGAAACTAGAGAGCCAAGGACAGCCTCCTGAACAAAGCAGGTAAATATTTCACCTGGTTTTGTGTGTGGTCACACATTGCAAAGACAATGGGCTGAGAGCTCCGAGACCCAGTGGGGATGTGCTTTTCCTGACTGACAGGACAGTTGGGTGAGTGGTGGCACTGTTTCAATGGTATCTTCATCTGCTTGATATCAGCCTATAAATGTCAATGAAGTGAAAGTGTGGGCTAAGTGACAAGAATGGAGTTAGGGCTGGGCATGGTAGCTTGTGCCTATAATCCCAACATTTTGGGAGGCTGAGGCAGAAGGATCGCTTCAGCCCAGGAATTCAAGACTGGCTTGGGCAATATAGTGAGACCCTGTCTCTATGAAAAATAAAAAAAATTAGCTGGGCATGGTGGTGCATGCCGATACTTCCAGCTACTCGAGAGGCTAAGGTGGGAGGATCATTTGAGCCTGGGAGGTCAAGGCTGAGGTGAGCTGTGATGGCGCCACTGCACTCCAGCCTGGGAGACAGAGTGAGACCGTCTCAAAAAAAAAAAAAAAAAAAAAAGCTAGATGGCTTATGGAGAAAACAAGCAAACAAGAATGGGTCTCTTCCAATCTAATTGTCACTTTTGTTGCTGTATTTCTTTCTTGAACTTTCTATTTTGTTAAAATAAGTACTATTTACATACACATCTGTACTCTGTTAAAGTCAGTGCCAGACATTGGCCCTCACCACCATTTCTCCTACAGCTAAGGTTCTGCAACGCAAAGGTGCCACAGAAAATCAGGTAAGATACTTAGAAATGTGTAGGGGAGGGCCGGGTGTGGTGGCTCATGCCTGTAATCTCAGCACTTTGGGAGGCAGATGCAGGCGGATCACGAGGTCAGGAGTTTAAGACCAGCCTGGCCAACATGGTAAAACCCCGTCTCTACTAAAAATACAAAAAAATTAGCCGGGTGTGGTGGCACATGCCTGTAGTCCCAGCTAGTCGGGAGGCTGAGGCAGGATAATTGCTTAAACTGGGAGGCGGAGGTTGCAGTGAGCCAAGACCACGCCATTGCACTCGAGCCTGGGCAACAGACTGAGACTCCGTCTCAAAAAAAAAAAAATGTGTAGGGGAGGAAAAATATTTTATCTACCCATTCTAAGTTCATGGCTGAGGCCCTATAACAGAAGACAGATTGAGAGAAAAGTGTACAAATTTTTTAAAGTTTTATGTGACACATGAACCTTCATAATATTCACAAATAGTTTCCAAATTCTGGAGAAATCAAGTAGAGAGAAACAAATATATTTTAAATTTTGTTCATAGGAGTATACTAAATTGTTAAAAGCTGTCAGTAGTGCAAAAGAAAAGTTTCCTGACTCTGAAAAAGCAAAACAAAGGATCAGCAACAGTTTAAGCAAAAAGTCAAAAAGATTACCTCAGTCTTGTGTTAGTTCTGTCCATGCAGTTAATTCCTGTTCTGCTTGATGTTCATGAACATTTCACTTCTCCATGAATCCTAAAAGGTTTTCTTCTATTCTGATGTCACAATCTCCAAAGTTATCAGAAATTTGTACTCAAGAGCACCTGTTAGAGTTTTATAGATGATTATAAAACCACCTTCTAAAGAGGACCAAAACAAGACAATTGTCTATGGATGACAAAAAGTTTAAGGGCAGCCATAGTCAAGGACACAATTGACAAGGAAATTTATTACCTCTGCGGCACACAATAACTTAACATAACAGTTATAATTATTACTGATAATGTACACTAAGCATATTAGAATTATAGTCCCATATATCAATAACATATTTATACAAATACAGCCCAAAAAAACCCAAACACCAGTTCATATTTGACAATGTTTCCTGTATAATTTTTATACCAAATAAGCCAAATTATGTTATTTTTGGACTTTAGGGAACCTAATATCTTAAAGGATTAATTAGGTCAGAAAAAGACATAATTTATAATTTGATTTTGGAAACTTTGTCAAATATCAAAGGTTTAAAACACTTGGTGTCACAGGTCATTGTAAAATAAGTCATTCCTTTGACCAAAGTGATAACTCAAGGACTTCAAAAAAAGGAGAAAACCTTCATTCTTTGAGAGAGGAGACTTAATTTTCCAAACAACAAGCCCTAATAGAAACATCATAAAGCCAATTAAATTTGTTTTTCAAAATTTTATAAACAATGTATAAAATTTTTAATCTTGACCATAAGATATGACTTCCATAAGCCTTTTATAACCTTTATAGCCTTTATTAAGCAGTCAGTTAATGCTTCAAGAAAATCTTGTTAATTTGACATAGGGGCACATATGCTGGTCTTGCATCAGTGTGTCTTTGACATTAATAATTAATTTATAGAGAAAATGAACTTTTTTATCTCTCAAAATCAGCCCTTACAATCTCACATGTCCACATCTTCCACCATAGTCCCTGGGCCTTGAGGAATTGAATAGCTTTAATTTCTGGCCCTGTGTCTCAGGAATGCAGTTTATTTTGATTGACATCTTCTACCACGCCTGAGGATGAAGCTATAATTGCTGTCAGTGTTTAAGATTTAGCAGGACTTGGTATCCTTTTTAGACCCAGGAGTCAAAGCCCTGTAACTCAATGTCACAAATACTTTAAGAAGCACATACATCTTTCTAGATATACAGATGTAATAACCTTAATTAAAAAAAAGTTTGGCCGGGCGCGGTGGCTCACGCCTGTAATCCCAGCACTTTGGGAGGCTGAGGCGGGCGGATCACGAGGTCAGGAGATCGAGACCATCCTGGCTAACATGGTGAAACCCCGTCTCTACTAAAAATACAAAAAAAAAATTAGCCGGATGTGGTGGCGGGCGACTGTAGTCCCAGCTACTCCGGAGGCTGAGGCAGGAGAATGGCGTGAACCCGGGAGGGGGAGCTTGCAGTGAGCCGAGATCGCGCCACTGCACTCCAGCCTGGGTGAAAGAGCGGGACTCCGTCTCAAAAAAAAAGCTTAATCTCAGTTTTTTCCCTAAGCAAACCGAAACTTAATTGTCAGGTCTCTGACAATTAAGTGTGAGTCCAAGCCTGCAGGTATGCATCCAGATGGCCTGAAGTAACTGAAGAATCACAAAAGAAGTGAAAATGGCCGATTCCTGCCTTAACTGATGACATTACCTTGTGAAATTCCTTCTCCTGGCTCAGAAGCTCCCCCATTGAGCACCTTGTGACCCCTGCCCCTGCTCGCCAGAGAGCAACCCCCTTTGACTGTAATTTTCCACTGCCTACCCAAATCCTATAAAACGGCCCCACCCCTATCTCCCTTCGCTAACTCTTTTTGGACTCAGCCCGTCTGCACCCAGGTGATTAAAAAGCTTTATTGTTCACACAAAGCCTGTTTGGTGGTGGTCTCTTCACACGCACGCGTATGACAATAATAATGGCATAGGAATTGTTTCAATAAAATGTAAAGTCTGTTAGGCCAGTTACCAAAAGGCAAAAGAAAAGGTCTGCACTGCACAGAATATTATGTTGGAAGAAAACATTTCCTCTAGACCTTTAAGAAAACATTGTTAGCACTAGTCCACAACAAACAGAACTTAAGGAAAAAAAACTTTTATGAGCTGAAAATGAGTTGAAGGAGAGCTTTACTGTTTTGCACCTTTTAAAAGGGGAGAGAAAACAGAAAATGGTGAGATGCAATAAAAGTTGAACTTTATTGCTTCTAACCTCCAAACTGTCCTTGTTTATTCCTGGGCAGAGGCCGAGCTAACTTAGGGAGGAACTTAGTTTATAGTTTAGCTTTGAAACAAAGACAATAACAGTCCCTTCCCAAAACAAACCTTACTTGCCTGTGGACTAGACTGCCTAAAGCCACACAATTAGAAGTCATGGTAATCTTACTAAATCTAAGATGTAGCTATTTTTATTTAAACTAATATCAATGTCTTATTTATTAAAGTTTACACAAGGAAAAATTATTCTGTTTTGGGCTGGGTTTATAGTTTTGTAACCCTTATGCCAAATTTTGATAACTTATAGTATTTGGCAGGGATAAGTATGAAATTGCTTGATTAATAAATGCAAACGAAAATATATGCTGGCAATTCTTAAGACATTTCTAACATTACTTTACCAATAATTTTAAAGCTAGCTTATTTATTAAAGATTTTAGTTAAGTTACATAAACTTAAAAAAGCATTTGACTAGTGTTTTCTTTTTTCCTTATAAAGCATTTGATTCAAGCGCTTTATTTTTTTAAGCCAATTAATTAGAGCTCTTTTATATATCTTCAGTAAACACCGTGTATGCAACACGAATACATGGACGTATTAGGTATGCTGATAGAAATAGATGTTACAGATTCATAAAAACTTTTTTTCCCCCATCTTAGACTTTCAAATTCTTGATAACCTGTTTTATTACCCTAGGCAGTTGTCAGCTAAATAGCTTTAAATTTGCATATTAAACAACTCAGGTGAAAATCAAAAAGCAAAATTTACATCCTAAGGTACGGAGAGAAAAACTCTGGTGTGCTAGAGGGAAATTAAAATGGATTTAATTGCCAATTAAACATAAAATTATAGAAATTATAAAGGCCTTTCAAATATACACAAACACACACACACACACAAAGATCCTGTAGCTTTTACTTCAGAACTTTAACCATGAGAACTTTAGCCATGAGATAAATACAAATTCACGGGCTTGCAAAAAAAACCTGTTTGATCCAAACAGTGGTTTTCATCTTAATAGAAAAATAACAGCAGATTTAAAGTAGGCAGAAAAGAAAAATAGAGAAAAAGAGAACTTAAGAACTCCATAGTTTGCAGGTCAACCTTAGGGCTCTTTTTCCTTAATGTAAATGAGCACAAAAACCAAATTACATAAACTCTGGCAAGTAGAGGTGCCATAAAACCTAAGGAGTGCTCGAAAGGGGGTCATTCTCTTTGTTTTCTCCTCAGTTTTAGATTGTCTCCCACATATTTTTTTTCTTAAAAGGAAGAACTGAGCTGTGGCCTAGGGGTTTTGTGTGGTGGATCAATGCATGCTGCTTGTGGGTAGGACTCCACAGTGTCACCATTGAGTTGCTTCCATCCTCTTACATGTCTCAGCTTCTCTCTCCAGAGGTCTGTGACCTTGGAGAGGGCTCAAAATGCCTGGTGATCAACCCTTATGTGTGTTTCCTGGATGAGCCTTTTTAAAAAATTAATTTTTGTTGGGGATTTCCCTGTGGGGCTACTGCCACTGGGGTTAACCCCCCAGACACTCCCATGAAGCCCCTGGTCACCTGGGGCACCTTTTGGCTGGGAGGAGCAAATGTCCTTTCTTTTTGGAGCTGAGAAAACTCAGTCTCTCATTTACCTATGAAAACAATAGTTCAGTTCCTCACGCAAGTGAGCACAGATAAGCTGAATTGAGATTAATTTTGGGAGAAAAAGCAATAGAGAAGACCCCTTAGAATGCATGCCTGAACTAGAATTAAGATCCTTAACAAGTTCCTAGGAGAGAAAAAAAAAAAAAAAAACAGCCAAGACCACTTCCTGTAAACTGTGCTCAGCCACCCCTACTTTGTAGCTCTTGTCCGCCATTACACACACCCAAGGTCAAATCTTCTCACAGTAAATGGTAATCTCTGGTACCTCCAAAGCCAAATAGGTCAGGTCAGGCAATACAGGAAAACAGAGCTTTCATCCTAAGAAGAATCTGTCCATGACTCTTTTTTTTTTTTTTGAGACGGAGTCTCTGTCGCCCAGGCTGGAGTGCAGTGGCGCGATCTCAGCTCACTGCAAGCTCCGCCTCCCGGGTTCACGCCATTCTCCTGCCTCAGCCTCTCCGAGTAGCTGGGACTACAGGCGCCCGCCACCATGCCCGGCTAATTTTTTGTATTTTTAGTAGAGACGGGGTTTCATCGTGGTCTCGATCTCCTGACCTCGTGATCCGCCCGCCTTGGTCTCCCGAAGTGCTGGGATTACAAGCGTGAGCCACCGCGCCCGGCCTGTCCATGACTCTTGAAACTCCACAATGAAAACAGAACACCCCCCACAAAGAGGTAAGTGGCACCTTTGTTCTGAATTCTTTAAAGGGGTTCAAGTCATTAGAAGCCTTCTCTAGAAGGGAAGGAGGTATAGGGTGGAAGAAAAGTAAATGAAAGAACTTTTTTTTTTTTTTTTTTAAGACAGGAAGCAAACACAGAAACCAAGGGCATCGTTCTTTGTTTTTGTTGTTTTTTTTCCCTCTTCTGCAGCTGCAAGGAATTTGGGCCAAATTAGAGAGGCTTTGTTACCCATAATTTGGAATTCTCACTCAGATTTGACCAAGCCAGGTAGAGTTGGTCAAATCTGATGGGAGAAAGACCGGAATAAACAACAATAACAAAAAACCCCCAACATGATCACCGAGTGCTCTAACGGTAAAGAGAAATTAAGACCAGCTGGTAGTTAAACTTTAACCAAGACAAAACCCCAATTCAGCTACTTACCTAGGGATGGGTCTCAGGCTGAACACTGCTTTCTACCATCCTGGAAGCAGGAAAAAGACCCTCAAACTCATCTTCCTTGCTGGGAGTGAGCTCAAACTCTATAAAGTAGTTACCTGCCTTCCATTGTCATGGAAATAGGAAATCCTACCTTCCTTGTTGGAAGCAAGGAAAACTCCAAAAAAAAAAAAAAAAGTTGTATAGCAAAATAAACTTTTGATCTCAAGCAAATTTTGGGGATTCTCTGGAGGGGGTGCTTCCAGACATCAGCAAATTGCCCTATTGGTTTGAACCATAAAGTTAGCTCAGGCTGGTACTAAGCACTGATAGGAGATTTGCCTAAGGTCAGGGGCATCTTCACATATAATCCCTTCGTGGTTGCCAAAATATGAACCCCCAAAGTCTGAGACAAGTCTCAGTTAATTTAGAAAGTTTATCTTGCGAAGGTTGAGGACATGTGCCCATGACACAGCCTCAGGAGGTCCTGACAACATGTGCCCAAGGTGGTAGGGGCACAGCTTGGTTTTACACATTTTAGGCAGACATGAGACATCAGTCAACATGTGTCCGGAATTCGTGGGTTCTTGGTCTCACTGACTTCAAGAATGAAGCTGCAGACCCTCGCGGTGAGTGTTACAGCTCTTAAAGTGGTGCGTCTGGAGTTTGTTCCTTCTGACGTTCGGATGTGTTGGGAGTTTGTTCCTTCTGGTGGATTCGTGGTCTCGCTGGCTCAGGAGTGAAGCTGCAGACCTTCGCAGTGAGTGTTACCGCTCATAAACGCAGTGTGGACCCAAAGAGTGAGCAGCATTAGGATTTATTGCAAAGAGCGAAAGAACAAGGCTTCCACAGTGTGTGGAAGGGGACCCCAGTGGGTTGCCACTGCTGGCTCTGGGCAGCCTGCTTTTATTCTCTTATCTGGCCTCACCCACATCCTGATTGGTAGAGCCAAGTGGTCTGTTTTGACAAGGCACTGATTGGTGCGTTTACAATCCCTGAGCTAGACACAAAGATTCTCCACGTCCCCACCAGATTAGCTAGATACAGAGTGTGGACACAAAGGTTCTCCAAGGCCCCACCAGAGTAGCTAGATACAGAGTGTCGATTGGTGCATTCACAGACCCTGAGCTAGACACAGGGTGCTGATTGGTGCATTTACAATCCCTTAGCTAGACAGAAAGGTTCTGCACGTCCCCACCAGACTCAGGAGCCCAGCTGGCTTCACCCAGTGGATCCTGCATCGGGGCTGCAGGTGGAGCTGCCTGCCAGTCCTGCGCCCGCACTTCTCAGCCCTTGGGTGGTCGATGGGACTGGGCGCCGTGGATCAGGGGGTGGCGCTCCTCGGGCAGGCTCTGGCCGCACAGGAGCCCACGGAGGAGGGGGAGGCTCAGGCATGGCGGGCTGCAGGTCTCGAGCCCTGCCCCGTGGGAAGGCAGCTAAGGCCTGGCGAGAAATCGAGCGCAGCGCCGGTGGGCCTGCACTGCTGGGGGACCCAGTACACCCTCCGCAGCCGCTGGCCCGGGTACTAAGCCCCTCATTGCCCGGGGCCGGCAGGGCCCGCCGGCTGCTCCGAGTGCCGGGCTCTGCCAAGCCCACGCCCACCCGGAACTCCAGCTGACCCGCATGCGCGCGCGCGCGCAGCCCCGGTTCCCGCTCGCGCTTCTCCCTCCACACCTCCCTGCAAGCTGAGGGAGCCGGCTCCGGCCTTGGCCAGCCCAGAAAGGGGTTCCCACAGTGCAGCGGTGGGCTGAAGGGCTCCTCAAGTGCCGCCAAAGTGGGAGCCCAGGCAGGGGAGGTGCCCAGAGCGAACGAGGGCTGTGAGGACTGCCAGCATGCTGTCACCTCTGAAATATATGTAAAATGAGCATTGGTTCCATCTGGAAAGGCAGGACAACTGGAAAGGGAGAGGAGGCTTCCAGGTCACAGGTAGGTGAGAAACAAATGGTTGCATTCTTTTAAGTTTCTGATTAGCCTTTCCAAAGGCAGCAATCAGATATGCATTTATCTCAATGAGCAGAAGGATGACTTTGAATATAACGGGAGGCAGGTTGGCTCTAAGCAGTTCCCAGCTTGACTTTTCCCGTTAGTTTAGTGATTTTGGGGCACCAAGATTTATTTTCCTGTCACAAGATTAATGGAGAGATATGATAGGGCAAAGAGTATGATCTGGGGTAATGAACTGGGGGAACTTAGCAAGGCTTGTTCATTCACATTCTTCTCTGTGTCCCTGTGTCTTCAGAGATAAGAATGCTCCTTTGCTCCAGGTCTAGGGAGGGCACCTCTCACCTAGGGTCTTATGACCTCCGTCAGAGGAGAAGGGCAGGGAAAGGTCAGAGAGACCTTCCTGCTATTGTGGTTTCCTCGAATTTCTTCAGCTTCAAATACTTGATACACTAAAGTGACATATTTTGGGGTAGTGTGTCCTGAGCCCCATCACAAGCAGCTTCTTTTTTAAAAAAATAATTTCAACTTTTATTTTAGATTTGGGGGTATATGTGCAGGTTTGTTAGTTGGGTATATTCCATGATGCTGAGGTTTGGGGTACAAATGATCCCATCACTCAGGCAGTGAGCATAGTACCCAATTGGTAGTTTTTCTGTGCTTTCTCCCACACTCTCTCCCCAGTCTAGTGGTCCCCAGTATCTATTGTTCTCATGTATTTTCATGTGTACTTAATACAAGTAGCTTCTGTTCTTTGAGACTGATGTCCCTGAATATCACTAAAAGATGATGGCAAATTCCATGGACGTCATTCAGTTTCATTGCTCCTGAGTGAGGCCCACTTTCCATCCCTGTGGCTTTGTCAGTATTACCTGCTTCCGCTGAGACAAATAACAGTGAAAAGCTGGGGAATCCAGTTGATACCATTTGATCATAGAGCTCATTTTTAAACTTGAGTGTTGTCTTAAACTTTCATCTTTTTCTTCAACACGAAATTGTTTTGAAGATAGATGTATTGCTTCGATTTGTTTTCTCTGAAGGAGACTATGCTTTTAGTCAATATGCTGGGAGAATTCTGTAGAGTAAGGTAAAAGCCTAGAACCCGGAGGCTGGAGCCAGCATCCCAGGAAACTAAAGTTTTCCAGGCTGAATCATCCTCTCAAGGGGATTCTCTGAACTAGAGAAACCTTGTCACATGCCACAGTCCAGGATGATGAGACTACTTGTCATGATAATCACTTCTGTAGAGAATTTAATGGTAAGAGATTGATATTTGGATAATTTATATGATCTACATTTCTGGAATAGCAATTTCTGAGTTGATTTGCACAGTTGGTAAGAAGATGCAAAAGTAATTTTCAACTGAGAATGTGACTTCTTTGTTGCCACCATTGATTCATACCAAGATTTCTGATAGGATGAGATTTTTCTTTTGTGGCTTTTGAAACATCTTTGCTTTTCTGAGGGACTATCACAGACCCTATGGTTTTATCTCATAAACTAGATGTTTTTCTCCTGTTCCCCCGTTATCTTTCCTTTTTTCCAAACTTCCTAAGCATAATTCTTTTATAATTCTTTTTTTTCTTTTTTTTTTTTTTTGAGTTGGAGTCTTGCTCTGTCACCCAGGCCGGAGTGCAGTGGTGTGATCTTGGCTCACTGCAACCTCCGCCTCCCGGGTTCAAGAATTTCTCCTGCCTCAGCTTTCCAAGTAGCTGGGATTACAGGCATGCACTTTCATGCCCGGTTAATTTTTTCTATTTTTAGTAGTGATGGGGTTTCACTGTGTTGGCCAGGATGGTCTGGAACTCCTGGCCTCAAGTTATCCGTCCACCTCAGCCTCCCAAAGTGCTGGGATTATTGGCATGAGGCACTGTGCCCAGCCCTAAGCATAATTCTTTACTTGAATTAAAAGATTTATTTTAACCTATTTAAGAATGAAAAAGTAAAGAGCATGATTACAAATTCTGTATTGTACAAAGGAGGCGTTATTTAAAGATGTGACTTCCCCCCACCTCCTACCCCCAACAGGCTCAAGCCTGCCTATTTTTGTAAATAAAGTTTTATTGGAACACGGCCACACCCATTCCTTTATGTCTATGGCTGCTTTCATGCTACAAAAGGAGAGTAGTTGACACAGAGATTCACAAAGCCTAAAACTTTTACTATCTGACCCTCTACAGGAAAAGTTGGTCAACTGCTGATCTAAAGGGTGTGATGCAAGAAAATCTTTTTCAAGGCTTCAGTAGAATCCAAGTTTTAAAACCCTTTTTTCTATATAGTGGAGATAGTCTCTTAAAAAGGTTTTAAAAGAATGTATGACATGAGGTTCCAAAATAAAAGGTCACAGAAAAGTCTCTCTTTAACCTCTGTCCTCAATTACTTTGTTCCCTTCCCTGGACGTCATGTTACCAGATTGTTCTGGGTTCTTCTAAAGACATATCACACAAAGATGATTTTTTTCTATATTGTTCAAGTGGCATTCTTATTTCAGATGAGATTCTACTTCTCTATTTAGTGAAAAAGATAACTATGAGAGATACTAAGGAAAAATGTACAGGGAAAAGGCTAATAATTAGTTCAGACTGTCACTGGTATTGTACACACACTGATGGGCTTGACTCTGAATGATGCCGCAGAGAATACAGAAGACCCATAAGATATGGTCCAGCTGGGGAAGGCCTTAATACAATGCTTGAACCAAGTCCTGAGAGATGAGTAGGAATTGAGTAGATGCATCATTGTATTATAAATGCAGGCAAGACCAATTATTGGCTAGCATCCCAGACACTTACCAAAGATGCTCCTGAGGCCCAGTGTGTCCAGCTTCTCAAAAAATGTTGCCCAGAATCAGAGCATCCTGAAAGTTGTGAGTCACTGTGAAAGCTGTCACTCTTATTAACAGGCAGAGACATCCCAGGTTTTGGAAGAGCTCCAAGATCCCCTTTCTCTTTCCTTCTTTACTCTAGCTGCTCTGTAGACCTATGCTGTCCAAAAAATATAATGTGAGTGACCCGCATGCATTACTCGAAATTTTCTAGCAGCCATGTTAAAAAGTAAAAAGAAACAGGTGGGTTGGGCACAGTGGCTCGTGCCTATATTCCCGGCACTTTGGGAGGACGAGGCGGGCAGATCCTTGAGGTCAGGAGTTCAAGATCAGCCTGGCCAACAGGAGGAAACCTTGTCTCTACTAAAATACAAAAACTAGCCGGGTGTGGTGGCACGCACCTGTAGTCCCAGCTACTTGGAAGGCTGAGGCAAGAAAATCACTTCAACCGGTGGAGGTTGCAGTGAGCTGAGATCACGCCACTGCACTCCAGTCTGGGAGACAGAGTGAGACTCTGTCTCCAAAAAAAAAAAAAAAAAAAAAAAAGAAACAGGTGAAATTGCTTTTAGTAATGGAGTAATTTTAACCCAATATATCTAAAACAGATTCCAACATATAATCAATATAAAATTTACTAATGGGATATATTACATTCCTTTTCCCATATCAAGTCTTCAAACCTTGGTGTAAATATGACACTTCTAGCATATCTAAATTCAGACTCGCCACATTTCAATGCTCAATAGCCACATGTGGTAATGAAACGGGAAAAGTTCCCTTGTTCCCCTTGCAGGGTGTGTCATGGGGTTGTGGCTTGCTTCTTTGGTGCTCCGCTTGTTGTACCCCTAGGGGAAGCATGCAGATGGGCAGGTTGTGGAGACCGTGGGCTCTGACCCCACAGCAGCATCTAGGGTTGAGTGTTTACAACTCCCGAAGCCCCAGTGGGCGTGTGTTACAATGCGCTTTTTCAGTTTTGCCGTCCACAGGTGGCTTGTGTTAATCAGCTCAATTAGACCCTCTGTCTTATTGCAAGGACAGAGGGCTTTCTGTATCCCGGGTTCTTGCCTTAGTGTACTGGAAAAATCGGATCACACGTGGGCTTTATTGAATGGCGGAAGTAGCTCTCAGCAGATGGATGGGGAGCCAGAAGGGGGATGGAGTGGGAAGATGGTTTTCCCCTGGAGTCAGGCTGCTCCGACTGCCCTCCACTGAACTCCATCTCATCCCACCATTCTGCAGTCCATGGCTTGCCAGAGTCTGTCAGTGTGCTCTTCTGCTGGTGTGTTTTTCTGCCCCTCTCCTTCTCTAGATGTCCAGCCACTTGTGTGCTCTTCTGCTGGTGTGTTTTTCTGCCCCTCTCCTTCTCTAGATGTCCAGCCGCTTGTGTGCTCTTCTGCTGGTGTGTTCCTGGCTGCTTGTGTCTCTGCCCACTAGGGTCTCAGGGTTTTTATAGGCACAGGATGGGGGCATGGTGGCTTGGGGTGGTCTTGGGAAATGCAACATTTGGGCATGAAAACAGAAATTCCTGTCCTCACCTCGGTCCGTGGGCACAGGCCTGGGGTGGAGCCCTCACCAGGGACCCCACCCTTCTCCTCCCAGCACTTCCCTGTCCTCCTACCGTATCAGTAAGTAACAACAGATTGAAAAGCACAGCTTTAGACTGTATAAAAGGGATGTGCAGTGTTAAACATTTTTCAATGTCACTTGTTAAACAACAACAAGGCAGGGCCTGGCACCATGGCTCATGCCTGTAATCCTAGCACTTTGGGAGGCCAAGGCAGGAGGATTGCCTGAGCCCAAGAGTTTGAGACCAGCCTGGGCAACATGGCAAAACTCTGTCTTTACAAAAAGTACAAAAATTAGTCAGGCATGGTGGTGGATGCGTGTAGTCCCAGCTACTCGGGAGACTGAGGTAGGAGAGTCACCTGAGCCCAGGGAGGTTGAGGCGCAGTAAGCCATAACTGCCCCACTGCAGTTATGGGCGACAGAGTGACACCCTGTTTCAAAACAACAACAACAGCAACAACAACGACAACAATAAAAACAAGGCAGACTTTATTCAAGGGGAGGGGGACTATCATCATTGGTATAAGGATCACTGCTATGGGGTCTTGCTATGCGGGAGAGAGACTAGGCTCAATTCCAACAAGGACAAGGGGTGATTTGTAACCAAGGGTTAGGGTAGGGTCAGTAGATGGAATATTACTAAGAGGAAACACTGGGGTAAAGGGGATTCTTCTAGACCCAACAGAATTCTTGCTGAAGGCAGGCCAGGGTTGTAAGATATCAAGGGTGGCAAGATACCAAGGGTGGAGGGTGTTCACTAAACTGACTTAGGAGGATTCTTGTGCAAACTGAATTCCACAAGGACAGAGAGGGAAGCCCAAGGTCAGGCCTAGTCAAGCAGAGGGCTCAGAGGAGCTTGACTGTAGTTAAGTCAAGGAGAGAGTCTTTGTCAGCAGATCTACCACTTGCTCATGGCAGAATCCCTGGGTATAATTCACAGAGCACAAGAATATATATTAAAATCTTAAAGCATCTAACCTTTGGTTATGTATATTTTCATGTTTGGGATGAAACCAGTATAAAGTGGCCATGTATGAGGCCTGGTATTCGGCTCAGTAATCTGTCATCTTGCTTGTTTCTTCCAGCAGCTCCCCAGGCCCCCTAGCCCTACCACACTGCCTCTGGGTTTTGAGAATGTGCTTGCTTCTCTTAGAACTCTCTAGATGCTGAATAGCTTTTTTTTTTTTTTTTTTTTTTTGAGACAGGGTCTTGCTCTGTCCCCCAGGCTGGAGTGCAGTGGTGTGATCTAGGCTCACTACAACCTCCATCTCCTGGGGTCAAGTGATCTCAGTCTCCCGAGTAGCTAGGACTGCAGGTACATGCCACCATGCTCAGCTAATTTTTTAAGGTTTTGTAGAGACGGGGTCTCACCGTGTTGCCCATGCTAGTCTGAATAGCATTCTTGAAGAGAAAAAAGACATGGGTTAATTGAGTTTGCTGTTCTAGCATCTGCCACTCTCTACCCAAGACCATTGTAGGGGAAATTTACTTGGCAGGTTCTTTCAGAGTCCCCTTAAGAAGGTTTGCAAGTAATGAGTACTTTCTGCATTCAAAGGAGAATAAACATTTGACTGCAAAATCTACTGATTGCTAGTGTTTTACTTCTGTATTTCATCCTTGATTTGGGCATAGTTTAGAAAAAGCCAGTCTTTTTGGCAAGCTTCAGATGGAAGCTACCATTGATGAGCGAATTTGGCCCTTCTCATCATTAGGACTAAAGAAAATGGAGGTTTTAACAAAGAAATATTGAGACACGTGGATCATTCAGTTCATCAACAAACCTTTTTTTGAGTCAACTTTGCCAGTAGGGTGCTAGACAGTGAGATACAAAGGTGACTTAGACCCCTGTGTTCAGAGAATTCTGTCTTATTTTCAGGGCAGATAGGGAGAGATTCACATATGAGTAACATCTGAATCTTTCAAGAGTGCTTCAATATGGTTGGGTGTGGTGGCTCATGCCTATAATCCCAGCACTTTGGGAGGATGAGGCAAGAAGATCTCTTCAGCCCGAGAGTTTGAGACCAGCCTGGGCAACATATGGAGACTGTATCTCTACAAAACAAATAAAAAATTAGTTGGCCATGGTGGTGCATGCCTGTAGTCCCAGCTACTTGAGAGGCTGAAGTGGGAGGATGGCTTGTATCTGGGAGGGCGAGGCTACAGTGAGCTGTGATTGCACCACTGCACTCCAGCCAGGGCAACAGAGCAAGACCCCGTCTAATAAGAAAAAAAAAAAGTACTTCAATAGAGGGATAGAATAATGGCTTGGCATCTTACTGGGGAAGTAAGTGATCATGTGGGTGTCAGGCTTTCAGTATTACTGAGAAAAGCTGTGTAGCTTTCCACATACATGTGGACATGCACAAGAATGATTTACTCCAACCTAGGATATAGATTGGTAGATTTGTGGAATTGTGACATGGTTTATGAAAGGATTCTATAATAACAATTTTGGCATTTTCAGCATTTATTAAATTTGTAAATTGCACAAGAACCCCTTTCCATGGCTCTCCTGATTCCTGGCTACTTCTGGCTTGATAATAAATAATTATATATTAGTGTAATTTTTTTCTAAGCTAAAAGAGAATAATGGTAACCCAGGAAGCCTGCAGCAAGTGGGGAGTCCCTAATGTTAATAATCGAATCAAAGTTGTTTTAATATGTCAGTTAACAAAACCATAATTGTAGAGTAGAAAATCATTCAAGTGTCTATGTAAATGATGTCTTTCTTAATTTAGAAGTGATATTTGACATTTATTGGAAGTTTGTTTTACATTTGGTATATAGTCTGGGTCTGTTGACCTCAGGAAAGAGGACATTCTCTCTGGTATGCCAGACCATGTGGCTGGTCCCACAGAAGTAGGAAGCCTGGTGTCTGCTATGGACTGAATGTGTGTGTCCCCTCCCAAATTCAAGTGTTGAATCCTAATCCCCAATGTGATGGCATTTGGAGGTGGGGCCTTTGAGAGGTAATTACATCATGAGGATGGAGCCCTTACAATGGCATTAATGCCTCTATAAGAAGAGACACAAGAGAGATGATCATTTTCTGCCATGCGAGGACACAGGGGCAAGGTGGCTGTCTGCAAACCAGAAAGAGAGGCTTCACCAGACACCAGATCTGCTGGCACCTTGATCTTGAACTTCCCAGCCTCCAGGAATGAGAGAAATAAATTTCTGTTGTTTAAGCCATCCAGCCTATGATATTTTCGTTACAGCAGCCCAAACTAACACAGTTTCCAGAATACATTGTTAGTAACACTATGAAGTACATATATATAATGTTATTTCTCTTTATTGATTAGGGGAATACGAGGGCAAGAATAACCTAACTTCTGGGTTACATCTTGCAAACCCGGGATTCACCAAGCATCTGGTAGCCAAAGCCCACTTCATGGAGAAGTGATACTTTTTTATTTAAGAGAGATGGGCTTAGTCTTCAAACATGATACCACTGGCCCACAGAAGACCAAATTGCCTGGCCAAGGTGGCTGCCCTGGAAAACTACTGAAGTGATTTGGATAAAAGTCAGCCTCCAATATCACAGCATCTTCTTGATCTGAATGTGGTAGTATGTTTCTATTTTCTCTTCATTTAATCTGAATCCATACAATATGAATTGGCTGGTTTTGAAATGGAAATTATTTGCTCTTGGTATCTTTCTGATCTTGTGGAAACAGCCTAGCTTAAACTGAATTCTGGCTCCAGGCAGAAATAAGAATTAAGAAAGTGCATCATAGGAAAAACAATATGTAACCTAGAATACCACTTAGAAATACAGCACAAGTCAGGTAAACACTTAAGATGTTTTGGTTTGTTTTACCCTGTTTTCTTGGCTTCCTCAATTGCAGCTTTACTCTTCTGCCCCTCAGGAAGGCAGCCATGACAGCACTTTAGGGGTTAAACTACTTAGCGTTTAAGCCCTAGGAATAGGTTTATTGTGAAGGCAAAACTGCTGTTGGTGAGATTCCACAGCTGTGGGAAAATGCTGAATGCTTATAAATTGGCAAGCCAATCAAGATTATTTATTTATTGTCCACACCTGAGGGTATTTTAAGCACTAAATCTTTTGATGTGAAAAGAAAATAGTGAAGAAGGTAAACATCATGGTGTATACTCGTTAAATAACTGAAATGTGTTTTTTTTCATAAGGCATCTTTATTTCCCCCTAAAACACACCTGCAAGTGACCTTATTATGCAAGTCAGCAAATCTGGCTGTTGAATACTTTTTAAGCCCCTTTGCCATAGCTTATTTAACCTTAAAAAATCCTATTTTATGACAGTAAACAAAAACAAAGTGGGAAAACTATAAATAATTTATATGTAACATAGCTGTATAAAAAGTAGTAGAAGTATAAATCACCTGTATGTAAAATAGCTATGTGAAATAACTTTAAAAAGCATTCCATTGAGAAAACATTAGAAAATATTAACAATGGTTGTCTTTGAGTGGTGGGGAACATGGGTGAACTTTTTTTTCTTTTTCTACATTTCTTTTTTTTTTTTTTTTTAAGAATCACCCAGAGTGAATCAGTAAAATATTTAACTGTGTTATTTATTTAATTAAAAAAAAAATCCGGCCGGGCGTAGTGGCTCACACCTGTAATCCTAGCACGTTGGGAGGCCGAGGTGGGCGGATCATGAGGTCAGGAGTTCAAGACCATCCTGGCTAACATGGTGAAACCCCGTCTCTACTAAAAATACAACAAATTAGCCGGGCGTGGTGGCGGGCGCCTATAGTCCCAGCTACTCAGGAGGCTGAGGCAGGAAAATGGCGTGAACCCAGGAGGCGGAGCTTGCAGTGAGCCGAGATCGCGCCACTGCACTCCAGCCTGGGCGACAGAGCAAAACTCCGTCTCAAAAAAATAAAAAATCTCTGATCTGCATTTACGGCTTACTATCCTTTGTGGTCAGTCTAAGCCTCCTGTTTTTGTTTCTGTATTCTCCCCACCCCACCATGCTCTTTTTTTTTTTTTTTTCTGAGACAGCCTCGCTTTGTCACCCAGACTGGAGTGCAGTGGTGCGATCTCGGCTCACTGCAGCCTCTGCCTCCTAGGTTCAAGCGATTCTTCTGCCTCAGCCTCCTGAGTAGCTGGGATTACAGGGGCACGCCACCATGCCTGGCTAATTTTTTGTATTTTTAGTAGAGACAGGTTTTCACCATGTTGGCCAGGCTGGTCTCTAACTCCTGACTTCAGGTGATCCACCTGCCTCGGCCTCCCAAAGTGCTGGGATTACAGGTGAGAGCCACCACGCCCACTCCATGCTCTTTTCTTTTGAGACAGAGTCTCACTTGGTCACCAAGGCTTGAGTGCAATGGTATAACAGCTCACTGCAGCCTTGAACTCCTAGGCTCAAGTGATCTTCCCGCCTCAGCCTTCCAGGTAGTTGGGACTCCAGGTGTGTACCAGCATGCCTGGCCAATTTTTAAATTTTTTATAGAGACAAGTTCTTACTCTGTTGCCCAGGCTGGTCCCGGACTCCTGGCTTCAAGCAATCCTCCTGTCTTGGCTTCCCAAAGTGTTGGGATTACAGGTGTGAGCCACTGTGCACAGCGCCCACCATGTTCTTGAAAAGATAATGTCCCTGAAATATTGATAGTGTTGTTTTGTGCACATATTTGTGTTCTATTTACCAAAATGGCACTGTGCTATGATTCTTATTATATACTTTACTATTATCACTCAACACCACGTTTTAAGTCTACCCCATTGCTATATGTGCATTTAGCTCATTGCTTTGGGGTGCTGCATTCCTTAGACCCGTCACCTTTTACTTATGTATTCTGCGACCCGTCACCTTTTACTTATGTATTCTGCGAGTTGCCTCCACCTTCCTACTACCACAAACAAAGACTATCCTTGAACACATGCCCTAATGGAGCTATGTGTGAGTTTCTTTGGAATACACATATCCAGCCGGGCGCGGTGGCTCACGCTTGTAATCCCAGCACTTTGGGAGGCCGAGGCAGGCGGATCACGAGGTCAGGAGATCGAGACCACGGTGAAACCCCGTCTCTACTAAAAATACAAAAAAATTAGCCGGGCGTGGTGGCGGGCGCCTGTAGTCCCAGCTACTCGGAGAGGCTGAGGCAGGAGAATGGCGTGAACCCTGGAGGCGGAGCTTGCAGTGAGCCGAGATTGCGCCACTGTACTCCAGCCTGGGCGACAGAGCGAGACTCCGTCTCAAAAAAAAAAAAAAAAAAAGGAATACACATATCCAGCAGTGTAATTGCTGGGCCAGGGAAATAGGCACACTTAACTTAGCCAAGACCAGTCAATTGCTTTTCTGGAAAGTTGCTGCACCAGCCTGTCTATGTCAGCAGGGTCCCAGGTCCCCATGTATTTGCCAAGCATTATCCACCTTTCTAGTTTTTGCCCGTCTGATGGGTGCCAAGTGGTGTCAAATTGTTGTTTTAATTGACATTTCTGATTGCTGGTGTTGTTAGCCATTCTGATTTCTACCTTTGTGCACTGCTTCTTCTTAACCTTTGTTTTTTCCTCTTTGACTTCCAGACTTTAAATTGTGTGTGTGTGTGTGTGTGTATGTATGTATTTAATAGCTTTATTGAGGTATAATTCACATACCATACAATTCACCCACTTAAAAAGCATTAATTGGTTTTAGTATGTTCAGAATGTTGTGCAACAATCACCACAATCGATTTAAGAACATTTTTGGCCAGGCACGGTGGCTCACACCTGTAATCCCAACACTTTGGGAGGCCAAGGTGGGAGGATTGCTTGATCCCAGGACTTCAAGACCACTGGGCAACATAGATCCTGTCTATGAAAACACAAACAAAAACAAAAACATTTTCATCAGCCCCCAAAGAAATGCTATACCCATTAGCAGTCACTTCCCATTTCTCCCAATCCTCCTAGTTCTAGGCAACTGTTTTCTGTCTCTATAATAGATTTTTCTGTTCTGGACATTTCAATAAATGAAAATACACAATATGTGGTCTTTGTAACTGGCTTCTTAGCATTAAGTTGTTTTGAGAGATAAGAACTAAACTAGGAATTTTAACATTTATAAAGTATTTACAATTACTAGATCCTGAGACTACAAATAGAAATATGTATAACAGATGTTGGTTTTTTAGACCATCTAATTGGTAAAAATGACAAAAAAGAGAAAAGAAACAAAACACGTAAGTTGTAGAAAATATCTATAATATTAAGCCAAACAAAAAGGTTAACTCATAGTAGTGTATAATATTAGCCCATGTATACTTGCATAAAACAAAGACAGGACTGATGTAAAAGAAAATGTTATTAGTGTTTATAGTTGCATGGTAAGATTAAGGATTATTTTTCTTCAAAATTTCTATAGTAGAACCTGTATTTTTTCAACAAACAAAAAATCTAAAGTGATAATAAAATGATAGAAATGTGAACTTAAGACCCATCTTTAAAAGTAATAAATCTTTCTCAGCTATAGTACTAATTTTTTTTTTAAGTAACAAATCTTTTTACTATGGAAACTTTACAACATTACACAAAAATAAAATGAATGTACAATGAACCCTCAACTCACAGCCCTCTTGTTTTATATATGCAAATGTTTTTCAAAGTTGAGTCTCCATCAAAATTATCTGGAGGTTCTGTTAAAATACAGATTGCAAGGTCCCACCCTCAGATTTTCTGATTTTATGGATCTAGGTTGGGGCCTAAGAATTTGCATTTCTCACAAGTCCCCAGGAGATGCCTATACTGCTCTCTGGGGAATACACTTTGAGAACCACTGACTGTTCTATACCCTCACCTACTTCTACTGCTACCCGGATTATGTGTAGGAAATCCTAGACATCATTTCATCTGTAAATATTTCAATATGTATCTCTAGGGAATAAATATAACCGCCATACTGTTATTATATGTTTTAAAATGCCTAGGCCAGGTGCGGTGGCTCACGCCTGTAATCCCAGCACTTTGGGAGGCCGAGGTGGGTGGATCACGAGGTCAGGAGTTCAAGACCAGCCTGGCCAAGATGGTGAAACCCCGTCTCTACTAAAAATACAAAAAAAATTAGCCAGGTGTGGTGGCGGGTGCTTGTAATCCCAGCTACTCAGGAGGCTGAGGCAGAGAATTGCTTGAACCCAGGAGGCGGAGGTTGCAGTGAGCTGAGATGGAGCCACTGCACTCCAGCCTGGGCGACAGAGCAAGACTCTGTCTCAAAAAAAAAAAAAAAAAAAAAAGATTAAAATCTGTCTGAAAAATAAAGGATGAACATGGTGTGGTCCTTGCCTCTATTTCAGAGGATGAGTGCACACATCGTTCAGGTCAGACTCTGCCAGATCATCTAATCCAACTACATTGTGAATTCATAGCTCAAGGAGGCATTTTAGATTGAGCACTCGCTGTGACCTTGTTGATCACATAGCCCTGGGCAAAAAGGTCCATGGACTCTGGTTGCTCAGGCCATGGTTTCTGTCTTCCAAAGCTTGATTGTTCACTTCCCTTGGATTGTGTGAGCTTCCTCAGTGTGCTTGCAGTGAATCTCCCTGCAGCCCCTGCCTTTCTTTTGTGCTTATTGCTAGCATTGGTTTTTGTTTTCCAGCAACCAAAAGAATGTTTATTAAGTCAGAAATTTGTAACTAGAAGAGGGATTTTGCAAGGAACAGACCCTAGAATGTGAAATGAGTTGTGGTGAATGGCAGAGCCCCCATTTTGCTATAATAATAAAGGGCAGCAAAACCGTTGATCAGTCTATGGCTTGTTTCCTCCTGGGACTGTGTGCCTGCCTATAGAAACGTAAGGATGTTTCCCAGCTTAGGCTATGTCTTTCTGCCTTTCTTGAGGTGCTTCAAGAGGGAGAGCTAAGCTTTGGCTCAAGATGGTCTGTGTGACAGCAGAGAATGAGACTGATGTATCGTTTCATTAAGATTTTTTTCTTCTAGAGATGGGGTCTCACTATGTTGTCCAGGTGGTCTCAAACTCCTGAACTCAAGCAATCCTCCAGCCTCAGCTTCCCAGGTAGCTGGGACCACAGGTGTGAACCACCATGCCTAGCTATGGTTTTATTAAGAAAATATACACCCGGGCCAATGATGCACATGTCAAGGGCCTGTCAGTCATGCTCTCTTAGAAAGTGGGCTGCTAAGGTGATACAGTGCCCAGTAGGGGAATCTTCCCCACTGCCTCTCTCAGGTGGGGCCTTGGAGGACCCTGGGCAATAAAAATCCAATGGGCACAATGTGAGTTGACCAAGAACCTTGCTCCATGGCTAGGGAAGTAAGTCAACAAGTGGACATTTACAGAAAATGGTCCAGAAGGATCATGTTCATTGCTTTTCCTTTTACTGAACATTTTTGGCCCCCACTCCTCACACTGTACCTTGGGGTAAAATTCAGCCCACAAATTGCAAGATCATGAGAAGACACATCTCATCTTTCCTGAGACATGGTCATCACCAAAAGATCCTTTACTTGCGAGCTGAATGGGAGACTGGCTGTGAATTTGGGTTGTCTCCTAATGGAGAGGGGGTGAGTTCATTTTTGGCTGTATGTGAGATAGCTGTATTGTATTAGGTGGTAGCATTTTTCAAATGTGTGCATGGGAATAAAGGGGTGTGTGTGTGTGTGCTGAACTACCAAGGATAGACTGTGGTATATATTTATTGTTTTGTTTTCCCAGAGCCGGGAAGAAACCTGTATTAGTCAGGTTTCTGCTGTGCTAATGGTACATAGCAACTAACCTCCCAAATCTCAATGGCTTACAAAAGCAAACATTTATTTCTTACTCATGGGTCTGCAGGTGGTTTCGGCTTTGCAGCATGTGGCTTCTGGCTGCAGGTTGGTTTCTGGTCTGCTCCATATATCATCAGTGGCTACCCATAGCATGTTCTTGTGGCTAATGGCAGAAAGGCAGAAAAGAGACCAAGCCAAACCTCGCAAGCACAATTAAAGCTAAAGCTTTAATTTGCGGCTAAAGCAAACCACAGGACCAAGCCTCAAATAAATGAGGGTTGGGATTTATTCTTGGCCCACAGCAAACCCTGGAAAAGGAAGGGAAGGAAGACTTGAGAAAAAATATAATCCATTCGACTATACTCCCTCTTCTGAGAAATCAACCATGTGGTTTAAATGTGTTTCCTTTCTCAATAGACTGCATCGTTATCCATTCAATTGCTCATGTTAGTAGCCTAAGATACAAGAAAAGTTCTGGATTGGGAAGAGAGGAGCATTTGTCCAGTGTGAGATCTGTTGAGTATGAGGTGATTCTGGGATAATCAGAGAGGTGAGGAGACTGTTGGCTGTACAGATCTAGAGTGAAGCCATTTTGGTTGTTAATTTTCCTACCCGAGTTCCTACAAGTTTCATGAGTGGGGCTAATGACAAATGTTACTGGTTTCTTAGGGTCCTCTCACTAGAGTGTCCTTATGTTGTTACCCTCGTGAAGTTACTCTGGGTTCTGAACCAAGACTGGTCCTGTTTCCTTTCGTCTGTAACTCTGTGTTGTTAAATGCCACATCAAGGTTCTCTGTGTGAAATTACACTCAGGCTTTTATTACTTCAGAGAAGTTCTTTGACCAAAGGGCATTGGCAGGTCCTATTTTTCAGTTTCAGCCTGTTTTGGTTCACTGTTTGTAAAGATTCTCCTGAAAAAGGAATTTCTGTGTTTGTGTAAATACACTTGAGTCATCATATCTTGCACAAATTGTCTGTATTGATTAATGGTCTCTTGTTTGCTTCCTTTCGCTTGTTGTATTTATAGCTCACATTACTTATAATTGTTGGACAACATAATATGGACCAGATGGCTTCATTATTCTGAGTTTCACATTTTGAATTTTAAACATTGTGTTGGACTGCCTGTGGCCAGCTGTGTCCTGGAGGAGATGATGAGGCCAGACCACAGTTCAAACATCTTGGGCCAGATACCATGGACATTAAGTGCTTTCGAGGTTATTAGCATTTGAGATATCCTCTGGTCCCCTGCTGTGGTTTCACTTGGAAGCTCTGACTGGAGAGCCAGGGAGAGAGAGGGAGGGAGGGAGGGTAAGAGAGAGAGAGAGAGAGAGAGAGAGAGAGAGACTGTGCATTGAAGATCTTCTGATCATGTGAATGTCCTATGATTGCATTGTATTTGAAAAAGCTTTTCACCCATAAGCTCATAGAACTTATTATACTTTAGACATTTTAAGTATAGCTAGTAATATTTAAAAATAAGAGTATAAATCAGGGTCAGCAGGAAACAGGTGTCATACTCAAATAGGATAATAGAACAATGATTACCTAAGGGACTATTTACAATGGTATGGGCTCAGGAAAACAAGGTAAAGTGAAGTAACATTCTAGACTTGTATGGGCAAGGTGAAGGAGTGGTTACCAGGACCCGGAGACAGTAGCTATAGCTACAGGAAAAGGTGATTGGATCACAGAGTGCCCAGACATTTGGCCAAACATTATTCTCGGTGCATTTGTGAGAATGTGTCATCTGGATGAGATGAACATTTGAACTGGTAGACTGAGTGAAGCAGAATCCCTCCTTAATGTGGGTGGGCCTCATCTAATTAATCGAAGATCCGAAGAGAACAAAAGCACTGAGTAAGAGGGAAATCCTCCTGCTTGACTGCATGAGTTGGGACACTAGTCTTTTCTGGCCTTTGTACTTGGATTGAAACATAGGCTCTTCTTGGATCTCAAGACTGTGGCCTTTCAAGTTGGAATTTACACCATTGGCTCTCCTTGTTCTCTGGCTTTCAGATGCAGACTGGGACTACACACCATCTCTCCTGGATCTCCAGCTTGCTGCCTGTAGATCTTGGGACTTCTCAGCTTCCATAATCATGTCAGCCAATTCCTTACAAGAAATCTCTCTGTCTATATATCCTATTGGTTCTGTTTTCTGGAGAACCCTTACTGATATAGAGGTCAAGGTAGCAGGTGCTGTGGCCTTTCTTAGGGGGACATCTAGACAATCCTGGTCACCAGGTAGAGGAGGGAACTAGGGGAATAAATGCTTAAATCTCATTCTTCTCCCTAGTGCCTGTAATTGGCTGAACTCACCTGGCGATTATAGGGCAAGGGAGCCAGTTGATGTAGCTTTTGAAGAATCTGGGACACGCACTAGGATGGAGAAGGATGAAAAGTGGATCTAGAGGGTGCAAATGGAACCTTACCAGATAATTAGGTTTTATAACAACTATTGTTATTACTTTCTTATATTCTTCCAGATATGCTATGCATACATAAGCATATATGGAGATCTTCGTAGTATTCATGATATTTCACTCTTCCAGTATCACTTTTATGGCTGCATAACATTAGAGAACCTTTCATTATTAAATAGTCTTACATAGAATAGATGTAACAGTTATATAATACAAAAATAGTAATGAAAGAAACACCTGTGTACCCCTTCATCCTGTTAGAATACTACCAAAACTTCTTAGGGTTGCTGTGAGCACCTTCCCAATTGCATTTTTTTCCCACCAAGGGTAACTGTTATTTTGAAATTTTAAATCACTCTTTTGAGATAATTTCATTACTATTATTGTTATTTTTTGAGACAGAGTCTTGCTCTGTCGCCCAGGCTGGAGTACAATGGTGTGATCTCGGCTCACTGCAACCTCCGCCTCCCGGGTTCAAGTGATTCCCCTGCCTCAGCCTCCCAAGTAGCTGGGATTACAGGCACCTGCCACCATGCCCAGCTAATTATTTATTTATTTATTTATTTATTTTGAGACACAGTTTCGCTCTTGTTGCCCAGGCTGGAGTGCAATGGCGCGATCTTGGCTCACTGCAACCCCTGCCTCCCGGGTTCAAGCAATTCTCCTGCCTCAGGCTCCCGAGTAGCTGAGATTACAGGTGCCCGTGACCACGCCCGGCCTATTTTTTTTTTTTTTTTTTTTTTTTTTAGGGATGGAGTCTTGCTCTGTTGCCCAGGCTGGAGTGCAGTGGCGCAATCTCAGCTCACTGCAAGCTCTGCCTCCTGGGTTCACACCATTCTCCTGCCTCAGCCTTGTGAGTAGCTGGGACTACAGGCACCCGCCACCACGCCTGGCTAGCTTTTGTATTTTTAGTAGAGACGGGGTTTCACCAGGTTGGCCAGGCTGGTCTCGAACTCCTGACCTCAGGTGATCCACCCACCTCGGCCTCCCAAAGTGCTGGGATTACAGGTGTGAGCCACCTCTCCCGGCTTATTATAATTTTTCTGCATAAATATCTATTCTCAAATAAAGTATTGTCAAGTTTTATATGATTTTGACATTTATGTTGTTTTGAACTGCATGTAGATTTCTGAGAATCAGTTTTTATACTTAACAGTATAATTTTGAGATTCATCCAAGTTGATATATGTTATTATAATTTTTGTTGCTGTATCCTCTTCCATTATATGTATTTGCTATAATTAATTTTTCTATTTTACTGTCAATGGACATTTGTTGTTTCTACCTTTTCATAGTACTGCTATATAATTTCCTAGCATATATGTGCATTAGTTTTTCTAGGATAGATAGTTTTTCTGGGAGAAAAAAAAAAGCCTGATGACAGAGCTCATCTTCAACTTTTCAGAGATAATGCTATATTATATTCTAAACTTGTTGCAGTTTTCACTCCCACTACCAAACTGATGGATTGGACTGCATTAAAACTAAAAACCTTGATCATGAAAACACAGCCTTAATTTACCAACATGCAAGGGGTTCATTCTAGGTCTTGTTGCTTACCACATGGAAAGCCAGTCACTGAGACTATGGTATTGTTGGGGAAGAAGGCTTTAATCAGGTGCTGCAGCCAAGGAGAATGGGAGATTAGTTTCAAATGTGTCTCCCTGACCAACTAAAATTGGGGTTTAATATAGTGGAGCAGGCAGCGAAACAGGAATCAGGGAGGGGTAAGGAAGGAATCATGATGGATGAGGGTTTGGCATCTCATGGTCTGGATACAGTTATCTGGTGAGTTTTAGTTCCTTGCTTGACGATTGGTTTCCTGAGAAAGGAACGCGAGTACAATAAATGTAAGTTTCAAGTTTTGTAACTAGGGAGGGTCAATTTCTAAATTTATTTTAAAAACTTTAAACATTGGTTCTATGGGACAATTGGGCTGGTTTTCATTAAGACAGTAAAAAGGCAAGGCACACAATACGAGAAGATATTTTCAATACATATATTGAACAAAGGACTGATATTCAGAGTTTCTTAAAAACCCCAAGTCAACAAGAAAAATACTGACATCTCAATTTTTAACAATGGGCAATGACTGGGCATGGTGGCTCATTCCTGTAATTTCAGCACTTTGGGAGGTCACCATGGAAGGATCACTTGAGCCCAGGAGTTTAAAACCAACTTGGGCAACACAGGGAGACTTTGTCTCTACAAGAAAAAAAAATTAGCTGGGCATGGGGGCATAACCTAAGGTCCCAGCTACTTAGGAGGCTGAGGTGGGAGGATTGCTTGAGTCTGGAAGGCTGAGGCTGCAGTGAGCTGTGATAATTCCACTGCACTCCACCCTGGGTGACAGAGTGAAACCCTGTCTCAAAAAAAAAGTATAAAAGACTTGAACAGACACTTCATAAAAGATAATCTCTTGAGTTGCCAAAAAACATAGAAAAGGTGCTCAGTTCATGAGTTCATCAGGGAAATGCAAATCTAAGACACATTAAGAAGTCACTATATACTCCCCAAATCCTAGCACTGGAAAAACCGACCATGCTAAGTGTTTACAATGATGTAGAGCACCAAAACCTCTTACTCTCTGCTGGCAGTAAAATGATTCTAAGTTGGTACATCCATACTGGAAAATTGGTACTATCTACTAAAACTGAACCTAAGCAAAGCTAAAACACACAATTCCATTCCTAGGTATATACCCAGCAAAAATGCCTACAAAATGTTTATAACAGCACTATTCATAATAATCTAGCATTGAAAACAGCCCAAATGTCCATCAAGAGTTGTATATCCATGCAACAAAATGCATGAATCTCATAAATTTGGTGAAAGGTAAAAGACATCAGATACAAAATGGAGCATACTGTATGGTTCTGTTTATATAAAATCCAAACAAACAAAACTTACTGATGGCAATAGGAGTAAGAATAGTTGGTTACCTTTGGGGAAAGTGATGACTTGGAGTGGATATGCTGGGGGCATTTGGCACTAATAACCTTCCTTATTTTGCTCTGAGAGTGAGTACATGGGGTAAATTCATTTTGTGGAAATTCATTGAGGTGTGTACTTTTGATTTCTGTATTTTTCATTTTTTATGTGGCACTTCAGTAAGAACTGTCTTGAAAATGCCATATGTTTGGAAATTAACTAAAGCGTGTCTAAATAATCATGAGTAAAAAAGAAATTATGATGGAAATACAACTTAATGATGACAATACTTCATGACAAAACCTGCAGGAAGCAGGTTAAAGAGTACTGTAAGGAAAATTTTCAGTCTTAAATGCTTACATTGGAAAGAAAGAAAAGCTTAAAAATTTGAATCAAGCATCCAAATATAGCAGTAAAACTTATTATTATTAACTTTTATTTTAAATTTGGGGGTACATGTGCAGGTTTGTTACATAGGTAAACTCATGTCACAGGGGTTTGTTGTTCAGATTGTTTCATTACTGAGGTATTAAGCCCAGTAACCAATAGTTATTTTTCTTAATCCTCTCCCTCCTTCCACCCTCCACCCTCCAGTAGGCCCCAGTGTATGTTGTTTCCCTCTATGTGTCTATGTGTGCTCATCATTTAGCTCCCACTTATAAGTGAGAACATGTGTTATTTGGTTTTCTGTTCTTGCGTTGGTTTAGTAAGGATAATGGCCTCCAGCTCCATCCATGTTCCTGCAAAGGACATGACCTCATTCTTTTTTTATGGCTGCATAGTATTCCATGGTGTATATGTACCACATTTTCTTTGTCCAGTCTAGAATTGATGGGCATTTAGGTTGATTCCATGTCTTTGCTATTGTGAATAGTGCTGCAGTGAACATACGTGTGCATGTGTCTTTGTGATAGAACAATTTATATTTCCTTGGATATAAACGTATAAAGAAAGCAATAATAAAAATAAAATAGAAAACAAAGATAGAATTTAAAAAAACTCAACAAAGACCGAAAGTTCAAGAAAACAAACAAAGAGAAAAAGCACAAATATACAACTTAAAGCATGGAAAGGAGAACATAACCACAGGAGATCCAGCTGTGTCCAGTTGCACAGGGTTTTCTAAAGATCACTTGTGTGGGGAATCTTTTATAGGGAACACGAGTAGATGCAGGCAGGCCTGTTAAGAGTTTATTGCTGTAATCCAGGTGAGATGAGATGGTAGCTTTTACTGGAACTAGAGTCTTGCTTAGGAAGGGTGGTCATATTCTAAGGTTATCCATTGATTCTCTTTTATTCTAATATTTTTGAGACTTTTTACACATAAAACAGTAATCTTCATTTGGAATTTAAAAAAATATAATGTGAGGTAGAGATATAACTTTTCTTTTCAGATGAAAAACCATTTATACTAGCACAATTTATTTAAAAATGAATTGCAATACCATCCTTGTTGTATAGTAAGGTTCCATATTTACTTGAATCTATTTCTGAATTCTCCATTCTTGGTTCTGCCATCTATTTGTCTCTTCCTATGCAGATACTATACAATAAGTTTTACAGTAAGTTTTAAATCTGGAAAGGTATATTATCCACTTACCATTTTTCTTTAATTTTTCTTTGGCTTTATTTTCTTAAATTTATTCTTCCATGTGAACTTGAAAACAATTTCAGGCATTAAAAAATTCTCATCTTCACGCTGATTTGAATGGCTTTTATATATTAGTTTTAGAAGAATTGACACTTGTCTTTCCTTCCAGAAATATATTGGAATTTTCCATTATTTGGGTCACCTTTTTTTTTTTCCATGAATATAGGTAATCAAAACTTGACTGCACTTACGCTCAGTGTTTTGTGTCTTTTATTTGAATATCTGAAGGTAATATTCACTTTATGTAATTAAACAAGGAAATAGTGCTCATTTAATTAATCACTTAATATTCTAAACATTTCCAACATTTTAAGTGTAACATTTTGAATATGGAAATTCTTCTTGCTCTGTGACTGCTGAAAGCCTCTGATTCAAGATTAGTTGGAGAGAAGAAAAAGTATTAAAAGTAGGTTAATCAATTTTATATAATTTTTATTAAAAAATTTATTTATTTTTATTTTTTTATTTTATTTTTTATTATTATACTTTAGGTTTTAGGGTACATGTGCACAATGTGCAGGTTTGTTACATATGTATCCATGTGCCATGTTGTTTTGCTGTAGAGATGGTGTCTTACTATGTTGCCCAGGAGGAACTCCTGGGCTCAAGCAATCCTCCCAGGTAGCTGGAACATGGGGTGTGCCACTGCATCCAGCACAATTTTATATAATTTAACAGATACTCAGTGTAACTTTTGAATTGGTTATACACCATTGTCTCTTATATCAATCCCCTCTTCCAGGTTTTGATTTCGTCATACAGCAAAGCAATGGCAGAACAGGTTTGAAATTTGAATCAGATTATCTTCGTATTTTCTGAGTGAATCAGGATTACAAGTCCATCCAGAATTACTTAATAGTGGAACTTCTAATATCCTCCTCTCCCCCAACTGAGGTAGTATGGGGAAGAAACTCAGTCCTGGCAGACAGGCGGCTTGGTAACCCAGGTCCCAGTGGCCTCACATGTCCCAGCATATTCCTCCTCTGCCTTTTTGCCTCCCTTAACAAACCGATCCAAGTTATGTAGCAGGAAGGGAGACCTTCTAATTTAGCTGACCAGGCTGAATTCCTAACCATAAAAGGAAGAGCCAAACCATTTACCTCTTTGAGTCATGCTTTCTAAGGTTGCTTAAGCAAGACTCTGGCATTCCCAATAAGGACCTGACCAAATTCAGCTGCCTGAAGACCAGATGGACTCCAGCACTGACCTTTCATCAACTTTTTCTTCATTATACTTTCACTGTAATACTTAACTCTCTGTCCAAGGTGGGTCTTATCTGCCATTTTCTGGTCATGCAGTGCATGTTAGAGCATGACGTCCCACTGTGCAAGCATAGAAAAGACTGCACCTGATATGGTTTGGCTGTGTCCCCACCCAAATCTCAGCTTGAATTGTAATAATCCCAATGTGCCAATGGCAGGGCCAGGTAGAAATAATTGAATCCTAGGGGCGGTTTCCCCCATACTGTTCTCGTGGCAGTAAATAAGTCTCATGAGATCTGATGGTTTTATAAATGGGAGTTCCCCTGCACAAGCTCTCTTGCCTGCTGCCATGTAAGATGTGTCCTTGCTCTTCCTTCACCTTCCACCATGATTGTGAGGCCTCCCCAGCCATGTGGAACCATGAGTCCATTAAACCACTTTCCTTTATAAATTACCCAGTCTTGGTTGTGTCTTTATTAGCAGCATGAGAACAGACTAATACACCACCTAAACATGCTTGGACCCCACCTAAACATCCCTTTTCCCACCTCAACTTCCTTAAAATGACAAGAGCTGATTCCCTCGGGATCCCTTTCCTGTATGCTGCTCCCTTGTGGGCTGGAGGCACGAGCCTATCAAACCTTGCCTGAGAAAAATCTTGGCCCGGTGTAAATTTCTACCTACATAAGCGCCAAAGAACTTGGGGTCTGGGGTGCAGTAGCATAACCACCACCACCTTGTTGCTTAGAGAAGAGAGAGATTACATTACTCTCAAATAGCAAGACTCCCAGTGAGTGAGAAGGCTCAAGACATTACCAACATTAGCATCTATTTTCCTTTCTCATTTTAGTGAGATTTGGGGATGCAGCCCCTATTTATTACCTGGATTTTCTTACAGAAATGGTTCTAGGAGCACCAGCAGGCTGGTACCCTTACCTGGGACAGAGGATGCATGGAGATGGAGAAGGTTAGGGTTAGTGGAAAGGAAGGAGAGTGTTGATTTGTTCTCTCAATCTCCACTCAGGGCCAAGAATCAGTGCTCCTTGGCTGTTTTAACCTCTCCTCTGTCCTACTAAGGACAAATCCAGTTTTATCTAGAGAAGATTGGGGCTAAACCAGAAACTGCAAAACTGTGAAAGGGAACTATTTTGGGAAAACATTCTTTTCTCAATGCTAAAACTGCCTTTGCAGAGTTATAAATAATGAGGTAAATCTAACATGACTGACTCCATCTTGCTTCTAACCTCACAGGCTAAATTGTTTTTTGTTTGTTTCTGTTTTTATTTTGCTTATTCTAGCACAGCAGCCAAGATAATTACGAGAGGTATTTAGCGGACAGTTGAATTTTGAAGCAAGGGAAACTGACCTCCCTCCTTGTCTGGAGATTGAAGCTGCATTCATAAGGCAAGGTTAAAATTATGGTAGGGGCTTGGACTTTGATAAAGAATAGGCACAGTTAAACAATGACCTGCTATCGCTTAATGTGTTTTCCTGTAAGTTGCTTACTGCCCCAGAGTCACGTAACCAGGGTCACAAGATTTGTAACTTCCCCAACTATTCCTATAGATAACATCATTATTGTGAAACCTAAAGAACTGGTCTTTGAGATATTTTTCAGATTTTTCATTTCAGTAGACCAAGAGATACCGCCTGGTCCTGAGAACCCCCTCACTCCTGGGAACTGACTCACCTGCTTAAAGAATTTTAGACCACCCCGTGATTTCATCCCCAGCCAATCAATTGTTCCAGTTCCCTAATCCCCTGCCCACCAGAGTGCCCTTAAACAACCCTAGCCTCTGAATTCTCAGGGAGATAGGCTTGAGAAATTTCTCCCTGTTCTTCTCACTTGGCCAGCCCTGAGATTATTTAACTTTTTCTTTACTGCAACACCTGCTGTTCACGTTTTTTTTTTTTTTTTTTTTTTTTTTGCTGAGGGGCATCAGGCTGTGACAATACCTTTATTTTAAAATGAAGCAGGTAGGAGAATGTGAGGGGGAACTCTAAATGTGATCTGTTTGTGGGGAAGGGATGGCATGATTAACTTTTAGTCTAATATTTTAACTCAAGCAAGATGTGTGCTCTAGCCACACTGGTGGAGTGGGGCTTCTTTGTGGCAGGGGGGTAACACCCCAGGCTACACCTTAGAATCACCTGGCGTGATATGAAAAATGCTAGTGACTCGGCCCATGCCTCAAGAGGTTCTAGAATAACACCAATTGGTGGTCTGGGATTTGCCCTGGGCATGGGTCTTTTTTAAAGTTTAACAGTGATTCTAATGTGGGCCAAGGTTAACACCGTTTTGGGGAAATTGCTGAGGGTCTAGGAGAATCTGGTTTTTTTAGCAATGTGTGAAACAAAATCACAAGAAGATTTGGCTGAGGATTGCAAAATGATGTGTAAACAGAGAGTGAGAGACCCCTGTTTTAAGTCATTAGGGAACAACCAGTGTCCTGCTAGTTAAGCTCGTGGGCCTATTTTTTCCAATTTGGATTTTCATACTGAAATAATATAATATTTCCATCCAATGAAGAAGAATGTCATTCTCTCACATTTGTCATTATGTGAAGTCATATCTTGTGAAGCAATGCGTGCCTGCCACTGTAATAAGCTGATTTCAACAAAAGCAATATCAAAAATAGGGATTTTGGGATCTTTTTTTAGCCTAACTGTGAGCAATATAAGCCTTTTTTTTTTTTTCTCTTTTTGAGATATGATCTCACTATGTTGCCCAGGCTGATCTCAAACTCCTAGGCTCAAGTGATCCTCCCACCTCAGCCTCCTGAGTAGCTGGGATTATAGGTGCACACCACTATGCCTGGTGATGGGGGTCTTCTTTTCTTCCTAAAACATATATGACCATATTAGTTGCTTCATGAAAAAACCTTTTGGTCTTATTGCAACCTGAATGTTAGATTTTATTAATATATTGGAATAGAAAAGTCATTAAACCTTCTGGGATTCATCTAATTGCTCACTTACTTGTTTATTCATAAAGTACAGTGTATTACAGATATTTCTAGTGCCTTGTAGGCCTCTTATTTTCCCCAGCTTCCAAAAGAGTTCTTACTAATGTGCAGATAAAGCCAATATTAAACTCATGATTCTGATTATTCATTATTATTATTTTTAAATTAACAAGTTATTACACTGGCTAAGTTCTTGTCACTTTTCTCTGATGCCCTAATTATCCAGGCATCAAAAATCATAAGGAGGGGGACAAGGAGAGGTTGGTCAACAAGTATAAAGTTACAATTAGATAGGAGGAAAAACTTCTGGTGTTCTATTGCACAGTAGGATGAAAACAGTTAACAGTAAGGTAATGTATATTCAAAATAGCTAGGAGGGAAGGTGTTGAAGGTTTCCACCACAAAGAAATGATAAGTGGTTGAGCATGAGCAACATGGTGAAACCCTGTCTCTACAAAAAATACACAAAATTAGCCAGCTGTGGTGGTGATTGTCTGTAGTCCTAGCTACTTGGGAGGCTGAGGTGGGAGGATCATTTGAGCCCAGGAGGTGGTGGTTGCAGTGAGTCGAGATCATGCCACTGCACTCCAGCTTGGGCAACAAAGCGAGACTCTGCCTCAAAAAATAAATAAATAAATGAACAAATAATAAATGTTTGAGTTGTAGACATGCTAATTACCCTTATTTGATCATTACACTATGTATACATGTGTACAATTATTATGTGTCAATTAAAAATAAAAATTCATAATGAAATGATAAGAGAGAAGAATATTACAAAAACCTTCTGGATAACATCGGGGTATTGACATATGTAATAAAATTAGCTTTCTGGTCTGGGAATGTGCCTGCATGATGTATGGGACATTCTTTCCTATGAGAAGTTGAGTCCAATTTTTGAACTAAACCTCCAATAGAAAGTGCTGTGCTTCTCACTTTGATGTCTTTGAAGTCTGAGGGGAGGCTTCTAGGGCTCATGTGATGCTTCTGCTCCACGAAGTCATCAGAAGCTCAGGCTACTTCCAGCTCTCTCTCCCCTCTGCCATCCCTGGGGCATGGCCTCATCCTAATGGTTCAAATAAAGCTAGAGTCATCACATCAATATGTTAATCAGCTGGATGTAGGAAGGTGAAGGTGGTGAGAGAAGGGGCAAAACATGTGCTCTTGTTGTTAAGCAAGTTCCTTAGATAAGATCACTAGATGAAAAAAAAATCACTAGATGACATCACATTTCTAGCTCATTGGCTAGAACTTAGTCACATGGCCAACTTTGCTGAACAGGAGGCAGGGAAATGTAGTCTTACACTGGTGACCATGTGCCTAGCTGAAAATCAGGGGTTGTAAGAGAGGAAGAATGGATGTTAGAGAACAACCAACAGTCTATGCCTTAGGCAGCATAAGATGGGTTGGATAGTCTCTGCGGAATTACTTTTCTACAAACTTATTTTCTGTCAGAGACTTCACCACACATTACTACTTAATTACTTTTCAGGATTTCTTCTCTTTGTGTTTTTTTTCTCTGGGACCATGATGGGATAAACAAAGAGAACTCCATAGAAATTAAACTTAAAAGGGACATCCTGCAGAGAAGTGTATTTATATTCTAACCTATTCCTTATTCAAATAGATAATTCACTCAGTTGTCTCATGACATTTTTATTAGGACCCCCTCAAAGACTGATATAAGATAGAAAAGGTAGTTACCCAAAGAGAGGGATTTGACAGGTGCCACTAAAGGCCTTCCTACAAAAAAATGTCTGCAGTCTTTTCCACACATCACCTAAGATTTCACTAGTAATAACAGTGCTTTTTAAAATGCAAAGTATGTTGAAGGAATTGTAAAGCATTAAGCTCTTTTTAGCTATTTATGCCTTAATATAAGTTAGTTTGTTATATGCATGAGATATAGCTGGAGTAGGGACTTTGAGAGGTGAGATGAGCGGGAATGTTGAAGGAATTTGCCAAAAGAATGGGAGATGGCAGAGTGAAAAAGACAAATATCACCACTTCAGGTTCCAGCTGAGAAAGACACTTATACAATTACTTAATTTTACTTAAATCATTTCATTATCTAACATTCATGCAAACTCAAATAAGAGTAAATCATGTTTTGAGATCAAAAGTTTATGACAAAAAAAAATCATACTGCATTACTGGAAATCTCACTTTACCTGAGGTCAAGGTATCTGAATCCAATATCACTTCTACAGACATTTCCTTTCCTGCTAATGGATTTTTTTTTTTTTTTTTTTTACCTTTGATGATGAATGGGAATTTTCTTGCAAATCCAGAATGACAGTGATAAAGTTCATTGGGATAAGCAAGTTGTCAAAATGGCGGGAAGAGCATTGGAATTAAATGTCATCTACCATGTCAGCAAACAGTGATGCATATCACATATATTTCACTGACATGTATGTTCTTTGCCTTCTCTGCTTATGTTCACTAGGTTACAGGGATTCTTATGCAATTGTTCCCAGAGAATAGAAGCAGAGCCAACCATGCTGGGTGATTGGAGTGCAAGTTAGTTGTGTCATGCCAGTTCGATATTATATAGGAAAAGCTCCATCAGGGGCTAGAGCAGGAGAACAGTCTAGGCTGAACAGGTCTAGGGTATTCATCATAGCAGATGAAACTAGTGTACCACCCACACTCTGAAGCACTCAACTTTCCAGTACCCATTAGTGCCCGTGGCTTCTTACTGGCACTTGCAACTCTACCTGAGGGCTTTCTCTGGCTACAGGGGAGGGCCTTGTGCAGGGTGGGTCAGAAGTGGCAGGATCTGAAGGCCCCCAGGGGATACCCTCAACCAATGATGGAGGGGTTGGTGGATGAATATCTCAGCTTTCTTGCCCCTGGAAAGGCCTGTTTGACACGATCTCCCAGAGATCCCCTGCAGGATAAGCTCGCATTTGTCCATAGTGATAAACTTCTCACAAGTGCATTCTATATTGGTTTCTTTCTGTTTCCTGTTTCATGTTCCCAACTCCCCTGCCAGAGCTTCCTGGGATCACCTCCTAAATTAGCTACTTGCATTCAAATACCTATCTCAGTGCCTGCTTCTTGGGGGAACCCTACTTGAGGCTTAGGCAATAAAAGCAATAGAAAACTGAAGACATAAAACCTATCAGTGGTAGAAACTGGACATCAGCATGTAGAAACCAGGTAGTGCTTTACATAACTTACTCCTTACAAGGACTTTAGTGAGGGATTATGAGAACAGTACCAGGGGATATTGACTGTAAATTCAGAAATGATCCTACTTGGATAGATGGACTGAGATAGAGATAATTTAATGCATCAAAGTTCTTCTTTATAAGAGTGCTATAGTTGTTTGGAAGTCTTGCCTGCTTGCAATAGTGACTGGGAAGTCCTTGATGACTGCACATGAATGAGAGAAAGGGAGAGAGAGAGATACTTTTATGAATAAATTAAAATCTGGAGTTGGGGAGTGGGGAGATCGTCCATGCAGGATGAAGAGGAGACACTGAGACAGGATTCCAAAAAGAGAGAATAAGAGATGGGAGAGGTTCTTGCATGTTCATGTGTGTTCTCTTGCCGCAAGCTCTTAAACCTTGAAAATATTATATTAAAACTCACAAAATGCCTGAAGTGAGTGGGTCCTTACGGGAACTGGTGAATGAACTAATTTTTGCATAGGGGAGTGACTTGGGACAGATCAGAGATGGAATAGGTGAACATCACAGCCTGACCTCAAGAGAGCAACTCTGGGAATAAGCAGAGATCACAGGGAGAATTCAGGACTTGCTCAGGCTTTGACACTGGTTGGGACGCATGACCCTTTCTCTTTGGCCTCCTAGGTGCCAAGGAGCCACAGCTGGCATCTCTGAGATGGGCTGTGCTTCAGAAAGGGGAACAAAGGAAGTGGTAGAAGTGCCTCCAAAATGCCTTTGAATTTTTTTTTTGAGTCAGTTAAGTGTTGCTCGTTCCTGGAACAGATAATTGGCTTAAATAGTTGTTGGAATTTCTTCTGGCTTGATTTATGACTCTGTGAAAGGAATCTGAAATTGTACGATAGTTGGGTATTTGAAATTTTTTCTTGGAACATTCTAAAGAAATAGAAATAGGCGGAAATGGGCTTTAGCTGACTTGGGATTATGTTTTCAGCATCATATCCAGCAATTGCCTAATTCTATCTTTTGTATAATTGTTAAATATCCATTTTCATCCTGTATCTGAAATTCATGAGTCATATTCTTTTCTTCTACATTTCCATGACTGATACTTATCTTCCGCCTGAAGAATTTTTCCTTTTCTTTCTTGTTTTTAATTTTCCAAGAGCCTTCTTAGAACACAAGGACTTAATGGCATTTTCTGTCGATAATGTTTTTATTTGATTTGGTTCGATAATCCCAAGAAAGACATTTCTGTTCATAAATTTGGAGATTTCCTGCTGTTGCTTCATTGCTGGTCCTTGCCTGGCATAGGATGGGAAATTTCCAAGGGCAACAGCCTGCAGAAGCCCACCACCTGACCCAATGGCTGAAGACAACAGGCTTTCCCTAGAGCTACCTTTGTCTGTGCCGTCTCTCAATTCTGGGTTGCAGGTTACCCCAGAGCTTGAGCTATATATAGATATATAGAAGGAAATATGTCCTTCTATCTATAGATATAAAGATTCCCATCTCTCTCTCTGTCTATCTATCTATGGAAAGAAAAAGAAAAGAAAAAACCTAGGGAACTCACTTTCAGTTCATCCTTCAAGACCTGGGTTTCTTCTTCTTCTTCTTTTTTTTTTTGACAGTGTTTTGCTCTTTTACCCAGGCTGGAGTGGAGTACAGTGGCCCAGTTATAGCTCACTGCAACCTCAAAGTCCTGGGCTTAAGTGATTCTCCCACCTCACCCTCTTGAGTAGTTGGGAGTACAGGTGTGTGCTGCCACACTTGGGTAATTCTTTTTTTTTTTTTTTTTCATTTTTAGTGGAGACGGGGTCTTGCCATGTTGCCCAGGCTGGTCTCAAACTCCTAGGCTCAAGTGATCCTCCCACCTTGGCCTCCCAAAGTTCTGGGATTATAGGTGTGAGCCACCACGCCTGGCCTAAGACCTGAGTTTCTTTCTTTTTTTTTTTTTTTTTTTTTTTTTTGAGATGGAGCCTCACTCTGTTGCCAGGCTGGAGTGCAGTGGCATGATCTCAGCTCACTGCAACCTCTGCCTCCCAGGTTCAAGCGATTCTCCTGCCTCAGCCTCCCAAGTAGCTGGGACTATAGGTGCACACCACCATGCCCAGCTAATTTTTGTATTTTTAGTAGAGACGGGTTTCACCGTGTTGGCCAGGATGGTCTTGATCTCTTGAGCTCATGATACACCCGCCTCGGCCTCCCAAAGTGCTGGGATTACAGGCGTGAGCCACCGTGCCCGGCCAAGACCTGAATTTCTTAGCCAGCCTACCTGTTCTTTATCCAATGTGGTAGGCAGAATCACGCCCCTCTCCAGAGATGTCCATGTCCAGATCCCTGGGACCTGTGACTATGTGACTTTACATGGCAAAAGGGACTTTGCAAGCTTGATTAAGTTAAATGGAAACGTTATCCTGGATTACCTGGTTGAGCCCAATGTAATCACAAGGCTCTTAGAGAGGCAGAGGAAAAGGGTCAGAGCCAGAGGACCCGTGATGATGGAAACAGAAATCAGAGTGGTGTGAGGAAAGTGCCATGAGACAAAGAATGCAGGCAGCTTTTAGAAGTTGGGAAGGAACAAAAATGGATTCTGCTCTACAGCCTCCAGGAGGAACACAGCCTACCCGCCCATTTTAGGTTTCTGACCTCTAGAACTGTAAAGTAATCAATTTGTGTTGTTTTAAAGCCCTAAAATTGTGATAATTTGTTAAAATGGCAAAAGAAAATGGATACATCCACCTTTTAGAGTCTTCTGGTAGTTGCTTTGTGTAGCTTGTCTAGGGTTTTGTGTTATAATCAGAAGAAGAGATGAAGCGGAGTGTCCCTACCCCATCTTGAGTGGAGCCAGCAGTCCATTATTCTTAATTTTCAGATTTTATGACTTTGCAAGGTAGGTGCTGACTTCTGTGTCCTGTGGACCCCTCCTATTAATCTTTGAAACCTTTGCTTTCTCATATGATGTCTTGTCCCTTTCCTGCTCCAGACCTGGAAACAGCCATTTCTCCAAGGAATATATTTAAGTTAATGAAAAAGTGTTTCCATTAAAATGTGCTATGGGAATTTTAAAAAGTCATCATCAAAGGCTATCACTACCTAGTGCTCTTCTCCTTATAGCCACAGGGCAGTGTGGGCCTGCCTGGAGATACCCCTCTCCTTCTGCTAAGGTACCAGTTGGGGGGTTTTCTGGGGCAGGGTGGAGGTAACTGACTCCCCCCACAGGCACTGCCACCGCAGGCACATCATTTGGGCAGAAATACCCAGGGTGGGAGGCAGAGCCAAAGCCTGTCCCCAGGTCTGTGGCATCCCTCTGCCCCAGCACAATGCTTGGCCCACAGAAGGGGCTAAATGCATGAGTGTTGAATCATAACTAATGGTTCAAGAGTCAGGCCCAGTGGCTCACACCTGTAATCCCAACACTCTGGGAGGCCAAGGCTGGCAGATTGCTTGAGCCCATGAGTTCGAGACCAGCATGGGCAACATGGCAAAACCCTGTCTCACTGGCCTGTGGTCCTAGCTACTTGGGAGGCTGAGGCAGGATTGCTTGAACCCAGGAGATCGAGGCTATAGTGGAGCTGTGATTGAGCCACTACATCATGCTGGCCAAGCTGGGCAGAGCCTTTGGTTATGTAAATGAGAGACCCAGAGCTGAGTCAGGTTAGAGGTTGAAAAAATGGGGAAAAAGTTCCTCCTTTGAAATCTGTCTCACTAAGAAAAGGCATGCGTCCATGAAAAATAATTTTGTGTCTGTGCGTGAAAGAACTTTTTATTTCTTTTGTGAGCCTGGAAACATGAGTTCTTAGGGAGTTGAAACTTGGGACTGGGGTGGGTGGGGGAGATGGGAGAACGTGCTGTGTTCTGAGGTGGCCGAAGTATGAAGGGGGTTCAGAGGGACAGCCAGGACACACACAATCCCTGGGAATATTCCAGAAATATTCTGGTGATACCTGGACCTCCCCTGATGGAAAAGTGATGAATTACCCAGCCCCAGCATGGCCTCTATATAAAGGGGGAGAAATAAATGATGAAGGCAGAGTAGTGGCAGTATCTAACTCAGTACTGTTGAAGAGAAATATAATGTGAGACACATATGTGTTTTTAAATTTTCTATTAGTCATATTAAGAAAGTAAAAGGAAGCCAGGCATGGTGGTGTGTGCCTATAGTTCCAGCTACTTGAGAGGCTGAGGCAGGATCATTTGAGCCCAGGAGTTCGAGTCCAGCCTGGGTAACATGGTAAGACCCTATCTCTTAAAAAAAAAAAAAAGCAAAAAGAAATAGGTGAACTCTATTTCGGTAATATATTTTATTTAACCCAATATATCCAAAGTATTATTACTCAATATGCAATATTATTAATGAGATATTTTACAATTTAAAAAATATTAAATCCTTGAAATCCAGTGTATGTTTGACATCTAAAGCACATTTCAACTCAGACTATCTCTATTTATTTATTAATATTTTAAATTTCAACTTTTATTTTAGATATAGGGAGTATATGTGTAGGTTTCTTACATTGGTGTATTGCACCCAGGTAGTGAGCATTGTACCCAATGGGTAGTTTTTCAAACCCCTCCTCTCCCTCCTTCGTCTAGTAGTCTGCAGTGTCCGTTGTTCCCATATTTATGTCCATGTGTGCTGAATGTTTAGATTTCACTTATAAGTGAGAACATGTGGTATTTGGTTTTCTGTTCCTGTGTTAATTCACTTAAAATTATGGCCTCCAGCTCCATCCATGTTGCTGAAAAGGACATGATTTCATTCTTTTTTAATATCCTCCTGTGGTTAGTGGCTACCATATTGGACAGTGCAGGCCTAACTGTTTATACTCTGTGGTTACTAATTCCAAAGCCTTTCTTCCTCCCTTCCTCCTTTCCCTCTCTTTCTTTCTTTCTCTCTCTTTCTTTCTCTTTCTTCCTTTCCCTTTCCCTTTTCCTTCCTTCCTTCCTTCCTTCCTTCCTTCCTTCCTTCCTTCCTTCCTTCCTTTCTCTCTCTCTCTCTTCCTCTTTCTTTCTCTTTCCTTTTTTTTTTTTCTTTGAGATGGAGTCTCACTCTGTCACCCAGGCTGGAGTGCAGTGGCACAATCTCAGCTCACTGCAAGCTCTGCCTCCCAGGTTCACGCCATTCTCCTGCCTCAGCCTCCCGAGTAGCTGGGACTACAGGCACCCACCACCACGCCAGGCTAATTTTTTTTTTTTGTATTTTTAGTAGAGACGGGGTTTCACTGTGTTAGCCAGGATGGTCTTGATCTCCTCACCTCGTGATCTGCCCGCCTCGGCCTCCCAAAGTGCTGGGATTACAGGCATGAGCCACCACGCCCGGCCTCTTTCTCTTTTCGTTTCCTTTCCTTTCCTTTTTCCTTTCTTTTTCTTTTCCTTTTTCCTTTCCTTTCCTTCTTTCTTTTTTTTTTTTTTTTGAGACGGAGTCTCGCTCTGTCTCCCAGGCTGGAGTGCAGTGGCGCAATCTCGGCTCACTGCAAGCTCTGCCTCCTGGGTTCACGCCATTCTCCTGCCTCAGCCCCTCCAAGTAGCTGGGACTACAGGCGCCCGCCACCACGCCCGGCTAATTTTTTGTATTTTTAGTAGAGACGGGGTTTCACCGTGGTCTCGATCTCCTGACCTCGTGATCCACCTGCCTCTGCCTCCCAAAGTGCTGGGATTACAAGCGTGAGCCACCGCGCCCGGCCCCTTCTTTCTTTCTTTTTCTTTCTTTCCTTCACAAACAGAACTTGCTGTAAGAGCCTGCTCATCTCAATGACTTTACCTTTGCCATAAAAAAAACAAAAACAAAGATCCATTATTGCATACACAGTCTCTTTATTTCAGAAGATTCTTTACAAAAGGCTCATGAACTGCTTATGGCCAGGGGAGGCTTCTGAGTGGGCAGACAGAAGTAAGCCCATAGGGAGATGAAAAATAGACTGGCGTAATCACCAATGAATTGAAAAATAAAAATATTACAGCCACATCAGTATAATGGTTACTTAGGTGATAAATCTCTACTGGAGCTAGCTTAAAAATTCAACTCCTACTTAATTTATTTCCAGGAGTCTTCTGAGAAAATGCCATGTTGTAACAAATGAGGCATTAATTTATTGGAATGAAAGGAAAAGGCACTTTTCTCATTGATGAGAATGACTATATGTAATGCATTGATCTCTTTTGTCTCTGCTGCTTATATAACCCAGGCATCCCAGCCACATCATTCTGGAGGTTGAATAGGTTAAAACAATAGCAACTAAGCTCATAAACTTTGTGTAATTCAAAACCCACACAATTCATGTGAATATTCTAATAGGAGCATTATTTCTGTTTAATAGCTAACAAGGTTGTGCCATGTGACAATTGGATAAATCAGTATGAAATTCACTTGGCCATGCAACTTTGGAATTATGAGATTCTGAAATTTAAAAAATTATGACAGTTCACATTTTGCACATAAAGCGAGACTTCCTTAATCTTCTCATACTGCAAAATGGCAAATTTACTTAATATAAAACTGGAAGAAAATGACACTCCAATACCTAGGCTCAGCCTCCACATCCTGCACTCTGTTGGAACTCTGGTCTAATTCCTTCTAGGTGGTCTTGGGAGTCTCAAGGAGGTGTCTCATGAAGGCTTCACAAACTGGCCACCCCATGGCACCTAAATTTGTCTCCTCTCTTCTCCAGACTTCTATGGGAAAGTCTCTTCATACTGCTAGTGCCCAAGATGGCAGCGGGGTCACTGTTGGTGGCATTCAAAATGAGGCCAGGCTAAGCACGGTGGTGTGCACCTATAGTCCCAGCTACTTGGGAGGCTGAGACGGATGAATGGCTTGAGTTCAGGAGTTCTGGGCTGTAGTGTGCTATGCCAATGGAGTGTCTGCACAAAGTTCAGCATCAATATGGTGATCTCTCGGGAGAGAGGGACCACCAGTTGCCTAAGGAGAAGTGAACTGGCCCAAGTTGGAAAAGGAACAGATCAAAACTCCCTTGCTGATGAGTAGTGGTATCTCACCTGTGAATAGCTGCTGTACTCCAGCCTGGGCAATATAGTGAGATCCTGGCTCTGTTATACAATTATTAAAAATTAAAAACAAAACAAAATGAGGCTAGAACTGATGTTTGTCTTGAAGCTGCTCAAGTCCCATGCTCCATGCTGAGGGCACTGATGCCTGTCCTAGGAAGGCACAATCTCCCTTTGCTGCAAGAGCCATGGGCAGTGGGTCCTGTTGCCCATGAAAGGAGCTGCCACAATTGCCACCTGGCATTTCAGCTCTCATGGGTTTTGCTAGCTCCTTTGCTTTAGCCCCTTGGTTCTGGAACTGCATCATAAATCCAGACGATCTGAAGACCTGCCTCTTTCTCTTATCTTGTCCATTGTCCTAGTGCCCAAATTGTTCTTTATGAATCTCTTTCCTTAGGATGAGGCTCCTTAAAGGCACATTTCTGTATGTCCTCAAGGACCCCCAGTCTACCTCTCAAGCCCCTAAATATTCCTGATTTCTGTGGTGAACAAAATTTAGGTTTCAGCTGAGTTTCTTGCTATACTAAGGAGAATATTCTAGATTACATTTTTTCCTCCTTTTCACCCTCCTTAGTGTAGCGTTAAGTGATCAGTGAGTAATATCTATTTTAGTTTTAACTTAATAATCAGAAGTCTGGCATACAAGAATAGGCAGTCAATGAATATTTGTTGACTGAATGAGAACTTTTATTTGCAAGGAAATAAAACTTCTCTCATTTTGAGAAAAAAGACTGATTATTTTTTCCCAGTACACAGATCAAGGTCAATTTCACTTTTTGTTCAGAGCATCTGTTCCTTTTGGTATTGGCATCAGGTGTCTGAATAGGGGCAAGGCACAAGCCTGCACAGCAGGACAGTTAAGAATAGAACAAACCTGAGGCAGCATAATGATTGGATATGTTAGTTAAATTTTCTGATCTCTTTCCTCATTGTGTAATGGGAACAACATCTAAGCATAGGGTTGTGTGAGGATTAAATGAGGTAGCAAGTCTTTAGCATAACCTATCACATAACATTTGCCCAACAAATGGTAGCAATTTAAAAGTACTATTGATATTTCTAGAGAAGGAAAAAGAACATCAAGTGTTTGAAAATCATTTGCATTTGTCACTGTTATCCAAGTGTAGAACTTGGAAACCATAAAATATCAAACCTTATGCAAGGGTATCAAAATGATCCCCAAATATATATATATATATATATGCTATATATACATATGTATATATAAATACAAAATATGTACATATATAGCATATATATACATATGTGTGTGTGTGTATATATATATATTTGGATGGGAATAAGGACATTGCAGCCAAATGGTTTGTAGCTCAATGTATAAGAGGGTTTTTGTTTGTTTGTTTTGGTCATGAATGTTTCTGCTTATGTCATTATTACCTATTTGGAGGTAATAATGGGGCCAGAGGCTATTTAGCTTTCTTGATCCCTATACTACATACCTGAAAAAGTTGCTGGGAGTTTCATAAATGTCTAGGCAATGGTTGCAACAAGAAACTCCATTTCTGAAATTCTGTTTTGTCTGTTAATTGTAGATGAAGAACAAATCCAAGTCACTGCAAAATTATTGTCTAGGAGAAACAAAAGTTTGGTAGTTGTACTATATAAAAACTGCTCAGCAATAAAGTTTGTATTATTTTTAAAAAGTAGTTATGCTAATATCTGGGTGTCAGAAAACTATGTATATTTTTGACATATTACATATTGAGTTAAAATAACCAGAGGAACAAAGCTCTAGTTATACCAGATTAATGTGGTGAGTCAATAATTTTTCCAGGTTGCTACTCTCTCATATAATTGACTAAATGCACAAGCCAATACCTATCTCTTGATATTCTTCTAGATGCAAAACTCTTTTGAAGGCAGAGAAATATTGTTTGGACCAAAACCAACCTGGGTAAATTTTATTTTCTTCTTCAGACACATAATCGTAGTTAAAACTCAGTTCTGACCTATGATTTTAAAGACCTACTCATGACACCATGGCAAGCAAGAGGATCAGACAATCCTCCCAATACAAAACAAATGGAAGTGCTGAATAATCTATAGCTAGCTTCATTTTGGATATAGAGCTGAGTTCATAGGAAAGTAAAGAAAATCTCTGGGGGAGAGAGAGGGCAAAAATAAAGAGAAACCAACCCATTCCTCAATCCCAAGACTGACAAATGGAAACTGAAGCTTTGGATGCTCTCAGGAAGGTTGCAGAGAGGAGTTGCCAGTCCCAAGAACCATGAGAATTGGGTTTTAGAGGACTTGTACAGACAGGAGAGGAGGCTTTGGAATGATTCAAGGTGGGGAGATGGAACTGAGACACTATCACAAATCTGGAACTCTAGAAGAGCTCAAGGAAAGTTTTATCAGAAAATAATCTCTTATCAACTGTCACGGGAGACAATAAGGAAATTTGTCTGTCGTGTTTTTGTCTTCTGTGGGGAAACAAATTCTCTTGAGAACTTGCAACTATGGGCATGCCTCCTTGTAATTTGGATCTTGAATTTACATTACCTGTATTAAAAGTGAATCCCCAACTCAAGAAATAGGCAAGAAATGTGGTCCAGGCTGATAATATCTTGGGGTTCCTGATGAAAACTCTCTGGAGGACCGCATCTTCAACCTAAGCAACATGTAATCTCACAGATAAAAATCCCACTGAACAGGAGCTGATAATTTGAAATTTAAAAAGCTAGTGGAAATCCATGAAGAGCAAGAGTTAGCAGACACAACAAGCAGCAAAATTAGAACCCCAAGAATTTCAGATTATAGAATTACTGGATAAACATTATAAAAGAAGTGACCTAAGACATAAAGAAATGATTGAAAACACAAGAAGAGACTAAGTCTCTATATATCTAGGCAGATTTTAAAAAGACATGTAGCACTTCTAGAATTAAAATATATGTTTGTTGAAATTAAAATCTTAATGCACTTTAACGGTATGTTAAACACTGCTCAAGAGAGAATCAATAAACTAAAATATGGATCTGAATAAATTTCTCAGAAAGTAACACAGAGTGTTAAAGAGATGAAAAATATAAAAGGAAGAAAAAGAAATGGAAAAGCAAATGAGGACTTCTAAAATATATACCCAGGAGAAGTTCCAGAAGAAGAAATGAATGAGAGAGAGAGAGAGAGAATGGGGAAGATGTGATATTCAAAGAGATAATGGCCCCAAATTTTCCGGAATTGGTTCTGGGTAAAATAATTAAAAAAATAAATCCACGCGAGGACACATAGGGGTCAAATGGCAAATGAAGTAAAAGTTTAAAAGGAACCAGAGAGGAAAAAACAAATAAATAGGTTACCTATGAAAGAAAGACAAATTGAAAGCAGACGTCTCAATTGCAACAAAAGAAGTCATAATATAGTACAATATTTGTCCTGCTGAGATAAAGTTATGATCAATCCAGAATTTTATATGCAACTAAACTATCATAGAATAATGAAAGTCAAAGAGAAATGTTTTCAGAGAAACAACAATTAAATCTACACCTCACATACTCTCACTGAAAAAGCTACAAAGGTGGTATGTACTTCAGTAAGAAGTAAGTTGAATCCAGAATGAAGTAAGATGCAAGAAGGAGTGATGATTAAAAATTGGTAAACGGATGGGCAAATCGAAAATACTGATAATGTGAAATAACCATAAAAATATTAACTCTTGGAAACAGAAGAGAGGCAAAATTAAAACGTTGATCCAAAGCAATGTAAAAGAAGAGTGGAGATGATCAGAAAAGAACCCTTCTGTGGCCCGGGCACAATGACCCACGTCTGTAACCCAGCACTTTGGGAGGCTGAGGCAGGAGGAGTGCTTGAGCCCAGGAGATTGAGACAAGCCTGGGCAACATAGTGAGATCCACCCCCATCTCTACAAAAAATTAAAAAAATAGCAGGGCATGGTGGCTTGCATCTGTAGTCCCAGCTCCTTGGGAAGCTGAGGTGGGAAGATCGCTTGAGCTTAGGAAGTGGAAGCTGTAGTGAGCCATGATTAGTGCACTAATGCACTCCAGTCTTGGTGACAGAGTGACACCCTATGTCCAAAAAAAAAAAAAAAAAAAAAAATTCTTCTATGGATTACATTGCTTTAGAATAAAGATTTTTTTTTTTTTTTTTTTTTTTTTTTTGAGACAGAGTTTTGCTCTTGTTGCCCAGACTAGAGTGCAATGGCGTGATCTGGGCTCACTGCAACTTCCACCTCCCGGGTTCAAGCGATTCTCCTGCCTCAGCCTCCTGAGTGGCTGAGATTACAGGCATGCACCACCACACCCAGCTAATTTTGTATTTTTAGTAGAGACAAGGTTTCTCCATGTTGGTCAGGCTGGTCTCGAACTCTCGACCTCAGGTGATCTGCCCGTCTCGGCCTCCCAAAGTGCTGGGATTGCAGGCATGAACCACCGCGCCCGGCCTAGAATAGAGATATTTTAATTTAACTTTGTTAAGCAAGATATGAATGTTAAAATATTAAAATTTCAAGGAAAAATCACGAAAGGAATAGTATCTGTAGCTTCCAAACCAATAGGAATAAAGAAAGAAAGCCTTAATTAACAGGAAAGAAGTAAAGAATTTAAAAAAGCCGGGCGCAGTGGCTCACGCCTGTAATCTCAGCACTTTGGGAGGCCGAGGCAGGCAGATCACGATGTCAGGAAATTGAGACCACGGTGAAACGCCGTCTGTACTGAAAATACAAAAAAAATTAGTCGGGCACAGTGGCGGGCGCCTGTAGTCCCAGCTACTCGGGAGGTTGAGGCAGGAGAATCGTGCGAACCTGGGAGGCGGAGCTTGCAGTGAGCCGAGATCGCGCCACTGCACTCCAGGCTGGGTGACAGAGCGAGACTGTCTGAAAAAAAAAAAAAAAAAAAAAAATTTAAAAAGAGGAAAGTATAGAAATAGCAGGAAATAGCACTAAACAACAGGCGAGAAATAAATCAAAATAATGGTGTTTCTGCCATAATCTAACATCTATATTCCTGAAATATCTTGCAGTTTATTAAGTCAAACACTAAGAATTAGATAGCTTAAGGGAAAAACAAGGTGGGGAAAGATGATATTTTGCCATAGTCTATGACAGACAATAATATCTAGCCAGAGGGAGAGTTATAGAAGAGAAACAATCACATAAACGTATAATTGCTTAAATCTGTGTGGCAAACTGTTTTTAATAAAACTAGCTTGATCTTGTTTAAACATTCAATGGCTTATTATTGATGTCATTCCACTTCCCTCTATTAATATATTTAATGAAATGAACTTTTTCTTTATAGCATTGTAGACAATGAGGGTTAGAGGGAGAAAAATAAGAGAACTCAGAGAGGCAAACTTCTTATGCATGTTCTTCTTTCTCTTTGGAGATGGAGATGGGGGGCACCTTCCTACATTCATCTTAATTGAAATGCAAGCATAGGGAAGAACTGAAGAGATTGGAAGCAATTTCAGATTCTTCTGTGAAATGAGTCATTTCAGAAAGTTCATGTGGACTTTTCATGTTGGAGTGAGGGAATGAGGATGCATGTTTTTTTGAAGAAAATAGAACAGTGTTGCACTCAATGAAAATGAAGTATGTTGGAGAAAATAAAATAGTGAGCATGCTTTCAATCAGAGGTGGTATTCAAAATATAGAATAATCTTTTTGGTACTGTGCAGAGGATGTAGTTTCCACAGGTGTCCATGCAAGGGCAACTGCTAGAAAGTGCGAGCCTGCAATGGTGGGCCACAGCTTTGGAGACCAGATAGACACTTGAGCATTTGTTCAGTGGGTGCCAACATTGCCCGCTGGAGTGTCATCTCCCTAGCAGGGGATTGAGCCTTCCCTGGCTAGGAGGATACATAAAGATGGATGCTGGTGCATGGGTGTTGTAGTGGGTTAGCTTGAAGGCCAGTGGACACTAAGTGCCCAGGCAACACCCGTTTGGGGCTCTCCAGGCCTAGGGTGGTCAGGCTAGTGTGGTAGGGAGCACTCAAAGGGGCTTGGAGAAGCAGCTATTTACCAATTGGCATGGAAGTATTTCTACATTGAACAACCTGGATTTGAGACCTTTCTAGTAAAATTGGTTGTTTGGTGGGACTCCTGATTTCTGTAGGGAGGTATATCAACTACAACAATGAGTGAAGGTATTGCTAAGTAGGAGGTCAAGGGGATTATATGTCAGGAGACAATACACAGGATTAATCTGGAGATAAAGCCCCAAAATATTTTCTACAGATGGCAACTTCCCGTTTGCCTTGAATTCGTTTAAACTGGTTTCTCTGGTTATTTTCTTTGTGGACAGTTCGACATACCTGCTCACTCCCAAGTCCCTTTGCTTTGACAGAAGATTAAAATTCCCCCTCACAGAGCACAAAGGCCAATTAACTAAGATAAATTGTAGTTGCAAGCATAAATGTATCTCATTTAGTGTTAGCCTTTAAGGGAGGTGTCCATGAAAAATTGTCTGCAAAATTAATTTATGTAAAGGGATAAATTTCTTTCAGCTGGTTATATTTTCAGAACTAACACTTTGGAAAATGAGATCATGATTCTGGAAGTGCACAGTAAAAGATATTTTGCTACAAACAAAATATACTGCTGCAAAAGACTTCCTAGTTTCAGACAGGCAATGAAAAGTAGTGCTTCCTATTATCCATTGTGAAATTGGCTAATTTACGTAGTAGAATAGACTTGGATTTGAATTCTTCAGGTCTTACTCTTTAATACAAAACTGTGTGCCCTTTGAGGTTTCTACCCACGAAGCAGTTATTTATGTTGATGAGACATTGCAGATCAACTCAGCTCCAAGTTCACGCCACAAAGTGGGTCATGCAAAGGAGCCCTAGACTGAGATCCACAGCACTTGACTTTTTTCTTTTTTTTCTCAAGCTTCCAAATTTAATCAAATACAGGAAATACAGGACAGAAGGACATGCTAAACAGCACCATGGCAATTTAATCAGCAAAATATAGAATGAGGGATTTCTGTAGAACAAACAGCTCTGTATCCTTAATAAATGAAAGAAGAAAAAACAGAGAAAAAGGAAGCAATATATTAAAGGCAGTGTAGAGATATCACAATCAGCCGAATTGTGGATTTTGGTTCCTATCAAAATAAGCCAATTGTTGAAAATAATTTTGAGTATTCATAGAAATATGAACACCAAATGGATATTTGATGTTATTGTGGAATTTTTGCTCAAGTTTTTGAAATGGGGAAGGCTGTCCTTGGGAGAGAGCTCCAGGCAGTAAATGGATTTCAAAGAACTTCAGTTAGTAGTTTCAGATTGGGGTAAATGCAGAAAGCATTTGAATATTTTATCACTGTGCAGTGTCTCCTTTCATCTCTTTTTTTTCTTTTAATTTTTAATTTTTTAATTTCAATAGGTTTTTGTGGGAACAGGTACTGTTTGGTTACATGATTAAGTTCTTTAGTGGTGATTTCTGAGATTTTGATGCACCCATCGCCTGAGCAGTGTACACTGTACCCAGTGTGCAGTCTTTTATCCCTTGCCACCCCTCACCCTTTCCCTGCAAGTCCCCAAAGTCCAATGTGTCATTCTTATGCCTTTGCATCCTCATAGCTTAGCTCCCACATATGAGTGAGAACCTATGATGTTTGGTTTTCCATTCCTGAGTTACTTCACTTAGAATAATAGCCTCCATTTCCAACCAGTTCGCACAGCACTTGACTTCTAAGCCCAGCTCAGTCACCAGGTGACTGTGGATGTTTGTGATCTTTGTGTTTCATGAAGAATCATAGGGGTGTGGAAAACAGTTGTTTTGCACCGAGTCCCCTTCTGGGTAAGGCCACAGAGAAGTTGCTGGTACAAGTGGGGTCATCTGGTCTTCAGAAATGCAAAAGCCTGTAAAGACATCCCAAAAGGCCAATCTGAGTGACATGGTTTGTTTGTGTCTGCTTCCCCTTCTGCCATGATTGTAAGTTTCCTGAGGCCTCCCCAGCCATGCAGAAATGTGAGTCAATTAAACCTCTTTCTTTTATAAATTCCCCAGTCTCAGGGACGTTCTTTATAGCAGTGTGAAAATGGACTAATACAGTTAATTGGTACCAGGAGTTGGATACTGCTATAAAGATACCTGAAAATGTGGAAGTGACTTTGGAATTGGGTAACAGGCAGAGGCTGGAACAGTTTGGAGGGCTCAGAAGATAGGAAGATGTGGGAAAGTTTGGAACTTCCTAGAGACTCATTGAATGGTTGTGACCAAAATGCTGATAGTGATGTGGACAATGAAGTCCAGGCTGAGGTGGTCGCAGATGGAGATGAGGAACTTCTTGGGAACTGGAGCAAAGGTTACTCTTGCTATGCTTTAGTGAAGAGACTGGTGGCATTTTTACCCTGCTCTAGAGATCTATGGAACTTAGAACCTTAGAGAGATGATTTAGAGTATCTGGCAGAAGAAATTTCTAAGTGGCAAAGCATTCAAGAGGAAGTAGAGCATAAAAGCTTGGAAAATATGCAATCTGACCATGAGGGAGAAAAGAAAAAACCCATTTTCTGGGAAAGAATTCAAGCTGGCTGCAGAAATTTGCATAAGTAACAAGGAGCTGAATGTTAATAGACAAGACAATGGGAAAAATGTCTCCAGGGCATGTCAGAGACCTTCACAACAGCCCCTCCCATCACAGGCACAGAGGCCTGGGAGGAAAAAATGGTTTTGTGGACTGGGCCCAGGACCCCCCTGCTCTGTGCAGCCTAGGGACTTGGTGTCCTTTGTCCCAGCTGCTCCAGCTCCAGCCATGGCTAAAAGGAGCCAAAGTACAGCTCAGGCTGTTGCATCAGAGGGTGTAAGCTTCAAGCCTTGGTGGCTTTCATGTGGTGTTGGGCCTGTGGGTGCACAGAAGACAAGAATTGAGCTTTGGGAACTTCCACCTAGATTTCCAAGGATGTATGAAAATGCCTGGATGTTCAGGCAGAAGTCAGCTGCAGGGGCAGAGCCCTCATGGAGAACATCTGCTAGGGGAGTGCAGAGGGGAAATGTGGGGTTGGAGCCCCCACACAGAACCCCAACTGGGGCACTGCTTAGTGGAGCTGTGAGAAGAGGGCCATCATCCTCCAGACCCCAGGATGGTAGATCCACCAACAGCTTGCAGCGTGTGCTTGGAAAAGCCACAGGCACCAATGCCAGCCTGCAAAGGAGCTGCCCAAGGCTATGGGAGCCCACCACTTGCATCAGTGTTGTTTGACATGGAGTCAAAGGAGATCATTTTGGAGCTTCAAGATTTAATGACTGCCCTGTTGGATTTCAGATCTGCTTGGGGTCTGTAGCCCCCTTTTTTGGCCAATTTCTCCCTTCTGGAATGGGAGCATTTATCCAATGCCTGTACCCCCATTGTGTCTTGGAAGTAACTAACTTGTTTTTGATTTTACAGGCTCATAGACAGAAGGGACTTGCCTTGTTTCTAATGAGAATTTGGACTTGGACTTTTGGGTTAATGCTAGAATGAGTTAAGTACTTGGGGGACTGTGGGAAGGCATGATTGGTGTTGAAATGTGAAAAGACATGAGCTTTGGGAGGGGCTGGGGTGGAATGATATGGTTTGGCTCTGTGTCCCCAGTCAAACCTTATCTTGAATTGTAATCCCCACTTGTTGAGGCAGGGACCTGTAATCCCCATGTATAAAGAGAGGAAGGTGATTGGATCATGGGGGCATTTTCCCCCATGCTGTTCTCGTGATAGTGAGTGAGTTCTCATGAGATCTGATGGTTTTATAAGAGGCTTTCCCCCCTTCACTTCTTCTCTCTCCTGCTGCCTTGTGAAGAAGGTGACTGCTTCCCCTTCTGCCATGATTGTAAGTTTCCTGAGCTCCACCCCCCCACCAGCCATGTGAAACTGTGAGTCAATTAAACCTCCTTCCTTTATAAATTATGCAGTCTCAGGGAAGTTCTTTATAGCGGTGTGAAAATGGACTAATACACTTAGGCTCTAGTAATAGGAGACGTTGCAAATCTTGTGACCTCTGGAATAATGGCTGGTAATCATTTAACTACATCTACATCTTAGCAGAATTAGGGCTCCTCTCATCCTCCTAACCTGGTGGCCTTTTATTAGTTTTACAAAGGCAGTTTAGTTTTGGGAAGGGCTACTACCATTTAAACTATAAAGTAAATTTCTCCCAAAGTTAGCTTGGCCCATGCTGAGGAATGACCAAGGGAAATTTGGAGATTAAAGGCGAGATGGAGTTTGTCAGGTTAGATCTCATTCACTGTCATAATTTTCTCACTATTATAATTTTTGCAAAGGTGGTTTCAGTTGTAACTCATGGGTTACTGGACTTCTCAGCTGTAAACAGTGGCTAATAACTGATGGCTAATAACTGGTTTGGTGTTGGGACGTTTTACAACCCATGGGGAAGGGAGGGGAAGTGGGCACAAATGATTAAGATTTGGATTCTTGCCAGCTGGGAGGAACTAGGGCTCAGAGTCCAATTTAGGTTGACTTAAAAACAATTTAAAAGTGTGGGTTTTCGTGCACAGTTAAATTTTCTAGCTGAGATCCACACCTGTTTCTTATTAAAAATGTCCAATAAATGGTATCTTTTAGTGTAGGGAATAATTATTTAGCTCCCTGAATCTGTCCCAGTGCGCGGAGAGACTCTCAGCTGTTGAAGCAGAAATGATCTGATGCACTAGATTGCCAAGATGGATGTGACCACTTCTGACTGCAGAGGAAGCAGAGAAATAAAGATCCTTGTGCAAGAGAGGGTAGACTCATAGGGTTATTTGACCTAAAGAAGGGCACCTGAGGGACTTGAGATTTTGCAATGTGCAGAGACTGAAAAAGAAAGACATTTGGCTATTAGCAGCACTGAAATAAATTTACTCTGAGCAATGTTTCTGCCCAACTGCATTACCTAATGCAAGAACAAAATTTGAAACTTCAGCTCATTATCGTTCTACTTTTGGCAGCATGATTTTTCCTGAGGCTTTTAATTCTTTCCTTAAAGTCCTCTATATTAACTTCGAATCATTGATGTGTTTTCAAATATTGGCTTAAAGCATTTCAGGTTGTGATTTTATTTAAGTGAATAAATTAGCTGTCTAGGTGTATCCTATTTCGTATACAAATGCCTATTTTCGTGTAAATAAACAAACTTCTATAGGAAAGTATTAATGATGTGAGGTGTCATAGGAAGGTCTTGAATATTTATTTCCTTTCAGAGTTCTGGCTTTTTTATTACATTATTGTTAAATCATTTGTTTATACCATTACCTTGTTAGTAGTGGGACTAAGTATCCTAAAGCATTCCTTTTGTTATTTTCATCATTCCCCTTTTCACATACAAACAAATTTTAAAAATAAAACTTTGTTGATGTATATACAGGAAGAATTTTTCCAGCTTTAATGATCTCAGTGACAAAGGATCCTCTTTTATGCTTTCATTCTACCAATCTCAATCTTTTTTCTTTCAAATTCCCTTCCACTAGACCTCCAGAGCCTTTATTATGTTGTCAACGACCTTCCCTTATTTTTGGGCAATTACAGAATTGAAAGTCTGGAAGGTACTTTAGAGCCTTGCTACTCAAAGTATGGATCATTTCACCCTCTCTCTGTTAAGATTGAATCTCAGTCTCTCTTCTTAATCATCTGTGCCCTAAGTGCGTCAGATACGATTTTCCAGTAGCTTTTTGGATATCTCTGTGTGGATGTCAGCTAGTGTAGCAGAGTCAACAGGCCTTTATTTTTTGACAATAGAGATGAAGTCTTGCTATGTTTATGTTGCCTGTACTGGTCTTGAACTCCTGGGCTCAAATGGTCCTCCATCGAGGACCTTTATCCTCAACCTTTAGGAATTTGATTATTAAATATCTTGAGGTAGTCTTCTTTGGGTTAAATTTACTTTGTGTTTTATAATATTCTTGTATTTGAACATTGGTATCCTGCTCTAGGTTTTGCAAGTTCTCTGTTATTATCCACTTAATTAACTTTCTACTCTTATCTCTCTCTCTACCTCCTCTTTAATGCCAATACCTCTTAGATTTGCCCTTTTGAGGCTATTTTCTAGATCTTATAGATGTACTTCATTCTTTTTTATTCTTTTTCCTTTTGTCTCCTCTAACTGTGTATTTTTCAAATAGCCTGTCTTCAAGCTCACTAATTCTTTCTTCTGCTTGATCAGTTCTGCTGTTAAGAGACTGTAATGCGGCCAGGCGCAGTGGCTCACGCCTGTAATCCCAGCACTTTGGGAGGCCAAGGCAGGCGGATCACGAGGTCAGGAGATCAAGACCATCCTGGCTAACATGGTGAAACCCCATCTCTACCAAAAATACAAAACAAAAATTAGCCGGGCGTGGTGGTGGGCACCTGTGGTCCCAGCTACTCGGGAGGCTGAGGCAGGAGAATTGTATGAACCCGGGAGGTGGAGCTTGCAGTGAGCTGAGATTGTGTCATTGCACTCCAGCCTAGGTGACAGAGCGAGACTCTTTCTCAAAAAAAAAAAAAAAAGAGACTCTAATTCGTTCTTCATTATGTCAATTGAATTTTTCAGCTCCAGAATTTCTGCCTGATTCTTTTAAAATTATTTCAATCTCTTTGTTATATTTATCTCATAAGATTCTGAGTTTCCTCTCTGTTTTATCTTGGATTTCATTGAGCTTCCTCAAAACAGCTACTTTGAATTCTCTGACCGAAAGGTCACATATCTCTGTCTCTCTGGGATTGGTCCCTGGTGCCTTATTTAGTTTGTTTGGTGAGGTCATGTTTTCCTAGAAGTTCTTGATGTTTTTGGATGTTTTTTGGTGTCTGGACATTGAAGAGTTAGGTATTTATTGTAGTATTCACCATCTGGCCTTGTTTGTATTTGCCATTCTTGGGAAGGCTTTCCAAGTATTCGAAGGGACCTGGGTGTTGTGATCTAACTCTTTGGTCACTGTAGCCATATCTGCATTAGGGGCTATCCCAAACCCAGTAATGCTGTGGCTTTTGTGGACTCATAGAGGTACTGCTTTGCTGGTCTTGGGTGAGATCCAGGAGAATTTTCTGGATTGCCAGGTAAAGGGTCTTGTTCTCTCCACTTACTTTCCCTCAAACAACTGGAGTCTGTCTCTTTGCTGAGCTGCCTGTAGCTGGGGGAGGGGTGACACAAGCAACCCTGTGGCCACCACCACTGGGACTGTGTGGGGTTATACTCAATGCCAGCACAGCACTGGGTCTCGTCCAAGGCCTGTAGTGACCACTGCCTGGTTAGTGCCTATGTTCACTCAATGCCCAAGGACTCTACAGTCAGCACGCGGTGAAGCCAGCCAGCTTGTGTCCTTCTCTTCAGGGCATCAAGTCTCCCCCCTGTCCCTGGGTGGGTCCAGAGATGCCATCTGGAAGCCAGGACCTGGAGTCGGGAACCTTAGGAATCTTCCTGGGGCTCTATTCTACTGCAGCTGAGCTGGTACTCAAGACACAAGACAAAGTCCTTCCCACTCTTCTCTCCTCTTTACTCAAGCAAAAGAGTCTCTCCTTATGGCTACCACTGCCTCAGGCCCATAGCAAGTACTGCCTGGCTACTGCTGATGTTCACTCAAGGCCCAAGGATTCTTCAATCAGCTTGTCAGCTTGTGGTGAATGCTGCCAGGCCTGGTTCTCTCTCTTCAGGGCAGTGGGCTCCCATCTGGCCCAGGGCAGGTCCAGAAATGCCATGGAGGAGCCAAGGCCTGGAACCAGAGATCTCAGGAGTCCACTTGGTGCTCTACCTGACCGTGGCTGAGCTGGTACCCAAGCTGCAGGACAAAGTTCCCTTTACTCTTTTATCTTCTTTCCTGAAGCAGAAGGAGTCTCTCCCCATGGCCACCACACCTGGGAATATGCTGGGTCACCCCTGAAGCCAACATGGAACTGGGTCCCATCTAAAGTCCACGACAAGTACTGCCTGGCTACCACTGCTGATTATTCAGGGGCCCAAGGTCTCTTTAATCAGCAGGTGGTGAATCCTGCCAGCACTGGGTCTTTCCCTTCAAGGTAGTGGATTCCCTTCTGGCCTAGGGTGTGTCTAGAAATGTCATCTGGGAGTTAGGGCCTGGAATGGGGGCCTCATGGCTCTGTCTGGTGCCCTGTTCTACTGTGGCTGAACTGATATCCAAGATACAAGACAAAGTCTTCAGACATGGTTTGGATCTGTGCCCAAATCTCATGTTCATTTGTAATCCCCAGTGTTGGAGGTGGGACCTGGTGGGAGGTGATTGGATCATGGGGGCAGTTTCTCATGAATGGTTTGGCACCATCCTTTTGATGCTGTCCCCACAATAGTGAGTTCTCACGTGGTGTGGGTGTTTAAAAGTCTGTAGCACCTTTCCCTTTGCTCTCTCTTGCTTCTGCTCCCACCATGTAAGACAGCTGCTCCCCCTTTGCCTTCCACCATGATTGGAAGCTTCCTGAGGCCTTTCCAAAAGCAGAAGCTGCTGTGCTTCTTCTACAGCATGTAGAACCATGAGCCAGTTAACCTCTTTTCTTTATAAATTACCCAGTCTCAGGTATTTCTTTAGAGCAATGTGAGAAGGGAATAATACAGAAAATGGCTAAGCTGGTGTCCAAGATACAAGACAAAGTCCTCTTTACTCTCCCCATTCTTGTCCTCAAGCTGAAGGAAGGAGTATCTTCTAGAGTTGTGAGCTGTGCTGCCTGAGGTTGGGAAGAGGTGACACAATCATTCCCTTTGCTGCCTCAGCTGGTGTCTCACTAGGTCATATATGTACCCCAAGTCCACTGGCTCTAAGCCCAGTCCAGCACTGGAACTTGCCTAGGAATAGCAGTCCTTGTGACCTAGACTGTCTTTTAAGTTATTTAGGACCCCAGAGTGCTTTGCCTTTATCTCGCAGTAATAGGGCTTGCCAGAACGCAGGTTCCAATCATGAGGATGGATGATTTGCCTCTGGCTAGGGCTAGTCTAAATGTTCCCTCTGTGGGTGCTGGCTGAGTTCTGCCCTATGTTTCTTTCTGCTGTGACTGGGCAGCACTGAGTTCCAATGCAAAGTCCCACAATCACTGGGCTGTCTCTCCCGCAAGCACACACAGATTCTCTTTCTTTGCCATGTGGTCATTGTTAGGGAATGGGGGAGGAGTGGTGTCAGCAATTCAAGACTGTCTTTCCCACCCTCTTCAGTGCCTCTTAACATAATGTTGAAACCAGGTACTATGATCGCTCACTGGAGTTTTAGTTTTCATGAAGGTGCTTTTTTTGTGTGTGGATAGTTGTTCACTTTGGTGTTCCTGCACGGGGGATGTTCACTGGAGGCTTCTATTCAGACATTTTGTTCCACCGCCCACTCATATGGTTTTTAGTAGGCCTCAGTGTTTTACCACATGAGCCTTGCCACAGGGCTGCCTTAGCACATGGAAGGTGGCTTCTCCTGCAGAGTAATTAGAGAGTGAGTCTCCCAGATGGAAGTTGCAGTCTTTTTATTGTGTAATCTTGAAAGTGAGATCCCATCTCTTCTGCCATATTTTATTCATTAACAGAGTGTCACTAAATATAGCCCACAGTCAAGAAAAGGGGAACCAAGATCCATCTCTTGAGGAGAGGAGTATGGAAGAATTTGTGAATGTATCTTCAAAACCACCAAAATCTGTTTTCTGGCCACAAATTATTTCTTTCTCCCACACGCAAAATACATATCAAAGAATCTGTGGGCATATATTTAAAACTAGTATACCACCTTACACTTCACAGAAACTGGGATCTTGAGACATATCTTTCAGTGACTCCATTTTACATACATGGGATGGCTCAAACTCCCCAGATCCTCCACCATCTGGTCCTAATTACATATTTTCCACCACTTGCTTATGAATCCTGCATACAGTCAAATCAAATGATTCACCATTTCTTTCTTTTTTTAAAGAAGATTTACTATATATTTAATTATAACTTTTTGTAAAAAATACAAAAAACCCCGAGGCAGTGGGATATGCCTGGATTCTCTGCAGGAAGCACATTTTGAAGGCAGGCTGGGGTGGGGGAGGGACAGAGCCATCATATTAACCATTCTGTATTGAGTACCTATCACTTTCTTTTTTAAAACTTTTAGGTTCGAGGGTATGTGTGCAGGTTTGTTATACAGGCAAACTTGTGTCATGTGGGTTGCTTGTACAGGTTACTTTGTCACCCAGGTACTAAGTCCAGTACCCAATAGTTATTTTTTTCTACCCTTCTCCCTCCTCCAACCCTCCACCCTCAAGTAGGCCCCAGTGTCTGTTGTTCCCTTCATTGTGTCCATGAGTTCTCTTCATTTAGCTCCCACTTATAAGTGAGAACATGTGGTATTTGGTTTTCTGTTCCTGTGTTAGTCTGCTGAGGATAATGGCCTCCAGCTCCATCCACATTCCCACAAAAGATATGATCTCGTTCTTTTTTATGTCTGCATAGTATTTCATGGTGTATATGTACCACATTTTCTTTATCCAGTCTATCATTGATGGACATTTAGGTTGATTCCATGTCTTTGCAATTGTGAATAGTGCTGCAATGAACATATTCGTGCATGTGTCTTTTTGGTAGAATGATTTATATTTCTCTGGGTATGATATAGTTTGGATCTGTGTCCCCATTCAAATCTTATGTTGAATTGTAATCCCTAATGTTGGAGGTGGGGCCTGGTGGGAGGTGATTGGATCATGGAGGTGGATTTCCCCTGGGTCCTGTTCTTGTGATGCTAGTGAGTGAGTTGTTGTGAGATCTGGTTGTTTAAAAGTGTGTGGCACCTCCCTCCGCACTTCCTCCTGCTCTGGCCATGTAAGACATGCTTGCTTCCCTTTCACCTTCTGCCATAATTGTAAGTTTCCTGAGGCTTCCCCAGAAGATGAATGGAAGCTACTATGCTTCCTGTACAGCCTGCAGAACTGTGAGCCAATTAAACCTCTTTTCTTTATAAATTACCCAGTCTTAGGTATTTCTTTATAGCAATGCAAGAATGGACTAATACAGGGTATATACCCAGTAATGGGATTGCTGGGTCAAATGGTATTTCTGTTTTTACATCTTTGAGGAATCGCCACACTGCTTTCCACAATGGTTTAACTAATTTACACTTCCACCAACAGTGTATAAGTGTTCCTTTTACTTCATAACCTTGCCAACATCTGTTATTTTTTGACTTTTGAATAATAGCCATTGTGACTTGTGTGAGATGGTATCTCGTGGTTTGGATTTGCATTTCTCTAATGATCAGGATTCACCTTTTATTAATCACACCCTAAATCTACCATTCTCTGTACCTTCATGCATGCTCTTACCCCAGGCTGGAAAGTACTTCCTTATCTTTCTTTTCAAATCCTCCACAAAAGTCCTACGCTTATTTTCATACATTACCTTCTTCATAAAGTATGGCAGCGCCCCTAAAATAGAATGTATTTACTGCGTTTGATTGTAAATTGCTAGAGGGTAGGAAGCATACCTTGCTCGTTTCTGTATCCTTCAAAACAGGATGCCTATTTCACTGGGCCCAACATGTATTCAACAAATGCTGAATGAAATGATGTGAAGACAGCATTTTCCATTTTAGCTGAGACAAACACTTTGAGTTGTTTGTGCCCATGTGACACATCAACATCATTATAGCATTTTATTTGTTGCATAAAATCTGTCTTTCAAAGACATAATCCAAAATTGCCATGTGGAGGGCATCCTGACAGAATTGGTGGTAAAATTTCCAAATTATATCAACATCTTCAAAGTCCCAGCCTTCTGTGGCTATATTGGAGGGCCAAGAAAAATTCAGTTACCAACATGGGAAGTATCACGAAGTACAAAGTGGGAAGTACCATGAAGATCCCACAATGTGAGGAAGAGGGAGCTGTACCCTTAGGCTGTCTTTAGCTATGCTGTAGTAGGATATCTCTTGCTTAATTTTTTAAGCTTTTTTCTCCCCACACACTTTTCCTCCTTCCTTTCCTCTCTTTCTCATTCTCTCCTCCCTCCATCCCTCCCTTCCTGCCTTCCTTCCTCCCTTCCTCCTTCCCTCCCTTCCTTCCCTCCTTCTTCCTTTCTTTCTTCCTTCTTCCTTCCTTCTCCACATCACTTTCTCATCTGACCTCTCCTTGTTATTCTTGCTCTAAACTCTGTGAGGTTCTATATGAGTATTCTGATGGGATTACTGTCCTTTAAATTAGTCAAATAGAAGTTCTGTCTTTGCTAACAGCTTTATTGAGGTATAATTTACATACCATAAAATTCATCCATTTTAAGTGCACAATTCAATGATTTTCGGTAAATTTAGAGTTGTACAACCATCACCACAATCTAGTTTTAGAACATTTCCATGATCCCAAAAAGTCTCCAGGGCTGACTGAATTTTTTAACGTATTTTTTTTTTACCTTCTCTTGTTATAAAAACAATAGAAAGTTACTTTAAAGCTGGGCATGGTGGCACATGCCTGTAGTCTCAGCTACTAGGTAGGATGAGGTGGGGAGGATCACTTGAGGCCAGGAGTCTGAGGCTGTAGCGATCTATAATCATGCCTGTGAATAGCCATTGCTCTCCAGCCTGGGCAACATAGAGTGACCCCATTTCTTAAAGTTACTTTGGATATTTTAGAAAATATATAAAAGCAGAAAGAACTAAATAAAAAAAATAAAACCCTCATTCCACAATCTACAGGCAACCACTGCTATTTTGGCATATATTTAATCCCTCTTTCTGTCTACCTATTTATTTCCATTTTAGAAGGGAAGCTTCTATTTAGGGAGCCTGAGAAGTTGATTTGCTCTGGGGACACAGCAGCTATGTATTAACAACTTAAAGGAGCAGGGCGGATCTCTTTTTATCTTATTAAGATAATTTGACTGGACTTTTGACTTTCAAATTACCACATTCGATATCTATGTGTGAGGGTAAGAAGCCAATTAAGGCCATTGTTCCTGGACCAAACTGAGGGTTGGGCTGCTATTTTTCGAAGCCCAATAACAACATGCAGATGAACTGGGGAGGAAGAGAGTTTTTATTTCTGTAACCAGTTACAGGGAGAAGGCCTGGAAAACATCGCCAGGCCAACCTCAAAATTACAACGTTTTCCAGAGCTTATATGCCTTCTAAGCTATATGTCTACGTGTAAGTGTGCATTCATCTAAAGACACAAGTGATTAACTTCTTTTAATCTACAACTAAGGTCTGAGTCCTGAAGACCTTCCTCTGGAGCCTCAGTAAATTTACTTAATCTAAATGGGTCCAGGTGCTGGGGTGATTACCCTTATCTTGTCTCCTGCTAAGTCATGGATGTTTGGGGAGTTCCTTTAGACCCCCAATAAACTTGTTTGTGGAGGCCTGTGGAGTTTCTTGAGGCCCCCAGTAAAACTTGTTTAATTCTAAACGGGTTAAGGCCCAGGAAAGGACTAGGCAAAACTCTTGGTGGGCTTTTGTTATATTCCAGCCTTTGTATAGGGCACTGGCTCTTTCAGCTTTTAATATTTAACTACTTAGTCAGTACTGAAACAGTTGTTATGGAGGCCTGCGTTAGTGAGACCTGGCCTGCCACACAATGACTAGGCCATTATGTGCTGGGGATTGATTGCAATGTGGGTTTTCAAATGTGTGTGGGGTGGGAGTGGCTAAGTGGGGGAGGGGATACAGTAATAGCTGCCTAGAGGCCTCATGGAGGACCCTAAATACAGAAGCTGTGTGCTGGGGTGGTGGGAGGGATGTGAGCTTGAGAAAATCAGAACTCTTGCAAGCAAAAAGCAAGCTGGGCTTCAAGTGCCTGCCTTGGGACTCCCCAGCATTTCTTTGAAATGGTAACATGAGGGGAAAGCGGAATAAAAAGGGAAGGGCGTGTGATAATGCAGAAGGGGATGAGCATGTCAGGAGATTTCTGATGAGCCTGGTAGAGTGCATTGTCCAGACTGTCAAAACATGTACCAGTAAATGGGCAACAGAGCTAAGATATGGAACTAGATAATCAAGTCGTGGGTGGAGCTACGGGGATTGCCCATTCCTGGCTGAGAAGTTGGCAGTTTCTGTTTTGTATTAGCAAAGAAGTTGGTTAAAGTGTCACCCATGGCATTTTTGGACCAAGACCTCATATCTACTGAAGCCGAAGCTTTGGGGGAATTGGTAGGTAAACAAAGGAAGATGTTGGAATATGCTGGTGATTTTCTGTGGTTTCCAATAACTTTTACAGGAAAGAGAAAAGCATCTCAACTTGGGGCTATTTCAAAACTTTACTATTAGAAGTCCTTTGGCCTGCAGCGAGCAATTTAAGTTGTCTGAGAGTCAGGAAATCACAACACATGCAGGGTTGGAAAAGGTGAATTCTTTGTTAGATACTAAAGTGAAAAGGGAGAGGCAGAAAACAAAGTTGGTAATGAAACAGGCCTGGGAAGCCTCCACATCCCTGCCTCTCCTGGGCATCTTCTGCTGTATGTTCCCTGCCTGACAAAGGTTTAGAACATGCAGCCTGGGAATACAGAGTATCTGGGCCTCCCCAATTCTCCTATTGTTTTGCATTTCTCTAAATCAGATGTCAAGATGGAGGCCATTAAGCTGGAGGCTGCAGGCAGAGCACTGAGATTTGTTTCTGAAAGACAGAAATTTTTAGTTTAGGGTCTCGATTCATGGACCATGACTTGATAAGATCTCTGCCTTTGGTTTTTAGCTTGAAGAATCCACTGAATGAATATAAGCAAAAACTCATCAAGCTTTTAAGTAAGTTGTATTGCAGGAGAAACCCTAGATCCGATGAGTAAAGGTCATGATTTCCTATTTAACCTAAAAGGTTATTTTCAGGCCTCCACACCTGCAACAATGAGGATTAAACTGCTAAAAGGTGCAGTCCCCTAATAGGAGACTCCCCTACTAATGCCCACCTCAGCTGTAGGTGTGAAAGATGATGAGTAAGGAAGCTTCTCCCAGAGAGCAAAACCAGGGGCAGCTGGTTTTCTAGGGCAGGGAGTTGCTGAAATTCTTCTCAAGGAGTATATATTATTGCTTATGATCATTGTGTTTTTTCTTCCCTTCTCTTTTTTCAAATGGGAGCTGTTTTTCTAAAGTGGTCTTGTTGTCCATGCAACTTCATACACTGGGTCTGTTGGTTGTGGTTAAATAACATTTATAGACTTCAGACAATAAGGAGCTGCATTTAGACTTGTCTGGGAGACATCACCGAGATATCTTGAGTATAATAAGTTAATGAGACTTAGCATTGGAGTATGTTCTTTTGGGAAGGGGGTAAGTGCAATTTTGGCAGTCCATGGAACAGTTGCATAATGATGGGAGGATACATTTTAAAACCTGTATGTATAAAAAAAGGTGTATAAATGCTAGGAAGTCAAGGGGCAGACTGTAGTGAGTCCCAATGACATTATTTGATACAGTTGTGACTGAAATGAGAATTCCTTGCCTGTACTTTTCAATTAATCAAGCCAACAAATTCCCATTTTACTATAAGTGGGTTTGAGTTGGTTTTACTATCACTTTCAACCACAAATGCTTGACTGATATAACACACATATATATTTAATAAATATTATTTCAAAGTCTTATATGTAGATAATTTATAAGGGCAAATGGTGTTAGTAACTAAGAAAGTACATATATATTTACAAGTAGGTCAACTTATTTTCTAGAATGTAAACTACTTTTTACAAATTTATCATTTGAAGAGAGGGAATATTTCCTGCCATGTTTACATTCAAGCATCCAATTACGTTAATTCATGATTAATGTATTTCTCAGATTTTAGTCAATGATCATTGGCATATGTGGGTTTTAAACATAAGGGGATCAGATAAAGTATTTTTAAATTTATATTTTCATCATTGGTAGATATATTTGGGTGTGACAATCTAGTCTTTATGGTCATGTAGACTTACTGGACACAGTAGATTAGTAGATTAGATCCTTGGCCAAGGAAATTTTACAAATAGTTTCCTAAGCTATAAACTTTGCCTTTGCAATTCACAAATATCTAATGATATGTAAATGATGTGTTAATACTGACAAATAATTACTTGCACTCATAATTAAAGTAACAATTTCTGATAAGTCATTAAATATTATTTTTCTGTTCAGGCATTGAATACTTTGTTTCACACACCTGTTCACTACAATGCACTGTTTTTTTTTGTTGTTGTTTTGAGACAGAGTCTCACTCTGTCGCCCAGGCTGAAGCGCAGTGGTGCAATCTTGGCCCACTGCAACCTCTGCCTCCCAGGTTCAAGCAATTCTCCTGCCTCAGCCTCCTGAGTAGCTGGGATTACAGACTCATTACACCACGCCTGGCTTATTTTGTATTTTTAGTAGAGATGGGGTTTTACCATGTTGGCCAGGCTGGTCTTGAACTCCTGACCTCAGGTGGTCTGCCCACCTTGGCCTCCCAAAGTGTTAGGATTACAGGCGTGAGCCACCACGTCCAGCCTACGTGTCACTGTTAGTAGTATTATTTTCAAAGAACTCCTCCAGTAGTTTGCATAGTATTTCCCCCAATTTCCAAAGTTTTGATATTTTTTCCCCTTTCTCTTTCCCCCTAGTTAAAAAAAATCTCTTCTTGATAATTTTAATGGGGTTTGGGGAAGAAACAGAAGTAGATGTGTTTTTAATCTATAATTTTAACTTGGAAGGTACCATTATATCTTTAAAGTGCCTGGCCCGGATTAGGTACACAATAAATGGTAGTGATTATTATTGTGGGGAGGAGGGTGGCGGAGCATGAGGAATCAACTTATACAGGGGTCCCCAACCCCCTGGAACTGGGCCCCACAGCAGGAGGTGAGCAGTGGGCCAGCGAGCATTACTGCCTGAGCTTTGCCTCCTGTCAGATCAGCGGCGGCCTTAGATTCTCATAGGAATGTGAACCCTATTGTGAACAGCGCATGCGAGGGATCTAGGTTGCACACTCCTTATGATAATTTAATTCCTGATGATCTAAGGTAGAATAGTTTCATCCCCAAACCCCCACAACCCCCACAACGGTCCCCCAGTTCGTGGAAAAATTGTCTTCCATGAAACCAGTCCCTGGTGCCAAAATGGTTGGGGACTGCTGAATTAATGTTATTTCATTCATTTCATTTCTTTTTTCACTCTGTCACCCAGGATGGAGTGCAGTGGTGGGATCTCAGCTCACTGCAGCCTCTACCTCCCCAGGCTCGGGTGATCCTTCCACCTCAGCCTCTTGAGCCATTGGGACCACAGGTGTGCACCACCACACCCAGCCAATTTTTGTATTTCTTTTTAAGACAAGGTTTCACCCCATGTTGCTCAGGCTGATCTCAAACTCCTGAGCTCAAGCAGTCTGCCTGCCTCTGCCTCTCAAAGTGCTGGGATTATAGTCCTGAGCCACCTCCTCATGCCTATTTCATTAATTTCTCTGTATGAGATTGGACTTCTGATAAATGTGGATGAATCTGTTGTACTCAGTACATGTGAAATGCACACATATTTTATGCTTTAATGAATTTTTGGGTTCTTTGTTTCCTTTTAGTTTTGTAATGAGTATTCAATTTGAAAATCCTGAGCTTATCTTGGCAGAAATACAAGGAAACAGGAGCTCCTCAAGCATTGTTGACATTATTAGGGTCATCTTTGTGGTATCAGACCTGGTCTCTACCATTAGTTGTGCTACAATAGAGCCCTCATCTTAGTTGTACATTTGCATATTATTTCAAATTCCCTTTTCATCTATTTTATTTTACTGAATTAATTTCATCATTATGGCTTCATGCCATGATAAAAATATTTCCCGTGGAGCTGGAGGAAGTTTTGGTGAACACCAAAGCATATCCAATTCTGCAGTCATTTATTGTTAGGCATCTTGCAAATGCCAGACCCTGCAGGAGAAATATCAGTATGAAGATTGAATCCCTGTTCTCTGGCAACTAAAATTCAGTAGAAAGGATAAGGTAAAATGCATAGGTCACTAAAATGAGGCAGAAAATAGCAAAAATTTATACCATTGTATAAAGTACTTTGTGCCAGTCACTCTTTTAAAAGCAGTTTAAAAATAATTCATTAAAACCTTAAACAATTATTATTATCTCCATTTTCATATGTGGAAACTGAGACACAGAGAGGGTGAGTAATTTGTCCAAGTTACCAAAGTAGTAAGTGGCAGATCTGGGATTTGATCCACTTGATCCAGAGAGTCCGGTTCTAGAATTGGCATGCTACCTTGCCTAGGTTAAACCGAGTTCCATTCATTTGAATGTTCCTATTCAAATGAGTGAGTGATTCTGTGTGCTCATGCATGAGTGTGCATGCATGTGTGTGCATGTGTGTATGTAGGGAACAGAAATGGGATTTAAAAGAGGTTGTGGCATTTGAGCTATATCTTTCTGGTTTTATGTCATTTTATGTTCAATTTGTTACATCTTGATCTTTTCTTAACATTCCAATTATACTCTGCTTGAAACACTTCAAAACTCCTGGACCTCTGATTTCTCCCATTATCTATCCAAGTCTAACTGGCTCAGAACTTTACAACTTTGGATCAAAAGCCTTTGCAAAATTTCCAGGGCAAAGTGGAGGTACCTTATGTTCTTCAGAAAAGGTTTTAGGCTTTTAGACAGAACAGAAAGAATGAAAGTCACCAAGTCTATGACCACACATTATAGTGCTGGTTTTATGATGGTAATTATCAGACCAATTCATCACTGTATCCAATTGACTTCAGTGTCCCAAATCACTTGGGCTCTGTTTTTTGAGGTCAGCTGAGTAAAGATAGGGAGTGTGAAAGATGTGTGTTTGTCTTTGTTGGATAATAGGTGAACTGAGGATGCCTGCCTGGGCCTAACCTGTGACCAGCCCTGTAATTCACAAATATCTGGGAAAGGATGATTAACGGGCACCAAAGGTCTATAAGCAGGAGAGTTTGAGGAGGAATAAGGACAAGAGAGCTCAAGGATGATTACTGGAAAATACCGGAGAGGACAGCATGGTGTCTGTCTTGGACATGCTCTCCAAAATGGCCCTATGGGCTCATGGTGGAGGTCTGTGGTTGGTGGGGCCATAGGCAGAAGACGTGAGAGAGGATTTTCCACAAAGGGTTTGTGATACAGGGGCACAAACAGTATCATCTAGGTGCCCATGTGAGGAAGTGTGACTAAAGTGGGGAAGAGGACATTTCTTTCCCTTCCTGTGGTACTCAGTGTAATATCAGTGTGGTAAGAACCCCGGAGGAAGGAGGGTGGCCCTTACTGGAAGCAGTGGATGCTGGGGGCAGAACCAGCTCAATTGGCAGAGACCTGACTGACTTGTTTGCAGGTTATGTGAGACACATTAGAGTATTCCTGAAAATGACTTAGAGGATCATCAAATGTAGGAACAGGAGGGAGTGAGATGTGGCTCATGTTCTGCAAAATACCCACCAGCTAGTGCAGCCCAGGAAACGGGTTATGTAGTAACTTCTGTTTTACAGACTAGTTCTTGAATGAATTCTACTGCATGAATTTATTAGTGTTAGATGACTCCAACACAAGTTAGCCACTGCTCTAAATTCATAGGATATGCTGTTTTCTTGGTGTGGGTTCCCCCCAGGAAGAAGATATTGAGACAAGATTCTATGCAAATTCTATAGTTCATTGGTAAGTTAGTTCTAAGAAACACTGGTAGGGGAGTGGGGAAGTGAGACAGAAATAAGGTAGCCAGTAAAGGGAGAGTTATTAAGCCAGTTACTATTGCAGGCAACTGGGGTGCAATCTCACTGGGAGAAACCCTGGGAAATATTGTAGAACACACATCTCAGAGTCATCCCACTTGAGGGGCAAGGAAGCTGGGGTATGTATCCACCCACTCTTGTCAGTCATTGGTTGAGGGCTCTTCCCAGGAGGATCTTAATCCTTCAGCACTTCCAGCAGAAAGAGCTGCTCTAGCAGCCAGAGAAAGTCCAAGGGCAGACAATTGCAGGTGCTGGCAGTTGGAAGCCAGGTTGGTGTGCGTGGAAATGCTAAGTGTGGGGAATATGGGTGGGGTGCAGACAGTGGCTGCTACTCCTATGACACGTAATGTCTTCTAGCTTGTTGGTTCCACAGTTTGACATTGTCTTGGTCATGTAATGGGTTTACCTGCTGATCGACACTCGAAAACTTCTCATGCCTCCCCTGCTCCTGGTTCCATTTGGTGTTCCCCTTCTTCCTTGTCTTTCCACTTCACTCAGTTCATCACCATTTGCCTTGGCTTTGGCATCAAAGACCTGTGGGAAGCTATTTCCTTTTTTGAGCCTCATTTTTTCTAATCTCAAGGTAAGAATAATAATATATTTTTAGGGTTTTTGTGTGGATTGAAGAATGTGTTAACATATAGAAAAAACCATGTGTCATAACCTGTGTTTGAGAAGGGCTAGCTCTGTTTCTATTGCCATACTTATTTTTCTCTTGACAAAGCCAAGAACTCTTGGAGACCTTATCTTTCTGGGAACCCCCCCATCAAAACTGAGATGTGTAGATAAAGGCTAAGTTTGTCCTCTAAAAAGAAAATTATGCATTTTATTATTTTTCTAATAATTTTATGTAATTTAAAATGATTACATGTTTACTTTTGATATTTAGTGGAACAATACAAGACATACTTCACTGATGTCTAAGCATATTGCATTTACTTTGCTGTCTTTCATCACTTAACTTATCCCACAAATAATTAGGGTAGGAAGTAGGGACTCAGCTTTATGAAGCTATAGTCATGGCTCTGCCCTGAGCTTAGGCCAATCTCAGAGTCATTGATGTGTCTCAGGAGACTGTGATGTTTTGTATTCCTGGCCTTTTGTGCCCTGTGGTATCTATGTTGGCTGTTTAGACCTTGGAGAAAGGAACCCATGGGCTATGGAGAAATGGATCCCATTGTCCATTGCTTTTTATGCTGTCAAGGTGAAAAGGGTGGATTACTAAGGTTTGTACCAGTCTTGGCCCTAGCAGTTCTGACATGAGTCATTTTGAGAAAGGTATCTTATCATCATGAGCCCTGCTTTCCTTATCTGCAAAATTGAGGTAAAAATACTTGCAGGAGAGACCAGCAATCACATGGAGGTAGCTGTAAGAATTTAACAAAATGTGCATAAAAGCACTGTGCAAGCTGTAAAGTACTGTACATAGATACTACACACTGATACTTCACTGAAAATGAAGACATGATTTTGTAGAATCAGGAGAGTATAAAATATCAAACTTAAAAGTTGACCTCCTAATGGCATTATTGGGAATCCAAAGTTTATTGACTTGGAGCTTTAAGATTTGTCTGGCAGAAGCACAGAAAGACAAATATTGCATGTTCTCACTTATTTAGGGGATCTAAAAACCAAAACAATTGAACTCATGAACATAGAGAGTAGAAGGATAGTTACCAGAGGCTGGGAATGGCAACGGGGGGTTGGTGGGGAGGTGAGGATGGTTAATGGGTGTAAAAAATAGAAAGAATGAGTAAGACCTTCTATTTGACAGCACAACAGGGTGACTGTAGTCAATAATAACTTAATTGTACATTTTCAAATAACTTAAAGCAGCGGTCCCCAACCTTTTTGACACTGGGGACCGGTTTTGTGGAAGAAATTTTTCCATGTTGAGGGGTGGGGGATGGTTTCAGGATGAAACTGTTCCATCTCGGATCATCAGGCATTAGATTCTTTTTTTTGTTTTGTTTTTGAGATGGAGTCTTGCTCTGTCACCAGGCTGGAGCGCAATGGCATGATCTCGGCTCACTGCAACCTCTGCCTCCTGGGTTGAGGTGATTCTCCTGCCTCAGCCTCCCGAGTAGCTGGGATTGCAGGCGCGTGCCACCACGCCCAGCTAATTTTTGTATTTTTAGTAGAGATGGGGTTTCACATGTTGGCCAGGACGGTCTTGATCTCCTGACCTCATGATCTGCCCACCTTGGCCTCCCAAAGCGCTGGGATTACAGGCGTGAGCCACCGTGCCTGGCCCAGTTAGATTATTATAAGGAGTGCACAATCTAGATCCCTCACATGTGTAGTTCGCAATAGGGTTCATGCTCCTATGAGAATCTAAAGCCACCACTGATGTGACAGGAAGCAGAGCTCAGGCAGTAGTGCTTGCTCACCCACCACTTACCTCCTGTTGTATGTCCCGGTTCCTAACAGGTCACAGACCAGTACCAGTCCAAGGCATGGGCACTGGGGACCCCTGACTTAAAGAGTGTGATTGGATTGTTTATAACTCAAGGGATAAATGCTTGAGGGAATGGATACCTCATTCTTTATGATGCAATTATTATGCATTGCATGCCTGTATCAAAACATTTCATGTACCCTCCATAAATATATATACCTACTATCTACTCACAAAAATTAAAAATAAATTTTTAAAATTTCTAAGTGAAACATTAACAGATTAAATCTATATACCATCAACAAGAATTCATTCCACCATAGGAAATTTCATATGGACTATTATATCAAAATAAAAGAGAAAAGCCAAAATGATTTAAAAAAAGATTTGTCTGGCAGAAGATTGTTTGATTATTTGTTTGTTTTTAAAAGTAAGATGCCAATACAAATTTATTTGTCCAGTGCCTTCGTTGACAGTGGAGGGGTAATATTGGAATATTTTGGAGGCACCTTTATCCAAGTATTTTAAAGTAATGCTTATGCAATGTAGAATTGTCATGAATTTGCCAGATAATGGCAGGAACTTCCACTGCGTTGGACTGTTGGGTTTTGAAAGATCCGTGTTTAAGTCCACATTTGGCCACATAGTAGCTGTGCAACATGAGGCTTGCTATTTTATCATTTGTGAAAAAAAGATAAAAGTTCTTCTAGGGATCATTGTGAAGGATGGAATGAAACATTGGGTGAGAAAATTCTCTGAAAACCATAAACAACTCCATATATATAAGGTGTATAGTTTTTATCATTACTCATGTTTAAAGAAGTGAAACCAAAAAACAAATGTTCAATGACACAATTTAGAGAGAATCAAGTCGGAAATTAATGAGGTGTAGTCAAAAAGGAGACACAGATTGCTTTTTGGTAATGATTTCTTCCCATATGGCTTTGATATGGGATGTTTATGGGTGACAAATGGGGAACTATGCAAATGTGATGCATGTGCACAAATTTATTTTAAGATTCATAGCTTGCCTTGCTGGCAAGCTATGGACTTCTAAGAGCTTCAGTCAAACCTGCTCGGTCCATTGCCTGTTTCAGACTTAGAAGACTGTAAATAAATTTGATTCAACCCCCAACAACTCTGTAAGACAGCCATAGGGCTGACTGACCTCAGGTGTCAAAAGGCAGTGTAGGAGTTCTAACTATGTAGAAGGGCTCACCTGGGCGGGGCCAGGTGGCTAGCCAGGAAGGTTCTCCATAGGATACCCTTATTGTGGTAAATTTGCCACAACCCACTTTCTGGGTGTCAGCATTGTAGCATATAAAATCCAATTGTGTCAACATAGAGAGAGTAGATCTTTCTCTCTGGAGTGCAGTCACATTATTCCTACTCATCATGTGAAGTTTAAGACCTAATGCCAATTAGTTAATTTTAATGGCAAACATAGTTACCAGGAAATCCAGAATTTCTAGCTAACACATGAGAAGCCAAATTACCATCATAAAATTGCTTGGTGAGCTTGGAATCTGAACAGGCATCATCAGTCACCTGATTTGAATGTTAAAGGGTTTGTCGGTCAAGTTTCTTGAGTGCAGGCAACAAAATTCTCTATTGACTCACCTAAGCAGAAAAGAAATTCATTCGTACTTCTTGGTCAGTACACAGAAGTGATGAGTAGGCTGGAAAGCCAGGCTCAGAAGACAATGGGAACCAAGAGAGGCTATGAATGGCAGACACATTGTCATCAGTTCAGTGTTTCAATGCTGTCGGAAATCTGAGCAGTTGATGCTGCTACTACCTTTGGACTCTCAATGCTGATGCTACTGCTGATTTTTTTGGAAATGCTCACACCACCATGTATAGCTTCTCAGCTGTCCTTGTATCTTCGTTTCTCTCCTTCAAGATCCAAAGACCTGGCTAGGAACATCTGGTTGCTGAGTTCAGGTCATATGCATCTACACAGCTGTCGGGATGCTAAAAGAGGAAATATATGGCCCCCAGACCTGTGCTTCTCCAAGTGTCATCTGCAGACTGGTGCCAGGCCATGGAATGATTGTTTTTATTTTGTGATGAGGCAAGGAACTCATGCTCGAATGTACATCAATTTAGTGCTTTTTCTATTTAGGCAGCTTTGCTGTGGAAAAAGTGTCAGTTTAATTAAACAGTGTGCTACTAAATACAGCAGCACTTTCCTTGACTTCATGTTGGGAGGCTAGGACCTGATGTCTGGGGACTCCCCACAAAAGAGGAGTGTTTGGAACCCATGTTGTAAAAAAACAACAAATATCCACCACAAGTGAGATCAGGCTGAGTAAGTCTGATGTCTACTACTCCACCATAGAGACATTTTTGCCATCAGTAATGTGTGCATTATGAGCATCTAGACATACCCTCACCTGGCTGGTGTTTGGTTGGATATGGTGATTTTGACTGTCACTACTCTCTTTCCCACAGGGCAGGTTGCTAGCTACCCTCTTGGGAAAGGAAAGGTTGGGGGAGACAGTTTCATGCCCACCCAAGTTGGCTGGTTGAGACTCTTCACTGTGATGGTGAGCCAGTGGCCCTCAGATGACCTTGGAGTGGGAGTTATCATCTGTCCATTGTGAATCCTGCCCTTTCTGTCTTCCATAAGCCAAATACTCATAGCACCTTGATGGAGCAGTTCTTTATCCAGTGGTTCAGGAAATGATTGCAATTTAAATAGTTGGGGAATGGTGTGAGAAGGAAAGCAAGTATTACAACTCTGGTTTAGCTTCTTTGGTCCTTTGTATTATACATAGAGGCAAAAGCATCACTCTGTGAGCCATTAGAGTATGTCTCATGTGAATTCACCTTGTTCTCTTGCTCTTCCACTTCTCCTTCAGTCCTCTCTTAAGATCTTCCCTGTTGAGTGCCCCTCCCAGCACCTCCCTAGAGATTGCTAACCCTCCCTACAGAATAGTAAAGTTCCCATCTCTTCTTGAGACTTTTGAATTCAGACACCCCAGTAGTCTCCTGGATGTAGAGGGCTTTTCCCTTCACTTTAGCTGGTTATCACAGTATGGGAAGCTCTGGTCTTATGAATGGGGTGGAGAAAAGATAGTAGAGTGCAGAAGAATTCCTTTTAGGTTCCTAAAAATTGAGCACCAGTCACCATCTGATACGGTTTGGATATGTGTCCCTGCCCAAATCTCATGTCAAATTGTAATCCCCAGTGTTGGAGGAGGGGCCTGATGGGAGGTGATTGGATCATGGGGGTGGAGTTCTCATGAATGGTTTAGCACCATCCCAGCCTTGGTACTGTATAGTGAGTGAGTTCTCATGAGATCTGGTTGTTTAAAAGTGTGTGACCGGGCGCGGTGGCTGACGCCTGTAATCCCAGCACTTTGGGAGGCTGAGGCGGGCGGATCACAAGGTCAGGAGATCGAGACCATCCTGGCTAACACGGTGAAACCCCGCCTCTACTAAAAATACAAAAAATTAGCCAGGCGTGGTGGCGGGTGCCTGTAGTCCCAGCTACTCCGGAGGCTGAGGCAGGAGAATGGCGTGAACCCGGGAGGCGGAGCTTGCAGTGAGCCAAGATAGCGCCACTGCAGTCCAGCCTGGACGAAAGAGCGAGACTCTGTCTCAAAAAAAAAAAAAAAAAAAAAAAAAGTGTGTGACGTCTACCCACTCTCTCTTGGTCGTGCTCCTGCCATGTGATGTGCTGGCTCCCACTTCGCCTTCTGCCATGATTGTAAGTTTCCTGAGGCCTCCCCAGAAACGGATGCCACCATGCTTCTCATACAGCCTGTGTAACTGTGAGCCAATTAACCTTTTCTTTATAAATTACCCAGTCTCAGGTATTTCTTTTTTTTTTTTTTTTTTTTTTTTGAGATAGAGTCTCGCTCTGTCACCCAGGCTGGAGTGCACTGGCGCAATCTCGGCTCACTGCAACCTCCACCTCCCGGGTTCACGCCATTCTGCCTCAGCCTCTCCGAGTAGCTGGGACTACAGGCGCCCGCCACCACGCCCGGCTAATTTTTTGTATTTTTAGTAGAGACGGGGTTTCACTGTGGTCTTGATCTCTTGACCTCGTGATCCGCCCGCCTCGGCCTCCCAAAGTGCTGGGATTACAAGCGTGAGCCACCGCGCCTGGCCTCAGGTATTTCTTTATAGCAATGTGAGAAGGGACTAATACACCATCTAAGGGATGAATGGCCTTCAAAAGACTACTTAAAAATTGCACAATAATATCAATATGACCTCGCTCCTCCTTATTAAACTAAGCTGCATTCATTGCTTATACAGCTTGAGTTTCAGGAGGCAACTTCCCATGACAATGGACTATGAATGGTGCCACAGTGAAGTTGCTCTTCTCCAAAGCTCAGTGTTCTTCCTGCCTCTAACTCTGATCATGAAGGAAGGGAATGTTGGGGAGAAGTTTTAGTTTAACCTACCTTATCCTTCTGCTCTGTCTGTAGCTGACAAACTCCAATTCTTATCGATTAACCCTCAATCAGGTTATAGGCACATCTTGTAGTTTGAGAGCAATTCCGTATCTCTAATATAACTTAGAAAGTTCTGATATTATAGACTAATCTGAGCTGCTTACCATGTACCCCACCAAGAAAAGCTATGAAAAAATGCATGTTAAGTGCTATGGACTTGAAAACAAGAAATAAAAGAGGAAGAAAGGAAGGGAAAAAGAAGGAAAGAAAAAGGAGGTAGGAAGGGAAGAAAAAAATAACTCATATTTAGAGACTAAAAGATTATCTTTTCAAATATTATGTAGTAGGTAGGTTAAAATAATTGGAATTTTCTGGTGTAATCAACTTGCAATAGAATGGCAAATATCCTTCATCTGTCATTGGACTCATGTCATAATTATTTATTTTTTTCTATGAAAAAAAAGGACGGGAAATCTGTTTTATTTACTTTACTTTAATTTAATTTATTTATTTATTTTGAGATGGAGTCTTGCTCTGTCGCCCAGGCTGGAGTGCAATGGCACGATCTTTGCTCACTGCAACCTCCGCCACCCAGGTTCAAGCAATTCTCCTGCCTCAGGCCCCCAAGTATCTGGGATTACAGGCGCATGCCACCACACCCGGCAATTTTTGTATTTTTTAGTAAAGATGGAGTTTTGCCGTGTTGACCAGGCAGATCTTGAACTCCTGACCTCAGGTGATCTGCCTGCCTGGGCTTCCCAAAGTTCTGGGATTACAGGTGTGAGCCACCACACCCTGCCAAAAATCTGTTAACTTTAGTATGTTAAGTGCAGCCTCTTTCTAATAGGATTTGCATTTGTAAAGAAAAGGAAGGATTTTTTACCTGAGGCAACCTAAAGGCAAGTGTGCTTAGGGCATTCATCGATTTCACTAAAAAGTGATCTTTAGCTTCTGCATCCCATAACTCCAGGTTCAAGGGTTTTTTTTTTTTTTCACTGAGTTGATCTGGTTTAGTGTTTTAAGGTGAAAGCATGGTAAGTTACTATAGAAGAAAGGAAAATTAAGAAGAGTGGGGATGAAGGAGGAAGGTTGATGGTGCATGAGAGGAGAAGAGAGGGGCACAGACCATCAGCACATCTGAATGTAGGAAGTGGGAAAGGTAGGACTCGGTGATCACACGGTGTGAAATTTCTCTAATGTTTCAAATGTGTGGGACAAAATCAATGAGTCACTCAGCAAGCATTTTAATGAATATTATGCATAGAGTAATGGGGGAATTGGAGATATTAAAAGGTAGACACACAAAATTATTTAAAAATTATTTAAAAATTCTATATCGTAAATGTTAAAGGCTGAGTAGAAACAAGAAGTGTTAATAGCTCTGAGTAAAGGTGCCTCTAATTCCTCCTTGGAGTTAGACCTTGGTTAGGCATTGAAGGATGGAATGATAATGTCAAGAATTGTGAAAGGCCTGAGATTTGACCCTACTTGAAAGCTAATAAGTTAGCTTGCCACAGTTTCATGGATACTGGCAGAAGATATAAGACCCTCGGATCAGAAACAAAGACTTTATTGCTCACAGCACAGCAAGCAGAATGAGCCAGACTCTTTTTTTCTTGTTTTGAAAGAGAAATTTACAGAGGGAATAATAGAGGAAAATAAAGAGATCAGGAAGTACAACTTGTTCCTGACAGAGTAGAAAGTGAGAATCCAAATTGGGTTTTGACACAGCAGATGTGTAGCCCAGACAGTAGAGCTGGCTACACACACAATTATCTCTAAGAGGAGGGCTGGCTTCCGGTTCATTCCTTATTCCTCCCCCATGGCTCACTCCTGCTGGTTTTGGTCTCTGGTTTCTATAGAGAGCACTGGTTCAGCTGCTAAATGAAACACAGTGAATGAGGGGTTGTTATCCAAGGGTCTGTTTTTTTCCCAGGGTCACCTTTCCATAGTCCTATGCTGTTCAATACTGCAGCCATGAGCTACATGTGGCAATGCAGCATTTAAAATGTGACTAAACTGAAATGTGCTGTAAGTGCAAAATACACATTGAATTTCAAAGACTTAGTAAAAGGGAAAATATCTCATTAATACTTTTTATATTGATTACATGTTGAAATGATAATATTTTGAATACATTATTTTAATAAAATCTGAACATTAATTTCACCTATTTCTTTTTACATTTTAATATATGCTTCAAGAAATTTTAAGTTACATATGTGGCTGACATGTGTGGCTCATGTGATATGATATGAGGTACCTTTGAGCAAGAGAGGAGGCTCCCTGAGGCTTTCCTTATTGTACTCCAAAGGCTGTGTTATTGATTTCCTGTTTTCTCATGGACCTCAGCTGGGCATGGCCTGGGCCATTGACCTGCTTTAAATTGCAGTCCTCCTTGATGTACTCTGCTGCCCCTAACCCCAGAGTGTTTTCAGATGGGAGGAGCAGGGATATAGTCAAGACTTACCTTTCCTCTCATGACCTTGTCCTCCACTTGCCTTTACAAAGTTTTGCCACTCACTTTGCCACTCACAAAGTTTTGTAGTTAATTCAGGCTTTATGGAAGGTTCAAAGAATGCTAAAGGGAATTACAACCTATGGGGGAAGGACTTTCAAACTGTGTATTGATTGTGTCTTATTTCCATGGTCTTTGAAAAATGTACTCAGGGATTGAAACCCTTCACAGGGGATCCCTTTGTGCATCCTTAACCTTGCTCTTCTGACCTTGAGTCTTTACCCCTCCAGGAGACTACCATCTTCTAATATCTGTCATGAAAATCTGCCACTCTTTTTTTTTTTTTTTTTTTTTTTTTTGAGATAGAGTCTTGTTATGTTGCTGAGGCTGGACTTGAAACCCTGGGGTCACGTGATCCTTCTGCCTCAGCATCCCGAGTAGCTGGGACTACAGGCGGGTGCCACTGCACCTGGCATGCTACGCATCTTGTATGAAACTCTACCAAGAACTCAGAGAGATGGTCTTGTCTAAGGATATCCACCCCCAACCCTGTTTTCCACTCCCTTTGAATGCTAGATTCCTGAGAATACTACCCAAACAACCTGTTAATAAGACAAAGTTAAGTTTATTCTTACTGCAGTAAGGGTGAGCATTACCTCAATGCAGTCTTAGTAACTTCCTTAGGGGGAAGGGCTAAGTTGTGATGTTTATGAGGGTTCAGATACTAGTTTAAAGTGGGCCGTTCATGCAGAGGATTGATCATCATTGGATAAGATTCATGATATAGTAGTTTAAAATTGGCGGACACAGCAAGGAAGATTTTGAGGTGAATGTTTTCATTAAAGAGTCTTAGGGAGTAAATAGCTGTTGATGCTGTCTATTGAATTGAACAGTTTGATTTTCATTAAAACAATTTTCTTGGGGAAGGTTTCTGGAAAAACCTTATTTGCAACTTTTATCCTCTTACACAAAATTTTTTTTGGAATAGTAAAGTCAATGTTGATAAAGACAGCAGAATTGTAAAGTGATGTTAGTAAAGTTAGTAAAGTGGGCTGAATAGGAAAGCTATGTTAATGCAGACAGTAAACTGTGTAGGTCTAGGTGGTATAGTTCTCACCCACAGTAAGACATGCCCCCATTCTGTGTTACTCAGTTTTCAGGGCTCCAGAAGGGTAGTCTTGGGCACTCTATGTCTAAAGATATTATAGTGCACATCAGCTTACCACATGTACACACAGACATTTCTTGTCCTAGTTTGGGTTTCCCTCAAAACAGACTCTGAGACAAGGATTTGGTTTATTTGGGATGTGATTGTAGGAAAAGCAGGAGGGAAGGTGGAAAATCAGTCAAAAGTGCAGGAATGAGCAGGTTACCACTGTAGGCAACAGGAACTTAATCCCTCCTGGAACCTTCTGAAACACTGTGGACTACCTTGAGGGGTAGGAATTTGGAGTCCTCATCCACTTCCATCCTGGTACTTCTGGCCTGTCCCAGACAGGGTAAGCACACTCTTTAGAGGTTAACGAACACCTTCAGAGGGAGTCCATTAGCCTGTAAAATAATTCTCTGTAGGTGGCCTATAGGAAGATCCCAGGGGTATGGGCATGGCAGATTTCAGCACCTGCTATACAGCCCAACATGGTGGTAGACCCATAGTAGGTGCTTGATAAATACTTATTGAATGAATGAATAAACACACATTGTTTAAAGATGAGCTTTAGTTCTCAAACTATAGTCTAAACTTGATGATGAGACAGACCTTTCCTTAACTGCCCCATAATTATAAGGCTGGTCCTCTCATAATAAAGTTAGCACCTCACAATATTATACATCCACCTCCTCTGCCCTCTTTTCTCCCTTTAGCCCTGCCAAGAATGAGAAAAGGGTGAATCACCGATCCTTTTAATAGCAACTCATTTAGCTTCATGAAGATGGACTGTGAAGACTGGAAATTAACTTGCAAAGGCACAGTAAAGTTCTTAGATGGGAAATACTACCTTCTGCCGTCCCTGCTAGTAGAAGTTGGGGAGTTGGGGGGTGGGATGACAAGTGTGTTCTTCAATTATAGAGTTGTTTGTTTTGACATCTGTTGTCCCTGGTTTTGGTTCCTTTTTGCTCTGGAAACTATGTATTAACCTAAAGGAATGGATATCTTGGTGGGACTGTCAGGGATGGCAGCAGGCCTGTGGGTGGCTAGGAGGCTAATTTGGAACAAGCTAGGAGTGGGGGAGTAGGCTGCGATTCCTCAAATCACACAAATAGAGGCCAGATCTGCAGTGTGTGAAGACCTTGCTTGGCAAAAGGTCGTGCCAACATCATTGAGAAAGAGTTGATTTAGGCTGATGTGAGCTAAATGTACGTGAGAGGGCTCCATTGACCAGAGAAAAGACTCCCAGGTATAAAACATAACAGAAAAAGGACTACTTAACAAGCAAAAATTTATCAAGCACCAACAATATACTAGGTATTGTGCTAATGTTACACTCCCAGCCACAACACAATAAAGCTACATTGGTATTGAACTAGGGATTGCTAGTTAATTTATTTATTATCTGTCACTTTCTTTGGGACTAATTTGGGGGAAACCAAATTTTCTACTTTAGTGTGTAAAGTAAGAGAAGGAATGTTAAAAGATACTGTTATGGACTGACTGTGTCCCTCACCCCCAGATTCATTTGTTGAAATCCTAACTCCCAATGTAATGGTATTAGAAGGTGGAACCTTTGGGAAGTGATTCAATTTACATGAGATAATGAGGGTAGAGACTTCATGAATGGAATTAGTGCCCTTATAAGGGAAGACACAAGAGCTTGCTATGTCTCTCCCCTCTTACTGTGTGAGGATACAATGAGAAAACAGGCTTTCTGCAAATCAGGAAGAGAGTCCTCACCAGACACTGAGTCTGCTTGTGCCTTGATCTTGAACTTCCCAGCCTCCAGAACTGTGAGAAATTGTTTGTCATTTAAGTCACTCAGTCTATGGTATTTTTGTTATAGCAGCCTGAAGTAAGACATACTCTTCGAAGAAATGTTAAAACCAGGACAAAAATAAAGTGAACACTTATAAAATATCTTATTTATCAAATTAATTACTAAGGGAACCAGTAAGACTTTACAATCAGTTCAAAGGATAATTCAAAGAACACATCAGGAATGCTTACATAAATTCAGAAATAGATGCAAAACTGCTTGATGTCCATTCCATTCCACTGACACAATTCATTTGCATTTCTATGTATGTGAATCATTTACATTATTACCTGTTTTCTTCTACAATGTACAGAGTTGTAAAATAGGTTGAAGGCATCAAAAGGCACAAACCAGGCTGGGTGTGGTGGCTCACGCCTGTAATCCCAGCACTTTGGTAGGCTGAAGTGGGCAGATCACCTGAGGTCAGGAGTTCAAGACCAGCCTGGCCAACATGGTGAAACCCTGTCTCTACTAAAAATACAAAAATTAGCTGGGCATGGTGGCACCTGCCTATAATCCCAGCTTCTCAGGAGGCTGAGGTAGGAGAATTGCTTGAACCCCAGGAGGCAGAGGTTGCAGTGGGCGGAGATCACGCTGCTGTAGTCCAGTCTGGAAAAGAGCGAGACTCGGTCTTAAAAAAAAAAAAAAAAAAAAAAGGCACAAACCCCTATAGAATCAGATGACCTGAAAGAATGTACCAGACAGGACACTCAGAAATATTTCTGTGGCCCATTTCAAAGTCTTTCACAAGTGCTCCTGATAGAAGTAATGCTTTCGAGTAGTCTTTCTGGAAGCAGAAAATAGATTGCAGGCTGGCCAAGTCTTTTGAATCAAAAGAAAAGTAGCTTCTTGTGGCAACATTACGTACTACCCAGGGTGTAAGTGAGGAATCATTTGGAACTGCATCTTCTAAATACAAGAGTACTGATCTATATCGGGGAAAGAACAATTGAAGGAAAATTTGATGAAATTTGCCCCATGAAGAGGAACAGAATCAATTTAGCAGGCACTTCAGTTACAGAATGTTTAGCTACAAATAAAACCTATTGAGGGAAAAAAGGAAGTTCGTGAAACTTCCTTTTTAATGAACTCCCTGGTTCAGATTTCATAATGAGTTGTGACAAGAAGTGGGAAGAAAATTACTTTTATTTTTAACAGCTATATTGAGATATAATTTACATACCATACAATTCACCTATTTAAAGTGTATAAATATTTTTTTTTGTTATTTTCACCTATTTAAAATAGGTGTAGAATCACAATCACAGTCTAACTTGAGAATGTTTTCATTCTGCTAAAAGAAACTTGGTACCCATTAAAAACCACTCCTCATTCCTCACCCCATTACATCCTTTAGCTCTAAGAAATCACTAATCTACGCTCTGTCCCTGTAGATTTGCCTATTGTAGACATTTTCTAGAAATAGAATCATATTAGTATGTGGTATTTGTGACTGGATTCTTTCAACTAGCACTTAGCATAATGTTTTCCAGGTTCACTAATCAATACTTCATTTCTTTTTATTGCTGAATAATATTTCATTGTATGGGTATAGCACTTCTTATTTAACCAACTGTCAGTTGATGGACATTTAGGTTGTTTCTACTTTTTGGCTATTATGAATGGTGCTGGTGTGAACACATATATTTTTGTATGGACATGTATTTTTATTTGAGTGTACACTTAGGTGCAGAATTGTTAGGTCATTTGTAACACTATATTTAACATTTTGAAGAATTGTCAAACTGTTTCCCAAAGCATCTGTGCCCTTTTATATTCCCACCAGCAGTGTATGAGGAAGGTTTCAGCTTCTTCACATCCTCACCAGCACTTGTTATTGTCTGTCTTTTTGATTACAGCCATCCTACTGGGTGTGAAATACTATCTTATTATCCTTTTGATTTGGATTTCCCTGATGACTAATGATGTTGAATAACTTTTCATGTGCTTATTGGTCATTTGTGTATCTTGTTCAGTGAAATGGCTATTCCATTTTTTTGCCCATTTTTAAATTGAGTTATTAGTCTTTCTATTATTGAATTTTAGGAATTCTTTATACATTAAGGATACCAGTTAGATACATGATTATCTATTTTTTCTTTTGTCACTTGTGCGTTTGGTGTCATATCTGAGAAATCATTGGTTAACCCAAGGTCAGGAAGATATACTCCTATTTCTTTTAAGTGCTTGATAATTTTAGCCCTTACACTAAGGTCTATGATCCACATTAAGTTAATTTTTCCATATAGTGTGAGGAAGAAGTCCAACTTCAATCTTTTGCATGTTGTCTCAGCACCATTTGTTGAAAAGACTATTTTTCCCCATTGATTTGTCTCGGCACCCTTGTCAAAAATCAATTGACCATAAATGTAAGGGTTTATTTCTGGACTCTCAATTCTATTCCATTGGTCTATGTGTCTATCTGTATGCCAGTGTGACACCATCTTGATTACTATAACTTTAAAGTAGGTTTTGACATGGGGAAGTGTGAGTCCTCCAACTTTGTTCTTCTTTTTCAGATTGTTTTGACCATTATGAGTCTCTTGCATTTCCATATGAATTTTAGAATCAACTTGTCAACTTCTGGAAAAAACAAAAGCCAGCTGGAATTTTGATAGGGAGATCCAAAGATTAATTTTAGACTTTAATAAAAAGATTGCTAAAACAAATTTTTGTTTTCAGGTTTTTGAGTTTCAACCATTCTCATGTAAATTGTTAATATGTTTATTTTACTCTATAAGTAAAGTAGAGCTGTTAAGATCTTTTTTTTTTTTTTTTTGAGATGGAGTCTTGCTCCGTCGCCCAGGCTGGAGTGAGGTGGCGCGATCTCGGCTCACTGCAAGCTCCGCCTCCTGGGTCACGCCATTCTCCTGCCTCAGCCTCCGGAGTAGCTGGGACCAGGCGCCCACCACCACGCCTGGCTAATTTTTTTGTATTTTTAGTAGAGACGGGGTTTCACCACGTTAGCCAGGATGGTCTCGATCTCCTGACCTCGTGATCCACCCGCCTCGGCCTCCCAAAGTGCTGGGATTACAGGCGCAAGCCACCACGCCCGGCCAGCTGTTAAGATCTTTGCTGTTAGCACATTGGCATTGATTTATATATAATTCACATTTCACTAATGTGTTAAATCTTATATATCCTTCTTAGTTTATTCAATTTGTAATGATGTAGTTGTATAAACTGTACGGAAAGGCAAAGGACAGGAAGAAGGTGATAAGAATTTGTTAGAGAAGTAGTATAACATGGTGTGGTAGTGAAATAACCTGTCTTTTGACCGTACATTCATGTTTTAATGTGCTTCATCAAACATGAGATGTTAAATAGATTGGTAGTTTCATTGAGCTTTCCTCATCTTATGTAAATGGATATAGGGAATTTTAATGCCAAAAAATGTTTTCAGGGAGATTAAATTGCTTTTTTATTCAGATGTTACAAAATTGGGAAGTACTGTTTTACTAAAAAGTATTTTGAATGAACCATTATAATCACCCCCACCTCCAGAAAAGCAAATGTATTTGAATGAAAAAAAGTAGTTATGTTTAAGCGTCTAGGATTATAAACCCTGAGGGTATGTCATGGATATGTGGGACTGTGCTTGATTTCATAAAGAAGTTGCCAGATCAAATAATTTATTATTGAAGATGCTACAAATTAATCTGGGAGTACAAAAGCAGTTATTGTAGAAATAAATATTAAAAAATGTTGTTCACAAGCTGTCAGTCATGATCCTACCAAGAGAATGAGACATTTAGGCTACAAAGACAAACTTAAAATGCCTGTGACTCAGACTGGTTTGGCTTTGAAGCAGGTTGGACTTGTAGAGCTACTCAGAGAGGAAGTGGTGCACAGTGAATCAGGCAGGACTTGGGTCTGCACATATGACTCAGTAATAAAGAGGAATTAACATCTGTAACACAGTGCCTTAAAGAAATCACAGATTTCAACTGAGTTGGCATTGAACTACTTGGACCTGGCTGGAAATTTGTGATTTGGGGAAAAAATGTTAAAAGCTTGTATCCCAGAAGTCAGAGCTATTTGGTACGGTACAGCTGTAGAGTACAAGACTATCTTGGGGTTATGGTAGCATGAATGACCAGGAAGAGGTCTCATTTCTGAAATCAGGAAGGTGACATGCTTTGCTCAGAACAGGGCTTGGGTGCAGCAGGGGCTCAGGAACTGAGGGAATAGGTTCATCATGCAACCTGTTCAAATGAACATCAGTCCTGATAAGGAAGGCTGTACTTCATAAGCATGTTGAGGTCAAGACTTTTTCAAGCATATGGCCTATGGTGACCCATTTAGTTCTGCCTCTTTCTGTTAGTGGAAGTCTTGCCTTGAATAAGACTAGATAGTGCTAAAAGTATTGGCACATTTATCTGGGTTAGACAACAGCTGATATTTCTTATTGAGGTAACCAGAACCTCATTGTTCATTCAGTTATTAATTTAAAAAAAGGTGGTCATTACTGTGTATTAGGTCCTGTGCTAAGATTGGGAATATGGAAATGAATGGGACCTAGTGCTCATAATCGGGTGAGGAGACCCACATGCCATATTTTTGGATGGATGCTGCTACTATTGATTGAGCAAAAGATTAAGGGAGGAAGAGCAAGTTTTGGAGGACAAGGAATTTCATTTTGGAGATAAGTTTGTGAAGTCTGTAGAGCATTTAAGTGGAGATGCCTGGTGGGCAGTTGGAGTTGTATCTGACTGTCAGTGGGGAAGTCCAAATAGGAAGTCTGGATTTGAGAGTCATCATTTAAAGATGATAATTGAAGTCATTGACATTGATAAAGTCACACAGAGATTCTATAGAGTAAGGAAGGGAGAAGGATTAGAACTAAACCCTGGAGAATCCTTCCAGTTCAGCAGTGACATCTGATGAATGCTATTGTCTGAGTACATACTGCTCTCACATCAGTGAATTTACATTTGAAAAGCATGAATAAACTTGCAAAAAACACATTCCAAAGGAAATTATCACCGCAAATACAGACCCAGAAATTTTCAAAGTAAAAATTTAAAAATCAGGCCAATAATAAAACCCAAAGTATCTTCAGAATCAAAGAGGAAGTTTAGGTATTAACTCTATTAAGGGAGTAATATAGATAAAGTGACCAGAGTTTCTGAACCTAAAGTAAGCTCTAATAAGTTTGATTGTTCTTATGGGAACTATGGGGGATAATATTTGAAATCAAAACTGTCTGGAATGCATGACTGAGATCAATATAGAACAATCAAGTAACAAAAGAACAGCTTAAACATAAAAACTAGGAAAATTAAAAGGCTATCTAGGATGCAGATTTGTTGATATCCTTGAGTGAGATTGGTTGAATTGATAACCAGAGTTGTCTCAGTTATCTCTTGCTGTGTATAAAAACTCCCTCAAACCTTAGTGGATTAAAACAATAACAGTCTATTAATTCTCATGGATTCTGTGGATTCCCTGGGCTCAGTTAGGTAGTTCTTCTGCTAGACATGGTGTTGGCTATATTCAACTGGGAGCTCAGCTTGGGATGGAATGACTAAGATGGCAAACATACATGTCTGGCCTCAGCTGGAATGGCTAGGGGCTGGTTATGCCCTATCTTCTCATTTAGTGGCCTCGCCTGAGCTTTTTAACCTATCGGCTGATTCCAGAAACACAAAAGCAGAAACTACAAGTGTTCTTAAAGCCTTATAGTTCTTGTAGCTCTTAGGAGTACTAGAACATCACTTCTGCCTCATTTGATTGGCCAAAACAAGTCACGAGACCACTTCAGGAGAAAATAGATTCCACCTCTTGATGGGAGGGGTGTACAGGGATAGAAGGATTGTTGGTGGCCACCTTTGGAAATGATCTACCACAAGAGTTGATTTCCATTTTCAACTTGGCTGCAAGTACTACAGTTTTCTTTCTGCGGGACACTGAGTAGGATACTATGCTTGGTTCTCACTTCCAGGTGAATACTAAGAGTTCCTGATGGCATTGTAGTTCCCATAACTTTCTAATATATTTTGCCGAAAAAGTCTACTGGAAGAGAAGTCCATAAACATTTTTAAGGCCTTCTCAAAACAGAGCTTTGACACTAGGTATCTAAGTTTCTCTTTTCCTTTCTCTTATGTTTACCAGTCCCCCTCCCCCACCCCCCCACCCCGAATCTATCTTAGTCTTGTAATAAAGTTAAGGAATTGTTATATTGTGAAATTCTACAAGTACAACTTTTCCAGTTACATGTATGCAAGTGTTGGGGGGCTGAGGGTAGAGGAAGAGAAGTCTTTTTTGAGTTATTTTAAGAGTAGCAGAGCAGGTGGTTTTGGCGACTTGATCTGGGCCTGCCTGTACCATTCACTGGTGCTCAAGGGGTACTAGTGACCACTGCCCTGCTTCAGATGTGAAGTAGGTATCTACCTTCATCAGGAATCTGGAGCTGAGCAATAGCTCCCAAGCAAATACAGGAGGTTTGAAAAATAATAAGGTTGGGTTTGTGAACATTGCCATTTTTTTCTGTGTGCTGAAGAACAGGCAGGGTTTAGTGATCACATAGCTTACAGGCAGGTGAAGAATTAGGAAGAATGGCTGTCAGATGAAAATATGGCATTTAGACATTCACAGCCTTTGGTTTTTTCCTGCCTGTGACAGGGTGTTCAGGAAAGGCCCAGGTTAATGAAGGAGAGGGAGAGGGAGAGAGGGAGGGGAAGTGGGAAGGAAAGGGAAAGAGGGAGAGAGAAGTGTAGTGGTTTGTAGCACAGACTTTGTGATATTTTGGGAAGTGACATATGGGATGATTTGTGGAAGAGAGAGTTAAGAGTGGCATGGTGAGAGAGTAACTTCTCAGATAGGATAGTGAAAAATTTCTGGGAATTTTGAGATGCCTGAAAATGGGAGAGGAAAGAGGATTTTAATAGGAGTTGTGTGCTCTATATCATTGGATCCCTTTATGTAGGGATTGGGGTTCCTGTTTGGATGGTGCTTCTTTAACAGCAGCACTTCTCAGGCCCACTGCTTTAATGACATTACCTACTTAGGGAATTTTGGACTCCAAATCTTCACTTGGGAACATTGACTTTTTTGTGCTATTCTTATCTTCTTGCTTTTTTTTTCCCCCCCTCTTGGCAGTTTATAATGCAATTCGGGAAAATGTCAGTCTGCTTCCACTCTGCCATGGAAACACAAAGAAAAAGGTTTTCCCTGAATTGTTCAGCTAGAGAATGAAGGAAAGAGTATCCTGGAGGAAGGCGCAGAAGTAATCAAAATGAGAGAACAGAAAGCTGAATGCAAAGCTCAGGGGTAAGAGGGTTGGCCTCTTACCAAGGTTATCACTTTGCTGCTGTTAAATTCCAGTCAAGGGCTTTTCTCTGCCTCTTTCTTGACCTGGTTTTATCTGACTACTGTTTTCTTACAGCAGTGGTTCTTAGCTGCAGCAGGGGAGGCCGCATGTAGTTTGGAGAAGTTGCATGTGTGATGCCGATTGAGAAGGATTGTGCCAGGGGCTTCCCATCAACTACTGAATGACACAGTCAACTCTTGTATTAAACATTCAAGGATCTTCCTAATGTGGCTCCCCAGACCATACCTCCCACTCGCCTTCCAGCCGAACCTATTACTGTGGCTGGACCAGACTCTCTCTGACTTCAGGGCACCTCACACTCCTTTTCAGCCCCGCCATTTAACACCAGTGTGATAGACTGTTCTCCATGTGCCCTGCCTACAATAGGTTTTGCCATTCCTCAAGGCCCCACTCAGGTCTTTCTTTTTTTATGAAACCTTCCATAAATGCTCCAGCCACACTGATTGGATCTTGTTTCTGGAATAGGAGTTAAATGGGGCCAGCGATGGGGAGAGGAGGCTGTGAATGCAGGGAAATAAACAGATTATTTATATGGAAATCTGTCAACGGCTTCTTATATAGCTGAGTTAATCTAATGACATCAGTGCTTTGGACACAGGTTCCCAGTGGTACAAACAGTTTTTTTCCTCAAAGAGTCTTCCGAAATCCCCTCTGCCCTCCTAGCACAACAGTTTGAATTTCTTAATGAAGGAAATGTGCAAATTGACCATGTGGCTACCACAACCAACAAGTGATTTATCCCCACAAACTTGAAAATGCAAATCATGGAGATTGGCTGGGGGAAGCAGGAGGAGAGCAAAGATATCTCATCCGGAAGACAGAGGATCATGAAAGACTCACAGGCAAGTGAGTGAGATCATATATGTAAGAGCAAGTAATGTTAAGAGTCTATTCTTAGTAACACTTTGCTCAAATAATATCACAGTGAGTATGCAGATAGCTGCCTGATATTTCAATGTTTAGAGATACAATAATTTTCCTCCACTATTCCCCTTTGGATATTCAGGTTGTTTCTAGAGTTTTTGTTAGCATAAAGAACACTGTGGTGGACATCCTTACTCATATCCACTTGCATACTCTTTTCTATAGTTCATGGTCTCTCCCCTACCCCCGCATCTAACTCCATGAATACAAGCAAGCTATTCAGGACTTCTTTAGGTCCACACCTGCTTAAAAAAATTCCCTATAGCTTCATAAATCCATCAATACCATGGTTGATCAACAAAAACTTGCAAACTTGACTAATTGATAAGGCGTTATCACACTTACAGAGCCATCTTATTATAAATCCACTAAATGTTCTAGCATTTTGAAAATGTGCCAGGCTTATTTCAAGAAGTTAACTTGAAACTACTGGGCTAAATCAGGAGCGGGTGTGGGAAAGATGAGAAATAGCTGAGTAGGTGGAAAAAGTCAGAATGAAGTAGTCAAAGGGCAATGGTTAATAGTAATTAGTAAATATCAAAAGCAAATAAGGATAAGGCGTGCCTAATGATTGTGCTAGAGGTAGGGTGGGCAAAGTGAAAGTAAAGTATCCAGTTATTCTTCTAGGGCTGCTTAGTCAAGTTAACTGGAAGATATGACAATAGTTTGCTCTATGAGCTGAAATCATGAAGGCAAAGGCCAAAGATGAAAGTTGTGTTTAAAATTCCCATCAGCTGCGTGACTAACAGGGGATGAGTGATCAAATGAATCACCTTAGGCAGTTGAACAGCTTTACTTGTCAAAACCATTAGCCATGAACCTTTCTTAACACGAGGCAGTCACCTTCAGCAATCTGCTTTTCCAAAAGTAAAATAAGCCCCAGATGGCCACTTATTAACTTCAGCAAGACTTGACTCTTCTCACGTTGCAAGACAAAATTGATGGAAAATGGATAAAATCTTACTCCGGTTTATCAGTACAGTAGCCTGTGGTTCTGGAATATGTGATATAAAAGATCTTAGACTATTGTTCTGGTATTTAGACATCAGGAGATCATACTGGGGTGGTCAGATACATCTATTTGTCCAACATCATTTCAGAATTTCTGGAACCATCAAATGAATAAAACTTCTTTACATAATATAAATAGTATATATTTTTTCTAATTATAAAATATGTGATTATTGAAAAAAGATAATAAAAGGTATAACAAACTTCGAAGAAGCAGGATCATCTTCTGCCCCACCATAATCAATCCAGTTGTCTGGGCCATTTTGGGTGTTTTCTTCCTGTTTTTTAAAATGCATTTTTTAGAACTAGTTGAGATCATACAACATATAATGGATAAGATCTATATTCAATCTAAAGTTATTTTAATCTATCCACCTAAGAGCAACCATATATTATGAAAACTATGATCTGAAACAAAGAAATGGAATGTTTGACAAAATCAGGCAAAATAAATAAATAAATAAAAGCAGGCCAGTAACTCCTTGTTTTCTCTAACCATTAACTCATCCCTTTCATTCCCCATTCTGTTTATTAAGTCTTGAATATCCCTGGCTCCTCTCTTCCCTCCAAAGTCTCCTCCTTGAATGTGCCTATTGGTATTGATTTTTCACCTCTCTATTGTCTACTAAATTCGAGAATTCATTTACATGTAGTCTTGCTTCTAATTTTTTTTTTTTTTAATGATTTATATGTCTTACCTCATCTTACTTTTTGAGGTCAGGGGACATTTATTATAGTTTTTATACCCATCCTAATAAGTAGCAAACAGCCAGGAACATAGTAGGAGCTGAAGAAATATCTAGGGTTGACACCAAAAGTGTTTTAACAAATAGTTGCATGGGGAGATGTAATAGTTAAATTATCCAGACCTGTGCAGACAAAGAAAAACTGTAGCTGCACTGTTCAAAATGGTAGCCACTAACCACGTGACCGTTGAGCATGTGAATTGTGGCTAGCATGAATTGAGATGTGCTGCAAATATAAAGTACATTAGGCATTTCAAAGGCATAGTATACAAAAAAAGAATGTAAACGATCTCAGTATTTTTTATGTTGACTACTTGTTGAAATGATAATATTTTGAACATAATTGAATTAAATAAAATGTATTATTAAAATGAATTTCACCTCTTTTTATCCTTTTCAGTGTGCTACTAGAATATGTAAAATTACATCTGTGGCTTGCATTGTACATATATTTTGTTGGATGTTGCTGTCTTGTATGGCAATGAAATGTAATGTTTGAGATTATTCTTTCTACAGGGCAGAAATTCATTATATTTCTAGATAGAGTGTATTTGCATTTCAATGGATAATAACTATTTGCATTACCAACAGTTTTCTATAGCTTAACTTCTACCCTTACAGAGTTACAAAATAGCCTAAATAATAGGAAGACAATCAGTCAAAGGTGTATACCTGGATAGAGCCAGACAATCCTGGGATGGTCATTTGGATAATATGCAGCACTTCACTGAAAGGACACTCAGTAATCTTTTGCCCATTTCCAAGTCTTTGGCAATTTTTCCTAAAAGCATCTTTCCATATTCCTTTGTTACTGTCCCATGTGATTATGTAGGATCACGTTTTCTTTTTTAGTTAATATCGACAAACTATACTTGCAAAATTCATACTTAAGCCAGAAAACAATGTTTTAGGAACTATGACGTTCCCAATAGTAAGGATAAAAATGTTGGGAGTAATGCAAATACTTAAAGAATCATATAGAATAGAACAAAACTTGAATAAAGAATCATATAGAATAGAACCAAACACTTGAAATGATTGAAAAGATAGTGAAATTAATCGCATTTTGTCGTGACTCCTTAGCTTATCATACTGTTGTCGAATGGGTGGAAACCATATTCTTTTCTACTATTTAATTAGCTGGAAACAAAGCCTGGCTATTGGTTGACTGGATCTAGTATAAATCCCCCCTCCCCCATTTTTGATTAATAAAATTGCCACTCTTTATTTCTTTATTTAGATTGACAAATAATTGTGTATATGTTTATGATGTATGGTATGAGGTTTGGAATTATGTCTACATTGCGTGGAATGGCTAAATTGAGCTAATTAACATATGCATTACCTTAAATACTTTGTGGTAAGAACACAAAATCTTCTCTTAGCAATTTTCAAGTATATAATATATTGTTATTAACTACAGTCACCATGTTGCACAATAGACCTCTTATTCCTTCTGTTTAACAAACTTTGTACTCTTTGACCAACATCTGCCCCACCCACAGCCCCAGTAACCACCATTCTATTCTCTGCTTCCATGAGTTCAACTTTGTTAGATTCCACACATAAGTAAGATCAGAAGGAAATAAATTCTTCTCCTTTTTAAGTCAGAGGACTTTTTTTGTGATTTTTGGGTCTGTTCACTCTGCTATGGAGATTAACAAATATTAATTAGTGGATGACTGCTAGGAAGTGAAACTCACAACCAATGAAGTCGTTAATTAAAGTTGAACTTTTTCATTGTCATTTCTAATATTTTTTATATTTTATATATATATATGCAAGTTTCTTTAAATTATTGATTTAAGCACCTGTCTTAGTCCAAAAGAAGATTAAAAAATGGCTGAAAAGGGAATACAGAGATGGCTTTTGTTTCAAATATTTTTAAAACATCCAAAATTTAAAGTAGATAACTATCCCTCAAAGTTAGCTGCTCCAAGCTTGATTTGACATTTGACGTTCCTGATGCTCTGGCTCAGATCAGAGCAGTTCCACGAGGCTTGGTGGTGGCGATGGGGGTTTGGTGAGAAGTGGGGCAGGCAGGTCTAGATCTGCGATGGGAGTTTGGTGGGAAGTGGGGCAGGCAGGTCTAGATCTGGACCCGCCCGTACCCCAGGACACCCCCTTTTCTGTGTGCCTCGGATTCCAGTGTCAGTTCTTCTGGCCCAGGGAGGCCATGGAATTGAGGGCAAGTGTTTGCATTATTGATCAGGGTACAAAGGACTCCAGAAGTTTTGAGGCTTTGCTTTTCCCCTTAGCCCTACAGGGTCAGGTTTTCATGCAGAAATTGGCCTGGAAATTCTCCACCGTTTTCATAGCTGCAATGTTTTTGAGGTGTTTTTTAGATAACAAAAAACTAAATACAATTCTCAAAGCTTATTTTGTTTACTTTTAGAGTACACAAAACAATTTTGCAACAATTACAATTATATATCTTATACTTGCTACTAAGACTGTATAACACTGGTGGGGATAAGAGATTATATGTTTTTTCCCAAAAATATATACTTAATGCACTCTTTTAATTTTTATTTTTATTTCAATAGTTTTGGGGGTACAGGTGGTTTTGGTTACATGGATACATTCTTTAGTGGTGATTTCTGAGATTTTTGCTCTCTCCATCACCCAAGCAGTGTACAGGGTACCCAATATGTAGTCTTTTATCTCTCACCCCCTCCTAACTTCCCTCTCCACAGTCCCCAAAGTCCATTATATCATTCTTATGCCTTTGCATCCTCATAGCTTAGCACCCACTTATAAGTGAGAACATACGATATTTGGTTTTCCATTCCTGAGTTACTTCACTTAGAATAATGGCCTCCAGCTCCATCCAAGTTGCTGCAAAAGACATTATTTTATTCCTTTTTATGGCTGAGTAGTATTCCATGGTGTATATATATCACATTTTCTTTATCCACTTGTTGGTTGATGGGCACTTAGGTTGGTTCCATATCTGCAATTGCGAATTGAATGCACTCCTTTTAATAGTTAGTTTTGCTGTCAATCTCTTTCCCTATTTAATTATTTGAACTATTGGACCCTGAGGATCTGCCCCTGAACATCTCCTGAGAAGTGCTCCAGCAGAGCGAAATCTTGAAAGTCATTCATGAAAATGTTGTTAAGAAGTGGCTTGAGCCCTCCTCTGAGCTGTCAGAAGTGAAGGAGAATTACAAGAAATTCTATGAGGCATTCTCTAAAAATCTAAAGCTTGAGATCCATGAGGACTCCACTAACCAGGGACGTCTGTCTGAGCTGCTGTGCTATCACACCTCCCAGTCTGAAGATGAGATGACGGCTCTGTCAGAGTATCTCTCTCACATGAAGGAGGCACAGAAATCCATCTATTACATCACTGGTGAGCGCAAAGAGCAGGCAAACACCTCTCAAAGCAGGGCTTCAAGGTGGTACACTAGACCAAGCCCACTGATGAGTACTGCGTGCAGCTGGTCGAGGAGTTTGATAAGAAGGGCCTGGTCTCTATTACCTCAGGTCAAGCTACCTGAGGATGAGAGGTGAAGAAGAAAATGGAGGAGAGCAAGGCAAAGTTTGAGAACCTCTGCAAGCTCATGAAAGAAATCTTAGATAAGAAGGTTGAGAAGGTGACAACCTCCAATAGGTTTGTGTCTTCACCCTGCTGCATTGTGATCAGCACCTATGGCTGGACAGCCAATAATGGAGTGAATCATGAAAGCTCAGGCACTTGGAGACAACTCTCTAATGGGCTACATGGTGGCCAAAAAGCGCCTGGAGATCAACCTGACCATCCCATTGTGGAGATGCTGCAGCAGAAGGCTGAGACAGACAAGAACAGCAAAGCTGTCAAGGACCTGGTGGTGCTGCTGTTTGAAACTGCTCTGTTTTCTTCTGGCTTCTCCCTTGAGGATCCCCAGACCCTCCAGCTGCATCTACCACATGATCAAGCTAGGTATAGGTATTGATGAAGATGAAGTGACAACAGAGGAACCCAGTGCTGTTGTTTCTGATGAGATACCCCTGCTTGAGGGTGAGGAGAATGGGTCTTCCATGGAAGAAGTAGACTAGGAGTTTATATTTGGAAACCTTGTGCCCTTGTATAGTGTCCCCATGGTTCCTTGAGTGGCTCTGTCCCACGGCCTTGAGTGGCCTTATCCCACCTGGTTCCCTCTGCTGATGTCTAGTGTTTTTTCTCTCCTGTCCGTGTGTCTAAGGCAGGAAACAAGAGCCTTAAGCCCCATTCTCTTTCTACTTTTATAACAGGATATTGGATGTTGTGTATTGTGCTTTTTTGTTTATTTTGTTCTGAAATGAAAGTATACCAAATAAAGCAGATGCCATTTTGATGTGGAAAAAAGAAACACTTGCCTGTTCTGTGGGTTGTCTTTTGATTTTCTTGATAGTAACATTTGCAGCACAAGCATTTTTAATTTTGGTGAAGTCCAATTTATCTATTTTTTCTTTTGTCACTTGTGCTTTTGGTTGTGCTTCGACCTTGTCAGATCTAAGGAGCCATTGTCTAATCAAGTAATTAGCTTTCAGTGTCTCCTGAGAATAAGGGCCATAGAAGAGGCTGAGTAAAGACTTGCAACAATGATATGTAATTGCATGTGCATTTTTAAAAATAGACTATTTTTAGAGCAATTTTTATTTTACAGCAAAATTAAGCAGAAAGCATAGAATTTCATATGTCCCCTTCCCCTGTACCCCATCTGGCCTCCTCCATTACCAACATCCCACACCACAGTGGTTCATTTGTTACAATTGATGAACCTACATTGACATGTCGTTATCATCCAAAGTGTAATTTGCATCAGGGTTCACTCTTAGTGGTGCACATTCTATGGGTTTGGACAAATGTATAATGATACGGATCCACCATTACAGTATCATACAGAATACTTTCACATTCCTATACATCCTCTGTGCTCTGCCTATTCATCCCTCCCTCTTCCCCACCCCTGGAGACAACTGACGTTTTTACCATCTCCATAGTTTCACCTGTTCCAAAATGTCATATAGTTAGAACCATACAGTATGTAGACTTTTCAGATTGGCTTCTTTCACTTAGTAATATGCATTTAAGGTTCTTTCCTGCCTTTTCATAGCTTGATAGCTCATATCTTTTTAGCATTGAAAAATATTTCATTGTCTGGATATACCACCATTTATCTAGGTACTGAAGGACATCTGGGTTGCTTCCAAATTTTGGCAATTATGAATAAGGCTGCTATAAATATCTGTATGTAGGTTTTTGTGTAGACATAAATTTTCTACTTGTTTGGGTAAATACCAAAGAGCATGATTGCTGGATTGTATGGTAAGAGTATGTTTAGTTTTGCAAGAAACTGCTGAACTGTCTTCCAAGGTGGCTGTACCATATTGTAGTCCCACTAGTAATGAATGAGAGCTCTTGTTGCTCCACATTCTTGCCAGCATTTGGTGTTATCAGTGTTTTGGATTTTCACCATTCTAATAGGTATGTAGTGCTATTTCATTGTTGTTTTAATTTGCACTTTCTTGATGACAGATGATATGGAGCATCTTTTCATATGTTTATTTGCCATCTTCATATCTTCTTTGGTGAGATGTCTGTTCAGATCTTTTGCCCATTTTTTAAACTGGATTGTTCATTTTCCATATTGCTGGGTTTTAAGAGTTCTTTGTGTGTTTTGGATTATAGTTCTTTATCAGATCCGTCTTTTGCAAACATTTTCTCCTAGTTCGTGGCTTGTCCTCTCATTCTCTTGAAGTGATTGTATTTCCTTGAATTATTCACTTCACATTCACTTACTGAGCATCTTCTATGGTCTAGGTTCTCCACAAGGCTCTGGGTATATAAAAGTGATTAAGACATAACCTTGCTTTTAGACACTTTTATTGTGATGAAGGAGAAGGATGAGTAAAAATAGGTGATTAGAACACTCTTCTAAGGTAAGCAGTCTCAGGCTTCTTGGAAGAGGAGTCTAAGACATAAAGAAAAAGGATATCAACAACAAGCACAGGTGGGCAGAGCCTTCTGGGTGAAGGGAACACTGCATCACAATGACATAAGTAAGCTCTTGTCAATATGATCCTTAGCTATTATTGCTATGGTAATAGTGTGTCTAGGCTAGAAGTAGGCAAACTATGGCTGTGGGCCAAATCTGGCCGGCCATCTGCTCTTGTAAATGAAGTTTCATTGGAATACATTCATGTCCATTTATACACATATTTTCTATAGCCACTTTTGTGCTACAAGTAGTTGCAAAAGAGACAGTCTTGCTTGCAAAGCCTCAACTATTTACTCTCAGGCCCTTTATAGGTGGGGCTCAGACTGAAGGGGCAAAGATAGACTGCTGCTTTAGTGAGATGCTTTAGTGATTTTTCCATGGCAAAACCACATGGCAAAAGTCGTGGACAGGTGGAGAATTGATTCCAATCACATGTCTGAGGGCATGGCAAGCTACACTTATTTTTCAGGAGCAGCAGAAGTTTCATTCATGGCTGGTCAAAATTAATATCTGTTAAATGATGGCGACTTTCTCCCCATTTCCTGTGTCTAAGAGGAACTACACTGTAAAAAAACTCCTGGCAGGCAGCTCTGACATCTTTTTTCAGAAAGGTAAACAGATGTAGATCACTTTCTTTCTGATTGTCCCAGAATAATTTGAGATGAGAAAAGAGGACATGACCTGGGGCACTTAAAGACAGGTTGCTTTTCACTAACAAAGCTGGAGGACTTTTTGAGCTCTTCTAGGTTGTAAGTTTATTACAGCTGGAAAGACTTTCTTTTCAGATAAAGATCAAGAGGGCATCTCAATTTCTTTGTGAGATATGATTAGCTTCCTGGAAATCCTGTCTATGTAGCTCACTCGTGATGCTTCCTTTTTAGGCGTTATCTACTTACATCGTATTTTTCGTTTCTCCCTTAATATCAGTGTGCTGGGAAAAAAGTACACCCACATGCATAATTTATGTATATAATTGTATAAGTGCATATGTATATATATCCATTTGTCCTGAGACTGGGCCAGGTTGTGAGGCTTTGAAGTATGAGGTTGGTAGAAACTACCTTTGAGGGGTCTTTCAGTTTTCCTTTGGTCTGTCTTTTAACCAGCCCCTGATCCTGCTTTCTGCTTCCTAACTCATTTCTTCTCCCATAACTCCCCACCCCTTCCTGGGCACGGGGGTCTTTTGGGCTTGTCACCTTTCTGGAAAGTGCACTGTGTGATAAGCACATTTGTACTGACATGTTAGTAAGTTTATGGCTTTTCAAGTGGGACATGAGAAGTGGGCACGACTCAACCAAAGGAAAAAAATACTCTGATAATTGAACTGTAGACAACAGCAAAGAATAGGTATTATGTTTATATTGGGGATTTTCCTAGCACCTCTCCCTTTATGTTATATTATAATATTATAATATAAATATTATTTATATTATATTTATATTATGTCACATAAACGATTACCCCCTTCATCAAACAGAACCTGCCCTTGGGCTGGGCATGGTGGCTCACACCTGTAATCCCAGCACTTTGGGAGGCCAGGGTAGGGGGAGGATCACCTGAGGCCAGGAGTTCAAGGCCAGCCTGGGCAACATAGTTTTAAGACCCCATCTCTAAAAAAAAAAAAAAAACAAATTACCCAGGCATGGTGGTGCATCCTTGTAGTCTCAGCTACACTGGAGGCTGAGGCAGGAGGATCACTTGATCCTGGGAGGTCGAGGGTGCAGTGAGCCATGTTTGTGCCACTGTACTCCAGCCTGGGCGACAGAGCGAGACTCTGTCTCAAAAAAAAAAAAAGAACCTGCCCTTGTTTTATCAGTATTATTTTGGTATTTACATAAAATATTAATTGATTATATTATATTGTTATCATCATCATCATCTAAGCTTGAATTTATTAGGCCTGGAGGGTAAACCATTCTAGGACTCTAACTCCTTAGTGGAAATTATAGCTCCTTAATGACAGCTACAAGATGTCATGACCCAACAAACCCAGTGTATGGTGCAAGAGCAGAAGCAACCCTCTATGACATATGCTGGAGAGATATTATGATTATGATTTATTATTTCCATTTTACAGGGGACAGTCAAGGCTTAGAGAATATAAATGCCACACCCAAGTTCATATGGCTACTTGAGGAAAGGAGGAAGAGTAGGATCGGATCTCTTTTCACTCCAAGCCTGGGACTCTTTCTTATATCAGGACCTCAGAACCTCACACAGCTTCTTCAGGGTTCCACTAAAGCGTTTCAACCTAGGTTGCCCTGCCCAGGAACCAAGCAGAACAGGTGGCTTGCTTGCAGGGATTCTGAAGAACCGGGCACGATCTGCCCCCAGCAGTTCAGTTGGTGGGATCAGACTTGCCTCAGTAACCAATTCTGGCCCCTAGTGGTGAGATGATTTGGGGCTGACTTTTGCCTGAGGTTGGGGCACTGAGGGAATTGTATGTCCCTCTGGGGCTTGCAAAGGAACCAGAATTCTTTTGAGCAGCTGCATCACAACTAGGTAGCAGTGCTGCCCTCAGACCAGGACACCAGGGGCCCCTGCCCTGGGCCCCACACCTTATAAGACCCCATACACCACAAGCAATGAAAGACAATGACTTTTGGAATGTTTTTGAACTCATAAAATTTGAAATGTTTTAAAGTTTGATGAATTTTTAATGTTTTTAAAGACATTTTTGTAAGTGCGATAACTGATTAAGTTACTGGGAATTACGGGAGAGAGATGTACTCTCCTAGGCCCCCCAGGCCAGAGGATTCTGGGCTGAGAACCTGTAAGTGTGTGTGTGTGTGTGTGCGCGCGCGTGCACGCGCACGCATGGTGGAGGGTGGGGGGACAGCTTCTACCCCAGGAAACCAGAGGAAGAGTGGCTGCTTTCATTTGAAGATGGCCATTCTAGTCTGGCACAGTGTGGTACACCTGTAGATCCAGCTACTCTCTTGAGCCCAGGAGTTTGAGGCTGCAGTGAGTTATGATCAGCCATTGGACTCCAGCCTGGGTGACAGAGTGAGACTCCATCTCTAAAAAAAAAAATTAAAATTAAAATTAAGAAAAAAACACATTAAGTTGGCTGTTCTAAATCACCCAATGTGGGTGATTAGGCAGATGGGGTGCCCCAAATAACTGTTCCCTCCTCCCCCTCTGCTTGGGTGGTGGTGTTTTGGAAAATGCTTAGAACTGCCTAGAAATCTTGAGCTGTGAAAGTGTCCTTCCCGGCTCCTTGGGGAGCTTGACTTGGTCGGTCTGGGGGCAGATCCAGTCACCCTGACACTGCCTAGGCATCCTTGACTTGGGTCCAGCTTCCACCATGCCCTGTCCCACAAGACCCATTCTGGTATTTAGACTCACAGACACGGCTGACCTTGGGGTAAACTTAGGTTTCTTTAGCCTATCCAAGGGAATGATGGTCCCCAGGGTGTGGGGTACTGGGTGGGAAGGTTGCCAAGCTGTTGGTGTAGCTTGATTCGTAAATTCTATATCTTTAGACTACGGTATGTGAGACTGCATTCATATGCTTGCTCCAGGCTCTGCAAATGTTACTTTGCAAAGCTGTTGTAGTAGCTTTTCAGGCTTTATGATCTTTGCAATAATGTTTTGAACCCCTTATCTGGGCTACCTTCTATTATGGGTTGAACTGGGTCCTCCCAAAAGATAGGTTGAAGTCCTAATCCCTAGTACCTGTGACTATGACCGTTTTTTGGAAGTAGAGTCTTTGCAAGGTAAAATGGGTCATTAGGGTGAGCCCTAATTCAATGTGACTGATGTCTTTATAAGAAGAGAAAAACACCATGGGAAGACAGAAGACACATGGTGAGGAAATGACCACGTGACGATAGGGCAGAGATTGGAGTGATACTGACACAAGCCAAGGAATTCCTAGGGTGACCAGAAACTGGAAGAGGCAAGGAAGGATCCTCCCTACAGACTTGGGAGGGAGTATGGCTCTGACAACACCTTGATTTTGGACTTCTGACATGCAGAACTGGGAGAGAATAAATTTCTGTTGCTTAAATCCACCAAATTTGCGGTACTTTGTTATAGCAGACCTAGAAAATGAATACACTCATTCAAAGATGTTTCTGTCTGTGGCTTTAAAGAGCAGGATTGGGATGAGAGTACGGTTCTTGCAGTGCTCAGTTCTAACGTCATAGAGACAGCAGGACCACTTTAACTCTCCTGAGTTAAAGTGACCGCGACATTGTGTACTGACACTAAACATTCAGTTTTAAATTCAGAATCGGAACAGATGTGATAACTAATTAAAAACCCAGGGTGGCATTTTTTCCTTGTGGTATCAAATTAATTCACTTTTATAGAAATATGCTGATGATTTGCCTTTCCAAGGGGAAGTTGTTAAACTTCCTTGGGCGAACAGATTTCTTTAGCATATAAGGTTACAGGTTGATGTTATAGAGTTTGAAACTGTCAACCAAGGCAATGTGTCTCTGTATTCACATCTATTGCCTCCAGAACATATGAATGTTTAAAGAAGATTTAAAAAATTCCAATTGAGCCCCTCCGAAGTCATTTTCAATTCTAGGAAATGGAAATGCAGCTTACACCTGTATTTCCCAAGGAATTGATGTGATGCAATTTGTATAAAATAATCATAGAGAGTAAGAGCAAAGAGTGGATCTTTGCATTAAAGTGAAATCAGCCCAGAAATCGCTCTTCTCAGGGTCTGCCTTTCGGAACCCCATTTAGCTTTTAAATAAGACTCCTCTTTCCTGACTTGCTTTGATGAGCCACTCTCATCTCAGTGATTGCTCCTGACATTTAGCTGCTTGTACAATTAACTGGGGGCCATTCTTTTCTCTTGGAGAAGGACCATGTGCAGTGAATATGCATTTGCAAAGTGTTTCTTTGACTTGGGAGAGTGGCTGTGGATAAGTAGTTAAGATGATGCCTGGAATAAAGTTTAGTGGAGACCCCACTCACTCACCCTTAGCAAAGCTGTGAGTGGCTGTCAGCACATACCCACTCCACCTCCCCATGTAGTCCCCAATTAAAGCTCATAGAGTTACCAGGTAAGCTGGTGATTTCTTATCTCAAGGAATGAAAAATTAAATCTGATAAACTTCTCTGAGGATTGAGAACTCCATATGTCGCCCCTACAGGTGATTAAAAAAAAAACCCAAGGAAATGACTCACAAAAAGGATTGAAATTTTTACAGTGAGATTACAGATATCCAGATGGGAGATATTTGTTCCCCTTGGCATGACTGTGCCTGGGCTAAAGCCTGGGCCAGCAGGTAGAACAGGCAGGGATGGAATAGATCAATGAGACTGTAGCCGAGAAAAATGGCTGCCTACCAAAGATTCTGCTATTCTTTCTAGCATAGCACTATAGTTGGGGCTACATTCCCTAGATTACTTTACATAGCAACGGGGCTACATAACATTTTATTGCCATGGCCTGTGAGTGGAAGGGTTGTGTATCACTCTTGGTTGGAGGTGACTGAGAAGCAAGTGTACCTTCTCCCTCACTTTCCTCATCTACTGACAATCTTCAGAGGACTCCAAGTCCCTGGGAAGGTGGAGCCATGAGATGGAAGGAGCCTGTCTCTGAATCACTACAAGGAGGGAAACTGCCCTGAGCTATTTTGAGAGCCGCAAATGAAGTTTGATTGACCTGAATCATTGCATTCTTTGAGCTCCTAAGGTCTTATCACTACCTAGTATACTGTGTATTGTTGTTTATTTCTTTTTCACTAGTATGTAAGCCTCAGGAGGGCAGAGATTTTGGTTTGTCTCACTTGCTGCTGTATCACAGGGTCTAGAACACGGTCTGGCACTGAGTAAGTGCTTGATAATGTTTGTTGAATGAATAAATGAGAGGATAAATGCAAGGAATATAGTTGTGATATGATGGAATTTGGAGTTTTTTTTTTTTTTTTTTTTTTCTGAGACAGGGTCTTACTCTGTCACCCAGGCTGGAGTGCAGCGGAGCAATCACTGCACACTGCAGCCTTGATGTCTCAGGCTCAAGCTATCCTCCTGCCTGTCTCCTGAGTAGATAGGACTACAGGCACACACCACCATACCCAGCTAGTTTTTAAATTTTTTGTAGAGATGGGGTGGGGTGGGGGGGGGAAATCTTCCTAGGTTGCCCAGGCTGGTCTTGAACTCCTGGACTCAAGCAATCCTTCTGCCTTGGCCTCCCAAAGTACTGGGATTACAGGTGTGAGCCAATTCACCTGGCTGGAAATCTTAATTCTGGTTTCACCAGATACCACAATCTTGAATTTTTTTCAAGGCTGTGTTAGACCTTTTTTTTTTTTTTGGTGGAGAAATGAGATGGAATTGCAGTTTGCAATCATTTACTCAGAATTACATTTTGAGAATCTGCATTAGTTATCTTTTGCTGTGAAATAAATTACCTCCAAATTTGTGGCTTACAACAACAAAAATTTATTAATTTTATAGTTTCTGAGGGTCTGGAATCTGAGAGTGATTTGGCTGATGGTTCTGGCTCCAGGTTTCTCATGAGATTGCAGCCAACCTGTTGGCTGGGGTTGCAGTCATCTGGAAACTTGGCTGGGGCTGGAGAATTTGCTTCCAAGATGGTGCATTCACATGGCTCTTGTCAGGAGATGTTAGATCCTCATGACTTGGCTGGAGGCCTCCCTCAGCTCCTTACAATGTGTTCCCCTCCATAGGCCAGCTCACAATATGGCAGAGGGCTTCCCCCAGAGCAAGTGATCCAAGAGAGGGCTAGAGGTGACGTGACCAAGATGGAAGCCACAGTACCTTTTTATGACCTAATCCCCAAACTCACCACCCACAGTCACTTCAGCCACATTCTATTTGTTAGAGGTGAGTCATCAAGTCCAGCCCACACTAAAGACGAGAGTTAGGCTTTACCTCTTGAAGGGAGGCATATCAAAGGTTTTGTGGACTATCAAAGGTTTTGTGGACATTAAAAAAAAAAACTACCATGAAAACTTATTCCAAGGTTGCCATTTTTAACAGACAACAGTCATTGAAGCATGTGCTCAATACCAATTATATTTAGTGTTCAAATAAGAGTGTAGACATATTTATTTTAATGTACTTCTCAGATTGATATTCATATGGCATAGAAATTCATAGGGCAGTTTTCTTAAGTCAGTGAGCAACTTTCTTATGTCATGAGTCGGATGTGACACTGCCAAATTCACAACTAAGTCCACTGGGAGTTAACAGGAAAGAAGATGGAGAACCTATCATATTTGTTATTTTTTAGTTTGTGATATGTAGCTAAGTGTTCATCCTACCCTGCCCTTTCCTTCTCTGCCTTCTCTTCTTGAGTAGAGAGCGGACTTAAATGGTCAAATACACTTCATCTCTGATTCATGTCTTCCAATTCTTTTGCTCCTCTACCTGACAAATGTATCTGTTCTTTTCTAACAGTTGAACAGTTCCATGAGGACACAAGCATGGTGTGTACCTTCCTGTAATAATTGTTTTCTATTTGGAATATAAGAAAATATAAGTATTTTTTTTAAATAAACTTTTTGTATATTTGAATCCTCATTAGTAATAATAATAATTATATCAAAATGCCAGTAATTTATTAGGGTTTAGAACATCAAATTTCTAATCACATGGAAAAGATTAAGTATAATGTTAATGGAGAGGATCATGGGAATGTGGGGTACGAGTTTGGGAAATGTACTTTTTTTTAAATACAGAAAGACACTGCTTTAATTGATCATTTGCTAATGAAGGAGCTCAATTTAGAGAGGCATATGTGCATCCTCTAAAATACATGCGCTGAAAGAAAATGAACAATTATGTTGTGAGCCTTCATGTACTTCATTGTCCTTGATAATTACTTTTGATTAACAAAACTATGGGTGCAGGCTTTGGGAGTTCAATGAAGAACCCACCATTGCAGAGCATTTTCACTGACAATGTGACATTCGACACTCACAACAGCTCTGCAAGATACATATCACTGCCGACAATTTACATATTCAGGAACCTAAGATTGGAAGTTAATGACTTGGCTAGGACCATGTACCTAGCAAGTGGCAGACTGGTGTTTTTTTGGGCGGGGAGGGGGGAGATTTTAAAAATTCAAATTGGTAATAACACATTGACATAGTTCAAAAACTAAAAAAAGTTTTAAAAATACAGACTGGTAAGCTTTCTCCTCATTTGCTTCTTCTTGGTTCCTTCTTGCCTCCTATGTAACTCCTTTCATCAGGTTTTAGAAAGAATCTTTCCAAACACATGCAAGTATGAATACAGTTTGTAATTTCCCCCCTTCTTATACACAGGAGTATATGATATACAATGCTGTTCACCTGTTTTTTCCACCTAACATTATTTCCTGGAATTCTCTCTGTAGCATTAGGTGGACGTCTCCCTCATTCTCTTTTTATAGCTGCATAGTTTTCATTGTTTTTTCCCTCCCTCCTTTCCTTCCTTCCTTCCTTCCTTCCTTCTTTTTTCAGGGTCTTGCCTTGTCACTCAGGCTGGAGTGCAGTGGTGCAAACATGGCTCACTGCATCCTTGGCCTTGTGGGCTCAAGTGATCCTTCCGCCTCAGTGCCCCCAAGTAGCTGAGACGATAGGCACAAGTCACCATGCCTGGCTAATTTCTGTATTTTTTGGAGAGACAGGGTCTCCCTATGTTACCCAGGCTGGTCTTGAATTCTTGGGCTCAAGCAATCTGCCTGCCTTGGCCTCCCCAAATGTTGGGATTATAGATGTGAGCCACCACGCCCAGCCCATCGTTTTTCTTTGCATGATGTACCATGGCTTATTCAACCAGTCCGCTTTTGATGAATACTTAGGTTATTCTCATTCTTTTGCTGTTAAAAGCCCTGCTGCGATAAGTAACGTTATAGACATGTTATTTTGGGCATAAGCAGTTGGATCTGGAGGCTAGCTGCTCAGAAATGGAGTGAACTGGGTTTTGAACCCATGACTGAATGATGTAGCAGCTCTCTCCCCACACAGCCCATGTATGCTCACTCTTTTCTTAGCTGCGTTTTGCCCTTTCCAGCGGGCAGATAATAAAACACTGTTTTGATTCTCATTTGTGATTTTGTGTATGTCTAATTCCCTTAGGAATCTCAAAAAGGGAAAATTGACTGAGTAGCTAGGCAGGATTATGGCGTCCCAAGCCCCCTGACCTCAATACCATCAATTCTGGTTGTTAAATCCCGCATCTTCTTTTCCTTGGATCAGCAAGGGGTAATTTTTAGAGCAGGGCCTGGGCAAGCCAGAGGAGTTGGGAAATGCAGCAATGGCCAAATGCCATTTGGGGGATATTTTTAGTTACCTAAATAAACTGTATTTCCACAGTGTCTGCAGAGCTTATGGTTTGTGTGCAGTAAATAAAATGATGGAATGCCATGAGGGAGCCCGGCCAGATGACTCCATTTGTGTGCATTCTGTTCCAGAGGAATCCCTTCAGCAGCAGACGGCTCCATGTGATTCAGTGAAGGCGCACAAGCTGCTCTCCAACCGCCGTGGCTTCTTTCCTGTTCTGGTTATTTTGCCAGTTTCACCACACCACACTCGGAGCCGTTTCCCAGAGAGCGTGGGTGTTAATGATCAGGAGGAACAGAGTTCTGTGATCAAGTGAATTTTGGAAATGCTACGTCGAGCAGAGTAAAATAAGGTGTGTTCCCATAGAACATGTTAGCACTGCTAATAATGTATATCAAGAGGGTGGTGTGTTAAGTAGGGTTTTCCAAACTTATTTGAACCCAAACTCCTTTCATAGTTAAAGAACAGCCATTAATATCAATCTTTTGCCCCTCAGCTCCAAATCCACACTTTGTTGCCCAGATTGTGATTCTGGGATGTTTCCCCCTTGCTGACTGGCGTGATGCTGAGCTTTGTTGGTAGAGGCTGCTGGGATGACTCGGGAGAAGGGTAGGGCTTCTCTTTCTAGTGTTGGTATGCTTTGCTTCTCCTTGTTCCTGTGGCAGTGGGCTGGGCATGTGGGATACCCAGTGGAGCTCATGCCAGTGAGTTTCAATGGCACTCCATGGGCAGCTTCGTGGCAAGTTTTGCAGGTGCCCCAGCTGTGGTGGGCTCAGTGACAACCTCTTCCATAGGTGCCCCGGCTGGCTTCCTCATGAGCTCAGCAGGACCCCCTGCAGGTGACACCTTTGTGATTTTCTGGAGAGTCCAGCCATGCCAGCTTCCAGAAAATTCAACAGCACTCCCCAAGGGAAGCTTTGTCAGGAATTATCAGGACTCCAGTGGGCGGTTTCCTTCCCACCAGCCTTGGCCTGATGGCCCATGTTGGGGGATTTGCAGCTTGCCAGCTGTGGCCCACAGTTTCTGGCCAGGGCTCTCAGTACACAGACCAGCTCTGGCCCAGTGCAACCCCAGGACAACCTGACACACTCCTCCTCCACCAAGTGGGCTGTAGCCCATCCTCTCCAGTGAAGGCTGAATCCTAGCCTTGGGGAGGCTTCTCCCGCATCCCATTTCAAGTTTGTTTCTCCCTTAGTCTCCCTTAGCCTGAAAGCTTGCTTGCTTGCTTCCTTTTTCCTTCCTACTTTCCTTCCCCATCCCTCCCTCCCCCTTTCCCTCCCTCCCTTCCTTCCTCCCTTCCTTTACATTTGAGATATAATTCACATACGATACAATTTACCCTTTCAAAGTTTACAAGTCAGTGTTTTCACAAAGTTGTGCAACTATCACCACAATGTAATCCAGAAGATTTCCATCTCCCCCAAAAAGAAATCCTGTACCCATTAGTAGTCACTCCCCATTCTCCATTCCCTGCACCACCCCTAGCTCCTGACAACCACGAATCCACTTTTAGTCTGTAGAGATTTACCTTTTCTGGGAAGTTCATATAAATGTACTCACATGTACATGGTTTTTTTTTGTGTGTGTGTGTCAGGCAGCTTTCACTTAGCATAATATTTTCAAGTTACATTCATGTTGTAGGATATATCAGAATTTCATTTCTGTTTATGGCTGAATAACATTCTAGTGTATGGATATACCACATTTTGTTTATCCATTCATCAGTTGGACATTTGGTTTGTTTCCACCTATTGGTTATTGGAATAGTGCTGCTGTAAACATTCATGTACAAGTTTTGGTGTGGACATATGTGTTCATTTTTTTTTGGATATCTACCTTAGGTGGACTTGCTGAGTCATATGGTGACTCTGTTTAACTTTGGATTTGAGCAAAGAGAGTGTCAGGTGGTTAATTGTCTTATTAAAAGATTTATCCCAGTTTTATTTTAATTAACAAGCAGCCTTGGTACATTTAAAAAACATAATTTGAGGCCGGGCACGGTGGCTTATACCTGAAATCCCAGCACTTTGGGAGGCTGAAGAAGGTGGATCACCTGAGGTCAGGAGTTCGAGACCAGACTGGCCAACATGGTGAAACCCCCGCCTGTACTAAAAATACAAAAAATTAGTCAGGCGTGGTGGTGCACGCCTGTAATCCCAGCTACTCTGGAGGCTGAGGCGGGAGAATTGGTTGAACTAGGGAGGCGGAGGTTGCAGTGAGCTGAGATCGTGCCACCGCACTCCAGCCTGGGTGACAGAGTAAGACTCCGTCTCAAATAAACAAACAAAACAACAATAACAACAACAACAAAAACATAATTTGAAACATTATTGTGAGGTGCAGATAACGTGGGCTTTGGAGCCAGGCAAGCCAGGGTCAAATTCCACCTCTGCTGTTTTTACCTGAGATGTGGTGATGGACTGAGGTAAAATCCCACCTCTACCATTGTTAGGTGGGCTATGGCACATTCTGATGGGGGAAAGAACAGAGTATGGTCTTCCCTGCTCAGGGTGGAATCCAAACAATGATTTTTTTCTGTGACTTGATGTACTAAACTTAGTTAAGCTACATATGGAAATGGGTTCTTCTGGTTAATTAAATATTCTGGCTGAGAGAACAATACCACAGACCCACCATAGATGAATTCTTTTAGAAAAGAATTTGATCACAAAAACATCAACTCAGTACTAAAAGCACATCAATAGCTCTTCGTGATGGTTTAAAGTGGATTTCCAGAAATCAACAATGATTCAGACTGTCACAACTTGAGGGACCCGGAAGCAGGGTCAGATGCCACTTGGTGATGAGATGGGAGTTCAGCTGAGGTGGGACTGAGAGGAGCTTTCTCAGTCACTCCAAGACCAGACACATGAGCCATTGGGTATTCTGAATATTTGGGACTTTAAGGTAATCAAAATGGGTTCCTTTATCTTCTTGTCAAAATATATATTAATAAATTGTGTATATGTTATGTTGGGATACACTGTATAGTCATTCATTACTTGTGATTTAAATCAAGCTAGTAAAAGGCTTAGGAGTAGCTCTGAAGATCATTTAGATTTTGAAAATTCTCAGCAGTTCTTCCCCTCAATCACAGGACTTTCTAATGGTGAAAACATTTCATGCAGTAAGTGCATTAAAATGCTTTCTCAGATTTTACTACTCCAATTAATGATTCCATTTTCTTCAAGCGTTATTGACTGAAATGAGAGTGATTCCCACATGGGAGGCATGTTCACGTACTTAATATCTGAGGGCTGCCAGCAGCCTAGCTCAATGCTGTGTTCTTTGAACCTGCAACTATTAGGACCAGAGCAAGTCCGTAATTGAAGCAGGTCCACACTGTGATGCAGTTTCTCCAGCTGTGGAAATTTCTAGGGCTTATCAATATCCCATGGAAAATGAGTCTCTGCGAAGGCCCACATTTACTGTGCAAGTGACAGACAAAACTATCACTAATTCTAATGCACCTGGAGTAAAGCAATATGTGTATGCATTACACATAATTATAAATGCTTTGGCCACATGTCATCCATCTGTACCTTCTGTGCTACCAGCAGATCATGCTGAATGATCTCAGAAATTGAGATTATTATTATGCAATATGAGAAGGATCTAGGTAAAGGCAGTTGGGGTGGATATGCTTACAGATGTCTTCCCATATATTCTATTCATGCCTAAAGTGAAACACAGCTTTACTTTAGGGCTCGTTTTTCACGGATCATTGATCATAAGTTTTAAAAATGCCTGCAGAGTGAAATCCAAAAATGCCCAAGAGCCAGTGCCACAGCAACAATATCTGCCTCACAGACATACATTGCCTATTATATGCCATCCAGTGTATGTTAAATAGTAGACATTATATATCAAATATTACTTGTTATATATCATAATCTTCAGTTTTAATAGCTTGCAGCTTCAGAGAGTAGAGTAGGGAGCTTGGCTGCATACAGTATGTGGGATGCTCAGATAGGAAATATGTAAACACGATGAAACACATGCTTATTCTGGTCAATAACCTCATGTATATAACAATTATGAAATGCTACTGTAGGTGATCTTAAAAGGCTTCCTATTACATACATTCATACATCAGAATAAAATCTATTACATCTCCTCTTCAGTGTTGTGATAAGTGATATTGTGAAAATCACCTTATTGCCAGGCTCTAAGTAATCATGAGGAGTAGGAGAGGGTTCAGGAGAGTAACAGGTAAGAAGGTCCTATGCAGCCATAAAAAAGAATGAGATCATGTTCTTTGCAGGAATATGGATGGAGCTGGAGGCCATTATCCTTAGCAAACTAACACAGGAACAGAAAACCAAACACCGCATATTCTCACTTATAAGTGGGAGATAAATGATGAGAACACATGGACATATGGGGGGAATAACAGACAATGGGACCCACTGGACGTGGAGGGTGAGAGGAAGGAGAGGATCAGGAAAAATGACTAATGGGTATTAGGCTTAGTACCTGGGTGACGAAATAATCCGTACAACAAACCCCTGTGACATGCTTTTACCTATATAACAAACCTGCGCGTGTACCCCTGAACTTAAAAGTTAAAAAAAAGACAAATATATAAAGAAACAATGGTACCTTGATTCTTTAAGAGAAAATCCATGAATTCCCCAAACTATAGACTGGTGAATTTGATATTGATTCTAAGCCAGAGGTCAGCAAACTTTTCTCAAAAGTGTCAGAGAGTAAGTAGCTATTTGAGGCTTGTGGGTCACATGGTCTCAGTCACAACGACTCCACGCTGCTGCAGGAGTGTGAAAGCAGACACTGACAATGTGTATGCGAGTGAGCATGGCTGTGTGCCAACATAACTTGATATTCAAAAATGGATGGAGGGCCAGATGCAATATTCTAGAATAGGCTTAAAAGAAAAAGACTGTGAGTCCTTAAAAAGAGATGTGTTGATCCCCAGGAGTTTGCATGAACGCAGTGGTCCTCAGCCCCAGCAAGGACCACATTAGCCTAGCAAGGCTACACATTAGAATCACTGGGAGAACCTTGAAAAATCCTGGTGCTCAGCCTATATCCCAGACTAATGAAATCAGAATCCCTGGGATGGAGCCTCAGAAGTTCATCATTTCTAGAGGATTCATAAGTGATTCTAATGTGAAGCCACAGTTGAGAACCACTGCATGAAGTTGTGAAGTAGTGCCAGGTTAACCTCACTTCTTTTTCCTGAAAAGCCTCTGATAGTTGCTAATTGGCACTTTGGAGAATAATTTGCTGATCTCTGGCTTAGAATCAATATCAAATTCATCAGTCTGTAGTTTGGGAAGTTCATAGCCTTTCGCTTGAAAAACCAGGGCACCATTGTTTATTTGTTTTTTGTTTTTGTTTTTAATATTTGGACCTTCCCACCTGTTATTCCTTCCCTTCATTCCTCCCTCCTTCCCTCCCCCCTTTCCTTCCTTCCCTCCCTCCCTCCCTCCTTCCTTCCTTCCTTCTTTCCTTCCTTTTCTCTCCTTCCTTCCATCCCTCCCTCCCTCCCTCCCTTACTCCTTCCTTCCTTCCTTCCCTCCTTTCCTTCCCTCCTTCCTTCCTTCCCTCCTTTCCCTTTCTCCCTCCCTCCCTCCCTCTCTCCCTTCCTTCTTCTTATCTTTCCTTTCCTCCTCCTTCTTTTGGATAAAGTAGCCAGACAGCTCTATTGGGGAAATATAGTAGACACTGTCCATGTGGATTTCCGCCAGCCATTCGCCAAAACCTTTCATTACTGTTCTGGTGGACAAATTAGGACAATGTGTTGGATGACAGAGCGGGGCTCTGATGAATGGAGTAGATACTATCCAGAATTCTTTCATGGCCTCACCCCTCCCCAGTGGTGACTGTATAACAGGCATCCAGTAAATCTTTGTTGTGGGGACTGGAAATCCAACCTATAAGAAATGGTTGAATGAACTAGGAATGTTTAACTTGCAAAAGAAAAAAAATTATAGTGGAGTTTGAAGAGGGGTAAACATGACAATTGTCTTAAGATGTTTGTTGGGTTGTCATAATGAAGAAACAGATTTCTTTTGAATTTTCTAGAGTAGAAATAGAATCATTGTGGGAAGCCACCAGGAGGCATTCATTTGACAAACATTTTTGAGCATCTACTCTGTACCAGGCACTGTTTAGGCCCTTGAGATCTACCTATGAACATGACCTAAGACCCATGCCCTTGTGGAGTTTATGGTCTAGAGACTTATTTTCACGTATCCGATGATTAAAGCTGTCAGAAAATAGAATGGGCTGCTTCAGAAGGTATTGATTGTAGGTTGGATAATCACTTATTTGAGGTCATTATTGTCAGGCCTCTGAGCCCAAGCTAAGCCATCATATTCCCTGTGACCTGCACGTAGACATCCAGATGGCCTGAAGCAACTGAAGATACACAAAAGAAGTGAAACTAGCCAGTTCCTGCCTTAACTGATGACATTCCACCATTGTGATTTGTTCCTGCCCCACCCTAACTGATCAGTTGACTTTGTGACAATACACCCCCCGCCTTTTCAATAATGTACTTTGTGATATTCCCCTGCCCTTGTGAATGTACGATATACCCTCCCCACCCTTGAGAAGATACTTTGTAATATCCTCCCCTGCCCTTAAGAAGGTACTTTGTATTATTCTCCCCACCCTTCAGAATGTACTTTGTAAGATCCACCTCCTGCCCATAAAAAATTGCCCCTAACTCAACCGCCTATCCCAAACCTATAAGAACTAATGATAATCCCACCACCCTTTGCTGACTCTCTTTTCGAATTCAGCCCACCTGCACCCAGGTGATTAAAAAGCTTTATTGCTCACACAAAGCCTGTTTGGTAGTCTCTTCACACGAACGCATGTGACATTTATAAGCCACAAAAATCCAATAAGAATCTTTATCCCTGAATATCTCTGAGTCAAGGAAAGTACCTTTTCCTTCCCTCTCTTTGCACTAACCTTCCCTTCCCCCATCACTCCCCTAATCCCACACTCATTTTCAAGGTAGCAATGTCAGAAGTTTACAGTTTGATCTGGCAATCCCGAAGCTCCAGGCAGGACAATCACAGGCAGTGAATAAAGCTGTGGACAAATTGTCCCTCTCTTGCATGACAAGGCCACTGGAGGCAGGGAGGTTGCTCCCTGCTTTGAGTTTCTGGGACTAGTTTTATGTTAGTGTCATCCTGCACATCTCATACAATGGGAACGGACAATGTAGTGTTTGGGGCCATAAACATTTAAATTATGTGTCTTTGGAGTCTTGGGGTTTCAAACACCACTGGCTGGCTGGTTGATACATAGTACTACAATGAAGTTTCCTATTTGTATGTGGTTTTTCCTTTCAACTCTTTGCCACAACCAGATACTAGTAATGGGTTGAGATGATGGGAAAGTTGTGAGGAGGAAGGATGCTGTATTTTCTTTCCTTGACCACAATGATGCACATATATATATATATATATATATATATATACATATATACACGTGTATTTATGTACAAACACATACACACATGTACGTGTGTGTGTATATATAAATATATATATGAATATTGTTTGCTCTGTGGCTGGTGGGCAAAAGAATGAACACAGTGAGAGAGTGGAAGCAACAAAGTGGCCCCATGAAGTGTGGCACACTCCTATTTCAAATGCCTAATGCTGACCTCCCAAGAAGAGCAGAATGGAAGAATTTCACCATTTGGGGAGAATGAAGTTAAATTTGAGGGCAAGAGAACCAGGGACAATGTGGAAGGCAGGCTCCTGAGAGGGCTGACAAGAGCAAGAAAGGATGCCAGCTTCAGAGAACCTAGGCACTACAAAGGCAGGCTTTGTTCCAGGCCGGACTTCAGGCTGAGGGGAGAGGACAGGCTAGCATGGTGAGTGTGTTAGGGGAGCATGACACAAATTAAGGGTCGTGGGACCCTGAGTTTTAGAGATAAGGAGGATCACAAGATTTTGTTTTTCTTTCTTAGGCACAGAGCCCAGTAGGCTTACTTACATTACCCAGTTATTTTTTATTGCATGTTATGGAGGAAATTATAATTTCTGTGGTATTTCTCAACTTGAGGATTCACAAGAATGTAAATGGTCTGTTGTCAATAACTGGATTCAAGTTTTAGAAATATCTGGATAGCGTAAAAATGATTTAAATGTTGCAAAACAAGAAAGTTACCATAACAGAATTAAAATGTCCCATTATCTGAAGATTGCAATTGTTTTTAATTACCAGAGCTGAATCATCGTTGTTCTTTTGCCTAATGTCACCTAGAATATTGAGCTAAAGCAAGCCTGACAGATAGTTTCAATGTCACTGTGTAGGGTTGTGTTTGTTCTTTGATGTTTACCCAGAACCTCCCTGAAAATGCAGGCTGGGAGCTTGGCCCCAGAGTCAGGAGTTGTTGGTGTAAAAATCAATGTCAAGACATGGCCATTCAGCGAGGTCTTTTCTGTTTTCCACGTCAGTTGAGAAGAAGTAATTTAATAATGGTTTAAATTAGGTCAGAGGACAACAGGGCTTCCCTGCAGAATTACAGATCATAGACATTTTTCTCTAGAAGCAAGATAGTGTTGTAGGAAAGTTTAACCAATTCCCGTTGCTGCTACATGTTTTTTTTTTTTTTTTTTTTTTTTTTTTTTTTTTTTTTTTTTTTTTTGAGATGGAATTTCACTCTTGTTGCCCAGGCTGGAGTGCAATGGCGGGATCTCAGCTCACCGCAACCTCCGCCTCCCAGGTTCAAGTGATTCTCCTCCCTCAGCCTCCCGAGTAGCTGGGATTACAGGCATGTGCCACCACGCCCGGCTAATTTTGTATTTTTAGTAGAGATGGGGTTTCTCCATGTTGGTCAGGCTGGTCTCGAACTCCCAACCTCAGGTGATATGCTCGCCTTGCCTTCCAAAGTGTTGAGATTACAGGCGTGAGCCACCGCACCAAGCCATGATTATCTTGATATCAGAAAGATTCTCTGTGTTTATTTCACTGCGGAAATGTGGCTGCTTCCTCCAGGAGGCAGCATGGGTGGCTGGGGTGCAGATGTCCTGCTCCTCTTTGGTGTCTTCCTGCCTCAGTCCTCAGTGTAGTGCCTAGGTTCTCTGAAGCTGGCATCCTTTCTTGCTCTTGCCAGCCCTCTCAGGAGCTGGTGTGCTTCCATGTCTTACAAAGTTCTGAAGCTGGCCTGGGCATGCCCCCTTTCTATTGAGATAACAAGAGGCAGCCCCTCCAAGGCAATAGTTTCCAACCCTGGCTGCACTTTAGAATTTGAATGCTGATGTGCAAGCCCACCTCCAGAGATCTTGAATTAATTGGCCCGCAGTGGGTACTGGGGATTCTGATGTGCAGTTCGGGTTGAAAATAGTACTTTAATCAGTTGTAATTTTGGTTCCAGCCCCTTTGAGTTTCACCCAATGTTAGAATAAACTTTCAGGAAAATCCTCTAATGAGGACTGTATAACTAGATTGGGTCAACAGGTTTGGGAATATTTAAATGGTGGTCACGACAGTCCAGCAATGGAAGTTACAGAATGATTGCTTCCAAAGGGGGTCTAGAATCATTTTACTGACACTTACATACTTCTGTGGTTGATACAGTGAGTAGTTCTTTGTTGGCCTAGACTAGGCTTTGAAAAATACTAATGTGAGCATTAAATTTTGTCCTCCATGGCTCTGGGTTTTTGGAGGCTGCACAGAATTGACAGGTAGACGAGCAAGCCAGGATCATAAGCTGTGAAAGAGTATTAAAATAGGCTTGAAGTTTGACAGCTTGCCACATTCATTCAAGCTCTGGGAAAATGCTTATATAGGGGAGGTACTGGGTGATTATCTGCAGAATACGTTTGTCATGATCATAAATGACTTATTTCCTTCAGTTTTAAAAATCCTGTTGGCAGAGAGGAGCCAGTCAATTTTTCCTTTTTTCTTTGTCTTTTTTTTTAGTGGAGGTATGACGTGATAAAAACTGTGGTTAAGGATTGCTTCTATAATAATACAGTCATGCCCCACATAACGTTTTGGTCAAGGATGAACCACATATGCAACAGTGGTCCTGTAAGATCATAATACCACATTTTTACTGTACTTTTTCTACATTTATTTGTTTACTCTAAATATAGAGACAGAGTCTCACTCTGTCACCCAGGCTGGAGTGCAATGGCACAATCTCAGCTCATTGCACCCTCTGCCTCCGGGGCTCAAGCAATTTTCCTGCCTCAGCTTCCCAAGTAGCTGGGACCACAGATGTGCACCACCATGTCCGGCTAATTTTTGTATTTTTTGTAGAGACAGGGTTTGTCATGTTGCCCAGGCTGGTCTCGAACTCCTGAGTTCAAGCGATCCACCCACCTCAGCCTCCTGAAGTGCTGGAATTACAGGCATGAGCCACCGCACCTGGCACTTTTTCTGTGTTTAAATGCAAAAAAAAAGATACTTAACATTGTGTTACAACTGCCTATAGCATTCAGTAGTCACATCCTGTGCAGGTTTGTAGTCTAAAGCAATAGGCCATACCACATAGCCTAGGTGTGTAGGTTTGTATAAGTACACTCTATGATGTTTGCACAATTACAAAAATCACCTAAAGAAGCATTTCTCGGATTGTATTCCCATCGTTAAAGTGACCCACAACTGTGTATTGGATGGATGGCAGGAGAGGAAGAACCCCAAAACGGCAGTTTAACGTTACAAATTATACCTCTAAATTGAGACAGGGGAAGTGCCACTGTGGTGAGAGGGTTTGAGGAGACTTCAGGGAGAGGATGGTTGGAAATTGATCTGAATCTTGAAGGATGCACAGGATATTTGGAGGGAGGTGAGAGTCATTCCAGGGTGGGAGACATTTATGAACTGTCATCCAGTCACGTTAAGAAATAAAAAAATTGGCCGGGCACAGTGGCTCACGCCTGTAATCCCAGCACTTTGGGAGGCCGAGGTGGGCAGATCATCTGAGGTCAGGAGTTCAAGACCAGCCTGACCAACAAGGAGAAACCCTGTCTCTACTAAAAATACAAAACTAGCTGGGGTGGTGGCACATGCCTATAATCCCAGCTACTCGGGAGGCTGAGGCAGGAGAATCACTTGAACCCGAGAGGCGGAAGTTGCAGTGAGCCAAGATTGCGCCATTGCACTCCAGTCTGGGCAACAAGAACGAAACTCCATCTCAAAAAAAAGAAAAATAAAAAAGTTAACACCTTATTTTGAACTCCTTCCCATTGCCCATTCACATTCTGGGCAATTGTCTCACTTCTACTGCTTCTTGCATGTAAAATCTGTACTCTATGCCAGGGCCTTGAGTGCCTTGTACAACACACTCAAAAAAATCTCTATAAATGTCTCTTCCCAAGTCTCTCCTCTCAGCCATTCAATTTCCCAGCTCCAGCCCGGACACCACTTATCCCTTCAGGCAGCTTCTCCCCTTCTTTCATTCCTTCCCTTGGAAGATTTCAGCCCTGTCCTGGTTTCTTTCTTTAGTCTTGTTACTGCCACCCAACAGGCAGGATTCCTTAGGTATGGAGAGGCCATTTTGCTGAGGATAAAGCACTTGGGGTGCCTCCAGCTCTCTGCACCCGCCCGCCTGCCGACTGCTGTCATAGAGTGAATTGAAGATTTTTTATAAAGGTACTTTTCGTTGTGCAACTGAAGTACAAACATGATCCCTCATTGTAAGAAACTTATGATCTCACCATTGGGTGGGGCTATACAGGACTGAAGAAAGAAGCCAGGACATGGGGAAAATTTTCCACATAAGGTAGGGTAGATGGTGATATCTGAGCTGGAGGAAAAAGATGAGCCCAGGAGTTGCATGGCTCAGAGAAAAGACTTGGGGAGAGGTATTTATAGGAAATTTTATGAGATGTGCTATGTGCTGTGCAATGCAAATTTCTTACTCATCTCCTCAGGAGATGATCAATGGATTTTCACTGATTCTTTAGTGCAAATGGATCCTTTATGGTGTCTGAGGAGAGTGCTCAGTCCTGCTTGTGGTGAGAGGACAGAGGCTGCCACCTGTGAGGTTGGACACAGAGACTTTCTTGCTCTCCTGCTTCCTCTTGGCCCAGCATGGTGGAATACAGGCTGGATGCCCAGCAAATACTTCTGATTCAAATGTATTTTTATTTTTACAACTTCCCTTTGAGACCCACAATTTTATCCTTGTTTTCCAGATAGGAAAACCATGAGCCTGAATTACCATACTTCTGCTTCCCAGATTCCTGCACACTATAGGAGAGATATTAGAGGATTTATGCCAGATACTGTCTTCTACTTTATACATTATATCTGAATGCACAAGTCTTATTTCAGTCATACAGCCTTCACTTTTGTGTTTCACTTTTCAGCACAAAGATTATATATTATATCTGGGTAATAAAACCAGAGGTAATGTTTGGCTCCAAGAGAGCAAACTTTCATCTACCTATGTTGAAATTTTACCGCTTTTCCACAATAGTTCAATAGCCGTGAGACTCATGCCTGAGAAAGCAGTGATAAATAAGAGGAACATATGTACAAAAGGCACAAAGCCATGGATGCTCAAGGCACAAAGCCATGGATGCTCAAGGAATTCTGAAATATTTGAACTCATCAAGAATTCTGTTGGAGTTCTATCAGTGTTTGCTGGACTTCATGATTAGTGATGGTTCTCACTGCTCTTTGAATTACAATAGACATTTGGAAAAGGGGCTTATTGTAGAACAGAATACCATATTTAGATGAATGTTGTAACCACTTCAGAATTCAAGATCTTGTTTCTTAAAACAATACAGAATGTTAAGGGTGGAAGGAGCCTTAGAGATGGGGAAGCTGAAACCTCAAATAGCGAGTGAATTTGGTCCAGAGTCCAAATCTCCTGAGGCCCAACTTGATGTTCTTTTCACTGGATGTTCTGTTGGCACAGTGCAGGGCAAAGGGTTTAATTGACAGAAAGAAAACTTAATATTTCATCTGGGAGTATAGATTAGATGGCCTCTCAGAACCTAAAAGAGTCCATATTCCAAGAAAAAAAAAACATATTCCACATTCCATGAAAACAAATGAGGATGTTTATTCCTCTTTAACTAAATTTCTTAAAATTTTACAGCATCTTATCTCTTTGTAAGCAAATATCCTTTTGAAAATCATGTAGAAGATGATTGACAAATTAACTTTTGTCTTATTCACTTGAAGTTGAGGCTGATCAAGACAGAAATAAACATACTTTTCACCTTTCTCAGGGTGGAAGAAGACAAATTTACTGGGGATGTGGGAAGGCTGCCCTGAAGGTAACCCATAACTGGGTTGGACTATCAAAGAAAGGGAGTGGGTGGAGACTTCTGCTTGGAAGTCTAAAGAGGGAAGAATCTTGATTCTTGGGTGCTATGGATCCTGGGGATAAGGAAGAGGGACCAGGATGGAAATTCCACAATTAGAAGACAGTGGCACTCACAGGAGTGTAGCACTTTAGATGTGGAAGGATCACAGAGAATGCTCTGTTGATGGTGGAAAGCATCATGGTTAGCAGGCGTTGTAGCAGCTGACCAGATCAATGGTGCCCAATCAGTGATGGGGGAACTGTTCATCAGAGGTCTCAAGACACAGAAGGGAGAAATAGCTCAGCACTGCTACAGCACTGGGAGTCTTCGAGGAGGCACCAAGAAATTGATGCTTTAGTTTCTGCCAATACCCATTCAGCTGAGTGGGTGCTCAAGCCATATTTTCTTTGATTTAGACAAAGCCATGCATTGTAGCTATTTTCCTAGTGCCAAGGAGTAGTTTATACCTGTTTTATTATTAATAATTGTAATAGCAATACTAGCTATCATTTGCTTACTGTCTTTTGTTATAGAATGAATTATGTGTCCCCTGAAATTCTTATGTTGAAGCCCTAACTCCCAAAGTGATGATATTTGGAGATGGGGCCTTTGGGTGGTAATTAGGGTTAGATGAGATCATGAGGGTGGGGTCCTCTTGATGGAATTTTTTTTTTTTTTTTTTTTTTTTTTTTTTTTTTTTTTTTTTTTTTTTTTTTTGAGTTGGAGTCTTGCTCTGTCTCCCAGGCTGGAGTACAGTGACGCGATCTCGGCTCACTGCAAGCTCCACCTCCTGGGTTCACACCCTTATCCTGCCTCAGCCTCCCGAGTAGCTGGGACTACAGGTGCCCGCCACCATGCCCAGCTAATTTTTTGTATTTTTTGTAGAGACGGGGTTTCACTGTGTTAGGATGGTCTCGATCTCCTGACCTCGTGATCCACCCGCCTTGGCCTCCCAAAGTGCTGGGATTACAGGCTTGAGCCACGGCGCCCGGCCTCTTGATGGAATTAATGCCCTCATAAGAAGGGGAAGAGAGAGAGATCTGTCTGCTGTCTGTCTGCAACCCAAGGAGAGAGCCCTTACCAGGAACTGAATCAAACAGCAACTTGATCTGAGACTTCCAGCCTCCAGAACTGTGAGAAAAATAAATTTTTGTTGTTGAAGTCACCTATTCTGTGGTATTTTGTTATGGCAGCCTGGGCTAAGATACCTACCATGTGCCAGGAACTTCCTGTATGTTGTTTTGACTAATCCTCAAAACAACTCTTCAAGGTAGGTATTTTTACCTGGCAAAGGAAACAGAAACAGAGAGGTTAACCACCTTGCCCAAGGTCACACGGCTAGCATGTGAGAAAATGTTTATAAAATGCCTAGTGCAGTATCTAGTACAGAATAAGCCCTCAATAGAGAGCTTTTTGTAACTCAAAAGCTCATGTTGTTTTCAATATACATTCAGGTCACCATTTTGTCTGAGCTTGTAAGCTGTCTTTGTTCTTTCCACTCCATAGCTACCACTTGACATAGGGATTCTGACCTTATTGTGACATCCTGGAAATTAAGTTCAGCCAAAGGTGGCTCCTGACCTAAACAGAGAGCCCAGCCTCATTGTTCCTTAAAGTCTCTCTGAAGTAAGAAGGCTCTGGAATAATAACCAGTCATGATGGAATCTCAATCAGGAACCCAATGGGGAACTTTTCTTGAGAAACTCTTCCCTTAAGGCCTGAGCCTGGATGCCACTTGACTGCTGCTCCATGGCTTACTATGGGCAAGGTCTGGAAAGCCTCGGAGAAGTCTAGGCAGTCACAAGTAGCAGCCAGTGTAGAGGATATTAGAGGGCAGGGCCAACATAGGAGGTGGGTTCATAAGGCAAGAGGCTGGGGACAGACTCCTGGCTCTTCCTTGGATGGGTCCAAATCCCAGAGCTGCCCTTGCATTGGGAGAACGATCAGAGCAGGAGGGCCTTTTCCCAAGTCCTATCTGAGCCACACAGCAAACCCTGGGGGGTGTGGAGGGAGCGATGTACCTTTAACCCCAAGACTGACCATATCTCCATGCCATGCCTGGGGTTTCTGCCATTCAGTGGTTCTGGGGTCCAGCAAGGGTGAAGTGAAGAAAACAGGAGGAAGAAGAGAGGAGAGGGAGAGCAGGGTGTCTGGAAGCCTCAGGATCTGGTAAGAAGAGGAGAAAGCAAAGAGCAGCAGGAGTCACGAACGCTTCATTTCCTTCTTGTCCTCCCTGCCTCATTCTTGAATGAGGATCTTGAAGTAATGAGTGAGGAGGATTTTCCTAGCTACTAGCATAAGGGAGCATAAGAAAATACTAGATAAGGAATAAAGTCCAGAGCTAATAAGAAGCACCTTTACTACTGAATTCTTCTGAGAAAATTTCAGAAGTAAAATTCCTAGGCAAATTTTAGTTTATGTTCCATGCTAGGGAAATGTCAGCCACTCTCCTCTAATTAACATTGCTAAAAGCTTAGAGGGAAAGCTTTCATTCCCTGTTGCTTTTTACATGGACTTGCCACAGCAATCAATGTCTGTGTAGCTTTCATTCCCTCTGCTCTTGGTGTTTTTTCTCTGACATTAAGAAATTCTCTTCCTCCATGGAACAAGTGTTATTTTGTTAAAACCGGATGCCTGTCATTTTTTCCTTGCAACTGTAAACCAAAAAGGAACTGAGACAAGTCTCAATCAATGTAGAAGTTTATTTTGAGGGCGGGGTGTGGTGGCTCACGCCTGTAATCCTAGCACTTTGGGAGGCCAAGGTGGGTGGATTGCTTGAGCTCAGGAGTTTGAGACCAATCTGGGCAACATGGTGAAACCCCGTCTCTACTAAAATACAAAAAATTAGCCGGGTGTGATGGCACATGCCTTAATCCCAGCTATGTGGGAGGGTGAGACAGGCGAATCACTTGAACCTGGGAGGCAGAGGTTGCAGTGAGCCGAGATCGCACCATTGCACTCTAGCCTGGGTGACAGAGCGAGACTCTGTCTCCAAAAAAAAAAAAAAAAAAAGTTTATTTTGAGAAGGTTAAGGACGTACTCATGACAGCCTCAGGAGGTCCTGAAAACATGTGCCCAAGGTGGTTGGGCCACAGCTTGGTTTTATACATTTTAGGGAGACATAAGACATCAATCAGTACATGTAAGGTGTACATTAGTTTGGTCTGGAAAGGTGGGACAACTGGAAGTGGAGGCTTCTAGGTCACAGGTGAATTCAAGGATTTTCCAACTGGCAATTGGTTGAAAGAGTTCTTCTAAAGGCCTGGAATCTATAGGAGGGAGTGTCTGGGCTAAGATAAAGGGTTGTGGAGACCAAGGTTCTTATTATGCAGATGAAGCCTTTAGGTAGCAGGCTTCAGAGAAAATAGATTGTAAATATTTCTTATTAGACTTAAAAAGGTGCTGGACTATTAGTTAATTCTCTCCTGGATCAGGACGAAGACCTGGAAAAGTAAAGGGATTCTCTCCAGAATGTAGATTTTCCCCACAAGAGACAGCATTGCAGGGCCTTTTCAAAATATGTCAAAAAATATATTTTAGGGTAAAATACTTCAATTTCTTTCAGGGCCTGCTATCTGTCAAGTGATGCTATACTAGAGTCAGGCTGGAATTCGGTGTCTTATTGCTACAGAGTCTTAAGATGTCTGTTGTAATGTGAATGCTGGTCAGTTGTGCCTGAATTCCAAAGCAAGGCAGGTATAAGGAGGCATGTCCAACTGTGCCCCCCACTGCCCCCCAACCCCGCCAGCCCCGGCATCCCATCATTGCCTGAACTAGTTTTTTAGGTTCTTTGGAACGTCCTTGGCTGAGAGAAGGGGTCCTTTCAGATAGTTGGGGGGCCTATAATTTTTTTTTTAGCTTACACAACTAATATAAATTTTATCAAAGGTTTCTGATGGTTCACACAGAAGTCCCACAATGCAATTCTCCACTGGAAGACATTTTTATTTCCTAGGGCCATTAATTGGCTTACAATAAAAACTTTAAAGCACTTTTCTTTCCTGAGAAAATTGCTCTCAGAATCAATGGGATTGAGCATAGATAATGGAAAGAGACAGTAAGATGTTCTTGCCTGTAACCAAGCTCCCATTTAGCGCTTAGTTTGTCTGTCTAACCTGGAGAATCGTGGGATGCCCCAGGAATTGTTCCTGAGATTTAAGTTTCACATTGAGACTTTAGGGTTGTTTCCTATAGATTGACTCTTCCCAGAGTGGGTGATCCATCCATGGAACAACCTTGGGTGGGCCTGTGGGTGCATCCTTAAAACAAATGAGGGCTCACTCTGAATATAAGGCAAGATTTTTCAACTGTGGCACTATTGACATTTTGGACTGGACAATTTTATGTTATGGGAGTGTCCTATGCAATGTAGGATGTTTAGCAGCATCCCTGGCCTCTACCCACTAGATACCAGCATCCACCCCCAAGCTGTGACATCCAAAAATGTCTCCAGACACTGCCAAATGTTCACTGCAGGAAAATATCACGCCCTGTTGAAAACCACTCATCCAAAGCACCCGCAATTATTTATTCTGGTACAGTTGTAGAAGGCCTCGAACACTTTTCTTCAAAGGGCTGTACAGCCTTAAGAAACCACTAGAGGGCGAGCAGGGCTGCTAATTTGAGCTACTTCATAGAGGTGTCACTGCAGGACCTGGCAGAAGCAGGGGGCCAAGGGACTCCCCTTGGGAGCTTGATGGAACCATTGAGAAGAGCAAGTCCTGCCATCCTAAGAGCATTAGGGAAGCAGCCACCAGTAAGAACACACCCCTCACCCCAGGAGCTGAGAAGACCATGGTTATGAGGTGACTGTCAAGTGATGGGCTCCATCACCCAGCATGAGGTAACCCTCTGTGAGGAGGGGTCAGCCAGCCTCTTCTGTCTCCTTGATGTGGTGTACTCAGTGTAGAGAGGAAAGAGACTATTGGTCTTATCTCAATTTTTCACGAAGGAGAGATAGCATTCAGTTCAATAAGCATTTATTTCATGTCTACTATTTACAAGGTTCTGTGTTTGATTATGGGGATATTGGTAGATTGCATAAATGGCCACAAATTATTTACCTGTCTGTATCCATGCCTTTGGGCAGTCCCCTCCCACACTGACTCTGGGCATGGCCATTTGATTTGCTTTGGCCAATGGGTCAATAGCAAATGTGATGCGAGCGGAGACCTGAAAGCTGTTGCTCACTGGGGCTTATCCACTCTTGAGGCTCTTGGGACCCTGCCACTGCTGTCGTGTGAGGAAGCCCAAGCTAGCCTGCTGAATGATGAGAGATCCGTGACCCCAGGGACTCCTATTACCTCAGCTGACAGCCAGCCAACTTCCAGAAGCTGAGACACCTAGTTGACCAGCGGCCAACTGGCATGGCTTAACTAAGTATAGCAGAAGACCAGCAAAAGAAAGGCCCAGCCCAAATTGCCAACCCACAGAATTGCGAGTCACATAGTTGGCTGTAGTTTTTAGGTCACTAAGCTTAGGGTGGATTGTTATGCAGCAAAAGCTAATGAAAACACAGATGGATGAGACATAGTTCTTGCCTTCAGGACTCCACAGCCTAAGAGACCAATAATTTGCTCCCAAGGCAGGCTGTTTGTGTAATTGGACCCTTAGAGCCACACTAGACAGTAATAGCAGTCACGTTCGTTTTTCACTCCTGGAATACTAGTTAAAAGCATGAACTTGAAAACCAAAGCACTTAAACTTAAATCCCAGCTCCATCACTTACTAGCTGTGTGACTCTGGGTAGGTTCCTTAATCTTTGTGTCTCTATTTTCTTGAAAAGGGATAATAATAGAACCTACCTCATGGAGTTGTTGTGGGGATTAATAGATATACATTTCTTATGATAGGGCCTGTGATTTAGTAAGTGTTTTAAAAGTACTAGCAATATATGTTTGGTCTAAAATGGAATCAGCATTAAAGTGTTTTCTTTTTGAATAACACCTTCCACTACATATAATAGTAATACATGTTCTTTGTGAAAAGCTGAAAAAAATATAGGAAAACTATAAAGAAGAGAACAAATGTCATCCCTTAGATTTTGTGCCAACTTTAGAAATAACACATTTTATTTTAAATCAAGCTACTATGATCAGCTTTGGATAAAGGTCATTCAAAATACTCAGGGAATAAAGGTATCAAGTGCTAAGCCGAGTGAAGCCCTTTATATAGACTTTGCTCAGTGTACATTTCTCCAGTTGGATTGAAAGAGATCAAGTAGTTCCTTGTCCTATAGCATCTGGGATATAATTTGCAGATCCCAATGGACTAAATTAAACATTGGAGCAAAGTGCAAAGGAAAACCAGAAAGGAAGGCAATGATTAGCAACTCTGGACCCATGGAGCATTTTTAATAAGGAGTATGTTCTCATTTTATTTTTATTCATATTATTTTTAATCAATAAATCATAATTGTACATATTTATAGGATATAATGTGATGTTTTAATATATGTATATAATATGGGATGATTAGATCAAGATAATCAAGATTAATTAACATATCCATCACCTCACTTATCATTTTTTGTTGTGTGACATTTGAAATTTACTCTTATTTTGAAATATACATTATTATTGACTATAGTCACCCCGTTGTGCAATAGATCTCAAAACTTAGTCCTTCTGTCTATCTGAAATTTTGTACCCTTTGACCAGCAGCTCCTCATTCTCTCTTTTCCTCTACCACTGGTCCCTGGTAACCATCATTTTACTTTCTACTTCCGTGAGTTTAACTTTTTAGGATTCCACATATAAATGGGATCACATGGTATTTATTTTTCTGCACTGGCTTATTTCACTTAGCATAATGTCCTCCAAGTTCATCCATGTTGTTGCAAATGACAGAATTTCCTTCTTTTTATGGCTGAATAATATTCCATTGTGTATATATACCACATTTTAATTATCCATTCATCTGTTGATGGACACTTAGGTTGATTCCATATCTTGGCTATTGTGGACAGTACTGCAATAAACATGGGAGTGCAGATATCCCTTTGACATATTGATTTCAGTTCTTTGGGCAATATACCCAGAAGTGGTATCATATGGTATCATACTGGTGTCAAGTGGTATCATACTGGATCATATGGTAGTTCTAGTTTTAGTTTTTTGAGGAACTTCCATACCATTTTCCATGATGGCTATACTAATTTACATTTCCACCAACAATGTAAAAGCATCCTCTTTCTCTATATCCTCACCAACACTTGTTATCCTCTATATTTTTGAGAAAAGCCATTTAAGGCTTGTTCTTCTATGTTCTTATATGCTGCCTCTCTTGATGTGCAAGGCTGTTTAAGTTTGAAACGGCACTTGTTATTAAACTGACTTTTGCAGAAGCAGAAGTTGTATCTTAGAATGGTATAGTAGCTGGCCAGTGTAACACAGGTAATGATTAGTGGAGCTGGGTCCAGGCCACTGACCTAACATCCAGTGGTCTTTTGTGTCTGGCTTCTTTTACTAGCATAATGTTTCTGAGATTCATCCAAGCTGTAGCATGTATCAGTGCTTTGTCCCTTTTATTGCTGAATGGTACTGTGTTGTATTAATATACCACAGTTTGTTTATTTATTGATGAACATTTTGATTGCTTCTACAAGTCTTGTAGAGACATATGTCTTATATAAACATACATCTTCATTCATTTCCCTTAGGTAGATACTTAGGAGTGGAATTGTTGGGTCATACGGTGACTCTCTGACATTTTGAGAAACTACAAGACTGTTTTCCAAAGTAAGTGTACTATTTTACAATCTTGCTAGCAATGTGTGAGGATTTCCAGTTTCTTCACATCCTCATCTATACTTGTTACTGTTTGTCTTTTAAATTATAACCATTCTAGTGGTTGTGAAATGCTATTTTATTTTGGTTTTGACTTGCATTTTCCTAATGCCTAATGTTGTTGAGTATCTTTTCATCTGCTCATTAGCTATTTGTATATATTTTTGGTAAAATGTTTTTTCAAATCTTTTGCCTATTTAAAAATTTGCTTATTTTTCTTCTTTCAAATTATTTGTTGTATAAAAACTCAATATGAATAAAGGACTGGGAAAGAGAGAATGGCAACTTGGAGAACCTGGTGGTTAAATATACCTATAGCATGAATCTTATTAGAAGGCTGAAGAGGTAGGCATGGTCCTGACCTTATAGAATTGCACTATCCAGTATGGTGGCCCCTAACCATATGACTTGATGGATTATGGAGCATGTCAAAGGTGGCTAGTCCAATTTGAGTTGTGCTGTAAGGGTAAAACGCACACCAGATTTTAAAGACTTGCTATGAAAAACTGAATGTAAAGCATCTCATCAATAATTTTTGAATTATTACATATTAAGATGATACTATTTTGAAAATAATTGACTAAAATAAAATACAGTATTAAAATTAATTCTATTTTTTAAAATAAAATGGCTACTATGAAATTTAAAATTACATATGTGGCTCCTAATATATTTCCATTACATAGCAATGTTCTAGAACCTTGACCATCAGTAAATTAGATCTTGATATGTAGAGAAATAGGAAGGCTTTGATAGGTTTTAAGCATGAGGAAATTATGACCGCTTTTTAAAAAAGAGATTACTTTCAATGCACTGTGGCGAATAGATTGGAGAGGACAGGGAATGGCTGGCCAGGAAACAGAGTGGGCAGCTTTGCAGTAGTCTAGATGATGGATGATAGTCACTTGATAGTGATACGGAACTCGATAGTCACTTGATAGGGAAAAACAGCGTTCTGTTCAATATCTCAAATCTAATCATAATTTTGTAGAAAATACTAAAAATTTATGTGTCTGTCAGGGCTAATATCATCTGGAATATACTTTAAGAGAGAGCTACTTAAAATTCTAGACTCTTCTGTGTCTAAGGTGAAGACCACAGGTTACCTGGATCACATATCCTTGTAGGGAAGAGCCACTTAAATAGCAACTCTATACTATGCAAAATGTGGTGCTAGACCATGGTAAAGATTTGGCTTTGACCCTGAGTGAGGGGAACCATTGGAGGCTTTGGAGCACACAAGTGATGTGACCATCAAGTCATTGCTTGTTGATTGGATAACACTGGCCACTGCACTGAGAATAGACTGAAGCGAGTGAGGATGGGAGAGGGAGGGCCCTGTGATTTAAGCAATTCTTTATTGTTAGGCATTTTCATTGTTTCTAATTTTCTCTAATTTTAAACAACAGAGTAATCAATGTTGTGCAAAATTTTATTACATCCTTCATTCATTTTCTTAAGATAAATTCCAAGAAAAGTGGCAGTCGTGGTCAATGGGGACATCTGTTATTACAGCTTTTGATATATCTTGCCAAATTGCCTTCTAGAAATTTGGACACAGCTTAAATTGCCACTGCTGTGTAGGAGAGTGTCTGCTTCCTTCTTCTTGTGCCAGCCCTTGGCAATGTTACTCTTTCTTAAACTTAATCAAGCAAGAGTTCCAAGTATGCCTTTAAAATAATTCTCATATGAATTAGTCCACATTTTTCTTCATGAAACACTTCTCCCCATTGTGTCCTAGTTCAGCTATTTTATTAAACTTTAGGTAAATTATATATTCAATCATTTCAGGCTAGTGATGACAGTTTATTAAATTTTTTCTGTTCCTAAAGGTGGGAGGATCTTGTCAAACTGGCACATAATTTGATTTCTACTTCTTTAATATTTTTAAAAGGAATGAAATGATAAACCCAAAATAAGTAGAGAAAAGCAAGCTCTGTGCACTTTTTTTGAACTTGTGAGATATTAAACTTTTGGTAAATTTCTAATCAAGGCACATACACACCATGGAATACTATGCAGCCATAAAAAAGAATGAGTTCATGTCCTTTGCAGGGACATGGATGAAGCTGGAAGCCACCATTCTCAGCAAACTAACACAGGAACAGAAAACCAAACACTGCATGTTCTCACTTATAAGGGGGAGTTGAACAATGCGAACACATGGACACAGGGAGGGGAACATCACACACTGGGGCCTGTTGTTGGGGGCAGGGGAGGGGGCAAGAGGAGCGAGAGCATTAGGACAAATACCTAACGCATGCGGGGCTTTAAACCTAGATAATAGGTTGATAGGTGCAGCAAACCACCATAGCACATGTATACCTATGTAACAAACCTGCACATTCTGCACATGTATCCCAGAACTTAAAATAAAATAAATAAATTAAAAAAGCAATCTAGACTTATTTGTTGGGAGAAAAAGCATAAAGGTAAATAAACTATGTTTATAAATATGCATGCATATATTTAAGTATAAGTTCTATTTCTCTCTGTTCCCTAGAAAGTCACAGGTTGAAATTAATTTTAAGAGAACATTGACCCGGCCCCTTAAAGGTTAAATTAAACTGAGGGGTGCTACTGCAATTTACTTATGTTTTCATCTTTTCAGATTAGTAATTGAATACAGATTTAAATCCTATTTTCACGCATCTCTGTAGGTCACCTAAATGGCTTGTTCAATATTCTAATTTTTTTTCCCTCATGAATAATTTCCCTCATGAATAATTTCCCTCAAAAGGTAACCTTTCTCCTCTATGGGCATAATAAAAGTGTTTATGTAAAAATGGCAAAGGAAAATGGATTATGTTTTGTAACATACTGAGTTGTAAAGCAGAATTATGCCTTTGTACTATGAAGCTGTTCTTTTCTTTTTCCAAATGTGAAGATTTAGAAGCGAGGTGACCCGCTGTTGTAGCTATGTGAAGAGGGGGAGAATCAGGGCTCCCATTACAGAGCGTAGGAGGGGTGATGAATACCATAGTGAGGTTTAGTGTCACTTAAGAGCCAAAAAAATTTCTGTCACAAACCTACCCCTGCTGTCTCACATTTCTGATATTAGCTCCCATTGATTGTTTCATTGCTCCTCATTGATTCTTCCAGAAATTTCTTCCTCCTATCTAATGTCTTTCGGCTTTGCATCTCATGCCATCAGACTTCACCACTTTCTCCTCTTTCTTGTTGCAGTCATCTCCAGAGTCCTGGGTCACTCTTCTTTCTTGAAGAGTACAAGGAAGAATGCTTCCTGTCATTCTTTCCAGCACTGCTCCAGCATAATTCCTGGTGATTTAAATACAGTTGATTCTCATTATTTGGGGTAGTTAGGGTCTATAAACTTGCGATGAACACCGAATCAGTGAATACTAAACATCGTTCCTAGGGGAAAAGCACAAGTTCCTGCAAGCTTCTGGTAACTACATTGTCATGAGTAGATCAAACATGACCCTGTTTTATATATGTTTCTGTCTAAAGACACCTTGTTTAATATATATTGTTGATTCATTAACATTGAACTTACAGCTAGAAGCACTATAATGCATGCTTGAAAGAAGCTTTTCTAACACAAATTATTTATTTATTTATTTATTTATTTATTTATTTATTTATTTATTTTCCCATAAGGTACATCACAGCCTTCTTGTACTTAGGAGTGCTAGGCAGCACTAAGCTTGAGGACCATTTTTAGGTTTTTTGTTTTTTTGAGACAGGATCTCACCATATCACCTAGGCTGGAGTGCAGTGGTGCCATCATGGCTCACTGCAGCCTCGACCTCCCTGGGCTCAGGTGATCCTCCCATCTCAGCCTCCAGAGTAGCTGGGACTACAGGCACATGCCACCACCATGCCTGGCTAATTTTTTTTTGGTATTTTTTGGTAGAGATGAGGTTTTGTCATGTTGCCCAGGCTGCTCTCGAACTCCTGGGCTCAAGTGACCCACTCGTCTTAGCCTTTTAAATTGCTGGGATTACAGGTGTGAGCCACCCTACCCAGTCATCGGGGACCATTTTGAACAGCAAAATCACCAACAAAAAGCACAAAAATGCAAAAAACATGGCACTAAATAGTGAAAAGGACACTTGTTTATAGCCTGAGAGCTGAAACAAGAAGGCAGAGTGTCACCTCATTTGACTCAGCTGGTGGCGTGCACGTTGGGCAACTCAAATGTTTTGCTGCTCTGCACATGTCTGCAAATGACTGCTAAAGTTCCAAGCATACTGATTTTGGGGGCTGCAAAGAAATTTTAGAAAGACAAATTTGCAAACAGAGAATCTGTGAATAATGAGGATTGGCTGTGACTGTGTTGATCTTTCTGATGATATGAGCACTGCATTTCTTGACTTTCTCTTTAAGTATGGTAGATCTTGTCTACCATACTATTTTAGCCATGCACTCCCAAGATCGTGCCGAATGTCATGAAAAGACAATATTTCCCATCCCAACACCTGTTTTTTATACAGGGATCTGAAAGTGTCAGAACCAGGGTAATTTTTTCTTTGATGTCCATCCCGTTTGTGTTTACACCCCCACCTCCCTATCCATATGCTGAAACCCTAACCCCCAGTGTGGCTGTGGCCTCTAAGGAAGTGATTAAGGTTAAACGAAGTTGTAAGGGTAGGGCCGTGATCTGGTAGGATTAATGTTCTTATAAGAAAAGACACTGGGGTTGGCCCGCACATGCGCTCGCTCATGCTCATGCGAGGTCTCTCTCTCTTTCCCCCTCCTTGTGCACTCAGAGGAAAGGCCATGTAAGGATGCAGGAAAAAGGCAGTAATCTGCAAGCCAGGAAGAAAGCTGTGGCACCACCAGAATCTGCAATCTGCTAGAACCTTGATCTTAAACTTCCCAGCCTCCAAAACTGGGAGAAAATAAATTTCTGTTGTTTAAGCCACCCAGTCCATGGTACTTTGTTATTGCAACCTGAGCTGGCTAAGACACCCTTTTAAGGTATTTTTCTCTCTAGAAGAGCTCTCATTGTCTCACCTAAGTGCGCTGTCCTAAACAGGTATTCTGTACTTCAAACTTTTCCTACCCACCACCAAAACATACCTTTTAAATATTCCCCAGTACTTTACTTTTCCAAAATTGGTTCACTAATAAACCAATTGCCATCAATTAGTATTATTTTTATTATCTCTACTAACATTTTAACTTCAAAAGTAAGATACATGTTCACTTTAGGAAATTTGAAAATGACAGAAAAACGTAAAGTAGAAGATAAAAATTACTTTAATTCTGGCCGGGCGCAGTGGCTCACGCTTATAATCCCAGCACTTTGGGAGGCCGAGGCGGGCGGATCACGAGGTCAGGAGATCGAGACCACGGTGAAACCCCGTCTCTACTAAAAAATACAAAAAATTAGCCGGGCGTGGTGGCGGGCGCCTTTAGTCCCAGCTACTCGGAGAGGCTGAGGCGGGAGAATGGCGTGAACCCGGGAGGCGGAGCTTGCAGTGAGCCGAGATTGCGCCACTTCACTCCAGCCTGGACAACAGAGCGAGACTCCAACTCAAAAAAAAAAAAAAAAAAAAAAAAATTAATTATAAAATGTTGGCATTTTGATATAATTCTCTTCAGTCTTTTTTTTTTTTTTTTTTTTTTCTGTGAAAACTTGCCGGAGTTCTTGGTTGCAAATCACGTTAAGCTACCCTCATTACCTTGATGGAAAAGAAGCTTATTGGTAAGATATCAGGCAGTTCAAAGAAATATGGGACTCTTGGAGAACCTGACTGGGAACGTGGTAGGAGGCATCCGTATTAAACTGGGCTACCAGAACTTCTTTCGAGCGCCCTCTAGTGGAACGGTCTGATTTGGACGCTTCTGTTGCCACTGCTGGACATATTCTGTGGGTGGGTGACACTGCTGCACTGGATACTAGAAGCCCTGTCAGCACCACCACTAAGACTTTCTTTGAGTCATTAACTCAAGATTCAAAGAGCTGAGTGGGAGCACCTGACTGGCCAAGCTTAGACTATGTGCCCCCTCCTAGCGCAGCAGCCAGGGCTCAGAGAAAGCCAGAATCTGATCTTTTCTTTTGCAAGAGGGAGGAACTGCCTTCCCTAAGGCTCACGCCATGGGAAATTCTCCAAATTTAAGGATAGCATCCAGATCCTGGAAAGCCCTTCCTAAAAAAGCAATTACAATGTATTCTTTGGCTACTTGACATCCACATGTACTTTTCTTTCCATATTTTCGTGTCACAGTAATCAAGGAAATGTGTAGAGTCTACTGTCACCATTTATACTTCTACCACAAGGCAACAGCTGGTATTTATAACTCCCACCTCTCCCTATTCCAGATCTCCTTTGCCTACAGCCTGTACCTCAGATTCTTAGTGTGTTTTACTTAGTAGAGTCACTCAAATCTTCATTTCTAAGGAAATTGAACTCTTGGTGGGCCTGCCTGGATTGTCCTGTATTAGTATTTCATTAATTTTTATTACTGGACAAGATAATAATAGGAGGAACCGTAAGACTCACCCAATTTCATTCATACTCATCCCTGCTTGTATTGAGTAGCAGCAACTCAACTGACCCTTAATAGTAAGATGATACTTACTCCTCACCTTTTTTTTGTTTAATGAGTTTTTTTCTCACCTTTTTTTCTCAAGGGAATGTGTGTGGAGGCCAGCATGGTAATGTGAAAGTCTTGGCTTCTCACTAAATGAAAATCATTCTTGTGGAAAATTTATTTCTTTAGGTACTAAAGCACTTTACATATATTAACAACTTTAGCCCTCCCCAAAATACTGTGGGATTTTACCTTTTACAGATAGGAAAATAGAGGCACAGAGAGGTTAAGTAACCTGTTCAAAATCACACAGCTAGAAAGCAGTAGAGATAGGATTTGAACCCAGCCAATCTGGTTCCTGCTCTTCATGTCTTCTTAATATGATACAGTATTCAGGAATGTCCTGTGTGGTGGCGAGAAAGTCAAGGTTCCTGCATAGCAAATTGTGCAACAGAACTAGAAAAGCCCTGTGACAAGTTGGTAAGGTGTTCTGCTATCTCTGCTAGGTAAAAGCAAAATGCTTCTGGTGTTTATCAGATAAGAGACAAAGATATTTGACTCTGCAAGGATAGACATTTTTGTTTGTTTTGCTCACTTCATTATACCCAGTACGTAGAACATTACCTGGAACATAGTAGGTGCTCAATTCACTGAAGAATGAATAAATGCCAGACACCAGGGACTGGGTTATGTTTCCTCATTAGTAGGCCACATCCATAAGTGCAGCTGCAATTGGAATCACCCCCTCATGAAGCACATGTCAATCCACCATCATTCTCCAAGAAGCCCCCATCCTCTGCACTGGACAAACTGGAAAGTTAGGTGGGGATGTACTAGGAATCACCTTCCCTGCATTTCTTAAGATTTTCATGGTGACACTAATTGCTATAATTTTCTCAGATATGGTATTGCTTTTTATTTTCCATTCGAGTGAAATGGGTAATCCTAGGGGCTTCCATTGGACTTATTCTACCTGTGGTTCAGAGACAATGTGGGGATTCTAGCAGTGTTGGGGCAAAAGAAGCTGTGCACTTGGGTAGCTGTCAGGCATTGCATTAGTTTCCTATCACTGCTGTAACAAATCATCACAAACTTAGCAGCTTGAAACAACATAAATTTATCACTTTATAGTTCTGCAGGACAGAAGTCTGACACAGTCTCACGGTAGCTAGGATCAAGGTGTTGGCAAGGCTGTGTTCCTTTCCGTAGGCTCTAGGGAAGAATCTGTTCTCTTGGCTTTTCTGGCTTCTAGAGGCATCTGGCATGCCTTGGCTCATGGTTCCTTCCTCCATCTTCAAAGCCAGCAATGGAGGATTGAGCCCTGCTTACATTGCATCGCTCTCACCTCCTCATCTGCCAACCTCTTCCACTTTTAAGGATGTTTCTGATTACTTTAGGCTCATCTAGATAATACAGAGTAGTTTTCCTATTTTCAGGTCAGCTGACTTATCAACTTTAATTCTATCTGCACCTTAATTCCTCCTTGCTATGTAACGTAACATATTCACAGGTTCTGCGGATTAGGGCATGAATATCTTTGGGGTACTGTGATTCTGCCTACCACGGGGATCCTGAAGAAATGAAGGTGCTGTACATGCTATTTCCTGTCTTCTGCCCTTCCACAAGGCCGAGTGAAAATTAAAGCCAATAGTGTGCCTTGCATCTGATCTCCAATTTGAACCTGCAACCACTGCTGTGTCAATACCCAGCAGGACACAGTTTGGAGAGGGTGGATGTTTTATTGGGGACATTTTTACATGTTCAAACACAATTTATTAAATCTCTACAGGGGTATACTGTTATCTTAAAATAGACTAATTTCTTAATTATGTAGCCCCTAGGATTTCTTTTCTTTCCAAAACCTCTGAAAATAATTCTAAGATAGGATGCTGGGAAATAGCTTTCTTGGACTCTTGTAACTATCCAAATCTCCAAAGCTTTAGGACTTTTCTTGGCTGACGGAAAGAGTTGAAAACTGCTGTTTTCTTTTAGAGGAAAAGTGTTAAAAAACCTGTCTAATATAAATTTTAAATGAAGGCAATATCCTAGGCTGGGCTGATGTAAAATTATTTTCATCATCACATTCATTGTGTCAGCCAGATCTTTGGCTCCAAACATGCTGTCCTTGTAAAAATTCCATTTCAGCTGTCAGGGTAATCAAAATGGTTTCAAAAACTTTTCTTGAATACTGAGTTGAAATAAAATAATAAAAGACACTATCAAATGCCAAAGTCTGCAGAAGGATGATACCAGATATGGGCAGGTTTTACATTTTTAAAAAGTCAATTTTATTAAATTCTTTACTTGGATATAACTTTGGAGTACCTATTCCTAAAATATACAGTTTCAGAATAAATCAAGTTGATTTTCCATCTGAAATCAGATTTGGGGCTACTACATAATTAAACACACAAAATCTAAAACAATATTTCATTGATTTAAATTAACTTTTAATGGCACAGTTTATGTTGTGTAACAGTATTTTTATAATGTCATTACATTGCATAGGCAGAAAAAGAAAATAATGGCTACAAGTTTTATCTTTAAAATTTTGACACCACAGATCTGTATTTCTAAAAAACCATAAGCTGCAGATGTCTGCAAGTTGCAAGATCTTATTACTCTATTACAGAATGAAGATGTTGTTGAGGTTGCGGATGACACCAAAATGGATATGAGATACACATTTTGGAGTGAACACATTGAGTAGTCAAAGGGCTATACAAAATATTGTTCAAAAGATGCTTCTTTTTAAAAACATTACCCAGCTTAGTCACAGTTAAAAAACCCCAGTAACATATGGGAAGACCTTTTTAGAGGCACTGTGGGGCTAACAGTATGTGTTTTGCTATTGTTTCAGTGTCTTAGTCCATTTACTATTGCTGTAAAGGAATATCTGACGCTGGATAATTTATAAAGAAAAGAGGTTTATTTAGCTCATGATTCAGCTTGCTGGAAGGTTCGACACTGGGCATCTGGTGAGGGCCTCAGGATGCTTCCACTCATGGTGGAAGGCAAAGGGGAGCTGAGTGTGTAGAGATCAAATGGCAACAGAGGAAGGGAGATGCCAGGCTCTTTTTAACAACCAGATCTCACAGGAACTAATAGAGTGAGAACTCACTCACACCCTCGCCCCCAGTCAGCTCTTCTCCCTGCATTAGTGTATTCATGATGGATCTGCACCTGTGACCTAAAACATTTCCCATTAGGCCTCACCTCCAACATTGTGATCAAATTTCAACATGAGGTTTTGGGGGAAAAACATCCAAACGAGAGCAGTGAGTATCAGAGCAGCAGGAATGTAAATTTTCATCTTCCCTGTGCCTCTTCTTCAAGGAAACCCTCTTGACAACCTTCCCCATCTGTCCCCAATTTCCTACCTCTGACCACTTTTGTATTTGCACCTCACAATTCTTTCCTGCACTTGGTGTTCATCTATCTATTCATCCTTCATTCCAGTAATCTTTCATGAGTACTGCTTGTAGGAAGTTAATTATAGAAGAATTGATATAGTTGGGAATGATATTGATCTGTATTGCCCAATAATTCAGACATAGGGAAAACTTCATGGGAAAAGGGAATGGATTAATTCACCAGTTTCCAGAATCTGGGCCGTGCCATCAGTCATTCTTGTTGACTACCTGGATTGGTCACTGCGTTAGGCACTGGCAGTGTAGTAGGATAAAAAGGACATAAGTTAGCAAATTGCAAGTGGGGATCAGTTAACTGGGACAAGGATGGGGAGGAAAAAGGTAGGCTAGGAAAGAGGGGTTGGACCAAATTGCAATGTGATTGGAATTCTCCATCACCATTTCATATGCCTAGAATCTGTTGGTAGCTACGCCTTTAAATTTCCAGGACATTCTATTTTTCTGTAACTAGTGAAGGACCCCTTCACTCTGCAGTCCCAGTCTCCACTGGGGGACCATGACTGTCTCTGTCTCTCATCTCTGGATTCTACCATTCTGGCATCTCTCATGAATGTGCCTTTTGTCCCACTTCATTATGGAAGAGTCCTGTTCTAAGGGCTGGTCTTTTCATTTGATTAGCCAGCAAGTGAGGATACCTAAAAGGAGACATTCTCCTTGGAGGCAATGTGGAAATCCTAGTGACTCTAATAAAACTCACCAGATGGGCAGAACTTTCACTACCAAACACATCACACCATGTGAATAATTACCTATAAGTGGTCTTGATATGCACTTTGCCAAAATACTGCTTCTAATTCTGGAGCAGTCAGTCAATGGTCCTTGCCTAAGTTTCTCTATAGTAAATGGCAAGAAGGGTATGTGAAGCTTCTGCTACACATGTCTTTTCCTGGGGTAGGGCACAGTGAATTCAGTTATATCAACAGCAGAACAGATCACAAAAATGGCCTCAATACTTTGCAGCTCCTCCCATCAAGAGTTGGAGTCTATTTCTCCACTCTTGAATCGGGCCTGGCCTTGGGAATGTGGTAGAAGTGGCATTAGAAGAGTTTCAGACCTAGACATCAAGGCATCAAGAGGCCATGAGGCTTCTGTTTTCATTTGTCTTGAGACTCTATGACCACCGTGTGAAGGAATCCAGGCAATCTTCCTAAATGATGAAAGACACGTGGCCCTGTTGCTCTCCAGTCTGCCAACTGCCATACATATGAATGTGAGTACCTTAGATGATCCAGCCACCAGCTGCTGGCCAGCTGACTGCAGATGCATGCTCAAGTCTAGAAGGCATCAACTGAGCCAGCCCAGATCAGAGGAACATCCCAGGCGACCTCTACAATCAGCTAAATAAATAGTAGTTGTTTAAACTACTAGGCTTTGGGGTGGTTGTTCACACAGCAAAAGCTAAGTGATACAAGTATTCATATAAGAATATGAACATGAATATGTAATCCCAGCACTTTGGGAGGCCAAGACGGGTGGATCACGAGGTTAGGAGTTTGAGACCAGCCTGACCAACATAGTGAAACCCCAACTCTACTAACAGTACAAAAATTAGCCAGGTGTGGTGGCACACACCTGTAATCCCAGCTACTCAGGAGGCTGAGGCAGGAGAATCGCTTGAACCTGGGAGGCAGAGGTTGCAGTGAGCTGAGATTGCTCCACTGTACTCCAGCCCGGGCAACAGAGTGAGACTCTGTCTCAAAAAAAAAAGAAAGAAAAAAAGGGCAGTGGGGGGAGATAGGATGGATCATCAATAGTGTGGATTTAGATCTATAAAACTTGGTTTTGTAGCCTGAAGGGGAGAATAAGTGAAAAAGAAAAGGATGTAAAGATGTATATATCTATAACATGAAATACTACTCAGCTATAAAAAGGAACGAAATAATGGCATTTGCAGCAACCTAGATGGAATTGGAGACCATTATTCTAAGTGAAGTAACTCAGGAATGGAAAACCAAACATCGTGTGTTCTCACTCATGTGTGGGAGCTAAGCTATGAGGATGCAAAGGCATAAGAATGATACATCGGACTTTGAGGACTCGGGGAAAGGGTAGGGGGTGGCGAGGGATGAAAGACTACACATTGGGTACAGTGTATACTGCTCAGGTGACAGAGGCACCAAAAGCTCAGAAATCACCGCTAAAAAACTTATTCATGTAACAAAACACTACCTGTTCCCCAAAAACCTATTGAAATAAAAAATAAAAAAACTAAAAAAAACTATCCAGAACACTGAAATCTGTTTCTAATACTTGCTATGAAAAATCCACAGAGTATCTGAATAGGTTTGGGTAACATGCCCCCCAGCATGAAGGAAGACGTCCTGATTCTAGACAGCACTCAGCTTTTGTGGCATATATCCAAGTTCAGCTCAAATTAAAATTCAGACATTGGTGACTTCACCAGGTATCTGTTTATATGTGTGATATGCCTGACTCCCATTTTTTTTTTAAAAGAGAGGGAGTTCTTTGTTACTTGGCATAACCTGAATGCAACTGGGGTCACATATAGCTCAGTCTCTGAGCAGTGTTCCTTTCAAAAACCAGCACTGTGGCCGAAAACAGAATGACAGCTATTCACATCTGGACTCAGTCTCTTGAAAAAAAAAAAAAAAGTCAATGGGAGAGTACATTCATAATGCCAGCAAAGCTCACTTAAAATAACATCCTTTTTAGACATCTTTATCATTCTTGTGTGCCCTGCAGTGGAACTTCTAAAAACTCTTTCTGGAAGTGGCTCATGAAAATATAAAATGTTCTCTCCCCACACTATTTAGTCCTTGAAAACTCTTTCCTGAAAGCAAAATACATGTCTCTTCTGCCTCTTGACTGTGAGTTCCCACTCACGCACATAGCTAAAAATCTTTCTTTTCCTCTCATCTAAACTCTTCCATAATCACTGCAATACTCCCTCATTCACTTCCTCTTTTCTATTCCCATGTTGTTCATGCATAGTGGTCCCTTCGTAAAAGCCAGTGCTCCCTGCATCTGACCCTCCACGATGTATTCAGGCCTCTGGGTGGGGTGGGTAATCTGGTTTTATTTCCCTGAGGGTCATCTCCTTATCCAGATTCCACACAATAGACGAGAAACTAGGTGCTTAACTCTCAAGTAAGATTCCTTCTCCTTTAGAAATGGGCGGGGGGCGCATGGGAAGGGCTGAAGTATTCATATATTAATATAGCCTTATGTGAATTTGGATTATATGAATATGAAATAATGTTATGTAAATATAAGAACAAAGTCTCATTTCTGGAGCAAAATTTGAAATAATGTGAATTTCCCCAAATGAGGAAAAACAATCAATAATCATGTATGTTCAAAGGTGGACTGAGTGAATTCAGAGCTCTATTTGTGTTATTGCTATGGTAGCTGGTAGACAGAATGACCTGCTACTATTCTTTGCCCGTCCTGTGGAAAATTGTTCTTGAAGTATATGAGTTTTGAATTATGAAAGTTGTTCTGGAAAACACTGTGGCATAAACTGACTTCAGTGTTCTGTCTTGTTATGTTTGCTTTTGTTCCTGAGGTCGGGGGAGAACGTTTAGGGAAGACTAGGAAAGGAGGGTCAAGTTTCGAGTCCTCATGAAGAAAGGCAGAACCAGGCACTGAATGGGCTGCTTGAGGGTCCAGGTGACAATGGGCATCACTATGAAAGCACAAGAGCCCACTAGTGTCTCCACTTCTCCCAGGACCGTTCTGGAATTTTCAAAACTGGCAACTCCAGGACCACAAGGAGACACGGTCAAGGGTGTTCTCTGAGGCTCCTGCTAGTGGCTGCATTGACACATTGACCAGGAGGGGATGGAGAGGAGAGAAAATGCTGTCAAGACACAGTGACTGGCTGATACCTGGTCCATGCACATAGGAGAGGTAGCCTTTGAAGACTTTTAATAATATCTGGGGCCAGATGTGGTGGCTCATGCCTGTAATCCCAGCACTTTGGGAGGCTGAGGGTGGCGAATTGCTTGAGCCCAGGAGTTCGAGACTAGCCTGGGCAACATAGTGAAACTCCATCTCTACAAAAAATACCACACTTAGCTGGGCATGGTGGTATGTGCCTGTGGTCCCAGCTACTTAAGTGGCCAAGGTGGGAGGATTGCTTGAGCCCGGGCAGGTTTAGGCTGCGGTGAGCTGTAATCATGCCAATGTACTCCAGCCTGGGTGAAAGAGTGAGACTCTGTCTAAAATATATATATATTTGGGAGTAGGAGAATTTTTTGGAATGCCTGTGTGAGCAGGAAGAGTTAAATGCAAGAAGTTTGAGATGCTGATGATAATGACCTTGAATTTGTGTCCACAGGCTGCTGAGGCTTGGAATTCTTATTACTCCTATACACACCAGTATGCTGATTTTGGTCCTTCTTCTCTTTGTGGGATTGGACTATTTAACTCCTTAAACCTCTGATTCCTCTTTTGTAGAATGGGGGAATATTAACTTTATGAGATTTTTTTGTGTGGTGATTCAATGAACTGATGCAGGAAAGGAGCTTAGCATGGTGTCTAGCCTGTATTGTAAATGCTCAATAAATGTGAGCTGTTATTATGTCATTGTCACATCCACGATCTTTGAAGTATACACTCTCAGTTTCACAGAATCCTTGGAGTTGTTAGCATGGTTCTCTGACAAGACTTCCTTGATAGTATTAGTAACTTCTGGGTCTCGGATCCCTGTTGATCTTTAATGATGGATGTGGCAGGAGGCCACAGCTAATGATTCTTTATTAATCTCAGGCCCTCTGTAAAGGGAACTGCCATTGCAGTCGGTGTTTTCCGATTTTCTGCCACATCTTATGGGAAAACAGTAACTTCTTACTCAGGAGAGATGATATTTTATCAAGCAAAACCAAGCTATTCTGGGAGAGAAGAAATTACCCATATGTTCTCATTCTCTGACCTTTCGGGAAATTTACTGCTGTTTGCATTCTTCTTCATTAAATGGCAAAAGCATTTTTCTATTAAAGCAATTAATGGAAAGCTAACTATATTAAAGCCACATTTGCTGTCTCTATTACAGTCAAAATGGCAGGTCGCATAAACCCTTGACAGTATGACTAGGGTTTCTGTGGCAACCAGATGGTGATGAAGAAAGAGGCCAAGTTTGGGCTTTAGGTGATTTTCTCTGACTCATTGGAGACCCTAGAGATTCCCATGTTTGTGGTTCAGGAATGGGGTTGGCTAGAGGTTTCCTTGCCATGACTCTCAGCCCAGCCCAAATTTAGGGTTCCATATGGCCTTTTGTACCCAAGGTGGGGCTGACAAAGGTTGACAAAGTGACTTCCCCCATGAGTAATATTACCAGAGATTGGATTATGGTTTCTAGTCCACAAAATGTTTTTATTTACAGTATTTCATTTAATCATGTTGCATTTACTCTAAGGTAAGTTGTCTGCATTCTACAGGTAAGGAAGCAGATTCAGAAAGGTGAAATGGTTTGCTAGAGTCAAGTGGCAGGGTCAGGGCCTGTATCATCCCACTCCAAGGCCAGCGTCCATTCCTTTGGGCCATGGTATGTGTTAGAAGATCTGCTTTATATACTGTGGCAGGTTGGGTGGTTGGAGGGAAGGAGGTTTTACCTGTCCCTGTTGGAGGCCGTCCTGGAGAACAAGACACAGCTGTATGTGCTCTCATGAAAGGCTTAGTTGCCAAGATGAGAGACGAACACTTTGTGGAAAAAAGGAACATTGTACTTCTTCCATGATGCCTGATTCTTTGTTATTGGAGTGTGTAGCTCCTCACTGATTGTAGTAATGAAAGACACTCTTTTATTGCATCTACTAACACAACTCTTCTACAGTTTTCTTCAATGACACTGATTATTTCCCATTATAAATTTCTTTTCTGAGCCCTTGCCTCAAGAAGCCTCTGCAATTTCATCTCCAATTATTATATTATTGTAAGAAGTGGCTCCCCAGAGGCACAACGGAATGGATGGGATTTATGTCATTTCAACCTCTCACATGAAGCATTCTCTAATTTTTGTTTGGGATGAAAGAGCTGGTTGCTGACTGGAGCTGGATGGGCTACATAAGTATCCTAGATCCTTAATTATTATGAAATAACATTGTAATTATTTTCCAACTTTAGAATCATCTCTCTCTTTCACTTTCTACTTGCAGCCTGCCACTAAGCATTTCCTTCCTTTGCAATATTTCTTGGCTCTCCTGCTTCCTTTTCATTTTCACCCCAATCCCATAATAACCAATGGCCATCTTAGATCCATAGTGCATCATCTGCCTTCTTTCTGGTTTCTCTGTTTCTTGTCTTTATTCCAATGCATTCTACACATAGCAGCATGAATCCTTTCTTCAACTATTATTGGATTAGGCCACTCCCATTCTAAGAAGCCCAGAATAACTCTCAATTTCCTTTTGAATAAAATTAAACCTCCTAATCACATACTCTAAGTTCCTTAGCCTGTAACCTCCTCTACTTGATGCCCCCCTTGCCTGCCTCAACTGGACATCCTACTGCAGCTACATAAGCCCATCTACACTTCCTGCCCGTTGTGTGTATTTACACCCACCAATTAACTCGACAAAGAGCCTTTGGGCATCTCATCTCTCCTGTTCAGAATGTCTCCCCTCTTCATTTTACCTGGGAAACAATTGGTTTGGTTTAATTATGTTTAACTCAGTGTTTCCCAAATTTATTTCACCATGGAACACTTTTGCTCACAAGATAGCTGTTAAAACTGTACTGGATAGCTCGTCTTCTCCTTCTCCGCCCACAACCCTCCTCTGTTCTGCTATGTGCCTTGTGAGGGAGGCAGACCTGTATGGTCTACATCAACAGGTCCCCTTTGATCTCCATCATGGTTACTTTTATGTGTCAACTTGGCTAGGCTCTATTACCCAGTTATTCAATCAAACACTAATCCACATACTACTGTGAAGGTGTTTTGTACGTGTGTCTAATCAGTACACTTTAAGTAAAGCAAATTACCCTCCATAATTTGGGTGGGCCGTATCCTAATTGTTTGAAGGCCTTAAGAGCAAAAACCAAGGTTTCCTGTAGAAATTCTAGCTCAAGAAGGCAACATTAGCTTCTGCCTGAGTTTCCAGCTTGTCCTACGCATTTTGGACTTGCCAGCTCCCCTTATCCCCCCACCCATCCCCCAAACAAATGAGCCAATTCCTTAAAACCTTTCTTTCTCCCCACCTTCCCCTATCTTTCTCTTTCTAAATATTGGTTTCTGTTTCTCTGGAGAACCGTGACTGACACACTCTTTAACTTCTGGTTAGTTTGGCCAGTGGGTGCTGATCTTATGATTAGAAGGAGGAAGGACTTAGGATATTTATCCTCTGGGTCACCTACAATTCACTGCATCTGTGGACAGAAGTCACAGTTCCTCTCTGGAGCCTTCTTTCTGTGACTCTTTCCTTCTTGCTTCTGAGTTCAGTAAACCACCCCATCCTCTTTTCCCTTTAGGTCTGGGGATGGTAAGAACTTCCAGCTGTTACTAGACCTGGGATACTGACCTATTTCTTGTGGTTTCCCTACACTGTTGCGGGAAGTCAGGAACTCCGAACAGAGGGACCGGCTGAAGTCATGGCAGAAGAACATAAATTGTGATATTGGGAAATTCAGCCAGATATCGGGCAAAGTTCACCCCCAATATTTCACATAGGTTCTTTTCTATATTCCCTAAGTGTCGGCTGGTCTGAGAAATAAAGGGACAGAGTACAAAAGAGAGAAATTTTAAAGCTGGGTGTCCGGGGGGACATCACATGTCGGCAGGTTCCGTGATGCCCCCCGAGCCATAAAACCAACAAGTTTTTATTAGTGATTTTCAAAAGGGGAGGGAGTATACAAATAGGATGTGGGTCACAGAGATCACGTGCTTCACAAGGTAATAGAATATCACAAGGCAAATGGAGGCAGGGTGAGATCACAGGACTACAGGACCGGGGCGAAATTAAAATTGCTAATGAAGTTTCGGGCACGCATTGTCATTGATAACATCTCATCAGGAAACAGGGTTTGAGAGCAGACAACTGGTCTGACCAAAATTTATTAGGTGGGAATTTCCTCGTCCTAATAAGCCTGGGAGCACTATGGGAGACTGGGGCTTATTTCATCCCTACAGCTTCGACTGTAGAAGATGGCCACCCCCCGAAGGGGCCATTTTAGAGGCCTACCCTCAGGGACGCATTCTCTTTCTCAGGGATGTTCCTTGCTGAGAAAAAGAATTCAGCGATATTTCTCCCATTTGCTTTTGAAAGAAGAGAAATATGGCTCTGTTCCGCCCAGCTCACCAGCAGTCAGAGTTTAAGGTTATCTCTCTTGTTCCCTGAACATTGCTGTTATCCTGTTCTTTTTTCAAGGTGCCCAGATTTCGTATTATTCAAACACACACGCTCTACAAACAATTTGTGCAGTTAACACAATCATCACAGGGTCTTGAGGTGACATACATCCTCCAGCTTACGAAGATGACGGGATTAAGAGATTAAAGTAAAGACAGGCATAGGACATCACAAGGGTATTGATTGGGGAAGTGATAAGTGTCCATGAAATCTTCACAATTTATGTTCAGAGATTGCAGTAAAGACAGGCATAAGAAATTATAAAAGTATTAATTTGGAGAACTAATAAATGTCCATGAAATCTTCACAATTTATGTTCTGCCATGGCTTCAGCCGGTCCCTCTGTTTGGGGTTCCTGACTTCCCACAACACTACACTCTGCCACATCTTTGTGAATAGCCCATTATTCATCTTTCCTCAAATTGCCCAATTCAAATGTACTGTTTCCTGACATGACTTTCACTGATATTATTATATGGAATTAGTGTTCCAAGGAAACCGTGCTTCAACTTCAACCTTTCTTTTATTAGGATGGCAAAGTTGTAGGGTTCATTGTTTCCCAAAACAGCCTGGGGAAGTCAGGACAAGCTTCACAGAAAAAGTGATTCCGGGTTGGGAGTTGAATGATGGGTAGGTTAGTTCCACTGGAGAGAAGGTGGGCATGGCAACAGAGAGTGACAACTAACATTTGTATATTTGGCAGTTATAAACTTCGTCTGCATATCTTATCTCATTTGATCCTCTCAACAATCCTGTGATGTGAGCAATTATTCTTGTATCACAGATAATAAAAAAATAAGCAAACAAGCAGGGTGTGTTCAGGGATGCAGGAGATTCTGTTCTAATTAGAGTAGAGAGTTCTTGATGAAAAGTAGGGAAGAATAAAGGTTTTAGTTTAGGCAGGGCCAAATGATGTGTGATCCAGAGGGTGGAGATGAGGAGTTTGATTTGATGCAAGAGGCTGCAGAGAGCTTTTGAAGGATTATTTCAAAAATTTTTAAATTGACTATATAAATAACACACATTCATGGTAGAATATTTGGGAAAGTAAAGTATAAAGAAGAAAATAAACATCATCTGTAATTTTATCACTGATATGGTTTGGATCTGTGTCCCTGCCCAAATCTCATGTTGAATTGTAACCCCCAATGTTGGAGGTGGAGCCTAGTAGGAGGTGATTGGATCAAGGGGGTAGGTTTCTCATGAATGGTTTAGCACCATCCCCCTTGGTGCTGTTCTCCTGATAGTGAGTTCTCCCAAGATCTGGTTGTTTAAAAGTGTGTAGCACTTCCCCCCTTGCTCTCTCTCTTGCTCCAGCTCCTGTCATGTAAGACGCCTGCTCCCACTTTGTCTTCTGCCATGATTGGAAGCTTCCTGAGGCCTCCCCAGAAGCAGAAGCTGCTATGCTTCCTGTAAAGTCTGCAGAACCATGAGCCAATTAAACCTCTTTTCTTTATAAATTACCCAGTCTCAGGTATTTCTTTACAGCAATGCAAGAATGGACTAACACAATCACCAAGTGATATCCTTGTTTTTCCCCCTCTTAAAATTTGAGATCAATCAGCATTCATAACATTGTGCCCTGTTTTATTCTTCTGACTCAGAAGTTTCTCAACCATGGTGATACTGACATTTGGGGCTGGAGCATTCTTTGCCGTGGGGGCTGTTCCTGTGCACTATAGAATTTTTAGCAGTATCCCTGACCTTTACCCACTAGTTGCTGATAGCACTCCTCTCCCTCCACCTGTGACAACCAAAAATATCTCCAGACATTTTTATTTATTTATTTATTTATTTTTTTGAGATGGAGTTTTGCTCTTGCTGCCCAGGCTGGAGTGCAATGGCACGATCTCAGCTCACTGCAACCTCTGCCTTCTGGGTTCAAGGGATTCTCCTGCCTCAGCCTCCCGAGTAGCTGAGATTACAGGCGCCCGCCACCACGCCCGGCTAATTTTTTGTATTTTTACTAGAGATGGGGTTTCACCCTGTTGGCCAGGCTGGTCTCGAGCTCCTGACCTCAGGTGATCCACCCGTCTTGGCCTCCCAAAGTGCTGGGATTACAGGCGTGAGCCACCACACCTGGCCCAGACATTTTTGCCAAATGCTCCTTGGTGGGGAAAATAATCTCTGGTTGAGAATCTCTGATTTAACTTTATATTGTGAGCACTTTCTCCATATCATTGAGTAGTCATTTAAAAAATCCATGTGATAGACATACCATACTTTATTTACTTATGGCTTTTTTCCCTCAAATATTTAGTTTGTTTCTTTTCTTTTTTTTTTACATCATGAACAACACAGCAATGAGTATCCTTGCCTATACATCTTTGGTAGAATTTCTAATTATCTCTTAAGCACCAGTTCCTAGAAGTACATTTTCTTTCTTTCTTTCTTTTTGTTTTTTTTGAGACGGAGTCTCGTTCTATCGCCCAGGCTGGAGTGCAGTGGCACGACCTCGGCTCACTGCAACCTCTGCCTCCTGGGTTCAAGCAATTCTCTGTCTCAACCTCCCGAGTAGCTGGGATTACAGGCACCCGCCACCATGCCTGGCTAATTTTTTTTGTATTTTTAGTAGAGATGGGGTTTCACCATATTGGCCAGGCTGGTCTTGAACTCCTGACCTTGTGATCCACCCACCTCAGTCTCTCAAAGTGCTGGGATTACAGGCGTGAACCACTGCGCCTGGCCTAGAAATACATTTCTGAGTCAAAAGACATGAATGTTTCAAGGCTCCTTGGAATATTGTTCTGAAAAAGTGCCTCTATGTTATCAACCCTCATAAGCCCTGAGGATTATCCTTAGGAAAACTCCTGGTGTGTGTATAAGTTTTAAAAAACAGACATCCTGAAATTTTAATTTGCACTTTTTGATCTTTAGTAAAGTTTTTCCATATGTTGCTGGAAAGTCTGGATTTCTTTTTGTTTATTTCCTTTTGCCTAACTTGTAGATTGTTGGATGTTTTAATCATTATGAAAGCAGTGTTTAGAAAGATACCTTCTGACCTGTGTTTTGGGGGATTGAACTGATCTGCATTTCTGTTTTTCAGGTCTCTTGTTTTTTCAGTTTTCAGCTCTGATGTCAGAAATTTATTCAGCTTTGTAAGGAAAATCTAACTCTAGGCCGGGTGCAGTGGCTCACCCCTGTAATCCCAGTACTTTGGGAGGCTGAGGCGGGCAGATCATTTGAGGCCAGGAGTTGGAGACCAGCCTGGTCAACATGGTGAAACCCCATCTCTACTAAAAATACAAAAATTAGCGAGGTGTGGTGGTGCGCACCTGTAATCCCATCTACTCGGGAGGCTGAGGCACGAGAATCACTTGAACCCAGGAGGCGGAGGTTGCAGTGAGCCAAGATTGCACTGCTGCACTCCAGCCTGGGCAACAGAGCAAGACACTTTCTCAAAAAAGAAAAAGAAAAGAAAATCTAACTCTGTCCTCAAAAGAAGCATGGAAGGAAAGAAAGCAAAGAAAGACTTGCAAATCGACTTTTCAAACTTCTAGTTAACAACTTCGAAGTCCCACTTTCTGTAGCCAAGTCTGCTAGTATTTTCTGCTTAGTGTTATAAATGGATTGTTATTCACTGCTGTGCTCTCCTGGGGATGTAAAATTAGAACTGGAATCCAGTCCCAGCTCTTCCTCCAACTACTTTTGTAATCTCAGGCAATTGCTTCATCTCTCTGAACCTAACTCTCCTCATTTATAAAATAATGTGGTCAGTGAAGATTATCTCTCAAGGCCTTTAGAATTCTAGAAATTTGTGTTCATGTAATGGGAAGAAAATAAATAACTGGATAGCAACAACCTGGGACCCTGGAGTCTTGTTTTGAGCAGGGGGAAGAAAAGTCATGCAATGTTAAAATACTATAATGAAACAAAATAATGGCAAAATGCAAGACTTGTCAATTCTAATCGTTAATGAGCTTTATGTCTCTTACCTTTTACTATTCTGCAGCACTTTTGTCTACTAACAACAGGAATTTCCCTGAAGTGTCAAATATTACAAAGGCAGTGGTAGAGTGAGGGGGTTTACTTAGGGGTTGCTGTTGAGACAGGAAAAGTTGCAAAATTGGTTTTTGCAGGTGATATAGTCTATCTCATTGTATATATTTGTCTGTTTACTGTCTTCTCCACTGGAATGGAAATTCCATGAGGAAAGAGACTTTTTGTGTATCTTGTACATCACGGGATCCTCAGTACCCAGACAGTGCCCAGCACATGGTATGTGCTCAGTAAGTACATGAAGAACAAATACATAAATAAATGAATGAACTGGAATATCTCTGTAGCACATACAAGTATAACTTATGAAAACAACTTACTCAAAGAGTTGCAAGAGCTCTCCGATTTTAATTTTTTGAGTATGGAGCTTGAACCCTAATCAAGTTCCTCAAAATGTGCCCTCTGCAAATAAGTCCAGCAAATATAGCTTTTTTTTTTTTTTTTTTGAGGCAGTCTCACTCTGTCACTCAGGCTGGGAGTGCAGTGGTGTGATCTTGGCTCACTGCAACCTCTGCCTCCCTCAAGCGATTCTTATGTCTCAGCCTTCCAAGTAGCTGGGATTATAGGCATGTGCCACCATGCCCAGCTAATTTTTGTATGTTTCACCATGTTGGTCAGGCTGGTTTCAACCTCAAATGGTCCACCCGCCTCAGCCTCCCAAAGTGCTGGGATTACAGGCATGAGCCACCACGCTGGCCAAATATAGCTATTTTAAAGTTAACTAAATTGATGAAATCAATTATATTTGAGAACGATTGACTGAACAAATGAATAGAGAAATAAAAAAAAAGCAATGAAGGAGCAAGTGGTCTAACACACAGATTAAAATAAACTTGGCTAAAAAATTAATTTTAAAGGAGAATTTGGATATGAGTTTCCTTTGCCATCATTTAAAACTTTTATGAAGATAATTTTGGAAATATGCTCATCAATATTATTCTCATTTATTAGAACAGAGATTTATGAAAACAGATGCTATTAATTTTTTTCTACCACCTAGAAGGCAGATTAACACATATTCACAAATACAATAACAAGAAGGGTGATGAAACTACAGATATAGGGGAAGGAAGCCACTTCAGGACTGCAAAACAATGAGGACCTTTGAGCTCCATTTGCTGCCTCACCTGTAAAATGAGAATGGAAACTCTGTAAAAATGGTGAGGGAATAGCTATGATTGCTGTTTGCAAGGTATAAATAGATTTTGGGAAATTATCGTCGCAGCAGCAAGCAGTTTCAAAATTATGTTAGAGAACTCCATTTTGCTGTGAAGTTGTAGACATGCAATGCCAAAGAACACCAGCTTTTGACTCCATGTAATTTATGTGTAAAATTCACTCTAGAAGTTCAGCAAGGCTGACATGTAGGTCCATAAGTTTGCCAATTGTCTTCAAATGTGCAGTCAAGACGTATGGGCCAGCCAAATAAATCCTCAAAAGTAGTAAGAGAGAAGATAATCTATTTGAATCACACTTTCTTTTCAGAGACAAACTTCTTCAGTCTCTCAACATAATCTTAGCAAGCTATTTTTACTACTTCTTAAGATGAAATTATTGTTTTCTCTGGTAATTAAGTATTTAATTCCAATGACTACAGTGACTATGTCTAACTGGTTTGTGGTAGAGACTGTTGGGCTATCAACCATACTTGTTTCCTTTCCTCCTGGACACACAACTGAACTACATTTCCCAGCCTCCCTTGCAGTTATGTACAGTTAGGTGTGATAGAACACTGGCTAGTAGAATGTGAGTGGAGGTGATGTGGGCCACTTTCAGGCCTCGACCATTACAATTTCCCACACGATACTCTAAGGCGGCAAAGTCCTAGTCAGCCTGGGTCCCTGGGATACTCTGTGGAGCAGAGATGTGACCCACTTCCCAACCCTGAGCTTACTGGACAATATTTTAGAGAGCAATCAACTTTAATTTTTTAAACTGCTCAGATTTCAGGGCAACTAGCATTGCAGTAACTCACTCACTGGATAGACAATGGGAACACTCTAGAACAGAAGCAACAGAAACACATAAACAATTGTAAAAATAGAAACAGTGAAAGTATGGAGGCATGCTTGGCCTTTCCCATTGCAGTGATCTGGGCCGGTCCCTTTACAAAATATTATGCAGCAGCTGCCCACGTGCTGAAAAATAATTGAAGTGGAGCCTTAATGGGAACAAACAAATAATAACCAATCTGATTGTAAACAATTTCAGTTCAAAAAACCACTAAGCATTTAAGAACACTTCTCTATTTATAATTCAGTGACAAAAAGTTTTTATTGCTTTTTTACTTACTGTGGTATATCATTAAGGGGGCGAAGGCAGGAAGAGGGAAGAGAAGGAAAGAAGGAATGTAAGGGAATAGTTATTGGCTTTCTCTAACTGGCTTTGCTGGTGCGGGGCTTGATTCAAATGATCAAGATAAGTGGGTCATGCCCAGTGCGACCACTTGGGAAAGGAACACTGCAGCTGCAGGGTCTTCAGCCAGCCAAGGGCAAGTCTTCTTAGTAATCATCACAAGAAGAGCCCTCAGGTACTCAGGAGTGAGAAACCCTCCTTGAGCATCATTAAAATGGAGCACAGTGGGAAGGAATGAGAAATACAATGAACACAGGGACACAGCATCAAAACCCGTTCCCTGAAGTTACCAGGCAAAAAAGAAGAGAGAAAAAAGAAAAGATCTTTTGTGCTGAGTGAAAACTGAACATCTCTTCTGCCTCTCTTAGGAGCTTATGATGTCTTCTCCATCTTATGATGGCATCAAAACTTCTGTTGTTTTAATACAATTATATTAGTTCTGCGGAATAAACAATGGCATTATGTAATAATAGTCATATTTGATTATTACTTGATCAAATAGTTTAATAATGAAATAATCATATTTAGGTTATAAATTAGAATTAGGTTATAATTATATCTTCATATGTAAATTATAATTCGATTATCATATCAACCAGACGACTAAATCTACTAAAGAAGTATCTGCATCTACTTCAGAAGTGAGTTGTTATTTTTAAAAGTCTGTAGTTGAAGATAACAGTGTAACCCGAACAGCTACCAAAGGTATCAAGACCTAGTACTCAGTGTAGCCAGGCTATTCATTTTGACCAAATAACTACTCTTCATTTGCTCATTTTCGATTCTAAATGTTCTGGTGCACATAACATTGCAGTTAATATGTCAGGTTAATTAGCAGAAGATAATTTCACAGACAGTTAAATGATGCCAGACCTGTATCAAAAGATTTCAGATGTTTCAAATGGAAAAGCAGTAAATATAAAACCATGATTTTATTTTTCATCCATTTCATGAAATCAAAGCAAAGCTTTGGACATTCATTCTGCTAAAAGTGAAATACCTGACATGAAGGCAATTACAAATTTAGTTATAAAGTTCAACACGGAAGATAAAATTATTTGGTTTTATGTGAATGTGTATGTATTTCACACATTTTACACACATAATATATATATTTCATGGAGGACAGCGATGTGGTACAAATAATGGCATTATTTCATCAAGAAATGTGTGGAGAAGATATGTTTTTGAAATTGGTTTGCTGCATACATTATTCATGATTGTTTTCAAACAAGCAGGAATATTTTGTCAATCAAAATAGAAGCTGTAGCTGCCAAATTTCAACATGTTTTTATATATACTCAAAGTAACTAAACTACAATATTTTTTGTGACAAAAACAATGTTGAATGCAAAAAGAATTTGTCAGCATGCCAGTGCGTGCGTTCTTTCTTTGCTACTCTCATCTATCAGATTGTAGAAATGTTTGACCTTTTGAGCCTTCCAACAGTGTAAGATTTTTGTGTGTGTACAAAGAATCATCTAAATTTTGGTTGCGTTTTTTCTCTGCAAATCTATTGAAGATCTTTAATCAAGGTATTCAACAAATGGAAAACCAAAATATTTAAGATTTTAATTAAATGTAATAATTAAAATAAGGTCTGCAGATGGAAGTCATTAAAACATATTGGTACAAACACAAGAGAAAAGCCAAACAAAATAAATGATAAGAACTTAGATCATATACATGGTTTAATTTGACATTCCATTATTGTGTTATGGGATGTCTTGTGAGAAGAACCTTGGGATGGCACTCACATTATTAATTGGATAAATTCATATATTTTTCACTAGATGGATTTAAATTGATAAAGCCTACAATTTTGCAGCATCTAAATTTGGTGACACATTCAAAAGAATCATAAAAGAGAGACAATTTTTGGTTGAGTTTTGTCTTATAAAAGTGCTTGTTGAAGAAAGGTACCTGAAAACAAAATGACAGTACCTGTAAAAATTATTTGGGCTTAAATTCTTACACATTTGAATATCCACAAAAATAGAAATGAGAACATTCCCCATTTAGCAGAATTTACTCAGAATCTATAATGAGAGTAAATTCTCAATTAAAAATATTATGGTCTAGAGATAGCTGTTTGATGTATCAATAGTTTCAAACCAACAACCACAAAAATGCAACTTTAAAGAAAATTGCAACCAATTTTATGAAAAAAATTAAGACTATTAAAAATACATTCTTCAGGTAAACACTAATGACACAGTTTTAGAGAGTAATACAGTTAAAAACTAATAAAAACATGTAAATACAGTTGACTTTTGGACATCTCAAGGGTCGGGGGTGCTGAACCCCCGAGCAGTCAAAAATTTGCATATAACTTTTGATTCCCCGCAAACATAACTACTAATAGCCTACTGTTGACTGGAAGCCTTACTGATAAACAGTTAACACGTAATTTGTATGTTATGTGTATTATGTACTGTATTATAATAAAGTAAGCTGGAGAAAAGAAAATGTCATTAAGAAAATCCTAAGGAAGAGAAAATATACAGCATTTACAATTCATTAAGTGGAAGTGGATCATCATAAAGGTCTTCATCCTTGTCATCTTCATGTTGAGTAGGTTAATGAGGAGGAGGACAAAGAGAGGTTGGTCTTGCTGTCTCCGAAGTGGCAGAGGCGGAAGAGGTGGAGGAGATGGAAGGGGAAGCAGGACAGGCAGGCACACTCAGTGTAACTTTATGGAAATATTGTACACTGTTATTTCTTTCTCTTATGCTTTATCATTTCTCTAACAATGTTTCTATACGATGCCAGTCCTTCCACGATTTGCTATAGTTTCAGTGCCCATATCATAGAAGGGTCTATGTCATAAAAGAAGTCATAAATAGTCTTGAACAATTAGAACCCTTCTGCAGGATTGTCTAATGTCAATTTGTTTTCTGGAATGGTTTCTTCTACATCTTCCTCATTGTCTGGCACTGGTTCAGAAGCACTCATCTCCATGAAGTTATCTTTTGTTAACTCTTCTGGTGTGGTGTCTGTTAGCTCTTGAATTTCTCCAAGTTCTGTATCTTTAAACCCTTCACCCCCACTTTTTTATTTTTTTTTTTTTGCCATATCCACAATCTCTTTCATGATTTCCTTGATTGGCTCTGTCATAAATTCTGTGAAGTCAGGTACAGCATCTGGACACAGTTTTTCCCAGCAGGAATTGTTTCAGGCTTGATGGCTTTCACAGTTTTTTCTATAACAACAATGGTATATTCAATGGTGTAATCCTTCCAGATTTTTATGATGCTTTCTCTATCAGGGTTCTCTTCTATAGCATTGACAATCTTTTCCATAAAGTAACTGTATATAATGTGCCTTAAAGGTCCTTTTGACCCCCGATCTAGAGGCTGAATTAGAGACGTTGTATTTGGGGGCAAGTAGATCACTTTGATACCTTTGGTGTTGAACTCATGGGGTTCTGGTGGCCAGGAGCACTGCCCAATATGAAAAGAACTTAAAAAGGCAGTCCCTTACTGGCAAGGTACTTCCTGACTTCAGGGACAAAGCATCAATGGAACTAACTCAGAAAGAGGCTCTTGTTGTCCAGGCCTTCTTGTTGTACAACCAAAAGACTGGCAGCTGATATTTCTTTTCAAGGCTTAGGGGTTAGATGAGGGCAGTCCTGATCATAAACCTGACTACATTTGCAGAAAACAGTAGAATTAGCCCATCCCTTCCTGCCTTAAATCCTAGTGCTTGTTTCTCTTCCCTACTAATAAATGTCCTTTGTGGCATTTTTTTTTTTCCAGAATAGGATACTTTTGTCTCCATTAAAAACCTGTCCAGGCAGATATCCTTTTTCCTCAAAGATTTTCTCAAAGGTGGCTGAGAACTCATGCACTGCCTCTTGGTTGGCAGAAGCTGCTTCTCTTGTTATCTTGACATTTTTAAAGCCAAATCTCTTTCTAAAACTATCAAACCATTCTTTGCTGGTATTAAGTTCTTTGGCTTTAGATCCTTCACCTTCCTTTTGCTTTAAATTGTCATATAATGACTTCACTTTTTCTAGAATCACGTTAGAGTCTATAGGTATACCTTTCTTATCGCAATCCTCCACCCTTATAAAACCTGCATTTTCAATACAAGATAAAAGCATACCTTGCAAAAAGTGCAAGGTTTTCATACCTGCTGGCATAACTGCAGTCATGGCTTCACAAATTTCCTTTTCTGTTTTTACAATGGTCCTTACGCTGGATTCATTTATCTTGAAATGATGAGCAACCACAGCTGCAGACCTCAATCTACAGTGCTCAAGCAATTCAGCTTTTTCCTGTCATGTTATGACTTTTCTCTGCTTTTTGGGAGCACTTCCAGCATCACTAGTGGCACGTCATATGGGTCCCATGGTGTTATTCAAGGTTTACAGTATTACACTAAATACAATGATAAATACTTGAGGACTGCAAGAGATTACTTTTTACTGTGATCTGCAATTTACTGTAGAGACAAACTGTTCACATAAAGATAGTCAGCCTCACATGGTGGCGTTTTAAGCACATACTTAACAACACTTGAGCTCACCATGATAGCAACAGGAGGTGGCTATGAAATGATTACAGTAGTGCAGTATTACTACAGTAAATTTTATGCAGTCTTGATTTAGAACTGCATCTTTACATTTGTTTACATTTCCCTCGACTGTTTACCATGTATTGTCTGTGTGTGTGTGCATAAGTTTTGATAAATTTTAACTTTTATAGATTTGTGTATATTTTATGGTAGTAAGTGATGAAGTAAACTAGCATCTACGTATATTTTATGCATTCATGACACATCTAACTTTTTCTTAAATGTTTAGATATTTCTAGGCTATCTGGTTTGTCTGGGAGTTTTTCAAATTGTCATAAAATCTTTAAAATATTTTCCAATATATTTATTGAAAAATATCTGCATATAAGTGGTGGACCCATACAGTTCAAACCTGTGTTGTTCAAGAGTCAACTGTGTATACAAAAATCATCGTTCTGCTTGTTATTTTATTTTTTTGAGACAGAGTCTCGCTCTGTTGCCCAGGCTGGAGTGCAATGGCATGTTCTTGGCTCTGCCTCCTGGGCTCAAGTGATTCCCCTGCCTCAGCCTCCCAAGTAGCTGGGATTACAGGCACTTGCCACCATGCCCAGCTAATTTTTTGTATTTTAAGTAGAGACAGGGTTTCACCATGTTGGCCAGGCTGATCTCGAACTCCTGACCTCAGGTGATCCACCCACCTCGGCCTCCCAAAGTGCTGGAATTACAGGTGTGAGCCACCGTGCCCAGCCCTGCTTGTTATTTTTTAATCTCAAGATTATCAATAAAAAAGTTTCAATTTTGTTTTCATGTACCTATATATATATAACTTTTATTTTTGAAAGATTTTAAAAATAATTTCAACTTTTATTTTAGATTCAGGGGATACATGTGCAGGTTTGTTACATGGATATATTGTGTGATACTGAGGTTTGGGGTACAATTGATCTGTCACTCAGGTAGTGAGCATAGCATCCAATAGTTAGTTCTTCAATCCTTACCTCTTCACCCTCCTACCAGTGGTCTCCAGTGTCTATTGTTTCCATCTTTATGTCCATGACTATGCAATGTTTAGCTCCCATTTATAAGTAAGACTACATGGTATTTGGTTTTCTGTCCTTGCATTAATTCGCTTAGGATAATGGTCTCCAGCTGCATCCATGTTGCTGCAAAAGACATGATTTCATCGTTTTTTATGACTGCATAGTATTCCACGGTGTATATGTACCACATTTTCTTTATCCAGTCTATCACTGATGGGCATCTAGGTTGATTTCATGTCTTTTTTTGAAGTATTTTATTTCAAAATAAGATATTAAATATTTTAAATATTTAAATATTAAAAAAATTAAATGAAATAAATATTTATTTTAGACCCTCCCATTTTACTTTGGATGTGTCTTGGTTTGGACTACAAATTACATGGTCAGCCTAATTATAATTGTTATTGATAATCATTGTTTTAAATTATCCAGCCCTTAAAGTGAGAGCCTGTCTCAAAATAAATAAATAAATAGAAATTGTCTAGAAGCGCCAAAAAAAAAAAAAAAAAGTATCCAGCCCTGTTTGATCCACCTGATGACTATACTCACATGAGTGACCCAAGCCCAGATCAGCAGAGGAACCACTCAGCTGAGCCTAGCATAAATTGCTGATAGACTGATAAGCAAACAAAATAGCAGTTAAGTCCCTAAGTTTTGGGGTGGTTTGTTAGGTGGTAATGGATACTTGATACATTATCCTTGCCTGCTCTAGTCTGAGAGCACTTCATTTGATCAGCTAGAGCTCTCCATGCTTTCCTTGAAAGAACAGTGTTAATACATCTGTGTGTGGAAAACATCGGAAAAGAAGGAATTGGGTATTAGTAACCAAGTTTAATACTTAATCACTTGTTAAAGGCAGAATTCTATTCGCTGCTTATGGGTTTCCCATGCTACTGCATGAAACCATCACAGAAGTTGTAATTACAAGATGGAAGTCAAGAAAATCTGCTCAACTTATATAAATACATCTATTTTATAGTATTACTTCCTTAAAAATGAAAATCCCAAAACAAATGCTAAACTCAACAGGATGCTAGAACAATAAGTAGAAACTAGATTATCCCAAGCCAAAGAGTATAGTTGGTAGACAGCAGGCTCTAGTGTCAGCTGGCATAGATTTAAATTAGAAGCTGGGATTATGGGCATATCGTTTGACTGAAAACAGCAACCATTTTGTTTGCTTATGAGTCTGTGTCAGCAATTTGGGCTGGGCTCAGCTGAGTGGTTCCTCTGCTGATCTGGGCTTGGGTCACTCGTGTGAATGCAGTTATCAGGTGGTTCAAACAGGGCTGGATAGCTTAAAATGATGGTGATTGAGCAATATGGAGTTAAATGATGTGTCCTTTTAGCTCTGACCCATCATCAACTGGAAGCACATCCAAAATGATCCTGTCTGTGGTGATGGTGGATCACCATGGCTACTATGTACCCATGATTTTGAATCATGCCACGAGAGATAGCATTGAATATATTGTAAGTAGGTTCAAGAAGATATTAAAACATTGACTAGGTTTAAACAAAAAATATTGGGCACTACACATTTAAAGCATCATTGAGGGAAGAATTTAGGGCTCTTTGTGAGCAGGGGGCAATCAAGTATAGCTAGTAGAGAACAGGCTCTGGTGTTAGCTGACATGAATTTGAATTCAGATGAACCTAACAGTTAGTAGTTGAGATGCTGAGCACGTCATTTAACTTCATATGCCCTATTTCTGCCTCATCTGTATCATGGAAAAAATAACTACCTGTCTTGCAGAGTCCGTCTAAGGATTAAATGCATAATATACATAATTCACTTGAAATAGTGCCTGGTCAGTAGCAAGTACTCAATACACCATCCTCAGGCTCTTAAGATAAGCGTCAGTGAGTACAGTCAGTGACAACAAGGGACTAGAAAACCACAGGTCACACCCAGTATAACATTTGTTGTAGTTGAGATGCTTTATTCTTTTTAAGTTTTATGGTCCATTAGACAGCAATGATGGGCAGTTGACATTGCCATTGTTGGATTGGTAGGTCACCAAAACGTCAACACATGTGGTGAAAATGAACAAGCTGAGATCATCAGTTGGGTACACAAAGCAACCAGCCAACTCAAAATACATCAGCTACAAAAATGTCTAAATTAGTGGATTAAACAAATAGTTATTTCATGTTTTTCCCATAACAAAGAATCCAGTGTAGGGCTAGTGGTTCCATAATAACACTCTTTCCTCAGCTGTCCTCGTGTGATTGTTGCTCAGGTCTCAGTTGGCTCCTTCTCCTTCCTCGCTGTGCCCACATTGTGGGCAGGAAGATTGGGAGGGCAGAGGTCACAGGGTGGAGGGTGCCCTATCTGAGTCTGCCCTGCTGCCTTCTTTTTTTTAAGACAAGGTCTCACTCTGTTTCCCAGGCTGGAGTGCAGTGATATGATCATAGCTCACTGCAGCTTTGACCTTCTGGACTCAAGAGATCCTCCCACCTCAGCCTCCTGAGTAGCTGAGACTATAGCTGTGGGCCACACTGATACCCTCTTTAAGGTGAGTTGTGAGCCCGGCCCCCTATGCAACAACTTCCATGTATGTTTTATTGGCCTGAACTGGCTTACGTGGTCATCCCATCTGCAACAGAGGCTGGGGAATATAGTTTTTAGCTGGGCCTGTTGCCTCCTCCAACAAAAACAGAGTTCTGCTAGCAGGGAAAAAAGGGGGAATAGATACTGGATTGTAAAAGATAGAATCCAGTTCACTGCCTTTAGGTCTCACTTGCTATCACACAAGATCATGGTGAAGCTAGAGTTAAAAAGTGGATGTCAAGTAAACCCATCTCAGCCGACTCTCACTCATCAAGTTTTTCATTTTCCATTCAGTTGTCATGAAGTTGCACTGATACACTCATTAAGGGACTGGGAGAATTTATAAGCACCTGGGGGACCCATCTCTCAAAATGTTTATTTGGAAGACCATTTAGCCAATTCAAGAGATTGCACTGTGAACAATAATTTGTCTTTTTAGAGGGATATGGGGAGAGTCAAGCCACAATACTTTATTTTGGGGAATTTATATCATCCTCTCCCTGGATAGATTTGAACACCACAGGCAGGAAATATAAACAAGATTTTCTCTTATTCTCAGAGCATTTCTGGGACAATAATATCTTTGAGACCAGGTTTGGTTTGCTTTTCTCTAGTTTCTCTGTAGCTGTTCGCAAAAGCCTATTGTGATAATGCGTGAATCTCTGTGAGAAAAATGACAAACCCCCACAGGGTGTTTTCGTGTGTAGGAGCAGGCCCAACGTGGTTCCCCCGGAAATAAAGCCCAGTTACAGAGTTCCTTTCTCCTCTTAACTCATGTGGTACGTTGTCCCTCTGTTCTTCTGTTTCACAGTCACTCTGCCTTCTATTAGTTACTTCTGGGTCTATTTCTTCTCTCCATATGTCTCTCCGCTATACTAAAACAATCTTTTTAAAGGTCAGAGACTAAGACATGCATCTTTTTTTATCATCGGAAACTGTCCAGTAGAAACAGGATGTGAGTCACTAAATTTTCTTCATACTAATTGCTCTCATAGCCACATTTAAAAAGTAAAAAGAAATAAGTAAAATTAATTTTAGTAATGTATTTCATTTAGCCCAATATATCCAACATGTGAGCACTTTAACATGTAATCCATACAACACAGTTGAGATATTTCACATTTTGTTGGTATTACATTTTTCAGAATTCAGTGTGTCTTTTACACTTACCTCACATGCCATCTGGGACTAGGCACATTTCAAGGGCCTAATAGCCACATGGGACTAGTGTCCACCATAATGGACAACACAGGCATAGACAGTACCTTGGACAATAAGGGTGCATCATAGTCACCAGTAGAATTTTAGTTAGGCACAAAAAGAAGCTGTTAAGTGCTAGGATTTTAGAAAATACCATAGTTACAGCTTAGTGTAATCCACAAAGATTTGACTGTCTCCCTTATAGTATGACCAGCTTTATACTGCATTAACCAGGCTTAAGAGATCAGAGATGGGGGGTAGGTGGGGTAGGTTAATGGGTACAAAACAAAAGTTAGATAAAATGAATAAGACCTACTATTTGGTGGCACAACAGGGTGACTATAGTTAATAATCACTTAATTGTACATTTTAAAATAACTAAAGGAGCATATTGGATTATTCGTAATACAAAGGGTAAATGTTTGAGTGGATGGATACCCCATTCTCCATGATGTGATTATTACACATTGCATGCCTGTATCAAAACATCTCATGTATCCTATAAATATATACACCTACTATGTACCCACAAAAAATAAAAAAGAAATCAGAGAGTGGGGAGAAATTTTACTCATCTAGATTCATATAATAATTTGACCTCAGAGAACACGGAGTCAAGTTATCTCATATTATAAATGGAGGTAACTAAGGCTCAGTTAAGTCTTTAAGTGATTTTTCCAAGGTCACACAGCTAGTCAGTGGCAGAGCCAGTCCTAGGACCCAGTTATTGACCCAACATTTATTTAGCAAGTTATCAAGAGCCTTCTATGTGTAAGATACTGTGCTATATGCTTGGGACATAAAGCCATTAAATTGCAGTTTCTGTTTATGAGGTGTTGACAGGTAAGAGGGGGAGACAAAGGATAGGAATCATACTCTAAGACATTCTGGATATTATGAACCATGTATAGTAGAGCCCAAAGGAGGGGAAAGTGGTGAAAGGGGTGAGGTCTGGGAAGACTTATCTGTTGCCCACTTTAGTGCTGCCTCTAAGCTCCGGAATTCAAAACATGGGAGCCACTTGACCCATTAAATAACACATCATTAAATGTGGAATTTCTTTCCTTTTGAATATAGTGAAGGATTTTCCTCTCACATATTTGGGGCATGTCTTAGCTTGTGTTTCCCGAAAAGCAGATCCTGAGACAAAGACTTGGCAGCCAATAATTTAATTGGGAGGTGATCCCAGGATACCCAAGTTAGGGAGTGGGAATTGGGGCGAGGAAGAGAGAAAAGCCAATAAAGGGTGAGTGAATGTGTGGATTACAACTGCAGATGACTGGGGCTCAATCTTATTGGGGATATTGGGAGACAATGTAGAGCACACCTCAAAATTGTCCTAGCCTGTGAAGGTGAACCTGAGGTGTGTACCCACTGAATCTGGCTCTGCCTTGGTTGATTTAACCTGAGGGTGTTAAATCTGAGCTTCTTGGTGCACAAGCTCTCTCGAAGGCAGAGGGATATGGGTGCTTGAAGCAGGGAGCTGTCAGGGAGCCCAGGGAACAATCCACTGTAGCAGCAGGTGGAGTCTGAAGTGTCAGGAGGGGAAACGAAGCAGGGCACCAACAGCATCTGCCATGGGAAATTACCCTCACTTTTTCAGTGTTAAGTCTGAATATCTTCCGTGCAGGAATGTTTTCCTATACTGTCTCTTCAAATTTACTGTTTGCCCCAGTTGTCCTGCTTCCCCCTCTACAATGCCTGTTTTTAGAAGCTTGTATCTTTGTTCCTGTTGCTGTAATCTTTTTTTTTTTTTTTTCACCATTTTCATCCTTTTGTTCTTTCCCCTCATTATTTTTGGAGTGCTGTGTAAGTTTGCCTTATACATTTTTTATTTGTTTGTTTCCTGATGCAGATTCCACTCTTTTGTTGGCTCTAGTGGATACTTCTGTCTTTCTTTGTAGTTTCCTTGGATTCTTTGCAATTTGTCCCAGCTCTTTCTTCACCCTTCTGTTTTCATGCCAGCCTTGCGTGCTTTTATTTCTTCTTTCATTGCCTACTTCACAGAGTTCACATTTTCTTATATATAAGGATGGTGCAAAAGTAATTGAGGTTTTTGCCATTTTTTTGAGAACCTAATTTCTTCCTGTTTCCCCACAGTTGCATGCTTTCTTGATCTTTGCTGCTCAAACTGTGGTCTAAGCACCACCAGCATCAGCATCACCCAGGAGCTTGTTAGAAATGTACATTTTCAGACTCCACCCCAGACTCAATCAGAATCTGCATTTTAACATAACATGCTCCCCTGCCCCCACTGCCACCCTCCCCACTTCAACCAGGGATTTGTATGTGTCCTGAGAGTTGAGAAGCACAGGTCCCTGGTTCCCTAGGAAGGAGCCTGGGGCGTGATTAGGAGCACAGACCTTCAATTTTTATTTGAGTCCCAGCCTTGCCACCAATCAGCCATGTGACTTTGAAGATTTAATTATCCTTCTGGAACTTCAGTGCCTCTCTCATGGAGTGGCTCTGAAAATTAAGGTAGGTAAGTACGTGAAGTGCTAAGCAGAGTACCTGGAACATCAGCATTTGAAAAATAACTGCTATGTGATCAGATTTTAATGTTGCAAAATATTTTTATTGATCTTTTCATGTTAAATTCTTTTATTCCCCACCTGTGAGTTCATCCTTGCAAGAAAGAGATCTAGCCTGACCTGAGTTTTGCAAAAGATGAGGTAATACTACTCTCTCTCTGGTTATGTTCATGGACCAACTGGGGTTTGTCATAATTTCTGCCTCAGATTTTAACTTGAGGGAGTGAGTTGATGGGTACAGGTCTTAGCCAAATTCCTGGTATCTACAATCCTAAGCGACTCAGAGGGTTGTTTTTCTGCAGAAAAGGTGTGACTCAGACCTATTCTCTCCAAGGTAGGGGTGGATACTGGGGGGTCAGTTACATTCCACTCCTTCCTATTTCCTCTCTGGCTCTGTCCTGTTTCGAAGGACTAGGAAGTGAATACGACAATTTAATGTCAAGCTCATCTCCCCTACGGCCAACAGAATTTCTACTAGTGGAAGGCAAGTCATTGATGGCTTTGCTCAGCTTCCAGGACTTCTGTCAAAATGTCCTGTGCATCCATGGGTGTTCTGCAGAGATAATGGCAACTGAGGAGCACACAGTGCTAGCTAGCTGCCATCACACCTGGAAATTCAGAAGTCTTGCATTTGATCTGTGCTGACCTTTGTAATTTGAGTTTTATGCATCCCACATATTAATACATTATTCATCAGGAAATCCTTAAACTGCCTTTCATTAGCCAAATTGAAATTTAAGTATATCATCTGTTGAGTGAGTATTTCAAGCCATCATATATTGGTGCTATCTGTCATTCAACCATCAGGTTTAAAAGCATCTCCATCTTTGCACAGCAGTGCTTGTGCCATTATTTGAATGTTTTATTACATTTTATGTTTATTATTTTATAAAAATGTCAGTGAGAAAAGCCTAGATCTCAAACAATATAGATTCTTAAGCATGGTAAAAGCTGATAATCTTTATTTGGATGCTCATCAGACTTCATAGATACACTATAATAATTATGATGAACATGAATAAAAATAATGAATATCTCCAAAATTCTGAAAATTGAAGTGTGTCAATATGTTGATGTGTTTTGGATTTTTCTAATTTTTAAAATTTTTTGGGAATTGAATCCTCTTATGTAATGCTATCATTTGACTTTGTCACATTGGAATTCACACACATTGATCGGATGACATCTTGATCAAACTATGAGGCTGTTATACTATAGTATTTATGATGCAAACATAGTTATGATTTTTTCCTGTATTTTTTCTCTAAGTTTAAGAACTGAAAAGATGGAAATTCCTATTAATTGATAAATACTCATGTTCTTTTTTTTCGTGAATATGTGAAGTCGTTTAAATAGTTGCTTGTGGGTTTTTTCCCCCTGGGATATTGCCAGCGCTAAATAAATGATTGAGGGCTTCGGGTAACTTTCCCTAGTTACTATTAACTTCGTAACAATCACAGAATTACCAAACTAGTTTTATGATAATCCAGAGGCTAATACATCATTGACTAGCTTTTACAAATGCCACGGCTTATTTTTCCCCCCATTCCATTCGGGAAAAGGCATTTTTGGGTCCCAAGTTTTTGGTTGGAGAGTGGTTATTTTAGAAAAAAAAAATGGTGTTATCATTTTATATGGGTTCAGAATCCAAATTCAAGTTTCTCTATGAGCCCATGAAGGTCCCTGGTTTCTAAAGTATTCTGATATGCCTAAAGATCAAAAGAGTCCTGTTAATACATTTTGGGACTACATGTGGAGTGAGATAGATGTGTTTTTTGCCATAACCTACTGTGTAATCTCGGGAAATATACTTATTATATGGGTTTCCTCATCTGTAAAGAGGAACTAATAAGGGTTAATTAGATATTAACCTAATAGGTTGAAGATTGAACTAAACCAGTTTCACCTGGCCTATGGCACTCTTTTAGCAGCACTTAATAGTTGTTAATAAAGTATCGATGGATTTAATTTATTCCTTCACAAACTTCATCACCAACACCATTAGTAACTTTATTCTTCTCAGAAAACCCACTTGATGAGTTCAGTGACTTGAATGCTTGAGAGCTCAATGATAGGATGAGCTCTCCTATCATTAGGATGTCCATGACTAAATATACATTGCGGTGGGTATAAGTGGGTTCTGTCAAGAGCCTATCTGTGTGTCAGGAAGGGCACTCAATGTTTATAAAAACATTTTTTGCACTGTATTATCTTCGAAATAGGTGAATGATTTTTGACATTACAGCCTATAGACATCCTACAATGGCTTTCAAAATAATTAAGTAAATTGAAGCTTAGAAACATGTACAATCCTAATTTCTGTTCCTACAATTATACTTACCTAGGAGTGCTGGAATAATCCTATAAAACCTTGCTCTGGACCATTTGTTTGCTGGGAGGCAATTCTCCAAGGGTAATTTGCATTTCTGCACATCTGGGCAAATGCATTAACAGATTTGTGTTCCAGACTAACTTTTCAAGGATATTTGCATAATGAGGAGCCTTAGAAGGTAGAGAGAGTGTCTCTCTCCAGAGCAGAAGGTAGATTTGTTTGCTGTCCAGGATAATGTGTCTCTCCAGGGCAGGTTTACTAGTAGCCCTCTTATCAAACGTTGGTGTTTCCTAAGCTTGGAACTCCTTTCCTGTAATGCACCTGTAATGTATGTTCAGACATCGTCTGGCCCTTATTGCATCACCCTGTGGAAACTGGGATTCAGGGAACCAGTGCACATGATGTTATTTTAGCTGTGGCTATTGCTGTCCTTTGTCTCAGACCAGGAGTCTGGTCATTTTATGTGCACAGAAGATAGAGGATGGGGCTGGGGCTCTGAGAAATTTTATCCAGTTACTCCCAACCTTTGCATCCCTTTCTTAGCCCTCCACACAGAAGGGACCAAAGGCTAATAATCGGACTTCTGAGAGTCTTGTGAAGTTAAAGGAGATCATTCTTGCAGCACATTAAGTGCGGTGTCTGGCACAGAGTAAATGCTCAATAAATCATAGCTATTTAATTTTTCTTCTATTAAAGGGCTTTGGATACATTTCCCCAAGGTTCATCTGAGTATGATTTTGGTTTTCTCTTAATTGATGGATACTTGTGTCCCTGATGATTGGAGTGGCCATTTGAAAATCAGGTCTAAACGACCTTTCAGGAATCATACCTAAACATTTTATATATAAAGAAGACACAGTAGTTATTAGTATGACTTATTCTATGCACTAGTTATTAGTAGTTTAGTGTGCTGGGTCTGAACAACTAAGACAGCATATCACTCCCAGGAGCTGATCGACAGTAGTTATTAGTATAGTGCATAGAATAAGACAGGCACTCAATCAATATTAGATATGATTTTAATGAAGATGGTGGTGGCTATGATGGCTGTTAGTGTTACTTTCTCCTTCATTCAAATCACTTATTTCACCTTTTATTCTATTGTTCATCCCGGTTCTTCTCCACATGCTGGTTACACATACAATTTAAAGTTGCCTAAGCAGAGAAAAGGGAACCCTTATACGTTGTTGGTGGGATTGTAAATTAGTACAACCACTATGGAGAACAGTTTGGAGGTGCCTCTAAAAAGTAAAAATAGAGCTACTGTATGACCCAGCAATCCCACTGCTGAGTATATACCCAAAAGAAAGGATATCAGTATATTGAGGAGATATCTGCACTCCCATGTTTGTTGCAGCACTGTTTACAATAGTCAAGATTTGAAAACAACCTAAGTGTCCATCAACAGATGAATGGATAAAGAAGATGTGGTACATAAACACAATGGAGTACTATTCAGCCGTAAAAAGAATGAGATCCTGTCATTTGCAACAAGATGGATGGAACTGGAGGTCATTATGTTAAGTGAAGTAAGTCAGGCACAGAAAGACAAACATCACATGTTCTCCCTTATTTATGGGACCTAAAAATGAAAACAATTGAACTCATAGAGATAGAGAGTAGAAGGATGGTTACCAGAGGCTTGGAAGGGCAGTGAAGGCACAGGGGACTTGTAGGGATGGTTAATGGGTACAAAAAATGGTTAGAAAGAATGAATCAGACCTACTATTTAATAGCACAACAGGGTTACTATAGTGAGTAATAATTGTACATTTAAAAATAACTAAAAGAGGCCGGGCGTGGTGGCTCATGCCTGTAATCCCAGCACTTTGGGAGGCTGAGGTGGGTGGATCACCTGAGGTCAGGAGTTTGAGACAGCCTGACCAATATTGTGAAACCCTGTCTCTACTAAAAATACAAAAACTTAGCCGGGCGTGGTGGCAGGCGCTTGTAATCCCAGCTCCAGCTACTCGGGAGGCTGAGGCAGGAGAATTGCTTGAACTGGGGAGGTGGAGGTTGCAGTGAGCCAAGATCGTGCCATTGCATTCTAGTCTGGGCAACAAGAGTGAAAGTCTATCTCAAAAAATAAATAAATCAATAAATAAAAATAACTAAAAGAGTGTAACTGGATTGTTTGTAACTCAAAGGATAAATGCTTGAGGGGATGGATACTCCATTTACCATGATGTGATTATTATGCATTGCATGCCTGTATCAAAACATCTCACATACCCCATAAACATACATACCTACTATGAAACTGGTTGCCTTCCTTACACCTTATACAGAAATTAACTCAAGATGGAATAAAGGATTAAACGTAAAACCTAAAACTATAAAAACCCTAGAAGAAAACCTAGGCAATACCATTCAGGACATAGACATGGGCAAAGACTTCATGACTAAAACATCAAAAGCAATGGCAACAAAAGCCAAAATTGACAAAATCTAATTAAACTGAAGAGCTTCTGCTCAGCAAAAGAAACTATCTTCAGAGTGAACAGGCAACCCACAGAATGGGAGAAGATTTTTGCAATCTATCCATTTGACAAAGGTCTAATATCCAGAGTCTACAAGGAACTTAAACAAATGTACAAGAAAAAAAACAACCCCATCAAAAAGTGGGTGAAGGATATGAACAGACGCTTCTCGAAAGAATACATTTATGTGGCCAACAAACGTATGAAGAAAAGCTCAATATCACTGGTCATTAGAGAAATGCAACTCAAAACCGCAAAGAGATACCATCTCATACCAGTTAGAATGGCAATCATTAAAAAGTCTGGAAATAACAGATGCTGGCGAGGATGTGGAGAAATAGGAATGCTTTTACACTGTTGGTGGGAGTGTAAATTAGTTCAACCATTGTGGAAGAGAGTGTGGCGATTTCTCAAAGATCTAGAACCAGAAATACCATTTGACCCAGCAATCCCATTACTGGGTATATACCCAAAGGGTTATAAATCATTCTACTATAAAGACACATGCACACACATGTTTATTGCAGCACTATTTAGAATAGCAAAGACTTGGAACCAACCCAAATGCCCATCAATGATAGACTGGATAAAGAAAATGTGGCACATATACACCATGGACTACTATGAAGCCATAAAAAAGAATGAGTTCATGTCCTTTGCAGGGACATGGATGAAGCTGGAAACCATCATCCTCAGCAAACTAACCCAGGAACAGAAAACCAAACATCACATGTTCTCACTCATAAGTGGGAGTTGAACAATGAGAACACATGGACACAGGAAGGGGAACATCACACACCTGGGCCTGTAGGGGGTGTTGGGGGAAAGGGGAAGAAGAGCATTAGGACAAATATCTAATGCATGTGGGGCTTAAAACCTAGATGACAGGTTGATAGGTGCAGCAAATCACCATGGCACATGTATACCTATGTAACAAACCTGGACGCTCAGTACATGTACCCCAGAACTTAAATTTTTTTTTAAAAGTTGCCTAAGTAGAAAATATTCAAGGAACTTAAAATTTCAAAATGTGGAAGATCCTGTGCATTTGAGGACTGCAAATGGTTATTTTTTCTTATCTTCATTGCTTCATCTGCTAATGTCAGATAAGGAAGCAAAATGGCAGAGATAGAAATTGAACTGAATGATCTTGGTTTAAGTTCCAGCTCTGCCACTTAATTAGTTGTGAAGCCTTGCAAGTTTTTTTTTAATGTCTCTGTGCCTCAGTTTCTTCATCTGCAAAATGGAGAAAATAATAGTATTGACTTTGAGGAATTATTGTAAAGACTAGATGAATTAATACTTGTAAAGCACTTAGAACAGTGCTTGGCACATGGTAGGCATTCAAGAAATGTTGAGTATTATTTTTAATTTTTTTAGAGACAAGTTCTTACTCTGTTGCCCAGGTTGGATTGCAGTGGTGTGATGATCACTCACTGCAGCCTCAAACTCCTGGGCTCAAGTGATCCTCCTGCCTCAGCCTCCCAAAGTGCTGGGATTACAGATGTGAGCCACCATGCCCAGCCAGTATTACTAACACACTATTACCTGTTGTTTAGGAAGGCATGAAGAGGCATTTTTGGCTGATTCTGATGTTGATATTAGCAAAAATATGTTTCAATAATTCATGGAATTCAGAGATGTGTTGGGAAATAAACCCTTCCTTATTATTTTTTTTTGAAAGCAAACACTTTCTATGGTATTGTGTCAATTAAGATTGAATTTGGCAACAAGTAATAGAAAATGCAACTTTTATGCCTTGTAGAGTTCTATATCTCTGGAGGCAGGAAGGCCCTGGCATTTATTTTGCAGTTCAACTATATCAAGGCAAGAGTCTCTTAATTCCTGAGGCCTTTCTTCATGGCTGAAAGATGGCAGCTGCAGCTCCAGACACTGGGCAGAAAAAAAGGGGAAAAAGTGGTACAAGTCATATTTGCCTGTTTTATTAGGAAAGCAAAATATTTCCTGGAAATCCTTAAAAAAATGTGTTTCTGTCTCATAGGCCAGAATTTGGTTATATGGCCACCACTGGTGGCAAGAGAGACTGGGAAAACCAACAAGTTATGTTTCCAGTGCCTAAGTTTGAAAGCAACAAGGGACAAGGAAATTATTGTTTTCGGTTTTTAGTTTTTATGTGTACATAGTAGGTTAGTAGGTCTATATATTGATGGGGTACATGAGATGTTTTGATACAGGCATGCAATGTGAAATAAGCACCTCATGGAGAATGGGGTATCCATCCCCTCAAGCATTTATCCTTTCATTTGCAAACAATACAGTTACACTCTTTAAGTTCCATAACTGAAAAATTAAGATAGCTATGTCATCAATAGGGTATACATCTGACACAAGAATTTTGCGGTTGGTTTTCTCTTTTATCAGTGAAATGGAAAACAATCAAGAAAATAAACCATCTGCAAGATAGAAGGGAATGAAATAAAAAGTAATTGAAAGATTTTTAAATGAAAAGAGCAGCTTTTATTTTTCGTTGTGGAAAAAACCAAGTTCCCAAGCTATTCTTTCTTGCCTGTGTTTCTATAACAACACAGATTGGTAGAAAATTACTTGCTCCAGTTGGGTCCTATAGGGAAAGGAGCCCACACTGAAGTTCAGTTTATTACAGTGATATTATTTTCCAAGCCTATCTTAAAGTGGGTATAAATTTGTTTTCAGAGTGACCAATCCTCAATAATTTGAAGAAATAGGCAGTTTTCAATTTCATCCACTCTAGTTTTAGAGCTAAAATAATAACAGGCATGTGCTTTAAGTGTCCTTTTGTTCCTATTTCTTTAAAGTCCATCAAAATCACTTTCTGAGTGTACATCAGTAATTTGACACCTTTTGAAATAATGAAGGGTGAAAAAAGAAATGATTTATATTTTGTCTGGCCTATTCCTTATGGAAATATGTATTTCAAGTATCTTCAATTAAAATTGAAATGGATTCCTCTGTGGCCCTTATATTTATGTTTTTAAAACAATGTTCAAATCTAATTGAATACAACTACTCATTGATTTAATCTGAGTATATGAAATGGACCACACTCCAAGGCCATTTTTTTATTCATTGAAAATTTAATTTTTTTTTTTTTTTTGAGATAGTCTTGCTGCATTGCCTAGGCTGGAGTGCAGTGGCATGATTATAGCTCACCATAACCTTGAATTCCTGGGGTCAAGCGATCCTCCTGCCTTGGCCTCCTAAAGTGCTGAGATTACAGGCATGAGCCAGAAATACCAGTTTTTGAGAAAGGAAAGAAACTAACATTAATAGAGCAGCAAATATGCAGTTAAGGACTGTGTCAGGTAATGTTTACATTTTTTCAGTTTGAAATATCTTGATATACTTAGCCAGTTACTGTCTAATTTATACTGGGAGAACTGAGGCTCAGAAAAGTTCACTTTTTCACTCATTCAATGACTGTTCCTTGAGCTCTTGCTCTAAGTGATATGTACTATACTGGGTGGTGGAAGTATAGTGGTAAACAGAACAAGATCACACAGCTAGTAAGTGGAAAAGCTATAAGTAGGACCCAGATGGTTCCAAAGTCTAGTATCCCTTCATTTCAGTGTATTTGTACACAAATAGCCATGACACAAGGAAGAATGTATAACTGATTATAAAGGGGTAAATACTAACATTTTTTGAGTGTCATTTATCAGGCATTATTCAAGATACTTGTCTTTAGTGTATGTAACACTTAAAAACACCCTACAACTTAAATTCAGATTCCATTAACTAATAAACAGTTGAGGATAGAAGGGTTCAGATTGTTGCTTGTGCTTGCTCAGCTATTCAGGGTTGAAAAATTATTTGAGGCAAAGGAAGAGGGTTTATTTGTAGCAAGAGTCATCCAATAAGTTGCCGCATGTTCAAGTCAACCAGAGTTGGTTTCTGTTGCTTACAGCTAAGGAAACCTAAGTGATTGATGCACTCTCCTGGCTGATTCATTATCACTGCTGATCCTGGGTAACTCTGTAAGCTCATCATCTGAAAGTCAAAAAAAGAGGCACCCTTCTTTTCTAGAAGCAGGCTATTCGTGTGAGTCCAATTCATATCGTCAATTTAAATTTTATGCTGTTCAGATAATTACAGAGGCAATCCAGAATTCTTGGTGCGAGAAAATAATGCATCCCTATCTGGATGAACTACTATAGATGGATTTGCGGAAGAAATCTATAATTGATACACTGGCTTCTCCAGGTCATTTGACTATGAACCAAAGCCCTTCTGAAACATGTTTAAATTCTGATTTCTTAACTCAGAAGGTACACAGGGCTGGTTTTCAACCTTGAGGTCCCAAGTCATTTCCAAGGTCATAGTGGAGTTTAATGGTAGGGAGCAGGGCTGGCTTCACGGGTGTGCAGCCTGTGCAGTTGCACAAGACCCTGTGCTTAGAAAGAGCTCAAGTTGGGTTTAGTGCTCTGTTCTCATTGTCTTAGAATTCTTACTGTTTGAACAAGGGCCCCCACATTTTCATTTGTACTAGGTCCTGCAAATTATGTAGTTGGTCCTGGTGACCAATCAGTGACAAACTTATTCCAACTGGGTTCTAATTTATCTTATGAACTGAGGTTGGAAGAAAATTAATTGGGTAGCAGAATTTAGATTTCTTCTTATGTGGTTCAACATTACTTAGTTATATTTGGGTTGTAGGAACTCTGACGGATGCTATTCTGAGCCTTTTCTACTATTTCACAATGTTTGAAAAGAGAGCTTATTCTAAAACCATAGGCACATCATAAAAAGACATCTGTTCACTAGTAATTTGAGATTCAAGGAAAAATTTTATTCTGATGTTGTTGCTACTGAGGCCAAATACGATTAACGTTAAGTATAAAATACAGAAATATGTAAATATAAAATACAAATATTTAAATATATTAAATAATATCAAATATATAAACAAAATATTTCAGTAGATTAAATATATAAATATTAAAAATAAATATAATCATAACAACTCCAAGGACCTGAAGTGAAAGTTTCTCATCAATAACAAAGGAAATGGAAATCTCTGAAGTGCCGATTTTAACACCAAGGAATACTATGCAGCTGGCAGGAGTGGAGTGTGTTACACAGAGTACCTGTGTCATCACAACCAGAGACCATCTTGACACCTGATGGGAGGGGAAGGCCTCATGCCAGAGGAAACATCAGCAAAGCATAACTTCCCATAGGCATTTGTAGCTCTGCTGACAAATTGATTTTACAATATTTCTGACAGCAGGAGCCACTGGATCTTAATAGGTCAATTTCCAATTTCCATGCCTCTGAAATCCTTCATCTTGCACTAATGACAATTTCTAGATGGATACTCAAGCAATTTTCTGGATTAATCAGGACCCTGGGTCTTGATGGACATATTTATTTACTTTCACTAGTAATATAGCCAACATGATGTTGTCGTGTTTTGTTATGAGCGCCTAGGCAATGCCAGGTTTTGCCAAAGTAACTCCTTCCTCAAAAAGAGAAAAAGATAATTTGAATTTAAAAGGGGGTTACTCTACAGTGGAGGGTGAGTGGTGGCGGTGGTGGGGAGAAACCAATGGATTCATGGGATTAAAAATAAAATTAGAGTGCTACATGCTTTAATATTTAAAAGGAAGGATATGATTTTTGTCAATTACCTGTGCACCCTTGTTCTGAGCCAGGCTCTGTATGCTGAATAATGGAAGGAAACACATCCCCCAAAAGCCCATTGGGTACCCTGGTTTAGGGCTGCTGAGTGGGAGTGTGAGAAGTGTAAAGGAAGTGTGAGTAGAGGATGATTTTATTTGAAGTGCTAAAGTGGATCCCTAAGAAAAGGACAAAGAGATTCCTGCATAAGGGGAAGGCTCTCCAGACTGGCTAGGGAGTTGATGTGTAGGGGGAGGAGGTTATAGGACACAAAATAAGAGCAGTTTTCTCACCTTACCAGAAAAGGTAAAACAGCGACTGAAGGGGTTGATGGAGAGTGCATGGGTTGTGGGAAAGTTCACTGAACTGGGTCAGCAGAGAGGTCTTTGAGGCTGGTGGGCAGACTTGAGGGGATTCCCCTGAGTTGTGTGGCAGGTGGGTTTTCTCACAATTGTGATCCAAGTAGGAAGAATAAGGGCTCAGACAGAAAAGGATTTTTCTCTAGAAACCAAGTGGCAGAGGCTGGGGGAGAGCTGAGCAGAAATCACTTAGCTTTGGGTATTCAGGGGAAAGGTAAATCACATGGGGGACCTGTCATCTTGAGTTCTAGGCAACAAGGAACAAATCTCAAAGGTTTAAATCCCTGAGCAAAGGGAGATTGTAGTTGGGATTTATCTGCCTGTGTCTAGGTCACACCATGAATGGTTTTTAAAAAACAATTTATTTGTGTATATATTTTAACTTTTAAATAGTTTGATTCACAAGAAGTTGCAAAAATAGTACTGAGAGTTCCCATGTGCCGTTCATCCAGTTTCCCCTTGTAACATCTCTTACAAAAAATTCTCCCCATGATAACATCTTACATAACCATAGTGCATTATTAAAACTAAGAAACTAACATTGGTACAACTCTATTAATTCAACCACAGACTTTACTTGGTTTCATTAGTTTTCACATTCCCTCTCTCTCTCATATAATTCTATGAATTTCTATAACATTTATAGATATGTGTAACAGAACTGTTCCATGCCCACAAGAACTCCCTCATGTTACCTCATTATAGCCACACCCTCCCTCAACCATATGCCCTGTCAATCATTAATCTAGTCTCCATCACTATATATTTTTTTCCTTCAGGAATGTTATAGAAATGGAATCACTGGTAAAAGGAATTTGAGGAGATAAATTAAAAAAAAGAAATGGAATAACATAATATACAATCTTAAAATTGAGATACAATCCAAATACCATAAATTGTACCTGGTTAGAGTGTACAATGCAGTGTTTTTTAGTGTGTCCACAAAGTTGTGTGACCATCACTACTATCTAATTCCAAAAAATCCTCATCACTCCAAAAATAAACCTTGTACCCCTTAGCGATCACTTCTCATTGCTCCCTTCCCCTACTCCCTGATAACCATTAATATACTTTCTGTCTTTGTGGATTTGACTATTCTGGAAATTTCATAAATGCATTCAGATGTGGTCTTTTGTGACTGACTTCCTTCACTTAACATACTGTTTTTTAACAGTGGTAGGATGAATCAGTACTTCATGCCTTCCTATAGCCAAATAATATTCCACTGTGAGGATGTACCACATTTTGTTTATCCTTCATTGATTGATGGATACTTGGGTTGTTTCCACTTTGTACTGCTATGAAATTTGTGTACAAGTTTTTGTGTAGGCATGTTTTCAATTCTCCTGGGCATCTAAAAAGGAGCAGAATTGCTGGGTCATATGGTAACTCTCTATTTAACATGTTGAGAAAGTGCCGGACTATTTTCCAAAGTGGCTGCACCTTTTTATAATCCTAGCAGCAATATATGAGGGTTCCAATTTCTCTGCATCCTCACAACCCTTGTTATTGTCTTTCTGTTTTATTATAGCCATACTTGTTGATGTAAAGTAATATCTAATTGTGGTTTTGATTTGCATTTTTCTGGTGACTAATGATAGTGAACATTTTTTCATGTGCCTATTGGTGATTTATATATCTTCTTTTGAGAAATGTCTGTTCAGATCCTTTGCCCATTTTAAAATTGGGTTATTTGTCTTTTTATTGTTGAGTCACAAGAGTTTTAAGAAATATATTCTGGTTATTAGACCCTTATCAGATATATGATTTGCAAATATTTTCTTCCATTCTGTGGGTTTTAGTTTTCACTTTCTTGATAGTGTCCTTTGAAGCACAAATGTTTTTTATTTTGATGAAGCACAATTTATGTATTATTTTCTTTTGTAGCATATGCTTTTGATGTCATATCTCAGAAATTATTGCCCAACCTAAAGTCATGAGGATATACTCCTATATTTTCTTCCAAGTGTTTTATAGTTTTAGCCCTTAAATTTATGTCTGTGGTCCTTTTGAGTTAATTTTTTGTGTATGGTGTAAAGTAGGGGTCCAATTTCATTCTTTTGCATGTGGATATCCAGTTGCCCTAGCAGCATTTGTAGAAAAGACTATTCTTTCCCCATTTAATTGTCTTGGCACACTTGTCGAAAATCAATTGATCATAAATATACAGCACGTTTAACTATAGCTTTTCTGCCAAATCCAGCTCACTGTGTTTTTTCCTCCTTTCATTGAGTTCTTTTGCTTTTGGTGGGTTGCAAGATTAATACATTTATTATAATTTCTTCTTGCATCTAATAGTCTGCATTGCTCAATTTACAATAGCATTTGATCGATGTATAATGCTGCCATTTTTTTACTGTTGTGATGCTTGATTATTCTTTCATACTTTTGATTGTAGACTGAGATTATGACATGTATATATTCTGCAGTAAAAATATATCAAATGTCTAGAGCTCTTTTTTTTTTTTTTTTTTTTTATGAGACGGAGTCTCGCTTTTTCACCCAGGCTGGAGTGCAGTGGCTCAATCTCAGCTCACTGCAAGCTCCGCCTCCCGGGTTCACGCCATTCTCCTGCCTCAGCCTCTCCGAGTAGCTGGGACTACAGGCGCCCGCCACCACGCCCGGCTAATTTTTTGTATTTTTAGTAGAGACGGGGTTTCACTGTGGTCTCAATCTCCTGACCTCGTGATCCGCGCACCTCGGCCTCCCAAAGTACTGGGATTACAAGCATGAGCCACCGCGCCCGGCCGTCTTTAGCTCTTTATAACTTTCAAAACATTTTTATAGACAGCATCTCATTAAATAGTTGGAAAAACTCTGTAAAAGCAGGCAGGGTTGAAGTTATTGTTCTCATCTGTCTTGATTAACAGATGTGGAAGCTGAAGCCAAGCGACTTGACCAAGAGTCATTAGCAGAAGCTCAGCTGGAGCTCAGGCCTTGACTTTTTGCGCTATACTCTGCTGCTTGTCTTTGGATTCAGTAGCAACTGGCAAATAGTCACAGCTTGACAGGAACGATTGAGCTATTTGTTTCTTCACTATCATTCATATTTGCCTTTTACTTTTTATTTCCAAGGCTGCTATCCTAGAACAGACCTTCATTTCCTATCTGAAAATTCCTGCATTAGCAATGACTACTCAGCTTCCCCAATGTCCTCCTTTTATCATCCATCTGTCCATGTACTGCTGCCAGAATAGCTTTCCTAAAACACTGCTTCTGTTATGCTATTCTTTTGCTTAAACAGCCTTAAAAGCCATCTATTATTTCAAGAAATAAGTCAAAACTTCCAATTTGGGGGCAAGTGATCTAGGAAAGTATGCATTTGATCTCAAAGAGCAAGTCAAATCAAGCAATCTCTAAAAAAATACACTCATCTTGACTGATACCCCGTTGAAACTTTGTGCTACATTCAACTCAGTATTTTATTTTCTTAATTTGGGTTCCCTCACAAGGTAACCTGGAGACAAGGATTTGAGTGCAAGTAGTTTATGTGGGAGATGGTTCTAGGAAATACCAGTAGCAGAGTGGGGAAATTAGATAGAAAAGGGAAGGAAGTCATTGCAGGGTGTGTTTTCAAGACATTGATACTACTAGAGGTCAGGAATGGTAGGTGGGAGGAGAGATAAAGAGAGGTTGATTAATGGGTACAAATATACAGTTTGATAGAAGAAATAAGACCTAGTGTTTAATAGGTCAGTAGGGTGACAATAGTTTACAATAATCTTGTATATTTCAAGATAGCTAGAAGAGAATAATTTAAATGTTTCTAACATAAAGAAAAGTTAAAAATTTAAACTGATGATTATCCCAGTTACACTGATTTGATCTTTACAAATTATATAAATGTATTAAATTATCACATGTACTCCCAAATATGTGCATCTGTTATATATCAATAAAAAAGACATAAAAACTAAGGGCAACCCAAGCTTAATCTGACTCTGGGGAATTCTGATTGACAGTGTAGCTCATGCAACTCAGAGTCCTCCCTTCTAAGGGATGAGTGGAATGGAGTCTTTATCCACTAGCTCATGTCAGTCATTGGCTGAAGACTACTCCTGTACCTCTAGCCTGTTCTATGCTTTCAGCTTGGGTGTGGGAACAGTAGGCTTTTGTAGCCAAAGAAAGCCCTCTGGCAAAACATCACAGGTACTCACAGAACTTGAACTGATGTGCTTTGAAAAAGTAAGAGGCAAGAAGCTATGGGCAGGGAACCAACAGCAGTCATTACACTTAAGTTCCTTTATCCCACATGCATTGGGCAGTAGCTGTGGGGAAGACCCTGGGAATTCAAAGATGTTTGAGACTATGTCTACGTCCTTGGGGAGCTTATGCCCTGGACAGGAGGATTGGCATGTAAGCAGGGGATTGCAGTAGAGTATAGCCATGCCTGAAGTTGGTGTATGGACTGTCAGGGAACAAAGGAAAGGAGAACTAACTTTGCTTGGGGACAGTTTCACAAAGGAAGAGACATGGAAACTGTTTCTTTTTTAAAAAATTTAATTTAGGCAGGGCGCAGTGGCTCACGCCTGCAATCCCAGCACTTTGGGAGGTGGGTGAATCACCTGAGGTCAGGAGTTTGAGACCAGCCTGGCCAGCATGGCAAAACCCCGTCTTTAGTAAAAATACAAAAAAAAAAAAAAAAAAAAATTAGCCAGGTCCACGTGGTGGCAGATGCCTGTGATCCCAGCTGCTCGGGTGACTGAGGCAGGAGAATCACTTGAACCCCAGGGGGCAGAGGTTGCAGTGAGCCGAGATTGCACCACTTCACTCCAGCCTGGGCAACAGAGCAAAACTCTGTTTAAAAAAAAAAAAAATTAATTTAATTTAATTTAAAGTTTCAGGATACATTGGGCAGGACGTGCAGGTTTGTTACATAAATGTGTGCCATGGTGGTTTGCTGCACCTGTCAATCCATCACCTAGGTATTAAGCCCCATATGCAGTAGCTATTGATCCTGATGCTCTCCGTCCTCCCGACCCCCTGACAGGCCCCACTGTGTGTTGTTCCCCTCCCTGTGTCCATGTGTTCTCATTGTTCAGCTCCCACTTATAAGTGAGAGCATGAGGTGTTTGGTTTTCTGTTCCTGTGTTAGTTTGCCGAGGATAATGGCTTCCAGCTCCATCCATGTCCTTGCAAAGGACATGATCTTGGGGAACTGTTTCTTAATGAGATCAGGATAAGTAAGCTTTTGCTAGGCTGTTAGGTGGGAGGTGGGGGAGGTAAGGGAAGCAAGAAGAGCATTCTAGATGGAGGGAATAATATATGACAAAGTTAGATGGAGGCAAATGGCCTATTCTAGAAATAATGGATATTCTTAAATAATTAGAGCTTAAAGAACATGGCAGGAATATGGGTATGAGGGAAATTATGTTGAGACATACGTTGGAAGCAGGTCATAAAAGCCTTCTTTGCCATGCCTTTGGTATTAAACAATGTGCCTGGGAAGCGCATTGTTTTTTGCAAATGGGTTTCCAAGAAAAAAATTAAGGAATTACAATTTAACAGGCAAGAGTGATTTCCCTTTATATGAGAGCAATGATTAAACATTAAAGTTAACAAGATTTACGTAGATTATATGCTTAGTCTTATATAGGAAAACCCACATGTTTTCCGTCAAAGAACTTTATTGTTTAGAAAAGAATTTTATTTGATAGCTTGCCTTGCCTAAGCAAATACCAGGAGTTCTTTTCTGTCTTAGTTACCATGACAATGTGGTATCCCTGTGTTTAAAATAATATATCTCAAACTCCAGCCAGGATAATTTTCATGTATGAATGTTAGCATTGATTTTTAAATTTCTTTATTTTATTTATTAGTTTACTATGCCAAGGTTAGCAAATATCTTTCTGAGATCCAGGCAAATTGCCTCAGGTGGCTCTGCCAGCATCTATTATCCTTTTCTCCCAATTCAAAGAGCAATCTAATTTTTTTAAAAATAGATTTATCCATTAGAAATGTCTGTTGACAGCCACTTCATTTCCTACTCTTCAGCTTGCGTTCATCTCATTCTTTAGTAAAAGTAAACAGAAGTACTCTGTGGTTTATAGAAAAACGGCCACAAAGAAGCCGCTTTATTGGTGAGGTTTTACCCATTTTAAGGTGTTATCTAACACGGATACACAATCAGCACCTCAGAGACTTCACTACCTAAGGAAGAACTACTTTGTTTTTCCAAACACTCACTCATTCTAGAGTTAATTCCGGATTCCATTTAGACCAATCTTCATATAAAATGCAGTTGTCTGGATTATTCTGATCTATGCCAGTAATGAGATGATTATATTTTTTAGTCAAAAGGTTATGTTTTTGAACAATATCTCCTTTCCTGCAGTTGCAGTACATCTTAGTCAATTGTGCTTATTTTGAGGGGTATATTATGGCCTTGGGAAAGGGTGGGCAAAGACTGAGGAGGTAAATTGCATTTCTTGGTTCTGTACTTAAGTAAACCAGCTACTTTTGGTCTCTCCTTTTCCCTTAAGGGTGTCTTAGTTATAAATAAATGTGATTCATTTTCAGTAAAAGAGGGACTGTAAGATGGCCTTGGGTTTACCAATGACAAAGCATGTGATAAATGAAGAACACAAAGCCAGAGAAAAATACATTTAGGAGGCCATTTTGGACTTGATTGGTATAAATTGCCAAGCCCTTCCTCTAGAAATTGGTTTTGAAACATCAGTGAAATATGAAAAGCAAGAGGGAAAAAGTTACTTAGCCAAACCCAGAAAGGACTTTGCTAAATTTGAAATGATTACATGTAATCAAATGTTAACTACAGTTTCTGAAACATCTTTTAAGGGTCAGTTACCCTAAAGGTGTTTATTTTTAAGACTTGCGTATTAAGATCTTTCTGCAAACGCATGAGGTCTTCTTTAGCACATTGCTCTTTATCTAGTCCAGTCAGCAATGCATTTGGGAAAACATGCCATTATGACAGGTCAGTGGAGAAATGATTTTAAAATGAGGGCACATGGTGTGCAGGTGATGAAGCAGGAACTCCAGGCATTGTTCTCAAATGTTTAAGTCTATGCCCATTCACTGCTGTACTCCATGTGAAGAACTGTGAAAGGCAACTGGTTGTCCTCCGAATGCATTCTCCCCTTGTCCCAGGGCACTAGAATCTACACTCCCACCTCCCCATTGGGATTAGGTGTGTCTTCGTGACCAAGTTCTCTTCAATGCCATTTGATAATGTGCAGTTTCTAACTCCTTTGCTCTTCCCTTTTCCTGCTAGCCAGGATACTTCACTTTGACCATGGTGATAAGAACTATGCCCTGGACTGGATAAAGAATACTGTAAAAGAATGAAATCATGTCCTTTGCAGCAACATGGAATGCAGCTGGAGGGCATTATCCTAAGTGAATTAACACACGAACAGAAAACCAAATACTGCAGGTTCTCATTTATAAGTGGGAGCTAAACAATGGGTACACATGGACACAAAGATGGTGGCAATAGATACTGGGGACTCCAAAAAGGGGGAGAGAGGGAGGGGGCAAGGGCTAAAAAAAGCTACCTATTAGGTACTGTGCTCACTACCTGGGTGATGAGATTAATTGTACCACAAACCTCAGCATCATGTAATAAACTCATGTAACAAACCTGCACACTTACCCCCTGAATCTAACATAAAAGTTGAAATTTAAAATAAGAACTATGCCCTGGAGGTCTTGGAGCCACAGTGGAGAGACATGGGCCCCTTGAATCACCTCTTAAAGTGCCAAATAATTCCCAGGACCAGGAGGTCCTCCTTCCCAGAAGTGTGGCTCATTGGTGTCCTGGGATAATTTAAAAAAAGGACAAAGACCAATTATTGACCAATACATGAGAGGGTCAGATCTAGTGGGTTGCGTAAGACTCACATAATAATTTAATCTTATCTCCAGTGTGTGAGTCCTTTATAGAGATTTACAGAGTGCTCAAGAATCTGCCGAAGCAGCCTAGCATTAGCAAACCTCTTCCACAGTGCATAATAGTGGGGCTGGAGGAACATTGTAGGGACATGTAATAATCAGCCTGATGCTGCAAACAATGATTTAACTCATCTCCCATTTTCTCTTTGTGAGTTTTTGACATCTCATGATCTTCAGCATATCAAAAATCTGGACTATTCTAGATAGGTTGGGCCTTGGGGTCATCCAGCAAGTCCATAATCAATAGATAAGTAGGCAAATACTCAGATGTACATAAATACTAAATTTCAACTAGTCAAGGAAGGGAAAAATGTTGATGGAAGTAATCATTGGGTAACTATTTAATAGAAGAGAAAATATGTGCTTGGGACATGATGGCATGGCATGAACATGCTTCCTGATTCTGGAACGTATGTGTTTTCCAGAAGTCCAGGATATTCCCCTAATCCCATTGACATCATCATAGCTCAAACCTTTAGTTTTTTTCATTTTCTTGAAATTACAAAGGTGGGTAGAATGAAAGACGAAATCACAACTCACATTTCTGAGACAAATATTTTTAAATTAAAAAAATGGACTATTTACTGAAATTTAATCTATAAGTCATTTTAGGAATAAGTGGCATATTTATAATGTTTTGTCATGACAGCCGGAAATATGGCAGGATTCTATATACATAAGTCTTTCTTTATATGTCTTGGTAAAATATAGTTTTTATCATAGGGGTTCTACATATTTAACAAATGGGTATTTTATGTCTTTGTTGCTCTTGTGAATGTGATCTGTTTTTCAAATATTCTTTTTGGCTACTATTAGGAAGGAAAACTATTAATTTCTATATATTTACCTTGTGTGCAATCACTTTACTGAACTTTCTTATCACTTTAAATAATTTTAGGTGGATTTTATTTTGTTTTATATCTGTATAATATTACCTGCAAATAATAATTTTATGTTTGTTTCTGATTCATATCTTATTGCAATTGACAGAATGAAAATAATGTTAAATATTAATGATTATTGTGAGAATGCTTTTTTATATCTTCTTTTAATGGAGTGCTTCTATGGCTCTACTGTTAAATATATCTTGGCTGTTGCTTGATACAAGCTTTTTAAAATTGTGGTAAAAAATAACATAAATTCGCCCTCAACAATTTTTTAGTGTACTGTATAGTATTGCTAACTATATGCATGTTTTTTATGCGGCAGATATATAGAACACTTTCATCTTGCATGGCTGAAACTCTATACACAGTGAACAACTTCCATTTTCCCTTTTCCCCAGCCCCTGGCAACCACTATTCTATTTTCTGTTTCTATGAGTTTGATTACTTTAGTTACTGAATAAGTGAAATCATGCAGTATTTATCATTTTGTGATTGGCTTATTTCGCTTAGCATAATATCCTCCAGGTTCATCCATGTAGTAGTATATGACAGGATTTCCTTCTTTTTTAAGGGTGAATATGTATGTATGTATGTATGTATGTATGTATGTATATACCACATTCTCTTTATCCATTCATATAGCAATGGACATTTAGGTTGCTTCCACTTCTTGGCTATTGTGAATAATGCTGCAATGAACATGGGTGTACAAATAGCTCTTCAAGATCCTGTTTTCAATTCTTTTGGATATATAGTCAGAAGTGGGATTGCTGAATCATATGGTAGTTTCATTTTTAATTTTTTGTTTTCCATAGCAGCTGCATCATTTTATAATTTCACCAACAGTACACAAGGGTTCCAATTTCTCCACATCCTTACCAACACTTATTATTTTCTGTTTTGTTTTTGTTTTTGTTTTTAAGATGGAGTCTCGCTCTTGTTGCCCAGGCTGGAGTGCAATGGCATGATCTCGGCTCACCACAGCCTCCACCTCCTGGGTTCAAGCGATTCTCCTGCCTCAGCCTCCTGAGTAGCTGGGATTACAGGCATGTGCCACCATGCCTGGCTAATTTTGTATTTTTAATAGAGATGGGGTTTCACCATGTTGGTCAGGCTGATCTCGAACTCCCAACCTTAGATGATCCACCTGCCTCGGCCTCCCAAAGTGCTGGGATTACAAGCGTGAGCCACTGCACCTGGCCTATTTTCTGTTTTTTTTGGTAGTGACTATCTTAATGGGTGTGAGGTGATATCTCATTGTGGTTTTGATTTGTATTTTCCTTGATAATTAGTGATGTTGAGCATCTTTTCATATGCTTTTGCCCATTTGTACATCTTCTATAGAGAAATGTCTATTCAAGTCCTTTGCCCACTTTTACATTGGGTTATTTGTTTTTCTGTTATTGAGTTGCAGAAGTAAGTTATATATTCTGAATATTAACCTGTATCCAATGTATGGTTTGCAAACATTTTCTCCTATTTCATAGGTTCCTTTTTCACTCTATTGATTGTTTCATTTGCCAGACAGAAGTTTTTATGTTTGACATAGACCTACTTGTCTATTTTTGCTTTTGTTGGCTGTGCTTTGGTGTCATATCCAAGAAATCATTACCTATTCCAATATCATGAAGCTTTCCCCCTATATTTTCTTCTAGGAGTTTAATAATATTTCAGGTCTTATGTTTAGTTCTTGAACTTACTTTGAGTTAATTTTTGTATATGGCATAAGATTAAGGATTCAACTTCTTTCTTTTGCATGTGGATATCCAGTTTTCCCAACACTATTTGTTGAAGAGACTATCCTTTCCCATCGTGTAGTCTTGCCATCCTTGTTGAAAACCATTTGATCATATACATGAAGGTATATTTCTGGGCTCTCTATTCTGTCCCATTGGTCTATTTATCTGTCTTTATGCCAGTATCATACTGTTTTTGTTTTTGTTATTGTTTTTTAACTTTCTCATTGAAAGTTTACTTGAAAAATGTCAGCCACCAGCTGGGTCTACTCTGGACTAACAGGAAGAGTGGCATGTTTGTCCACGGGCAGATGGAAATGTGGGGACTGGAGGCCCTGATAATGGGATGTGGTGATGGTAGCTGGGCTGTTCAGCAGGGTTGATCAGCCACAGAATTAGCAGGGCTGTGGCTTCCATGTTTGTCTTTCCTGCTGGCATGGAGCTTCTTCCAGGCTGTGGGGTGGACATGATAGGTGGGGCTTCCTTCCTTCCCCAAACTAGCCCAGCAATTCCCCTGGAAGCCAGGCCCCTGCTGCTGCTTGTGTCTGCACTGCACCTCCACAGAGAGGGGCATACAGCCTGCACAAGGGATGGGGATGGCTGAGGAATCCCAAGGGCCAAGTGGGCAGATGAGCTTCCCAGCTTTGGGTTCCAGTAGGCATAGTTGGAACAGACAGATTGATTACTGTAGCCTTGCAATATATTTTGAAATTAGAAGTTATGAGGTCTCCAATTTTGTTCTTCCTTCTTAAGATTGTTTTAGCTATTGGAGGTTCTTTGAGATTTCATTTGGATTTTAGCATTTTAAAAATTTCTACAAAAAATGCCATTGGAATTTTGATAGGGATTGTAAGTTGCATTGAGTAGTATGGACATTTTAAATATAGGTGTTCCAATCTATGAACATGGGATACCTTTTCATTTATTTGGGTCTTCTTTAATTTCTTTCAGCAGTGTTTTATAGTTTTCAGTGTACAAGTCTTTTTCCTCCTTTGTTAAGTTTATTCTTAAGTGTTTTATTCTTTTTGATGCTATTATAAATGGGATTGTTTTCCTAATTTCCTTTTAAAATTGTTATTAGTGTATAGAAACACAACCGATTTTTGAGTGTTCCTTTTGTATCCTACAGTTTTGCTGAATTTGTCTAATTCTAACAGTTTTTTTTTTTTCTGGAATCTTTAGGGTTTTCTACATGCAAAATCATGGCATCTGCAAACAGAGAGAGTTTTGCCTGCTCATTTTCCATTTGAATTCCTTGTATTTCTTTTTCTTGCCTAATTTCTCTGGCTAGGATTTTCAATATTACATTGAATCAAAGTGGCAAGACTGGGCATCCTTGCCTTGTTTTTGATCTTAGAGGTTGATACAGACTTTAAAAAATCCTACAAGTTTATGCTTTTCTAATTTTAGTTTTATAATAGTTAAAGAATGGGAGATTTGTTTTATAAAATGCCTTTTCGATAACTTTGAGAATATCATATGCTTTTTTTTTTTTTGAGAAGGAGTCTTACTCTGTTGCCCAGCTGGAGTACAGTGGCAGGATCTCAGCTTACTGCAGCCTCTGCCTCCCGGGTTCAAGTGATTCTTCTGCTTCAGCCACCTCAGTAGCTGGGATTACAGGTGTGCACCACCACACCTGGCTAATTTTTGTATTTTTAATAGAGATGAGGTTTCACCATGTTGCCCAAGCTGCTTTCGAACTCCTGAGCTCTAGCGATCCACCCACCTTGGCCTCCCAAAGTGATGGGATTACAGGCATGAGCCACCATGCCTGGCTCCATATGCTTTTTTTAGTTGGTCTTTTAATTGTTTTGATTTAATATATGTTACCAAATATTTTCATATTAAGTCATTCTTCCATTTTTGTAAGAATAATAAAATGGATTTAGTTATGATAGATTATTACTTAAAGGAAATGTTAGTTTCATTAAATTAGTATAAATTAATTAGATTTTCATATCCATATTTGAAAGTGAGATCAGTTTATATTGCATATTTCAAAATAAAAGAGTGGAACTGGAATGTTTTTACATGAAGAAATGATAAATGCTTGAGGTGATAGATATCCTAGTTACCCTAATTTGATCATCACACATTGTATGCTTGTATCAAAATATCACATAAATATATAGAACTATTGTATATCCATAACAATTAAAAATAAAAAATTTTAAAAAGAAAAACATCAATTTTGTTAAAGTTTAGAATTTTGCTAACATGAAACTGCACAGTGTTCTTACATATTTTTTCCCCTTGATTTGATTTTCTACAAGTTTTTCTATAGTATTTGTTTTTCAAGAATTTAGATTTTGGATTGATCAGTTCCTCTGTCTTCCTTAGCTCTTTTATAATATATTCATTTTATGTTTACGAAAGTGCCACCTTTAAGGAAATCAGAATTAACTTGCAGAACTCATTTGGGCAACTTACCAAGGAGAATGTTGATGGTGGTGCCCTTTTTTGGCTGCTCTGTTGCTTTTTACTCTAAGTTACCCCAGATCCTTTAAAATTTAGTAAAAGTAACACCAAAACTATGTATAAAGCGTCTAATCTGATCTTGAATCCTGACTTCTCCAGAAAAGTGGATGGCACCGTTCATATTTTACAAATGAGGAAACTGTTGCTGAGAGCATTTAATCACTTTTTTTCAAATCACACAGCTAGTGAATACAAGGTTTGTGGGGGTAGATTTCCAAACCCAAGTTTGCTTATTCTTGTAATAAGCTTTTTATTTTGGAGTAATGTTAGATTTATAGAGAAGTTGCAAAGATAGCACAGGGTCTTCCCATACACCCTTTACCCCGTTTCCCCTAATGTTAACGTCTTGCATGACTATGGGACATTTGTCAACACTAACACATTGTTATATTACTCTTAATTAGACTCCAGACTTTATTGGGATTTTATTGGCTGAGTTTTTTTTTTAAACATCTTAGTGTTTTTCCATCCTACAAGTGGAAGGAGAGTTACTGAAATGAATGTATGGAATGTATGGAAGGGAAGCAGTGAACTCAGAGTAGAGGAGTGTGAGCAATTGGTGGAAAGCATTTAAATTGATCTGGTTCAATATCATTGCCATATATATATGTTACTGGCAATGATATATATATTATATATATACCAAAAATTATATATATATTATATATATATACGCCAAAAAGATTTATCAAAAACCTAAAATTTTGGCATAGCTAAGGGCTTTGAATTCAATCAATCTGAGGCCATCAGTTAACAATCTGGGGAAAGCTGGTTGTGGAATTAAGACTTATAACTCCAAATCCCTCTTTCCTTGATAACCTGGTGCCTTCTAAGACATGTGCTGCTCAAGATGACTTTGTGCCAGGAATTTCTTGTAGCTGATAGGTCACATCAGTTATATCCACGGAAAAGTGAAAATTCTCTAAAGGCTATAGTAGTAATAGTGTGTGACAATGAATGATGGAGACTCAAAATGGATAGTACACACATGTCTCTGAAAGTCAGTTATTACTTCTGTGTGTTTGAAGAAGATATTCCAGGTAACATCCTACCTTTCTAGAAATTGCTTTGTTAGAAATAACAATAGCAATATAACTGGAAAGAAGTGCACCTTAATTTTTATTTATGCTCTTTTGATATAATGCAAAATGGCAGGCAAATCTTATTTTGTTTACATGGCAATACTTCCAAGTTTCACATATAGTGTGTGTCAACAGCTAATGCATTGTAAACTGCTGGCCAACAGATGACTTATACCTAAGGACACTTAGAGAATCGGTAATCAAACTAAAATTACATTGGCTTAAAATTGTGACATTCACTTCAGCACAATTTCAGCACTTAAATATCCTGCCTCCTTTGAAGTATGTCCTCTGGAATATTTCTTACATCTCATGCTTCTATTCTTGTAACCACAATCCTCCTCCAAGCTCTTATTATCTATTTCTTGGAGTTTGCAGAGGGCTTGTTTCCAGAGTAACCTCCAGGTTGGAAGAGAATTATATGTGGAGAGGGAACCCTAGGCTTAGGGGTTCAGGGGAGACATTGTTTTGATAGGCTGCAAACAGACACTCAGGGGCTTTGATGCAGCTCTGTACACTCTAGATGACCAAAGAGTCAGCATAGCATTAAGTCAGGCATTTGAGCATCTGGATGTAAATAAAGTCATCTTGACCCTCACAATTATTTATTCATGCTACCAGTGTTTTCCCAGTGTCTCAGATTCCAAACTGGATGAATCTCCCTTCTTATTAGCATGCTTTTTCTTCTTCCCCTATCCTCCATCCTCTTCTTCCTTCTTGTCTTTCTATACCTAGTCAGTCGCTGTAGCACATGTTGTTGATGTCCTGCCCCTATTCCCTTTGCACTCACCTTCATACAATGAAGGTTGTTCATTGTAAACAACTATGACTCCACCTGGAACTTTTTTTTTTTTTTTTTTTTTTTTTTTGCCTCAGGAGCATTCTCTACCCACATACAGGGCAATCAGGAAGTGGCCTGAAAGCAGCTTTCCACTAATGAAGAACAGGGAGTTGGTGAATAAATATCCCAACCTCCTTGCCCCTCATTTGGGATAGCTTTGAGGCACATTCTACATTATTGCTGTTTAAAGCATGGTACCAGATCAACAGCATCAGCGTCACCCAGAAACTTGTTGGAAATGCAGAATCTCAGGCTCTACCTCAAACCTACTGAATCAGAATCTGCATTTTAATAAGATCCCCAGGGGAGATGCACACTGAAGCTTGAGAAACTCTGCTCTCCACAGTCTCCCAGAGTTCCTCAGTGGGATTGAGCTCCAGTGGTCCACCATGAAAACTGGCTCAATTAATACACACTTAACTGACTTCCTCCCCTTCATTCTCTCACTTCCTTTGGTAGGTAGGCTGAATAAGGGCCTCTCAAATATTCTGATCTCTGGAACCTGTAATTATTACATTACAGGTAATATAATAGGCAAAAGGGACTTCACAGATGTGATTAATTTGAGAATATTTAAATGGGGAGATTATCCTGGATTATCTGAGTGGGCTTGATGTAACCACATCACTCCTTTCTAAGAGGGATTCAGCAGGAGTCAGAGTGAGAAGAGAAGGTAATGTGATGATAGAAGCAGAGATTGAAATGATGTGCTTTGAAGGTGGAGGAAGGGACTACAAGCCAAGGAATGCTGGTGGCCTCTAGAAGCTGGAAGAGGAAAGGAAATGGATTCTTCTCTGGAGCCTTTACAAGTAACCAGTCCTGCTGACGCCTTGATTTTAGCCAAATGATACGGATTTGGACTTTTGACCCTCAGAACTGTAAGAGAATACATTTGTACTGTTTTAAGCCACCAAATTTGTGGTGATTTGTTACAGCAGCAATAGAAAACTATACACTTTCCCAACTCCTCTATTGGTTTTCGTCTCTTAAAAAAACCACTTGCGTTCAAATTGTCCTCTCAAGGTTTGCTTCTGGGGCAATTCAAATTATGATACTCACCCAATCCAAGCCCGCATTGTCTTTTCCTGGGCTGTGGCTGGAGTCTCTGCCATTTTACTATTGAGATATTAAAACCACTGCCAACACACAGCCTTATTTACTCATTTAACTGTATGTTATGCTTTCAATATTCTCTTCACTTGATTTCCTTATTCTTCTATACCTCTAATATTTTACTTACTATGAGAGTGTGAAAGGAGATTTTTGTTCACATAAAGTTAAGTTATTCCTGGAAGTTCAAGTTCAAGGTGATTTGGCACTCATTAATTTCATTTGAACAAAGCTCTTTATTATCCTAACAATAACTTTGAGGAATTTTAAGGTACTTAATCATCAAGTACGTTTATTACACTGTATTTATTAAGGCAGGGAAGTGAACATCTACTGTATTCATTGGGGATCACTTACAGAGACAGAATAAAATATAAATGGCTTAAACATAAAGGGACAAATATGGAGTATTAAGTGACAATATCATTAGAAGGCCTGAAGAGACAGGCTGTGAGCTAAACTGCCAGGAGCGATTTTCAAAGCAAACCACAAAATGGGACCTCCAGTGTCACTGCTGTTTCTGCCGCAGTCTAAAACCTGCCTTTTGAATGGGTCACGACCCGTAAAGTGCTGGCTCAGGAGCTGCATTGCCTCTGCTGTGATAGGGAGCCACCTCTGCTAAGTCAGGAAGCCACAGCCTCAAACGATGGCATTGGAATCTGGCCGCTTTAGGTATAATTTGCACCCACAAAATGGATTTCTCACACCTGGCCTCTTTTCCTATGTAACTTGGTTTCAAGTCCAAGTATTATAAGAGTGCATCTGTTATGCAGAATCTAAATCTCTCCCACAGTTCTAGCTGTAAGGGAACTTGGAAAACAGAGCTTGTTGCTTTCAAGTCTCTGTAATCCTAGAAGGCACAGAAGAAGGTTGGAACAGAGTTGAGGAAACCAGTCCACAAAACCCACTACAACAATGTGCTAGCAACAATATTGGAAAATTAAGAAGAAAAGCATCTGCTTAGCCTTTCTTGGAATAGAAAACTGCATTAGCTATAATAGCCCGTTCCAGTTACTTGAGACTAAGACTATATTATTACTATCCTTTTTATGTAGCTGACAGAGAGGATCGCCATCTTGGACAAGCCCCTCATTCTAAAGTTCACCTTGATTAATAAAAACTGCCTAAATCCAAAGGGCATCAGCCTAATTGCTAAGGTCAGCATGACCATAAACCACAAATAACATCTCCTGTCAGAAACATTCCAAACTCCTCCCAGACCAGAGACATGCTAGCCCCTACATACGCCTCCTCCAGCCTGGAAGATGCTAGCCCCAAGATAACCCCACTCTGGGCCAGAAAGATGTCTGCCCCAAGATAACCTCCCCTCCTCTCAGAGAGATTCCAACCCTGCCATAAACTTCTCCTCACACATAAACATTCCAAGCTTCTGATAAGCCCCCTCATCCTAAAACCAATATATACTCTTAGTCTGTAAGAGAAAGGACTCCTGGCCGAAATCGGTCAGAAGTCCTTCTCAGGTTTTATCTAAAGAAAACCTCAGTAAACTATCGCAAGGAGAAAAAACCAAACACTGCATGTTCCCACTCATAGGTGGGAATTGAACAATGAGAACTCATGGACACAGGAAGGGGAACATCACACTCCGGGGACTGTTGTGGGGTCAGGGGAGGGGGGAGGGACAGCATTAGGAGATATACCTAACGCTAAATGACAAGTTAATGGGTGCAGCAAAACAACATGGCACATGGATACATATGTAACAAGCCTGCACATTGTGCACATGTACCCTAAAACCTAAAGTATAATAATAAAAAATAAAAAAAAAATTTTAGATGCTCACCTGACTTCATAAAAGTAATCTAAAGTAAAACAATAAATATCTTATTTATAAAAATAAAAAAAAAGAAAACCTGTCTTTGACTGCCAAGCTGTGTTTCATATTTCTTTCATCTTTCTTTAACTCTTATAGTAGCAACATTGGTTGACATTTGGTTATGCCAATGTTTTGTAAGCTTTCATGAGCTCATTTTTTTTTTCTTTTATGTTGACCTAGGTCACAGACTGCAACTTCCTTCTCTTATCTTTCCTTGCACCAACCACAGTGTTTTGGAGCCCAGGGGTGTGGGATAATGCTTTTTAGCTGATGATCTTAAGACTTCATTCTATAACTAGAGGGGGAAATTCTTGAATTAATGTAAAAATTATTTTGTTGAATTAGATCCCAGGGCTATACAATCTTGAATGATGCCCACCTACTATAATTTTTAGTGGGCTGCTGCTATGCTGTGATGATTTCAACATCCGGAATCTATGTTCAGGGGAAAGGAGAAGTTAAGTGGTATGCTGTGAAAAGACTTCTTGCTGAAGTCCTGTTTTATTGAAACTGAGAAACTTTGATGGAGATTGTCACTACTTTTCCTTCATTCTCATTTCATAGTGCTTAATTTGATAAGAGTTCTAGTTGCATTGGCTGCTATGCTGGGGGAAAAGCAGCAACAACTGCTATTCAATTGACGTAGTTGTTTTGCCTTTGCTGTCCATGGAAAACATTGGAACACACCTGATAAATTAGCTTTGTGAAGATGGCGTTTTAAAGGCAGATAATTGTTGACTTTTATATTTTGAGCCCTGGATATTCATGCATGGAGTCTTCAAAGATTTTTGGGTTGCAATGAGAAACAAAAACATAACTTTATGAAGATGATTTATCCATCAAATGGTTTTGAAAATAAATGTGCACTGAAATACTAATTATGAAACTGGGCTTTTTGAAACAATACCAAGAGCAAGATGCTTCTTTTCAGAAAGCATCATCAAAGTTTGTATATTGCAGTAATTTAAATAATGATAGGGCATCTTGAAAAACCAGCAGCAACATATGAAGTAAGAACATCCAGAAATGTTGACAGGCATGAGTTGGAAGGATACCTTGTGTGGTGGCAGGTGTACAGGGCACATGAGCAGTGGATCAGGTGGAATTAGATGGGAGCAGTAATTAGGTTTAGGTAGTAGGACGAGGGGCAGCAAGGTAAGAACTCGGGGTTTTCTGTCTTTATTTGTTATCAGAACAGATGAACAGGACACTAGTCATTGATTTATGGTTTGTATTGCATGTTACATATATCTTTCTAGAAATATTTTGCATTTGTATTAAACAAATGCAACACTTGGTATTCTTAACCCTGCCTAGGACTCTTTATTTTCCTTGGACCTATTTGGCCCCAAATAAATGAATGAATATTTCAATAAAGCCAATATTATTTTCTCATCTAAAACGATTATATAAAAGGCCTCTACCATTGATTTAACACTATATCAGTTATAAATTGTCCACATTAAAATCAGCCTTGATTTCAGTAAAGCTTTTGTTTCTTTCTTTTTTCTTTAGATCAGTGGTTCTTAAAGTGTGGCCCCCAGACCAGCAGTGTCAGCATCACCTGGGAACTTGTTAGAAATGCAGATTCCTGGTCCAGAGCTACTGAATCAGAAACTCTGGTGGTGGGGCCCAGCAACCTGTGTTTAAACAAGCCCCATTGGTGATCCTGATGCACACCCAAGTGTGAGAACCACTGCAAAGAGATGTTAGAGAGAGAGTAGGATAGGATCATCTTGACTTGGACTTTAAAAAAATTGTGTTTCTTTCCATTTCCAAGGGTAATCTTTTGTACAGTTAATTCAGAATGGAAGACAACGCTACTGAAACTAAATATTACCAGCCATCGTAGTCAAAGCTGAGAAAATCCCCTTCAGGTGATTAACCATGATGTAGAAATAGAAAGAAATGACCTCTTGCTGATTGCAGTAAGCCGAGATCACACCACTGCACTCCAACTTAGGTCACAGAGCCAGACTCCATCTCATAAAGCAAAAAACAAACAAAAAAAAGAAAGAAACGACCTCTTGCTCATTTACACCCAGCTGCATATTATTCAACAACAATTATCTTACTTTTTTGTTTTTAAAAGTTAAAAACATTCAGAAACAATTGCAAATTATATGACAAATACCTGTGCATACAAGCCATCTAGAATTGATAAATGTTAATGTTTTATACATTTTCTTTTAATGTTTTCTTTTAACAGATAAAACTGAAATGTCTTATTTTCTCTGCCCCAAACCTATTCCCTTTTCTCCCTTTCTCTTTCCTTCTCTTCATCCCCAGAAACAACCTCCACTATGAATTTGGCAATATCCAGTCTGTGTGTTTATAATTTTATCACATATATATGCTTTCATGATTGATATTGGTATTGCTTTGGGTCAGTTTTTCCTCTACATTGACACAAATGAAGTTATATGAGGTGCCTAATGTTTATAAGCTCGCTTGCTTGCTTCAGTTTTATGTTTTATGTCTTAATAAGATCCACCTGACTGATAAATTAATTCCCATCTTTCCTTCTTCCTTCCTGTGCTTTATAGACTTTGCTTTGCTACTTTGACAGTAGGCAAAGAAAAGGCTGAGGGGGCTGGGCTTGAAAACTGATGTTGCTCACTAGCAACTCTAGCCAAAGATGATAAAAGATAACCTCTTGAAGCAAAGGAAGGTCTGGTCAGAGGCGAGAAGATGATTAACTAACCAAGAAGAAATAGATTTGGTACTTGGCATTGATTACCCCATAAGGAATATCTGGAGGACATTCAGTGCTGGTTGCTTGTACAGGGCAAGAGCAGAGTTGGAACTTTCAGGAGTCCTTTTCATGCATTATTCTTGTCCTGATAGGAGTCTCAAAACCAAAGGACCACTGCTACTGTCATCAGGACTCAGTGGACCCTTCCAAAGTCATCTGTGGGAGGCCTGGCTTTGTGCATGCTTCCTCCCAGTTTACAGCTGTTTAAACCTGGACTGGGAAGAATTCAAGAGTGGAAAGTGGTCACTGCTGCAGAAAGCCCAGAGCCAATCCCAATGCTGTCCAATCCCCCTGCCATGTATCACTGAGCATTAAATAAAAAATGATTTTTTCTCTTCAGTCCATGGATGCACAGGTGTTTGTTGGGATTAAATTAGGGTACCTGCCAATGGGAAGGGTTATGGGTTGAATTATGTCCTCCGAAAGATATGTTGAAGTTCTAACTCCCAATACCTTAGAATGTGACCCTATTTGGAAACTGGGTCATTGAAGATATAATTAATTAAGTTGAGATAAGCTCATACTGGACTAGAATGGGCCCTTAATCCAATATGGCTGGTGTTCTTATGAAAAGAGGAGAAAACACAGAGACAGACACACAGGCAGAGCCCCACGAGACCATAGAGGTGGAGACTGGAATGAGGCATCTATAAGCCAAAGAATGCTAAGGATTGCTGGCAACTACCAGAAGCTAGGAAGACGCAAGGAAGGATTCTCCCCTAGAGCCCTCAGAGGGAGTGTGGCCTTGCTGACAACTTGATTTTGAACTTCTAGCCTCCAGACCTGTGAGAGAATAAATTTCTGTTGTCTTAAGCTACCCAGTTTATGGTTGAAATTAATATAGAAGGCCAATGAAGAGTCAGCTTTGCTCAACTCAGCATGTTTAAGAGAGTTCCCAGAGACTCATACCATGTAAGTAAACTGATTATTCCAGAAATCTGGGGGAGTTAGGTAGTCTAGTTAACTAATTTTCTGGTTTGAGTATTAATCAGCTTACTCTGAATATTTTAAACTTCTAAGTAATCAGCAATAATTATAGTGTAATCAAAAAAATCCACACAGTCACCAAATTCCCTGTAGACTCCATAATATTACCATGTTTTAATAAAGACATGAAAATAATTCAAAAAACTTATAGATGAAAGATTTTCATTTAACTAAACCAAATTCCAAGAGTTTATACAACAATGTGATATAATTAAAACTAAAGCTATATTGTCCTTATTTAAATCTTTTTTTGATATTCACAAAACACTTTTAGATGTTGCAAAGGTTTTAAGCACAACATCAAACTAGTTATGGTTGTTGGGTCTTGTGGGCTAATTCAGCGTATTTGTGTGTGTGTGTGTGTGTGTGTGAGTGATCAAAGCCAGTTCTGGTTATTTGAACTTTCTGGCTGTTCAGACTCTAATCTGCTGAGTGGAGGGCACATTGCTATGTGACATGAGAATCCAGTGGTAAAGCTTTCTGACAAGATAATCCATGAATATTGGTCTGAGAGGGGACAACAAGGTGACCACAGGCATTGGAGAAAATCCATGTGATGATGAATTCAGCAGCCTTGTGGTTTCTCCCAGGGTCTCTTAACTTTTAGCCACTCCCACATTTGTTTTTGTATCCTCAGAGGAATTCTGAGGCCAGCAAGTACAAGCAAAAGAAAGGTATTGTCTCCTCACAACAGCATGCCTAATGTTACATGAATCATGCACGGTCTAATCTGTTCATCATCTGTGGAATTTAATTGACATAGCTAGAAAGATGATCTGAATGGTCTTCTGTGCATGATAAAAATGCTAAACATGGAGTCCCTCCTTAAAAAAGGATTCACTAGCAAATGTAAGATTTTGTTAAATGGAATCATTTAGAGTTGGGGTCAGCAAACTTCCTTTTAAAAAAGGACCAGAGAGTAACTATTTAGGGTACTTTGTGCTTTCTGCAGACTTTATGTTGATGGACTGACCAAGCAAAAAAGGTAAATGACCAAGAGCCCATGTATGTTCATTAGGTAAGGGACATAAAAAAAGCATGTAGATATTCTTAATATAAGGTAAAACATGAAAAAGAGATTCTAAAGATGCAAAGATAAAGTGTTAGTCCAGACGACCTCTTTTAGCCATGGGTATCTTAAGCCATAATGGTAATAAATTTTGAGCAGATATTTTCTTATTAGTTAAATGATTAATTACTCAATTTACTTAAAAATGACCTCAAGTCAAAAAATCATTGTAGTCAATTTATATTGACCAGATTTTATAGTTTCTGAGTGAAGAGACATTTGTTTTTCCCATGTATTGTTTTCCCAATACATTAGTGTATTGAGTAGGCAGAGATGATATTCAATAAACGTTGACTATTTAATTCCTGTTCTTTAGAAGCCATGAATAATTTGATTTTGAGATCATGTTTCTTTCTTAGTTAATTTTTTAAATCAACAAGTGCACAAATTTGGCCGTATCTACCAAATTTACAGATGTAGTTATTCTTTCCCCAGCAATCCCACATTTTGTCATTGATCCTACAGATACATATGCACAAGAAAGAAAGGCTATGTGTACAAGGTTACTCATTGCAGCGTTGCTCACAACCTAGGTCTGGTAATGGAGGCCTGTTTTATTGGAACACAGTCATGCCCTATCATTTATGTATTGTCAGTGGCGCTACAAGGTCAGACCTAAAGTAGTTATACTCTCTGGCTCTTAAAAAAAAGTCTGCTGATCTCAACTCTAAGTGATTCAGTTTAACAAAACCTTACATTTGCTTGTATAGTACATGCAAATACAAATACAGAATAGTTAAGAAGAAAACCCAAACCACAAGCTTCACTCTGGAGAATGTGTAGGAAGGGTGGTGTTCTCTCTTAGTTCAAGAATCCTGCTCCCCAAGAGAGAAAAGACAAGGTAAAGATACTTCATCATTTATTTATTTGACAAGTATTCACTGGGTGTGTACTCTGGGGAAGGAGCTCCTGGGACTGCAGGGTGCAAAGATGAGTAAGGCATGGTCTTTCCTCCTGGGGGCTCACAGTCTAGCAAGGGAGTCAGACATGTTCAATAATTATGATACAAAATGATCTGTGTTGTAAGAAAGGGAAGAAAAAAGTGCCATGGGAGCAACAGCAGCAGCAGAAAATGTGTGAGTCTGCCCAAGGCTTTAAAAAAACCATGTGCTATAACTGAGAGAGGGCATTTACAGAAGGGAGTCATGTTCAAATAAAAATTGCCAATGAGACAAGTTTTACTCTTTGCACAAATGAGGATGATGAATGAACATATGTCTAATTCAAAACCCAACAAAATGTTTAGGCCCGAGAGTATTACTGTATCTTACCTTTTTTTTCCCCCAGGACTTTAACTTTTTGCAGCTAGATTTGCTTTTAGAATTCTGACCTATTCAAATTTTTACAGTGGATCATTTGATGCTTTATGAAAACAAAATCTTCATCTTACTGTTGGAGGCATTCTTTACAGAGGCAAGATTTATTTTCCTCTTTTGATTTACCATAGGTTTAGCATATAATAGAGGCAGATCAGTCTGCAAATGGTGTTTAAAAATGGAGAGCTCACTCATCCCTGTGAGTGGAGGGAGATGAGAAAACACCAGCTTCACTTCCAGCATACTGGATTTTCATTTTCATTTTATATCAGCTCACACTACTTGTTTTGGAGACTGCTGTCACTGAGGTTTCATTAGTATTGCTCATATATGGAATAAAATGAAAAGATGTATGATAGGAGCATTGATACAGAAAGTAGAACATTCAGATTCACATTACATCCTGCAGATCCTTTCTACTCTTCACCTTTTCTATTCTGCTTTATGGACTGAAGGGCTGATCTGCTTTATGGACTGAAGGGCTAATCTGCATAGATTCCATAAATGTGCTTCCTGACCTCTGGCTTCTGGTTGGGTTCAGCCAATGGGAAGCCATGGCAGATTGCAAGAGGGGAAGACAGTGAAGTTCAAAGTATTATTCCCCCAGCTGCATCCTGTAGGGTCATCATAAGGTGCATCCCTTGGCATGCAGCCAATTTCACTCAACTTTCAATGCTCACTGTCTGCAAGTTCCAGTAACTTCCTTTCCCTTGGCCCTTCAGTGCCCTGTTGTTACTAGCCCTGGGATTCTTTGCCACTCCTTGTGATTTCTCTATTGCCTCCCACACATTTGTCAATAGTTTCTTTATTAAACTTGCCTCATATTAGCCTTGCTGATTGTGTCGTGCCATGGAGCTGAGGGATTCCGTATTCCTGTAAGGTTATTTTGCAAATAAAAAACCTTAAATGCAGCCGGGCACAGTGGCTCACACCTGTAATCCCAGCGCTTTGGGCGGCCGAAGCGGGTGGATCACCTGAGGTCAGGAGTTTGAGACCAGCCTGGCCAACATGGTGAAACCCCGTCTCTCCCGAAAATACAAAAATTAGCCAAGCATGGTGGCAGGTGCCTGTAATCCCAGCTAATCGGGAGGCTGAGGCAAGAGAATCACTTGAACTGGGGAGGCAGAGGTTGCAGTGAGCCGAGATTGCGCCACTGCACTCCAGCCTGGGCAATAGAGTAAGACTTGATCAAAAAAAAAAATCTTAAATGCATAGAAGAAATCACTATTAAAATCCTTTTATGAAGGGAAGGATTCTTATATAAATATAAATGGGCATCTCTTAATTTTAGAAAAATGTAGATGTTTATACATTAGGGTTATATGGGGTATTGCTTTTTTTTGCATGCAGTTTCAAGTTCAAATTTTTCAGATACTATTCAGAACACATCTCATTCCTCTTCCTTGTGAAGAATCCTACAAATATTTGAAGACATCTGCTATTTTGTCCCCCTAGGGTTCCTCCGCATTGTGATGAGTCACTTTCTTCCCACTCAAGACCAACAAATACTCCTTATAGGAAATAATTTTTAATGTGTTCACCATCCTGATTTATCTCCTCTGAACAGGCTTTGCTGGAGGCATCCAGATTGTCTGACTCAGATGCAATCCACCTGAGAATTGTAAGCAAAAATAAAAAGTTTAACCAAATTTGTTAGCGCTCATGGACTACTAAGATGTAATCATATTCCCATAACGTACTTGATAAGTCTTGTTGAAGAAATGAGTCTGCACTGTGATCTGAAGGTTGCCAGCCATGGTCTGACAAGGGCAGAAAGACTTAAGTCCAACCATCACTGCCTTCATTCTACATGGCACATTGCTAGGACTATATTCACTACCCCCACCCCCAGTTATGGCACACTATTGAGTCATATTCATCTTTTAGTTAACCAAAAAATCTCCAAGTCTTTTCACACATGAGGCAGTTAAGCTAGAGTCTCCCTATTCTGTATTGTGAAATTATTAGGGTTTTCTTTAGACATAAGGGCACTCCATGACATTTACCCCTAATACACTGCTTATTGGCTGGACAACCTCACGTTGAATCTCTTCTTAGGATCAAGACTAAGCAAATATAAAAAGAAACCCTCCAGAATCACATTATCTGACTTCAAATTGTACTACAGAGCTATAGTAAGCAAAACAGCATGGTACTGACATAAAAACAGACACATAGACCAATGGAATAGAATAGAGAACCCAGAAATAAATCCACATACCTACAGTGAACTTATTTTCAACTAAGGTGACAAGAATATACATGGGGAAAAGACAGTCTCTTCAATAAATGGTGCTGGGGAAACTGGATATCCATATGCAGAAGAATGAAACTAGACCCCTATCTCTCACCACATACGTAAATTAAAAAAAAAAGATTAAAGAATCAAATATAAGACCTAAAACTAGGCAACTACTACAAGAAAACATTGGGGAAACTCCCCAGGACCTTGGTCTGGGCAAAGATTTCTTGAGTAATACCCACTAGCACAGGCAACCAAAGCAAAAATGGACAAAGGGAATAATGTCAAGTTAAAAAGCTTCTGTGCAGCAAAGGAAACCATCAACAAAGTGAAGAGACAACCCATACAATGGGAGAAGATATTTGCAAACTATCTGTCTGACAAGGGATTAATAACCAGAACATACAAGAAGCTCAAACAACTCTATGGGAAAAAATCTAGTAATCTGATCAAATAATAGCCAAAAGATCTGAATAGACATTTCTCAAAAGAAGACAAATGGCAAACAGGCATACAAAAAGGTGCTCAATATCATTGATCATCAGAGAAATGCAAGTAAAAACTACACTGTGATATCATCTCACCCTAGTTAAAATGGCTTATATCCAAAAGACAGACAATAATAAATGTTAATGAGGATGTGGAGAAAAGGGAACCCTCGTACACTGTGGGAGTGTAAATTAGGACAACCACTATGGAGAATAGTTTGGACTTTCCTCAAAAAACTAAAATAGAGCTATCATATGACCCAGCAATTCCACTGCTGGGTATATACCCACAAGAAAGGAAATTAATACATCTAAGGGATACCTGCACTCCCATGTTTGTTGCAGCTCTGTTCACAATAGCCAACATTTGGAAGCCCACTAAGTGTCCACCAACAGATAAATAGATAAAGAAAATGTGGTACTTATACACAATGGAATATAAGCCATAAAAAAGAATGAGATTCAGTCATTTGCAACAACATGAATGGAACTGGAGGTTATTATGCTAAGTGAAATAAGCCAGACACCGAAAGAGAAACATTGCATGTTCTCACTTATTTGTGGGATCTAAACATCAAAACAATTGAACTCATAGATATAGAGAATATAATGATGGTTACCAGAGGCTGGGAAGGGCAGTTGAGGGGTGGGTGAGGGGGAGGTGGAGATGGTTAATGGGTACAAAAAATAGTTAGAAAGAATGATAGTATTTGATAGCACAACAGGGTGACTATAGTCAACAATAATTTCATTGAACATTTAAAAATAACTAAAAGAGTACAATTGAAGTGTTTGTAACACAAAGGATAAATGCTTGAGAGGATGGATACCCCACTTTCCATGATGTGATAATTATGCATTGCATGCTTGTATTAAAACAGCTAATCTACCCCATACATGTATGCACCTACCATGTACCCACAAAAATTAAAAATTAAAAAAGAAGCCCTCTGTAAAGTGGCTTATATTTCATATAACAGTTCTGATGTGAGCAGTCCAGGTCATCAGAGAAACTTTGCCCCATATGGCCATCTAAGGACCCAGGCTAGCTCCCACCTTGCAGCTCAGTCATTCTCCTGGGGCACTATCTTTATCTACATTCTTGAGGCTGGGCTACTGTCAAGTCTGTCCCAGTTTCAGCCAGTGGGAAAGGAAAGGGAGCATATAAGAGGTCCTTAACATCTTAAAAGAGAGTTGGAAGTAGAACTCATCATATGTGCCAACATTTAATGAGTGAGAACTCAGTCACATGACCATGCCTAACTGCAAAGGAGGCTGGGGAATATAGTCTAGTTAGCAATCATGTACTAGACACAACTCTATTTCTATGTAAGAAGAGGAGGACAGATTTTGGTAGTCAACTATCATTTTTACTACTAACCTCATCCTCTTAGACTCTTCCTATTGTTAATTAATTCATTTGTCCATTCACAAAACATTCATTGAGAATCTAGTGTAAGGCACTGAGATAAGTACCAGAGGAATGCAAAGATAGGGAGCCTGTAATGAAATGATTTAAAATCTAGTCTGTTGACCAGTCTGACCAACATGGTGAAACTCCATCTCTACAAAAATTAGCCGGGTGTGGTGGCGCATGCCTGTAATCCCAGCTACTCAGGAGGCTAAGGCAGGAGAATCGTTTGAACCCAGGATGCAGAGGTTGCAGTGAGCTGAGATCGCGCCACTGTACTCCAGCCTGGGCGACAGAGCGAGACAATCTCAAATAAAATAAAATAAAATCTAGTCTGTTGAAGCTTCTTTGGATCTGAATTATGCCACCTAGTGTACTAATATGCCCAGCTTCCTGTCACACATGTTTGGTTAGCATATGACCAACATTATCTTCCAAATCTGTGATCAATATGTTGAATAGTGAGAGGTGTGAATAGAGCCTTTTGGAGATCACTAGGAATTTTCCCCTGTGTTGACCCAGCAATGAGATCCTATGAGGTAAGGATGTTCAACCATTAAACATCCATCCAACTTTCATTTAGCCTGTTCCCAAGGACATCTTGACAGGCTTTGTCAATGATTTGCTAGTCTTCAGATTCTCTTTGGCTACCACATGCTCTGATCTACCACTCAGATGTCACCATCAGAAATGAGAATCAAATGGCCAGATGTTACTTGTCCTGAGTAAATATTTCCTCATGATGAGCACCACTTGTCTTCATAAATAGTCCTTCCAATAGCCTGCTCTAGAATCTTGTTCTACAAATTGTTCATTAGGCTATAGAAAAAGAATTCTCCTTTACTCTTTTAAGAATTAGGACCACCTTATCTGTTCATGCATTTAGCATCTCTCCCATACTTTATGACTCTTCAAACTTATTGAATATAATCTCATGTTTAAGTTTTTCAGAGTCCTGGGATATAACTGATTCAAGCTGAAGAATTTAAAATAAAGAAAAAGACTTGTTACTTTCCTGCATTCTTCTCACCCATCTTTGTCTTCACTTCACTCTTAACACTGTTTGATTTATATTCTCTAGTCCAAAGATCATTCTTTTTAACAGAGAAGAATAAGAAAATAGCTTTGGGTTGAATAAGGTTGCTTTCTCTATCATCTATTAACATTATATTATCAGCCCCAAATAACATAATCTTTCTACCTTCTTAATTTGTCTTTTTCTACTAGACATTTAAAATATGGGAGCACCTATCTGCTCTGTCCTGCCTTAGCTAAGCCTTCTACATTTGATGCTGCCTTTCTTAACCTTTGGAATCTGCTGGTCTTTTTCAGCTTAGCTATCTCCCCATATCCAAGATATGCAATATCTTACCCTTTGTCCCTCATATCCCCACTCAATAATTTATCTTTTTTTCTCGCACCTTGGAGTGGTTCAGTCTCTTAGGTTCACACTTTTCCAGGGTCGCCTGGCTCTTGCCCTCTTCTCTGGTTATATTTCTGAAAATTAAATATTTGTAATTCAGAAAATTATATATTTCTGAGTTAAACTGAGCATTCAATGTGTGTGTGTATGTGTGTGTGTGTGTGTGTGTACATGCATACATGCACATCTGTTGTGGAATGCCTGTTTCTCTCTTCTCAACCATCCAATCAGTGTTCAGTATCTTAGCTGATAATTATAAAGTAGGTTTAATGTCTGGAAAATGTTTACATTCAGATATCTATGTAACAAAGACTTTATCAAATTAATTTCTTCCTTTTTGATAGATGCTAAGGAATAAATAAAAAAGATTTAATCCATAGTCCCAGCCTTTATGGAGCATAAAATTTAATTATGTCCCACATAGGATAAGCAAACCTATGTGGGACATAATTAGAAAATGTTACAATACAGTGTATAATCATGGATTGAGAACATGGACCTAGTTGGTGGTAGAGAGAGTTATATGATGAAAATCTTTTGATACCTATTTCTATTTCTCTGTGCTAAATCATCCTCTATGCAATAACATTTTAATGAATAGTAAATTTCTACATTAGCACAGCTTTTGATTTTTATCATGGAAAAAAGGAGGTTAAATGGAAGTGAAAAGGTGGGTTAGAACTTCCATAATGTGTTTCATATACTTGCTAAGATAGTCCTGGTTCAACCAGCCCTTCTGTAAGCATCAGAGAATTGTGGTCTTGGTTTTTCCTATTCTGGATACTAACTTTGCTTGCAATACTTAGGGAGAGTTCACCCATTCGACTTGCATAAATGTCTGTAACAGATGGTGGTTCTTAAAATCTACACCTATGAAAACTTCAAAAGGATTAGATGGAAGTTATTTCTGTTCCGAAATTATAGAATAAGCACTTTATACAGTTTACCTATGATCAATTGTTAAAACAAAAAAACTACATGTGACATAGTGACATATGGTGAGGTTCTGTTGTTTATTTCCTGTTCCCTTTTCATTAAGAAATTGGTAACAATCCTTACTGTATGTGGCTGAGAGATTTTCTCTATTTTGGAGTTCTTTCCTTTTTCTGGAAACATTCTGCAGATTTTCTTCTAAATATCCTGTATCAGAGGCCTGGAAGCTTTTCCTGTAAGAGCCCAGATAGTAAATATTTTAGGCCTTGTGAGCCATAAGATGTCTGTTGCAACTACTCCACTCTGCCATTGTAGAGAGAAAGCATCCTTAGACAATATATAAATGAATGGGTGTGGCTGTTTTCCAATAAAACTTTGTTTACAAAAATAGTCTGGCCCATTACCTATTTTTGAAGTAATGGAAAAATGAAAACGTTTTATTTTTCCCACATGCAAGTCCTTGCTGAAATTGTTTTCCAATTTTACATCTCTTATTAACATTTTTGCAAAATTATCAGTCCCCTCATCCATAATTTCTGAGGTTTATATTACCAGTTGATTTCTATTGAGGCTGCTTCATCTAATACCTGTTGAACCCATGTCAGAAAGCCTGCTGTTGGCTTTTCTCTCCAGCACAGTTTTCAGTAGCTTTCTTAGTTTGAACTGCTTGGACTATGACTAGATACCTCTAACTTATTTTCCATGTCATCTGCTGAACTGAAGAAGAGTGAGTTTTATTGTGCTCATTCTCTGTTGGAAAGAGTATTTTTCATATTGAGGCCTGAGGTGAAGGCACATTCCTGCAGTGGGGAGTAGCAAGGATGCTATGACACTTTCCACCACATCTTTTTCCCGCAGCTCTTATGTTCTGGAAATTCAACAATTCCTTACCCATAGTTAAGTTGGCCTTCAAGAGATAGAAGAGTAAATTAATATTTCTGAATGGAGTATTGCACCAAAACCTGGAAATATGAGTGATAACCAGGTAACTTAGCAAGAGCATATTTACTAAATATCCCACTGACACTGAAACGTGAATAATTAACTTAAATATCGGTTGTGTATGACTGCTCTTGGAGCTAACATGTCTCTCCTAGGAGGAGACTGTGTCCATATTTTGCTTCCTCTATCATGATTGGTGTTTTCTAGGTCTTAGTCTGGACCCTTTCCTCTTCTCTCTTTAGCACAGGCCTTGGCAAATTATGGCCTGTGGGTCAACTCTAGCCTATCGCCTGTTTTTATAAATAAAGTTTTATTGGAACACAGTCATTACCATTAATCTGCACATTGTCTATGACTGCTTTCTCCCTACAATGGCAGTACTGAGTTTTTTTCAACAGAGACTGTGTATGGCCCATAAAACTGAAAATACTTACTTTCTGGGCCTTTACAGAGAAAGTTTGCTGACTTGTGCTCTAGAAGGTACCCATCGTCATGGCTTTCAGCTCTATTTTACCTACTGACAACTCCCACATTTATTTTTACCCCAGATCTCTCCTCTGAATTCTAGTTACATATATCCACCTTATTATTTGATAAATCCGCTTGAATGTCTCAAGCTAAGTTTAAAATGTTCAACAAATACTTGATTTTACTCCTTTCTCTCACCAAGTTTCCCCCATGTCGGTGAAGACCACCACCAGGCAGAGAATTTCTCAAGTCAGAAATCTGACTGAGCCAGAAATCTGGGAGTATCTGGGATTCATTCGAGACTTTTCAATGTTCTGTTCTGAGCACATCCAGTTCATCAGTCATTTCTTGATTCTGTCTCAAAACTAAATCCCACATCCCTCCACTTCTCTCCATTCCTGCCACTCCCACCCTAGTCCACAGTCCACTGTCATCCTTGTCTGGACCTCCCCTCCACTATAATATATTGTCCACTCAGTGGACAGATTAATCTTTTTAAAGAAAATATAGGATCCATTTGTCATCAGGCTTAAAACCTTTCTGTGGCTTTCCATTGCATTTTGAAAAAAAGATAGCCCCTTGCTATGTCCTATAAGCATGTGCTGGCCCTGCCAACCTCATCATCTTTATCTTAGTCTTAGTCATCATCCTCTTATCCCTCTGGTTTCCTTTCAGTTCTTAAAACATGAGAATGAAGTTCATAGTCTTCACATACACTGTTCCTCCTCCTGGAATGCCCCACCTCTTCCTTTCCCTGTGACTGGCTCCTTTTCAGCCTGCCACAGTCCACTAGAATCTCTATTCTTATGACCTTCCTGATGACTCATCTGATATTCTCATTTTAGTTTTATTTGGCTTTACTTATGTAAAATTCAATTTTCAGGTAATAAGGCTTAAAAAGAATGTATACTTTTTAAAAATTGGTATTAAACATAATTATATGGGAAAAATATTTGTAATATATATGGGAGGAGTACAGATTAACAATCAAATGAACAGCTGCATACCTGCAACTCAGCTTAAGAAGAGAATCTTACCAAAACTTTAAAGCCACCTGTATTCCTTCCACACACCATCTCCCTCCACCTATAAGAATCTCTAACCCAAATTTTGTTTTTATTGTTTCTTTTAAAGGTCTAATATCTATGTAGATATTGGTGTACCAGCACTGTCCAATAGAAATATAATGTAAGCTACAAATGCAAGTCACATGTAATTTTGAATTTTCCAGTGGCCACATTTAAATTAGTATAAAGAAACAGGTGAAATTCATTAGAAATATATTTTATTTAACCCAATCTATCCAAAATATTGTCATTTTGCTATGTAGTCAATACAAAAAATTAATGAGGTATTTTACATTCTTTTTCTCATACTAGTCTTTGAAATCTTGTGCATATTTTAGATGTACAGAACATCTGAATTTGGCCCATCCACTTTTCAAATACTTATTAGCCACATGTGGCCAGTGGTTACTATATTGGGCAGTGTGGCTGCATATAGCACTGTCTTTAGTTTTATATATTTTTGGAGTTCATACAAATGGAAACCAGTTCATGTATTTTATTAATATTATTTGCATTTTCCCTTCAATATTATGCTGCAAAAGTTGTCCAAGTTGACATGCCTAGCTCTAGGTCATTAATTTTCATTAGATGAATATCCACAACTGTTTACTCATTCTCTTGCCAATTGTCAGTTGGATTGTTCCCAATATTTTTTATTACAAACAACATAGACAAGAACATTTTTGAATCTGTATCCTGATGCACATATTCAAGAGATTTTCTAGACTTAGAGGATATATTCCCCAGAGTGGAACTAATGAGCATCAGAATATACTCAGTTTCAGTTTTGTTGTTTAATGCCAAAATATATTATAAAGTATCAGACCCCACTCCCATTCCTATCTTTGCTGAGTTGTCCCAAGCCTGAGTTTTGGGTAATGATTTTCTTTCTTTTCTTTATATTTGTAAATATGCATGCATCCTTCAATAAAATGTACTTATTTTGTTTGTTTTAGAATTTAATATAGTTTAAATTACAGAGAATGTTTTCTTTTGTGACTTTTGTGATTTATCTAATATAGCTCTATTTCATCAATTTTCATTGCTATGGAATATTTCATTTTCTGGTTATAACACAATTTACTTACTGATTCTATTATGGATGAACACTTGAATTGTTTCCTCTTTCAGACGATATAAAAATTGTGGTGTTGAATATTCTTGTATGTTCTTCTTGGACCACATGGGCATGAGCTTCTTTAGAATGTACATATAGAAGTGGAATTACTGGGTTATAGAACATGTTCTGTTTTGCTAGGAAAGACCAAGCTCTACTCCAAAAATGGTTGTGCCAGTTCATATTCCAAACAGCCATGTATGAGAGTTCTGGTTGCTCCACATTCATACCAATATCTGGAATTGTAACTTTTGATTTTGTTAAAATGTGCATGGAATTGATATTATTGGGGTATTAATTTGCATTTCCATATTATTAATACATGTGAACACATTCAAATTTTCTATTTTGTAATATGTCTGTTCTACTGTTTCCCTCACTTTTCAAATAGTTTTGTCTTTGTTATTAAAGATTCCTGTGGTCGGGCATGGTGGCTCACACCTGTAATCCCAACACTGGGAGTCCGAGGCAGGAGGATCACTTGATGCCAGGAGTTCGAGACCAGCCTGGCCAACATGGTGAAACCCTGTCACTACTACAAATACAAAAATTAGCCAGGAGTGGTGACATGTGTCTGTAATCCCAGCTATTTGGGAGGCTGAGGCATGAGAATCACTTGAACCTGGGAGGCGGAGGCTGCAGGGAGGCGGAGGCTGCAGTGAGACGAGCTCACGCCACTGCACTCCAGCCTGGGCAACAGAGCGAGCGAGACTCTGTCAAAAGAAAGAAAGAAAGAGAGAGAGAGGGGGGGGGGGGGAGAGAGAGAGAGAGAGAAAGAAGAAAGAAGAAAGAAAGAAAAAGAAAAGGATTCCTAAGGTGCAGTTATGTGTCCTGAGCACTAATTATTTGTTGGTTATATGTGTAGCAAGTAATTTTTCCCATCTTATGTTTTTACTTAACTCTCGTTATGATTTATTTTGGTAAATGGAATTCCTTTTTATTAAAGTAGTCTAATTTATCAATTATTTCCTTTGTGGAAAATATATTTTCTATCATATTAAGAAACCTTTCTCTATTCAGAGTACATAAAGATATTCTACATTACCGTATAAGTGCTTTTTAATTTTGCCTTTCAAATTTAGGTCTTAATCCATCTAAAACTGATTTTTGTGTACACATAAGGTAAGGTACTGGCTTGCTTTCTTTTTCCCCCTGCATTTATGAGCAGCTGTTGAATTGTGTTTATTGAAGAGTCCATCCCTTCCCCACTGACCTTCCTTGGTTATAAATTGTGTCCGGATACACAAGCATCTATTTTAGGGCTCTCTGTTCTGTTCCATTGATCTATTCTGTATTTGCATCAGTATCATACTGCCTGAAGAAGTATAGCTTTATATTAAGTCTTGATACCTGATGGGGCAAGTCCCATTCTTGCTCTTTATCATTAAGAATGTCATGATCATTCAGAGGCCTTTGCACTTCCCTATCATTTTTAGAACAAGTATGTATTGAGTACTTACTCTAGTCAAACAGGCTTCTGAATTCTGAGGATACAGTAGTGAAAAATCAGACCAACTCTGAGCCCATGTAGACCTTGCAAACCATGGTTGAGGGAGAAAGAAAATAAATAAACACACACATCTCAGGTGGTAATGACTGGTATCATGTAAAATAAAGCAGGCTAAGGGGGTCCGGACTGTGAGGTGGAATCTGTTTTTTTTTTTGTTTGTTTTGTTTTGTTTGTTTGTTTTTTATTAGTAAGGGAGGTCCAGGAAAGCCTCTCTGAGAAAGAGACATTTGAACAGTGGTCAGGAAGATGTGAGAGAGTGAACCACCCAGATACGTGGTGCAAGAAATTTCCAGGAAGAGGAGGCTGCAAGGGAAAGCACAGAGAACCTGGGTGAAAAAGGCCACTTAAGTCCTTGTAGGTTATTGACTGAACATTGGCTGCTTCTGTGCATCAGAAGGAAGGTCACTGGAGAATCTGAGCAGGGAACTGATATATGTAGCTTTTCAATGAAAGTCAAAGGGCAGTACTGTTGTCTTTTGATGCCTCTGGTGTTTTCAGTGATGAAACTGCTATGCGTTAGCACAAACGGATGACTTACTTCCATTTCCAAGCTTTATTCTGCAAGAAGAAATGGCCTTTTCCATGCTTCCTAACATTCTAAGAATAAGCTGTCTGGACCTTTGGCATTTTCAGGCTGCAAGGTACATCATACATTATCCCAGTGAATCATGTGGTTCAACACCAGTTACCCACTAACAGTTGATCTCTGGTTCTGAAGGGCTGAATAATTACAGATGGAAACAATTTAAAGACATAAAATTTCATGCAGGCTGCAAGGATTGAGAAATGTAATCTAATGATATACACACGTAAGTGTGGTGGAAGCAGAGCTTAGATGAGCCTAAGCAAGATACACTTTTCTATTTCACCATCAGCTTCATTAAGTCATTAGGAGCGGTTGGCCACTCACTCATCAGAGCCTGGGAAGAATGTTTAGCCAGTGGAGCTTTGCCCCAAAGCTCTCCAGGCCCACAGACCTCCTTCCCTCAGGCAAAGCTTTTGAACTGTGGCTTAAGCAAATCAACGCCTAAACCCTTGGAAAATTGAAAGGGATTCCAAAGTTATCTGGTCCAAATTGCACCCAGTGGAGGACTTTCCTTCGTAGTGTTGCCTCTCTGTCTCTCTTTATATCCCTCTGTCTCTCTCTGTGCACACAGTGTGTGTCTGTATGTGTGTGTGTGTGTGTGTGTGTGTGCTAGAGACAGAGAGAGTCTGTGTGATGAACTTCTCTCCCTTGCTTGTTTAGTTATCTCTCCTTTGACACTGAAATATCCGTGAAGGCAAGATGCTGTCTTGTTCACCACTGTATCCCCAGTGCTTAGCACAGTGCTTGGTATCCACATGCTCAACAAACTGTTGTTGAATGCATCGCCTCTTCCTTATACAAAAATCTTGTGAGCAGCATTCCTTGATGAAAGCAGTCTTAGTTTTCTCAAGCTTCTGTTAAAAAAAATACCATAGATTGGATGCTTAAACAAAAGAAATGCCTTTTTTCACAGTTCTGGAGGATGGAAGTTCAAGATCAGGGTGCCAGCATAGTTGAGTTCTGGTAAATGCTATCCTCCTGACTTGCAGGTGACTGCTTTCTCACTGTGTCCTCACATGGCAGTGAGAGAGAGAGAAAAGAGAGAGAGAGAGAAAGTGTGTGTGTGTGTGTGTGTCTGTGTGAGAGAGAGAGAGAGAGAGTGAGAGAGAGAGAGAGAGCAAGGTCTCTGGTGTCTCTTCTTAAAAGAGCACTAATTTCATAAGACCAAGCCTTACCCTCATGAACTAATTACCTCTCAAAGGTCCCCTCTCCAAATACCATCACACTGGGGATTAGGGCTTTAATATATGAATTTCGAGGGAACAGAAACATTCAGTCTGTAACACAAGCCCTCAGATGATTCATGGTCAAAGTAGTAACAAAAGCAGTGTTTCTGTTACTTACTAAAAAGGTAGCGTCGGCCGGGTGTGGTGGCTCATGCCTGGAATCCCAGCACTTTGGGAGGCTGAGACAGGTGGATCACGAGGTCAAGAGATAGAGACCATCCTGGCCAACATGGTGAAACCCCGTCTCTACTGAAAATACAAAAAATTAGACAGGTGTGGTGGCGCGCACCTGTAGTCCTGGCTACTCAGGAGGCTGAGGCAGGAGAATCTCTTGAACCCAGGAGGCAGAGGTTGCAGTGAACTAAGATAGTGCCACTGCACTCCAGCCTGGCAACAGAGCAAGACTCCATCAAAAAAAAAAAAAAAAAAAAAAAAAAAAAAAGTAGTGCCATTCCAGTTTCTGGTTCTACAGTAAGGAGCTGGGACATCACCATTTCATACTAACAAGTAAAAATCTAAACAAAGTGAAAAATCAACAATCTTCTTAGACGCATCAACAGGGACAACTGCTGTTTCCAAAACAGACTGGCAGATACAGTGTACCATGACATACTGGAGTAGAAACCGCCACAGCGACCAGTGCCAGGGTAGGAAAACCTGAGCTGTAATTAAATTGCTGGAGGCTAGGCGAGGACAAGACTGAGAGTTAAAAACTCCAGCGGATCCACTCATGGTGGGGATGGTCTTTTATGCTCTTGTAAGTTTTACTTCCAGGTTCTCACAGTAAATGTTGGAGGAAAATGCCCTTGTGCTTCTGGCAGAAGAAGAGGAAAAGGAAGAATTTTGAAAACTGTTAAAGCACTCTGTTCTTAACATAGACTGCCTGCAGAAGAAACTATTTGATCAGAGCCTAACCTCTGGAGTTTTGTCAGAGCCTAACTGACCTGGCAGAAGGGAAATACCCAATTCCAGCCTTTCTAGCTATCCTGTCCCACTTAAGGGAGAATGTGGAGAAAAAAAATCTAAAAAACACCTGTGGGAGTTCACACTCCAGAGGTACAGGCTCACTAAAAGACTGAGACCTAATCATAGGACTATAGAACACTTCCCCTTCTTCCACACTTCACCACTACATTAATAAAGGCCTATTTAAAGCAGCTTCTTTTACCCAGTACATCATGGCCAGCTATCAAGAAAAAATTACAAGACACACTAAAAGGCAAAAAACACCATTCAAAAAGAGCAAATAACCAGAACTAGACTCAGATATGGCAGGGATGTTGGAATTATCAGACTGTGAGTTCAAAACTACTAGGACTAATTTGTTAAGGGACCTAATGGAAAAAGTAGACAGCATGCAAGAGCAGATGGACAATGTAAGCAGAGAGACAGAAATCCAAAGAAAGAAAGGAAGGAAGGAAGGAGGGAAAGAAGGAAGAAAGAAAGAAAGAAACAGAAATTCTAGAGATCAAAACCACTGTAGCAGAAATGAAGAATGTCTTCAGTGGGATCATTAGTAGAATGAATCTCTGGGCCTAAGGATGTATCAATAGAAACTGTCAAACCCAAAAAGCAAAGAGGACAAAGACTGAAAAAACAGAACAGTATGTCCAAAGACTGCAGGACAACTACAAATATGTAATGAAAACACCAGAAGGATAATAGAAAGAAACAGAAGACATATTTGAAACTGTAATGACTGAGAATAGCAGCCCTCACAGATGAGAAAGAATCAGTGCAAGAACTCTGGCAACTCTAAAAGTCAGAGTGTCTTACCTCCAAATAATCACATTAGCTTTCCTACAATGGTTTTTAACCAGGCTGAAATGACAGACATTGAATTCAGAATCTGGATGGCAATGAAGCTCACTGAGACTCGGGAGAAAGTTGAAACCCAATCCAGGGAATCCAAGGAATCCAGTGAAACAATCCAAGAGCTGAAAGACAAAATAGCCATTTTAAGAAAGAACCAAACTGAATTTCTGGAACTGAAAAATTCACTATAAGAATTTTATACTTGGAAATATTAACAGCAGAGTAGACCGAGCTGCGGAAAGAATCTCAGAGCTTGAAGACGGGTTCCTCAAATCAACCCAGTCTGACAAAAATGAAGAAAAAAAGAATTGAACAAAACCTCCAAGAAATATGGGACTATGTAAAGAGACGAAACCTATGACTTTTAGCATTTCTGAGAGAGAAGGAGAGAGAGTAAGCCACTTGGAAAATATATTTATATTTATATATTTTTAAGTATATTAAAATATATTTATATATTTTTAAATATATTAAAATATATTTATATATTTTTAAATATATTAAAATATATTTATGTATTTTTAAATATATTAAAATATATATTTAAATATATTAAAATATATTTAAATATATTTATATATTTAAATAATATATATATTAAAACATATATTTAAATATATTAAAATATATATTTAAGGACAGAGTCCATGAAAATTTCCCCAATCCTAGAGAGGTTGACATGCAAATTTGCTAGAGGTTGACATGCAAATTCAAGAAAGAGAACCCCTGCTAGATACTCTACAAGATGACCATCCCTAAGGCACATAATCATCATATTCACCAAGGTCACTGGGAAATAAAAAATTATAAAAGTAGCTGGAGAGAAGGGTCAGGTCACATACAAGGAAACCCCACCAGGCTAGCAGCAGACTTCTCAGGAGAAACCTTACAAGCCAGAAAAGACTGGGGACCTGTTTTCAGTGTTCTTAAAGAACAGAAATTCCAACCCAGACTTTCATATACAGCCAAACTAAGCTTCATAAGCAAATGAGAAATAAAATACTTCTCAGACAAGCAAATGGTGAGGGAATTAAAAGACAGAGAATGACAAGATGGATAAAATGACAAGACCCCATCATCTGCTCTCTTCAAGAGATCCATCTCACATGTAATGACAACCACAGGCCCAAAGTAAAGGGATGGAGAAAGATCAACCATGCAAACGAAAACAGAAAAGAGCAGGATTCATTATTCTTATATCAGATAAAACAGACTTTAGACCTACAACAATCAAGAAGGACAAGAAAGGCATTACATAATGATAAAGAGTACAATTGAACAAGAAGACTTAACTATCCTAAAAATATACATGCTCAACATAAAAGCATCCAGATTCATAAAACAAGTTCTTCTTGACCTATAAAAAGGCTTAGACAGCCAGACAATAATAGTTGGAGACTTCAACACCCCATTGACAACATTAGACAGATCATTGAGGCAGAAAATGAACAAAGAAATTCTAGACTTAAATTCAACACTGGACCAATTGGACCTAATAGACATCTATAGAATATGCCACCCAACAACCATAGAATGTATGTTCTTCTCATCTGCACACAGAACATATTCGAAGATTGAACATGTGCTCAGTCATAAAACAAGTCTCAGAAATTTTTTAAAAGTCAAAATTATGCCAAGCACACTCTTGGACCACAATGCAATACAAACAGAAATCAATATCAAGCAGATCTCTCAAAACCACAGAAATATATGGAAATTAAACAACTTGCTCCTGAATAACTCCTGGATGAACAATGAAACTAAGGGAGAAATAAAAAAATTCTTTGAAATTAATGAAAATAGGGACACAACTTACCAAAATCTGTGGGATGCATCCAAAGCAGTGTTAAAAGTTTATAGTGCTAAGTGCCTTCATCAAGAAGGTAGAAAAATCTCAAATGAACAATCTAACTTTGTACCTAGAAGAACTAGAAAGAAAGAAAAACCAACCCCTAAAGCTAGCAGAAGAAAAGATTAGACAAGAACTGAATGAAACTGAAACATGAATGTGCAGAAGATTAATGAAACCAAGAGTTTGTTTTTGGAAAAATAAACAAGATTGCTAGAACATAGAAATAAGTGCAATCAGAAATGACAAAGATGTCATTACAACAGATCCCACAGAAATACAAAAGATCCCCAGAGACTATTATGAACAGCTCTATGCATACAAAATAAAAAATCTAGAGGAAATGGATAAATTCCTGGAAATATACAAGGATTGAACCAGGAAGAAAGTAGAAACCTGAACAGATCAATAACAAGTTATGAAATTGAATCAGCAATAAAAAACCTACCGACCAACAAAATTCCTGGACTAGATGGATTCATAGCTCAGTTCTACCAGATGTACAAAGAAGGACTGGTACCAATCCTACCGAAACCATTCAAAAAATGTGAGAAGTAGAGACTCTTCCCTAACTCATTCTATGAAGCCAGCTTCAGCCTGATACCAAAATCTGACAGAGACACATGAAAAAAGAAAACTTCAGGCCAATATCCCTGATGAACATAGATGCAAAAATCTTCAACAAAATACTAACAATCTGAATCCAGCAGCACATCAAAAAGTTAATACACCATGATCAAGTAGGCTTTATTCCTGGGGTGCACAGCTGGTTCAACATATGCAAATCAATGAATGTGATTCACCACATAAATAGAACTAAAGCCAAAACCATATGATCATCTCAATAGACACAGAAAAATCTTTTGATAAAATCTGAAATCCCTTCATGATCAAAAACATCAACAGACTAGGAATCAAAGGAACATCCCTCAAAATAATAACAGCCATCTATGACAAATCCACAGCTAACATCTTACTGAATGGGCAAAGCTGGAATCATTCTTCTTCTTTTTTTGTTTTTAATTATACTTTAAGTTCTAGGGTATGTGTGCACGGTGTGCAGGTTTGTTACATAGGTATACATGTGCCGTGTTGGTTTGCTGCACCCATCAACTCGTCATTTACATTAGGTATTTCTCCTAACGCTATTCCTCTCCCAGCCCCCCACCCTTCAACAGGCCCTGGTGTGTGATGTTCCCCTCCTTGTGTCCATGTGTTCTCATTGTTCAACTCCCACTTATGAGTGAGAACATGCGTGTTTGGTTTTCTGTCCTTGTGATATTTTGCTGAGAATGATGGTTTCCACCTTCATCCATGTCCCTGCAAAGGACATGAACTCATCCTTTTTATGGCTGCATAGTATTCTATGGTGTATATTTGCCACATTTTCTTTATTCAGTCTATTATTAATGGACATTTGGGTTGGTTCCAAGTCTTTGCTATTGTGAATAGTGCCACAATAAACATACTTGTGCATGGGTCTTTATAGTAGCATGATTTATAATCCTTTGGGTATATACCCAGTAATGAGATTGCTGGGTTAAATGGTATTTCTAGTTCTAGATCCTTGAGGAATCACCACACTGACTTCCACAATAGTTGAACTAGTTTACACTCCCACCAACAGTGTAAAAGCGTAGCTGGAACCATTCTTCTTGAGAACTGGCACAGGACAAGGATGCCCTCTCTCACCATTCCTATTTAACACAGAACTGAAAGTCCTAGTCAGAGCAATCAGGCGAGAGAAAGAAATTAAAGGCATTCAAATAGGAAAATAAGTCCAACTATCTCTCTTCGTTGTTGATATGACTGTATACCTAGAAAACCCTAAAGACTATGCCAAAAGGCTCCTAGAACTGAAAAATCATTTCAGTAAAGTTTCAGGATACCAAATTAATGTACAAAAATCAGTACCATTTCTATACACCAGTAATGTTCAAGCTGAGAGCCAAATCAAGAAAGCAATTCCATTTACAATAGCCACACAAAAAAGGAAATACCTAGGAATGCAAGTGACCAAGGAGAACTACAAAATACTACTGAAGGAAATCAGACATGACACAAATAATGGGAAAACATTATATGTTCATAGATTGGAAAAATCAATATCATTAAAATGGCCATACTGCCCAAAGCAATCTACAGATTCAATCACTATTTGTATCAAGGTATCAACATCATTTTTCACAGAATTAGAAAAAACTATTCTAAAATTTGTATGGAACAAAAAAGAGCCCAAATAGCCAAAGAATTCCTAAGCAAAAAGAACAAAGCCAGAGGCATCACACTACCTGACTTCAAACCATACTATAAGGCTGCAGTAACCAAAACAGCATGGGACTGGTACAAAAATAGACACAAAGACCAATGAAATAGAATAGAGAACCCAGAAATAAAGCAGCACATCTACAACCATCTGATTTTTTTTTTCTTGAGATGGAGTTTCACTCTTGCTGCCCAGGCTGGAGTGCAATGGCCTGATCTTGGCTCACCGCAACCTCTGCCTCCCGGGTTCAAGTGATTCTCCTGCCTCAGCCTCCTGAGTAGCTGGGATTATAGGCACCCACCACCACGCCCAGCTAATTTTTGTATTTTTAGTAGAGACAGGGTTTCTCCATATTGGTCAGGCTGGTCTCGAACTCATGACCTCAGGTGATCCACGCACCTCGGCCTCTCAAAGTGCTGGGATTACAGGCCTGAGCCAATGTGCGCGGCCAACCATCTGATCTTTGGTGAAGCTAAGAAAAACAAACCATGGGGAAAGGACTCCCTGCCGAGACCAGCTCCAGCTTGGTTGGGGAGACCTTAACCCAGTGGAGCTAGAGGAACTAAAGACACACACACAGAAATATAGAGGTGTGAAGTGGGAAATCAGGGGTCTCATAGCCTTCAGAGCTGAGAGCCCTGAACAGAGATTTACCCACGTATTTATTAACAGCAAACCAGCCATTAGCATTGTTTCTATAGATACTAAATTAACTAAAAGTATCCCTTATGGGAAACGAAGGGATGGGCCGAATTAAAGGAATAGGTTGGGCTAGTTAACTGCAGCAGGAGCATGTCCTTAAGGCACAGATCGCTCATGCGATTGTTTGTGGCTTAAGAATGCCCTTAAGTGGTTTTCCGCCCTGGGCGGGCCAGGTGTTCCTTGCCCTCATTCCCATAAACCCACAACCTTCCAGCATGGGCGTTATGGCCATTATGAACATGTTACAGTGCTGCAGAGGTTTTGTTTATGGCCAGTTTTGGGGCCAGTTTATGGCCAGATTTTGCGGGGGCTGCTCCCAACAACTCCCTATGTAATAAATGGTGCTGGGATAACTGGCTATCCATATGCAGAAGAATGAAACTAGACCCCTACCTTTCAGCACATACAAAAAAAAGATGGATTAAAGATTTGAATGTAAGACCTCAAACAATAAAAATCCTAGAAAAAAAACCCAGGAAAGATCCTTCTCGACATTGGCCTTACCTGATGACAAAGTCAAAAATTATTACAAAAAAAAAACAAGAATTGTAACAAAAATGAAATTTGACAATTGGGACCTAATTAAATGAAAGAGCTTCCACATAGCAAAAGAAATGATCAAAAAACAGAACACCTACAGAATGGGAGAAAATATTCACAAACTATGCATCTGAGAAAGGTCTAATGTTCAGAATCTGTAAAGAACTTAAACAAATCAACAAGCTGAAAACAACCCCATTACAAATGAGCAAAGGACATGAATAGAGACACTTCTCAAAAGAAGACATATAAGCGGCCAAAAAAAGTATGAAATAATGTTCATCTTCACGAATCATCAGAGAAGTGCAAATCAAAACCACCATGAAATGCCATCTCCACCATCCAGAATAGCTATTAGGTTGGTGCAAAAGTAATTGCAGTTTTTGCCATTAAAAGTAATATCATTAAAAAGTAAAAAATAACAGTGGTGGTGAGGCTGTGGAAAAAAGGGAAAGCTTACACACTGCTGGTAGGAATGTAAATTGGTTTAGCCAGTGTGGAAAGCAGTTTGGAGATTTCTCAAAGAACTTAAAACATAGCTACCATTCAACCCAGCAATTCCATTACTGGGTATATACCCAAAGGAAAAGAAATTGTTCTACCATGAAGGTACATGCACTTGTATGTTCATTGCAGCACTATTCACAATAGCAAAGATGTGAGATCAACCTAGGTTCCCATCAATGGTGGGTTGGTTAAGAAAATGTGGTACATATACACCATGGAATACTATGCAACAATAAAAAAGAATGAAATCATGTCCTTTGCAACAACATGGATGCAGCTGGAGACCATAATCCTAAGCAAATTAGCACAGGCACAGAAAACCAAATACTGCATGTAGTCACTTATAAGTGGTAGCTAAACATTGAGTACACATGGACATAAAGATGGGGGCAACAGACACTGTGGACTACTAGAAGGAGAGGGAAGGATGGATATGTGGGTTGAAAAATTACCTGTTGGGTACTATGTTCACTACCTGGGTGACAGGATCTATACTCCAAACCTCAGCACCATGCAATATACCCATGTAACAAATCTGCACATATACCCCATGAATCCAAAATAAAAGTTGAAACTATAAAAAAAAACTCACTTTAAATATAAAGATACATATAAATTTAAAGTAAAGGAATGGAGAAATATTTATATGCTAATACTAAGGAAAAGAAAGCAGAAATAGCTATATTATTTTCAGACAGAGGAGACTTCAAAGCACGGAAAGTTATCAGGAATAAAGTGGGACATTACATAATGATAAAGTGGTCAATCATCCAAGAAGATGTAACAATTGTTACCATGTATGCGCCTAGCCACATAGCATCAAAAGATGTGAGGTAAAAACAGAACTGCAAGGAGAAATAGATGAATCCACTATTACAGTTGGAGACTTCAACACCCCTTTATCAGAAATGGACAGGTTCAACAGGTGGAAAGTCAGTAAGGACATAGTTGAACTCAACACCACCATCAATCAATTGGATATAATTGATACCTATAGACTTCTGCATCCAACAACAGTGGAATATACATTCTTCTCAAGTTCACATGGAACAATCACCAAGATAGACCACATTCTTGGCCATAAAACACACACAGATATTGTGGTAAAATATTTATCAAATGCTTAATATTTGTCAGCCCCAGTGCTAAGACTCTCACTTGCATCACTTTATGTAACCATGACAACATCTCCATGAACTAGATGTCATTATTCCTGTTTTCCAGATGGAAAAGAGAGGTAAAGAGGCTAGTGTCAGTGTCAGTTTCTGGTTTATAGCAAGTGCTCAATAAGTAATAGCTACTATTATTCTTATTTTTATTGGTTTCTTATTGTGGACATACCCCTAGGGAGGTATAGAGAAAGTGCTTTTGTAGTTCAGAGAATATGGTGATGAACTACCATGAGCAGTCATTGCACTGGAGATAGGGGACATGAAAAAATGAGCAAGAGAGTCTTCATTCTGTGTGTGTGTGTGTGGTGTGTGTGTGTGTGTGTGTGTGTGTATGCCTGTTTATAAGAGAAGTAAGGCAAAATGTCCTAAAACTTATCATAGGGGCACAGAGGAGGAATCCAATTCCATGAAGGAGGCAGCATGTGAAGGGAGCTTGCAAAGAGAGTTAAGATTTACTCTGTATGCAAAGGCAGAGTGCAGGGAACATCTGGGGAATGGTGGACATTCTGGTGGCTGTGCTTTCCTGCTCCTTCCAACATTTGGTGCTAGTTTTAAGCTCTGGTCCCTCCCAGCTTCAGGACTGTAAAGATGATACCCCCTAACCCCCCTCTTCACTTATTCCCAACTTACTTTAATTTTGACCCAGTTGCCGTCATCTAAACTCTCAGTTTTGTAATCTTGTCTTAAATTCTGCCTCTGGTCTTTTGGACTTTCTATTCGTTCTTGGTAATTCTGACAACATAGTGTCTGCTCTTTCCCCGGAGTCTTGGCTCATGCCTCTGGCCTTCATTACCAGCTTCTGCCTTGAGTCAGTAGAAACCACTAATCTTTAATTTCAGTTCTTGGTTTCCTAACCCCTTCTCTTTCCCTGTCTCTCTCCTCATTTGCTGTCTCCCACCCCCCACCACACATAAAAACTATTTTGATGTATGCAGGAGAACAAAATAGGATAACCAATTTTACCTCCATTTCAGATTTTGATAAGATTGGAAGCAGCTTTCCCACTCCCCCTTCTTCTCCAAGCCAAAGATCTTCAGTCATTAATTTTCCCACTACATGTTTTGCAGCTACATTATCATCGACTTATTGTCTTCTGGATGACTCTAGTTTCTCTCCAACATCCGCCCCCCAAACCTGAAGCTTACAAATGAGATCAAGAGTTAAAATTCGAATATCTGAGTCACCTAACTAACTCTAAAAAAAACCCTCCTAAAAATGAACAAAATTTTGAGAAGGCAAAAATCAATACTTCAAGTAGGGAAGATAATATATCTAATGCATCCTTGGATTTTTCAGCATGGTGACTTGAAATTTTGGGGATTATATTAAAGAAGTTGTATTTTTTAGTTAGGAAACCCTACGGTCATTACAAAGAGATATGGGAGGTTATGAATACTGAATAACTCAGTATATTGCTTTAATGGAAACCTTTGGTTACTTCTTTTGGTTTTTGTTTCTCTCTCTCTCTATCCCTCTCCTCTCTTCCTGTCTCTCTGTCTCTCTTTATCTCTTTTTTTTCTTTCTTGCTTTAGCTATTCTAAATTATTTTCCTATGGGAATTAGTTTCTAGACTCCAAATGGTGTTTTAAAAGAGCATGAAATTTTTTTTTGTCGTGTACTTTCCATCACTTTCACTTAGGAGGGAATATTGTTGCTACTCCTTCCATATGCCCTTGACATTCATGCTTGAGTTCATCCTTGGTTGAGTCATGGATGTACCAGAGACTTAATGTTGCTAGAAGCAGCCCTCAACCAACTACAGACTTCCTCACCCCTTAGTTGGGGCAACTATGAGGCATAGTGTTCAGTGTCTTCCAGCATTCAGTGGATTTAGTTCCAGTTGCCCACAGTGATATTGGCTTGATAACCCACTTCACTGACTTCCTTCCTTTCTCTTTCTCATGTATATGCTCCACTACTGGCATTTTCCTGAGATCATCTCCCAAATAAACTCCTGAATTCTTGATTAAGGATCTGCTTTCAGGGGACAACCCAAACCAAGATAATATTTTCTATGGATTTCCCTGTCTTACAAAGATAAGATGTTATGTGTGGATTTAGCTCATTTCTTCCTTCACACTTTACATATATATCTAAAATTATGGTGTTCAGGTTATTTATAATCAATTTCCTTTGATTTATTACTTTTAAAAAATTAGAAATGAAGAATATTATCTAAAAATTGTATCTTTAGTCCATGTAACACATTCTTTCATACTATGGCCTCAGGGCACACTCAAAATTAAACATGGTGCTTGCCTTTCAAGAGGCTTTCAGGCCAACAAGGTTTGGACTTCTCAAGGCAATAAACGCATTGTCTTTAATCAAGAGTCATTTGTTGGGATAGCACAGCAGTTTTATGATCAATGAGAATATCTGGGGTATGCTGTCCCACATTCGTTCATTGTACACCATTTGAGAATTTCCTGTTTGGCAGCACAATGCAAATGCTCCATGATGTGATTTGGATGTGTGTTGTCTCCAAATCTCATATTGAAATGTGACTTCCAATGTGGGAGGTGGGGCCTGGTGGGAGGTATTGGATCATGGGGGTGGATCCCTCATGAATGGCTTAGCACCATCCCCTTGGTGATAAGTGAGTTCTTGCTCAGTTAGTTCATGTGAGATCTGGTTGTTTAAAAATCTGGGACCTCCCCTGCCTCACTCTGTTGCTCCTGCTCTCGCCACGTGACCTGCTGGCTCCCCATGGCCTTCTGCCATGATTGTAAGATTCTTGAGGCCCTCACCAGAAGCTGAGCAGATGCAGAACTATGAGCCAATTAAACCTCTTTTTTAATATATATAAATTGCCCAACCTCAGGTATTCATTTATAGTGATGCAAGAATGGGCTAATTCATTCTACCTCTGTTAATTGTGATCTCAGTTTCAAAAATCAATCCAAAAAAAAAAATCAATCCATTTTTGACTAACCAAAATAAAGATCAGGCTGGGCATGGTGGCTCACACCTGTAATCCCAGCACTTTGGGAGGCCGAGGCTGGTAGATCACTTGAGGTCAGGAGTTCGAGACCAGCCTAGCCAACATAGTGAAACCCTGTCTCTACTAAAAATACAAAAAAAAAAAAAAAAAAAAAAAAATTAGCCAGGTGTGGCGGCATGCACCTGTAGTCTCAACTACCCGGGAGGCTGTGGCAAAAGAATCGCTTGAATCTGGGAGGCAGAGGCTGCAGTAAGCTGAGATTGCACCACTGCACTCCAGCCTGGGCAACAGAGTGAGACTCCATCTCAAAAAAAAAAAAAAAAAGTGAAATAAAGATCAGTGCAAGGGAAAAGCTAGTCCATTTTATGATGATTTCCCACATTTAAAAGAGAAGATCAGATAAAATGGCCAGAATAGTTAAAATCCTAGAAGATAGTAAAGGAAATTTGGCTTTAGTTCGTTTAAAGGTAACACATGGGGCATTTTGCCTTCAGCAGAAAGCACACGTAAACAAGGCACATAGCTGATTAATGAATAAACAACTTTCATTGTAGGCAAGGACCAAGAAGTAGCAGTTTGGCAGTAAGTTTCTGAGAAATCAACTTGTGGACTGACAGCTGCATTATTCAGGATGAAAAGAATTTTCACGGAGTGCAAACACTCATCTATTTTCCCGCATTTGAAAACTTTTTCTGTTAGTGAAACAGTTTATTAACATTCCCCTACAGAAAAGCATGCTATGCAAACTTCAAGAGTCAGACTTGCATTGCAAAATTCTTAAAAACATGCTCAAATGATGAAGATTAATCACCCTCATTCAATGACACCAAGACAAAAGTGAGGCAAAGAAGAAAGCAGGAGGGGGACCAGAAGGAAAATCCAAGGGAAATTGAAGCTCACCATCACGTGACCTACCCATCTTATTTTATACTGTTGCCTTTCCTCACCACTCTTTAACCCCCTAGATACCCCTAAAAACTTTCCAATCCAAATACAGACCCATATGCAGTAGGAATAACACCAAGAACCCAAATCTCATCCTTGGAAATGCAAATTTTCAGTGCTCTGGGCATGTCATGCTAGTCATGTCATGTCAAGCCTCCTACATAAGAGTTGTACCTGGGAGAACTGAGGCTTTTGGGGTTTCTGGAATTTTGAGTAATAATTAGAAAGGTTTTAGTAAGTTATAAAGGAATTCACCCATGTTTTCTTATATTGTTTCTTTTTTGAAAAAATTTAGATCTTTCATCCATTTGGAGGAATTTTTGGTGTGTGGAACTGGGATTGATCTTGACTTTTTGGGCATGGATTCCTATACTTTGCTCAGGTTTTCTATTTTAAGTGTTGATGCCCATACTCAAGGACTTGGCAGTCCTGAGCATCTTCGCCCTCCCATTAGTTATTTGCAATTAGCTTTGCCCATCAACCCGTCCAAAATACTCCCATGAATATTCATTTGTCATACCCATTAGCTGCATCCTTTTCCCCAGAGACCCCAAAAGCCTCAGTTCTCCCAGGTACAACCTTGAACAGCTCTTGACAAGAAGCTAAAACAGAGGTTTTCGTTGAATTCTCATGCTTCCCTTTAGTGACTAGAGCCCCATTAGAATTATAGTCAGGCGGCCAGGCGCGGTGGCTCACTCCTGTAATCCCAACACTTTGGGAAGCCAAGGCGGGCGGATTGCTTGAGGCCAGGAGTTTGAGACCAGCTTGGCCAACATGGTGAAACCCCATCTCTACTAAAAATACAAAAATTAGCTGGGAGTGGTGGTGTGAGCTTGTAGTCCCAGCTACTTGGGAGGCTGAGGCGGCAGAATCACTTGAACCCAGGAGGTAGAGGTTGCAGTGAACCAAGATTGTACCACTGCACTCCAGCCTGGGCAACAGAGTGAGACTGCTAAAACCAAAACAAAACAAAAAAACAACAAAAAAGAATTATACCCAGGTATTTCATTCCCCCTTTATTAACTGTGCTTATTTTAATGGTAAACTAGAGGACTGGGGCCTGTCCATGGCCCAGCTCCATCCCAGTTTCTCTCTTGGGGGCTTGTTTCGTGCAGGGAGTGGGAATTCTCTTTCCCACAGGGTATTAATTTCCTGATCACGCCTACAGTGAGTGGAAAAATCTGTCTACTTCTTGGGTTCATTTAACAAGCCCTTTTGGCTGCTTCATGCTGATCTCTATCATTGATAAAAGTGATATTTGGGCTTCTAATGGCTTTTTCTTTATTATTCATAGCATAGCAAACCGCATGGGCTTCATGTTTGTCTTGGTTCCTCTTGCCCCAGAAGTCTTATTAGGGGAACATGAAACAGCCTAGGTGAATCCTGCACATACAGTAGGCTTATATCACAGCTGAAAAACATCAAGTTGGGGAACTCCTATTTTTTATGATGGACTGCAAGCAAACTTGCTTCACCTTTGCCCCAGAGAGAGACAGTCTCTTTATTATACTACTTAGGAAACAAACCTACTCCTTCCTCCAGAGAGACACTATCTTCATTTTCCAAGGCTGTTGACTATACAATCATCACTGAAAAGATAGTCCAGGAAAAGGGCTGTCAGTTTCTCTACTTGCAAAGTGTGTAGAAATATGAGAGACCCATGGGGAATTGTCTCCCAACACATCTGCAGATGGTTATGTTTATTTGGATTTAAATTTAACCCTGTGAAGCAAAACTGGAGGTAAGACTATGACTATTGTGGTAGCTTTTTAAAAAATATATATAATTTGAGGCACATTGGATCTCCTTGATGTCTCCAACCCAAGATATTTATCTTATAGCTGTCAAAGGTTTAGTTTTCTGGGAAGCAGATTCTAACATGAAATTTAGGGTGCAGGATATTTTTAAAGGGATGCTCTTGGGATCAACACCTGTGGAAAAAAAGGGAACGAAAGGGAAGGGAAAAGGAGGAAACAGAATTGGGCAAGGGGAAAGTTGACCTGGCATGCAGAACCAACCAGAGCCTTGGCTTACCTAACCAGGAGTTTTGTAACTAAAATGACCCTTCAGGATTGTTTCCAGTTGGGTCAAGGTGGCCAGGTCCTGATACTGATGCATAAATCCATTATTGTCTGTGCATAGTCCTGGGAAGTGCATGACCTTGGGCGATGGGATTATCTGTAGCCAAGGAAATTCCTGAAGGGAATGACAGCTGAAGACTATCTGCCGGCCTCCAGAAACTGGGATAAGTCCTTCCTTGAAGTAGAGTCTGGGTTATACATCTTCTAGTGTCTACCATGATAGTAAAGGTTGGAAAACAGCACTGGATTCACTGATTAATGGTGGTCATTTCTCTTGCAGTAACATTTCTAAGTTTATGGACAGTTGAGTGGACATTACATTACATAGTTATGAATGTCATGTTAGTCTGGAAAAATCCAGAAGGAACTTAATGAGCTGAATGTGTGGCAGGTGGCAGCTCAGGACACTGATATGCTTGGAGGCCCCCTGTTTGGAGGCCCCCCTGCTTGGAGGCCCCCTATTTAGAAACTGGGTGAGTGGTAGAACTGTGTCAAACCTCAGAGGGGCCCATTTTTCTCATGGATTTTAGATTCTGTGACTAATTTAATCTAGAACAGAACCAAACCACTGGCTAAAACCAAAAGCAGCCATCCTCAGGGTAGAGTTGTAGTGCTCAGTTTTTCTTCTGATATTTTCTGCCTCTTTGAGTGAAAAAATATCTGGGTTAGGGGGTGGTGGTGGCAGTTGATATTTGGCAATCCACATAATTGTCATTTTTATCCCATTTAGCTTCACCATTCTTACCATGGCTTTCCTGTGCTGTTGTTTGCATGGCTGTATGGTTGAAATGCAACAAATATACATTGGATGTATAAATTATAATTAATCTCTTATTTTTATCTTCATGCAGGAAAACTCTACTCTTGCTCCACTATCAGCATCTGGTATGTCTATGTATAGAAAACAATTTAGCAAAGAGAGTCTCTGATGATACTAAATAATGCTGGGGGATTTTTTCTGGAGTAATATTATTAGAAACTTAACACAGAGCTGTGCATAAGCTACTTGCATGTTGTATCTTAACTCCTTACAACAGCTCTGCAAAGTAAATAGTACTGTTGCCATATTCTAAATGAGGTTGTTACCTGTCTTTGGTCACGTGGCTTGGTAGGGATGACATGATGACATATTCTAGTCCAACAACAGATGTCTATGAAATACAGCTTTATTTTATATTGACAGCTTTATTTCTGTTATGAGCTTTAGAGTCTATGGGGTGGTGAAAAATGTAATCTCATTTTTCCCAAGCATGTGTCTTATTTTAGTGGAAGAGGCTGCTACATGGCAGTAAAGGCACTGTTGAGGAAGGAAGCATGAGCCTCCATGTAATCATCTATTCCTGCTGGATCTGCTGAGATATGCTTTTGTCTCTGTGGTTTTCAGTTGTTAGTCCATGCAAGATGCCCCATTTCACTTAATAGTCTTTCCAGGGGTCCTAGCTCTCAATGCCATATTTCAACTGCTCTTGGTTACCAAGAAAACATTCTTGTAGCGTCTTCCTGTACATCCCATGCAAACGTTTTTTACTCTAGGGTCTTGCCACTTTACCTGCTTTTGCCTGGGAAAGTAGGGCAAGATCCCCTTTGCTCTCCGACTTGCCCAGTTGTCTTCTGGTTTCTGTCCTCCCTCTTTCTCCAATAGTCCCTCAGGGAAGGGCAAGCACAGGTCTTAGAGACATTCTGCTTTCCAGAGAACAGCGCCATTCCCAATCTATAAGCTGAATTTGCTTCCTTACTGATTCTTTCCTTATCAATGTCCCCAGGGATTGATAAGGAATCTTTTATTTTTTAAACATTACTTGTTGAGGTATAATTTACAGACATTACAATGCACAGATTTTAAGTATACAATTCAATAAGCTTTGGCCAATGTTTACAGTTGTGTAACTCACACCCATATTACAATATAGAACATTTCCATCACTCTCCAAGGTTTTTTCATGCTCCTTTCCAGTTGATCCCCATCCCCAGCCACTTTTCTTATTTTCATCAGTATATGTTAGTTTTGGCTAGATTTGTAACTTCATATCAATGGAATCACATAGTATGTACTCTTGTATCTGGCTTTTTTCACTCAGCATCAGGTTTTTGAGATCCCAGAAGTATTTTTAATCTCATTGTTAAGGCACCATGCTTTATCTATTCCGTAAGGCCCCTCAAAGCTGCTTAGGACTCTACAGCCCCAAAGCCTGAACTTCTAAAATTCAAACGCTTTTCTTTGCTCTTTTCCTATATCATCTCTTCCCTTTGACTAAAAGTTATCTATTTAAGCAGGGAAAGGTCAAGAAGTACCAGGAAATGCAGAGGGAACCTTGTCAATAGCTCCAAGAATAATCCCAGCACAGAGTTAAGAGCAGAGTCAGGATTTCAATTTATAACTTTCTGACCCTGGAACGTCTGCTCTTCACAATTACCCCAGAGTTTTCCTGAAAGATTTAAAAATTAACTGCTAAGAAGAGGGAGAAAGGTGGAGCGTTACATTGAAATACAAGTTGCTGTTCACTGGAGGCAAGTGTTTATTTTTACTCATGGATAGTCTTCAGAAGGCTTAATCTCACCAATGAGAACTTTCACAAATGATCTTTTTTTGTTTAGTGCCTATTGAATTGCACCAATGGTAGCTTATCTAAGGGTTTAGTCCAAAAAAATTTTTTGCCACTTGCCTCCAGTGAACAGTAACTTGTATTTCAATGTAACTCTCCAGGTAGTTAGTGGCTCCGTCACTGTCTGTGTAGCTGTGGGACAGTTTTATCGCTTTTCCAAGCCTCACTTCCTGCCATGCTAAAATTAGAGGATTACAGTAAATGATCACTAGGCTTCCTTCTAACTCAAAATCACAGTGAATCAATGTTTGTAGTGCCCAGCAAATGGGCAAAATGGTATTCATATAACCTAATGATCCTGCCAAAGATATAGGATGTGCTTGCTGCGTGAATGACATGGAGGATTACAATTGTGCTTTCTGCTTCAATAAGGAATGGCATATTTACTCTTTGGATCCACCACAATAAGCCTGAAACAAAAGGAGATGAAAATGGCTTCAGTATATTTTTAGGTTTTTATTAAATAGTACTAGCTATGGAGTGATAGAAACAAAGCTATGGTCCTCTTGTCTGGAAGTACAATAATGTGACTTTTGAAATAAATTCAATTTTGGTGACAGCAACAAATAAATAAATAAAAATGGTGGTTTGCAGTGCTATAGAATGGTCTAATTCTTCCAAAGGACGTGGCTGCACCAAAGCTTAATTTTGAGGTTACCTAAATGAAAATATCACGGCTCTCTCATCTGTAATAATAAGTCAATATGTACCCAGAACTTCTATACTATATTTTAGAACATTTCACAGATACCATTATTATTCCATTACAATAAATATTAAAGGAAAGGTTGGTGTATTATTGTCCCCAGTGAAGATAAGTAACTCACTCAAGATCAGAAAGCTATTTAGTGGAATGTTTTAACTACTATACTTGAGAATTTACTTTGATGTCATTTCAGGATATATTTTTATATACCTTACTCCTCCTGAATTTAGTTATAATTTTTGTCTGTTTCTTTTATTTGTTCAGGCATAAGATTTTGTTTGACAGAAGTATTTGTTCTACTGCTAATTTTGGGGGGAAAACCATCAAAGTTTAAAATCTTCCATAAAAAGAATTATGGAGAGAAGACAGATATTGTTTTGCTTTATGGAATCTAAAAAAAAAAGGCCAAATTAGCTTATGCTGAAATCCTACCTTTGGCATCCTGAAGAATGACATGAATAATAGATGAAAATTATTAAAATTTAATGATTCCCTGAGATTCCAAGGAATGAATGTTTTTGTCTGTTCAGGCTGCTATAATAAAATACCATGGATTGGGTAATATATAGATAATAGAAGTTTAGTTCTCACAGTCCTGGAGGCTAGGAAGTTCATGATCAAACAGATTCATTGACTGGTGAGGGCTCACCCTCTGTTTCAAAGATAGCATCTTCTTGCTGTGCCCTTACATAACATAAGGGACAAACAGGCTCCCCAGAGCCTCTTTTATAAGGGCAGTAATCTCATTCATGAGGGCAGGTGACCTAATCACTTTCCAAAGGCCCACCTCTTAATGCTACCCCGTTGAGGATTAGGTCTCAACATATGAATTTTGGGAGGGCACAAACATATAGACCATGGCAGATGATGGAAGAAGATGTACTGAGCTCATCTTCAAAGTTTCTAAATTTTCATTCAGGCCATTACGTTGCCACTTGTTCTATGCATTCTCATGATGGTCTCCATTTGTAAAGTGTTTTCTCCAGAGAAGAGTCCCCAAGGAACAGTGTGGCACATGGCATGCAAGACTCCCCATAGGAAATAACTCTTTAAACCCACGTCCTTTGTTCTGACACCCAAAGCAGCTCTGGGCAGACAAAGCCTCATTCCAAGAAGTGTCTTCACAGCAACTGTCAATAGGGACAATCACCAGGTTTCAAATAAAGGCCAATCCAGGGGTACCTGACACAACCCCCCTCCTCCCATTGCCACATGCCAGCAGGTGGGCCTTCTCTGGAATAACATAAAAACCTAAACAGAGTAACTCATCTGAAATGATTTGTAATAATAAAATGGTGCCCAAAGAGCCTTGTGGAAACATCTGAAGTTCCAAGGCAGAGATTATCCTAGGCTTGTGGGGGATAACTTTGGAGAAGACTGGCCTAGTTATTTAAGTCAAGTAGGCCCAGCTGTTTTGCATTTGAGAGTGCAGACTGCCTAAAGAAACAGATCAGCAGAATAACTTGGGGTTTTAGTTCAGTAACTTTAAGATTTTTCAATATCATGATCTTATTTCACCTTCCCGAGATAGGGACCAAAGCATAACTACTTCTCAGCACCAAACAAATGCATTGTCAAGTTAATAGGAAAGAGAGAATAAATCACTGATTGGTGTGGCAGAGAAGAATTCCTTACAGTTTACTTCAAAACCAATATTCAAAGGATTTTTATTAGACAAAAAGTTTTCTAGAAAATATTATTATGGGGGCCTTGTTTACTGTATTCTTGTTGTAATACAAAATAAATGATTTTAGCTACGACCTGACTAGGGAAATGGTGAATGGACAGTGAGAGAGAATGTTGGTATTTATTAGCCATTCGGTGTAACGGAAAAAGCATTGATCTTGGAAATTAGAAGAGCTGGATTTGTTATGAGTTAATCATGAGAGCTTGGATAAGACACTTAGCCCAGTGAATCTCAAACTGTAGTGATTCTGAAAAAAAATCACACGGAGAACTTGTTTAAAACACAGATACCTGGGATAGGGCCTGAAACTGCATTTCTAACAAACTGCCAGGTGATGCTGATGCTGCTGATCTGGGGGCCACACTTTGAGGAGTAAGGGAGTCTTAGGCTCTACTTTCCTTATTTTTAAAAGGAGTCTACCATGTTAGATGATTGCATAGGTCTCTTCTGGCCCTGTAAAATTCTCTGAGGCCCAATTTTGTTTCACTTGTCCTTCTGAAAGTGTCTGCGATTTTTCTTTCTAATGGAGATGGCTAATGGTAGGACATAGATTACTGAGGGAAAAGCTGTCTTAGGGAAATTTTGTTGTTGTAAAGGTATTAACCATTAGGAACAGGTGCCTACTTAAATATTTTACATAACGTTTGAGTCTCCTAAGTGAAATGGAAAGAATCCTCTGGAGGGCTTCAGTTTAATTCTTGACTCTGCCACTTCCTAGCCCCATCACCTTAACCTTTCTTAGTTTCTTCATCCATAAAATGGGAAAACCAATTCCAAGTCCTTCCTATAGTGTTGGTCCCTAGAATATGCCCTGAAAAGCACCTTGTAGGTTGGAAGGAGCCGTGCAAGTGTAAGAAATGGCTGTGTGCCAGGTGTGGTAAGCAGAGATCACAACACAGAGGCACGGAGCTGGTTTCAGGGTGATTCACTAGTGGCCCTGTGGTTTTCTAACACCACTCTGCAAACAGCATGGATCTTTGTTCCAGCTCTGTATCTTAGTTTGTCCACAGGAATGTCTGTTACCTACTTTGTATAGGCCTGGCGCTGAAAGGAGAAATCAAAAATCAAAAGCTAATAACTGTATGACTCACAGAAGCAGAACCACTATGAGTAGTATGAAAGAAGAAATGTATTATAAGAATTAGACCTTATCAGTGGGGGAGGAACTGGGGAAGCAAACATTGGACAACAGGAGGTGGGTGCTGAGGGGTCAGGGGAAGGTCACTAATCAGCCTTGGCATTGGTGAATGAGAGCTTCTGGGCAAATTCTGGAGCTTAGCAGGTCCAGTGGCTGGAGTAGTCAGACCATAGAGAGGAGTTGGTAGAGCTGTCATGGGAAGTTGTTGGCTCTTTGTGGCCACTACCTCTGTAAGTTTGTAGGGCAGCAACTCGTAGTGGGCCTGGGATTGCTGTTGGTCAGCAGGGGCTGAAGAGCTGAATGTGGAGGTGAGGAGAGTAAGGAGCAGCTGGCCCCATAGACAGCTCTGCATCTGTGTCTCGCCACCTGTAGCCAACAATGACCTTCAGAATGCAATGGGTGCTGCTTCCCTTCTGTCTCCCAAATCTCGTATAGTCTCGCCTTTGGCCAACTCTCACTATGAACCATGTAGGAAAGGAGATTCTGGAAAACTTCATTCCTGGCATACAAAATTGACCATAAAACAATCCAGCACACTATCTGACAGCATTTCTGATGCATATACTGACTAAATAAGAGGGTATCATCTTATCCTAGGGGGACAAGTCATTCATCTCTAAAAGAGATAGAAAACAGCACTGTTTATGAAGAATAAGATGCATCACTCCCCTGAATAATACATTATAGTCATTTAAGCATCTTGAGAATGCACACACATGTGTAAAAAGTATAAGGCCTTATTTGTGTAGGTGTACACACACTTACACAATCACAAAATACAAGCAATCTCCAGAAGTAACCAATAGAAGCTCACATGACTCTCATCCCCACAGGATGGCCTAGCAGAACCTGGAATGCAGGGAGCACCAGTACACACTGTTAGAAGTGGGGGACAGCTCTGCATGTGGCTCCTGGAGAGTGTTTACCCAGTGTGTAAATAGCGGATAAGGCAGAAAGGGGAAACAATATGTGGTGCCTAGACCGTTGGTCCTCATTACTTGCAGATGCCATATTTATAAATGTACCTGCTTGCTAAGGTTCTTTGTAACTCTCAAATCAATACTGGAGGTGCTTTTGCAGTCATTCACAGACATGCTTAGGGTGGTGAAAAATGTTACTCACTCGATGCACACCCCCTCAGTTGAAGTCAAACAAGGTGTCACTCTGGCTTCTTGTTTCAACTCTCAGACTGTAAACAAGTGTACTTTTCATGGTCTGTTTAGTGCCACATTTTTTCACATTTTTGTGCTTTTGTAGGTGATTTTGCTGCTTAAAGTGGCCCCCAAGTATAGTGTTGAGGTACTGTCTAGTGTCCCTAAGCATTATAAGGCTTTGATGTGCCTTTTGGAGAAAATACCTGTGCCAGGCATGAGTGATAGTGCTTTTGAAAAGGAGTTCAATGTTAATAAATCAACAATACATATTAAATAAGGTGTCTTTAAATAGAAACAAACATAAGATAAGGTCATGTATTGATCAGTTGATAAAAATGTTGTTATCGGAGACTCACAGGAACCTGTATTTCCCCTAGGAATACTGCTTCAGTATTCAGTAATGCAGTATTCAAGCATTCATGAAGACTTCATAACTACTGCAAATAATGAGATTCAACAGTACATCTCTAAAAGGAAGGATGAATTACTTTCTGCTTCTCAAAAAGGCATAGATACAATGAGGAAAGGCAGATCCCAATCTGTCAGCCTTTTGTTGAGGCCTAAAATGATATTCTTAGTTTAGTGCTTTTCCAGCCCATTGCAATGCACATATCCCTGGGGTGATTGCCCTGTAAACTTTATCTGCAAATTACGCTTTAGTATGAATGAATCCCCGGTATTTTCCTGAGATCAGGTTATTATAGGGATGGCAGAGTAGAGAGTTTGAACTTGGCTAGTTGAAGCAGATTCAGAAAAGATTCCACATGAATGAGGAGGGGTTGAAGCAAGAGCAACTTGAGGTCCACAGACAACATTTTGTTTTGTTTTTAAAAATTTCATATCTTAACCTTATTGAAGAATATGTTGCTCCCTTCTATTCACCAGCAGCTTGTAAACTCCTTAAGAATCAGACATTAAAAGGTCTTGAATATTTGGAACTTTCCTATATATTGTTGTTTTTAAGAAAATTATTTTTGAGCCAATATTTGCTTACATTATCTGCATAATAGCTGTATATTTGTCACTCTCTTGCTCTAGGTCAGCCTTCTCTGATATCTGAATAGAACCTCTTTGGGATTACACAAACAAGAATAGCCATAGGGAAAAAATGTGCTTCATATATTAAATGTATAATGTTTTGCTATTCACAGAAGAATATTGAGGAAAAGAGAGAAGAAATATCAAATTTGAGACACGGTTTCCATTTTTCCTTTCCCAGTCCTTCTTTCCCATTCTACCATTAGTTTTCCTTTTTTTCACTTTTTAAATAAATTTTTTTTATTTTTAATTTTTGTGTGTACATAGTAGGTATATATATTTATGGGCTACATAAGATGTTTTGATACAGGCATACAATGTGAAATAAGCACATCAGGGAAAATGGGGTATCCATCCCTTCAAGCATTTATCCTTTGTGTTACAAACAATCCAATTATACTCTTTATGTTATTGTAAAATGTACAATTAAATTATTATTAACTGTAGTCACCCCGTTGTGCTATCAAATACTAGGTCTTATTCATTCTTTCCATTTTTTGTACCCATTAACCATCCTCACCTTCCCCTCATCCCCCACTACCCTTCCCAGCCTCTGGTAACCATCCCTCTACCCTCTATCTCCATGAGTTCAATTGTTTTGATTTTTAGATCTCATAAATGAATGAGAACATGTGATGTTTGTCTTTCTGTGCCTGTCTTATTTCACCTAACATAATGACCTCCAGTTCCAACCATGTTGTTGCAAATGATTAGATTTCATTTTTTATGGCTGAGTAGTACTCCATTATGTGTATGTACTGCATTTTCTTTATCCATTCATCTGTTGATGGACATTTAGGTTGTGTCCAAATCTTAGCTAAACAATGCTGCAACAAACATGCAGATATCTCTTCGATATACTGGTTTCCTTTCTTTTGGTCATATACCCAGCAGTGGGATTGCTGGATTGTATGGTAGCTCAATTTTTAGTTCTTCTGAGGAACATCCTACCTGTTCTCCATAGTGGTTGTATTAATTTACATTTCCACCAACAGTGTGTGAGGGTTCCCTTTTCTCCACATCATCTCCAGCGTTTGTTATTGCCTGTCTTTTGGATATAAGCCATTTTAACTGGGGTGAAATGATATCGCATTCTAATTTTGATCTGCATTTCTATGATGATCAATGAGGTTGAACACCTTTTCATATGCCTGATGGCCATTCATGTCTTTTTTTGAGACATGTCTATTCAAACCTTTTCCCTATTATTTAATTGGATTATTAGATTTTTTTTCCTATAGAGTCATTTGAGGTCCTTATATATTCTGGTTGTTAATCCTTGTCAGATGGGTAGTTTGCAAATATTTTCTCTCATTCTGTGGGTTGTCTCTTTACTTTGTTGATTGCTTCCTTTGCTATCCAGAAGCTTTTTAACTTGATATGATCCCGTTTGTCCACTTTTGCTTTGGTTGCCTGTGCTTGTGGGGTATTACTCAAGAAATTTTTGCCCAGACCAATGTCCTAGAGATTTTCCCCGATGTTTCCTTGTAGTAGTTTCCACCATTTATTTTCTTCTGACGTAATGATATTTCAAATCTTCCAATGTGCTGTATGGTCACTTATCTCTGGGTCTTGCAAAGCTGGCACCTTGTCATGACATATGCTTTTCTGTACCTTCCTTAACCTCTTAACTGCTCTTCATTTTTAGATCTCAACCTAGATTTCCCCTCATTAAACTTATGAGGCTCCCTAAGTTTTCATTAGGTGTGGCACTGTGAACTTCTCGTAAAATATCCTCATGTAGCATTGTATGTTTCTTATAGACTAGCACTCCTCACATGGGATCAAAATGCTCTGCTTACTCTGAGTTCTCTACTAGGCTAAAGTCTCAAAGATTTGGGAAAGATTTATCTTGCTTAGCACTGTGAGCAGTAGTTGTGTGATAGGCATGGGATACATTATGGTTGAATAGGTAAATAGCTAGCATGTCTCTTTCAATTTTCAGTCAGAAAAAAGGGAAAGATTTCATATGGGCTTTTCTAGCCCCCTGACAAGAACCTCTGAATGTTATCCACTGTTTCCATCCCTTGAGTCTATGCATGTTAATTTAAACATCATAGCTGTATTTTACAGACAGGTATAGCTTTGTAACAAACAATCTTAGTGGCGTACTGACATTTTTGGTGTTCATGTTAGCTGAGGAAGCTGTACTTTATGCTTTTATTCTGAGAGTTGGTTGTGGTGAATTTTTCCCTGTGGTTCATTTTGTGACCCAAGTTAAAGGGTTAACAGTTATACAGGAGACTTCTGCTCATGGTAAACCATGCGAGCAACTCTCAAGCCTCTGCTTATGCCATGTGTACTAACACCCTATTGGTTTAAACAGAGGGCAGGTGAAGAATGAGAACTATTCTACCCCTCTGGGTCAATGTTGACAAGTTTCCCTCTTCTGGAGGAAGGGCACAGATGAGGTTCTCCAGTATAACAACTTTGCTTTACATCTTGGGAAAGTATGAAATAGGGCATCAGATGTTTTGTAATAATATTGTAATAGTATAAGGAATTGGTGGGCCCTGTCCTACATGAAAATTTCCAAGACATCTCCTCTCTGGGTAACTAAAATCTCACTAAGCAGAGGCCCTCCAGAGAAATAGTTATTAAAACACAAAAGCAATGAAGGACTGCTTTAAACTGAGAGCACCGTCTGCAAATAGTTCACCAAACCATTTAATTCAGACGATTGGCATTTTATGAACATGAACTGTGGGTCTTCCCATGACCATGGCTATACCAATGGTGAGGTTTGGCAAAATGTTTTTGAGTTTTCCAGCAGGATTGATAGCATTAATTCCCATCAGGAAGACTTTCTCCTGTGGATTGTATTGTTTGTTTTTAAAATTTAAATCTTTTTTTTTCCGTCTGGAATTTACTTCTGGATGTGGTACAAGCTAGGGTTTCAATTTTATTTTCTTCAAAATGTATAGACAGATGTGATAATACCATATATCTCTTTTCCTACTGAATTAAAATACTGACTTTATCCCATCTTATATTTTAATATATTTACTGAAGTATATTTCTGTGATCTCTATTACACTCCACCACTTTATTTGCACATCTCTATGCCAATACTATATTATTTTAACTATCCTGGTTTTATAGTATGTTAATAGCTAAGATAAGCCCTCCCATATATTCTATAACCTTCTCTATAATAATTTTCCTGGGTGTTTAGACTTATTTGTACTTTAATATCTATTATGTACTTAAAATTCCCTTTGGGATTATAATTAATATTTCACTAAATTATGTATTGATTTTAAGTGAATGAGTTTTTGTGACACCAAGTAGTTCCATTAAAGAATATGTATGTCTTATGAAAAAATGCTCATCATCACTGGTCATTAGAGAAATGCAAATCAAAACCACAATGAAATACCATCTCATGCCAGTTAGAATGGCGATCATTAAAAAGTCAGGAAACAACAGATGCTGGAGAGGTTGTGGAAAAATAGGAATGCTTTTACACTGTTGGTGGGAGTGTAAATTAGTTCAACCATTGTGGAAGTTACTGTGGCAATTCCTCTAGGATCTAGAACTAGAAATACCACTTGACCCAGCAATCCCATTACTGGGCATATACCCAAAGGATTATAAATCATTCTACAATAAAGACACATACACACGTATGTTTATTGCAGCACTATTCACAATAGCAAAGACTTGGAACCAACCCAAATGTCCATCAATGGTAGACTGGATTAAGAAAATGTGGCACATATACACCATGGAATACTATGCAGCCATAAAAAAGGATGAGTTCATGTCCTTTGCAGGGACATGGATGAAGCTGGAAACCATCATTCTCAGCAAACTATCACAAGATCAGGAAACCAAACACCACATATTCTCACTCATAAGTGGGAGTTGAACAATGAGAACACATGGACACAGAGAGGGGAACATCACATACTGGAGCCTGTGGGGGGTGGGGGCCTAGGGGAGGGATATTATTAGGAGAAATATTTAATGCAAGTGATGAGTTAATGGGTGCAGCAAACCACCATGGCACATGTATACCTGTGTAACAAACCTGCATGTTCTGCACATGTAACCCAGAACTTAAAGTATATATATATATAAAAAGAATATGTATGTCTTCCTATTCAGATATTGTTTTATGCCTTTAGTAATAGATGTAAAAGATCAAGGTTTGACTTAGGACAGAGAAAAGGCCAGTGTGGCTGGAACAGAGAACCAGGGTGGAAAGACGGGAGATGAATGACCATAACCTGGAGGTCATTGTCACTCTTCCACATGACGACTGAAGATTTATTATGTGTTAATGTTAATGTTTATTTCTCAGAGGACATTTTTAAAATCTCCCTTATTTTCAAGTTCTGGAGGAAGCCATACTGCATGTGTATTTATCACTTCAAAAGATGTTTTGTTTCTATAACTTGTTAAAGTACTTGTTAAATGTTACCTGAATAGAGACAAAAAATAGAATGGTGGTTTCCAGGGGCTGGGGAGAGAGGGAAATGGAGAGTTAATCTTTAATGGATACAGAGTTTTGGCTTGGGAAGATGAAAAAAGTTCTGGAGATGGTGGTGATGGTTGCACGACAGTGTGAATGTACTTAATGCCACTAAAGTGTATACTTTAAAAATAGTTACAGTGGTAAATTTTATGTTATATACATTTTACCACAATGAAATAAAGCAAAAGCAGCATGCAATTAGCTGGAGAAGAACCACATCAACCTCTATATGGGGTGTGGAGGCAATATTTGTTTCTTATAGTTAATATATACATATTTGTTAACAAAACGAAGTGGGTCTGTAGAATACAGTTATTTTTAGGCAAATCATGATAGCTGCTACTATATTAATCTTCAAAGAGAAAAGGCAGAGACATTTTAAAAGCTACTATTATTCAGTAGCTTACAAGACTTATTTCAGTTCTTTTGTATAAATAGAAAATGCACAAGTCTTTGAATAATAATTTATACTAAATGAGAATAAAGTCTATCTAAGAAAATACTTTTAAAGTATTACCATTGAAATGAAAATCAGCAATGAGAAGTTTCAAAGATTTCATTGATTTCTGATAATATATTCATAGATGTCAGTTGAAGAACTCTGACATTGACATGTTTCTTATGCTTGCTTTAAGACATATCTTGGAAAATGCCAAAGTAGTGGGCACCATTTGCTTCTGGAACCCTTTTATTTCCCTTCTGTATCCAGTGCCTATATTCCGGTATCCCTTTCCTTATCTTTCAAGTGTTCAGTGTCCTTGGTGCTACTTTGATCACTTTGGTCTGATATGCAGCCTAGCATTCAGGAAAGGATGTGTGCTATGAGTTAGAAAGTCCTTTGTTTGAATCCTAGTTTGAATTTATATCCAGTTCTATGACCTTGTGCCAGTGAATTAACCTCTCTGAACCGTGGTTTCCTCATTCATGATATGAGGATGCTCCTCTCAGTTACCTTGCTGTTATTACAGTGTTGCTTTGAAAACACCAAACCAGTGCCTGACTTTTCTACGGTATGTGATGTAATCAATAAATGCTATTCTCATCTCTTTTCCTGCGCCTCCTCATCCAGCCCTGACTTCAAAGACTTGGGTAACTTATTTATCTCTCCTCCTTCTCCTCATTCTCAATCTAACTCCCATCAAAAATGCAATTTCTTCTGTGTGACTAATATTAACTACTTGTTTGTTGAAAAGCAATCTGGACTAAACTAATGCACAACAAGGGGGAAATGACACCTTGTCTGCTAAACTACTTGCTGTGGTTGTTGCATATTAAAAGAAGGTGCTTATAAGCCTGACTGTATTTGTAAGTGCAGTAACTTCAGGTGTAATTCAGAGGAGATATTTTGGAGACATTATGGGAATGGAAAAAAACAATTATTGCTCATTTTGAGAATTCTGTATTTTGTTTAAAATTTTTAGTTAAAGATTTTGGGGTATAATTTCTCTGATAGGTGGTTAGCTGTGTCATAGGTCATGCTGTTAAAACTGTAGGGTGGGTGGTTACTGTAGGGTTAGTAAATAATAACAGGTGAATATAAAAATGTATCTAGAAACATTGGGTAGCTGGATATTTGATGGGAAGAAGAAGCTTGGAGCAACTTCATGGAAAGAAGGAAGCAGGTCTTTCATCAAAGACCATCAGAAGAAGATGAGAAGAGCAAGAGGGAGAAAGGAGACCCATGGCAGCCTCCATTGATCAGGAAGAGTAAAAATGTTTTTGCAAGGATTAGGAGGTAATAGTGCAGTTGGGAGAAAAGGGCTTGTAAAATTCATGGCCCTGTTATGGCGATGGCTCTTGGTTATCTTTCTGAGAACAAAAACATGGGTCTCTTCCTCAGTTTGTTCTTGGGGCCCATAGAGTCCAGAGGTCACTTTGCTGCCTTTTAGCTCCATTCTTCAAGAAGTGTTTTCTTATGATACTGTCAGCTCAGTCTGCATTTTGGATAGGTTCCCCAAATCTCACAGTACTGGAGTGGAGAGTTTCCCTTTTTGTCTGGTTTTCAGTATCCCACTTAAGTGAAGATAGATAAAATCAAACATGTAGCATGTTCTTTTCAGTTGCCGAACAGAGAAAAGTATAATTCAAAATAGAACAAATATATTATTTACTACATAATGTGTTTCCAAGAAAATGGTGCTAAATGGGTGGTCTTGTCGTTACCAGACTTTATCACTCACATTATGCAAACATGGAAAATAGCAGTGAGCAAAGGGGCAAATGTGAATTTAGAGGAAAATGTATTTGCTTCAATAATGAGCTCTTTCCTCCCAGTTGAATTTACTACCAGTAGCTCTCTCTAACTGAAAAAAAAAATGCAAACTTATTATTACTCTTTGGTTGTCCATTCAATGATGACTCAAAGTCATCCATGACAATTTGATCTTGCAAAATAAGTGGTTACTGTGGAGCTCCTATCCATGGACCATTTCATGCATACTTTCATTTTCTAAACTTCAATATTAATAAAAAGCATCCAGAGCCAGTGATTTTTAAGGTTTCAAGAATAATCACATCTTTGTGAGCGTTATAATCCCAATGTGAATTATTTTTTTCTTCAATGATATGACTTTTTTTTTTTTTAGTATTTACTTCCAATAATAATTACAAAACTTATGGAATTTTTTTCACTTTCTTCCACAAAAAAGGTAAAAAAAGAGGCTAGGGAACCACATATGTTTATGGTTTCTTTTCTTTCTTGGAATTGTGTTATCTGAAGATGGTTGGCTATACTGAACTCAAATCACTAAATATTAAATTTCTGCCAATTGTGTGCAGGACAAAGTTGTGGAGGTTGGGGGAGTTTCATGGACATATAGACAATATGTCCTCTGGTCCAAGCTGTTTATGATCAGTGTTAAATCAGAAATCCATAGAACAGGATACTAAAACACCAACTTTTCTTCTTAAAAATATGCTTTACTCATTTAATCTTCCAGTATTTATGAAGTAGGATTATTCTTATCCCCATTTTATAGATCGAAAGCTGAGGTTCAGGGAGGTTGAGCTAGTTAGTGGCAGAGCTGAGGTTTAAATCCAAGGCATAAACCCAAGGTTAATGCTCCAGTTCTCTAGTCTGAGCTTTTAATCACTCTCCTACACAGCCTTGCCAAAAGAGGCAAACTCTAATACAACAACAATGATGAGAACAAAAAAACCAAAGAAGACAAAACCTGAGATATAATAATCAGTGTTTTATCCTGAGATGAGCTGGGAATCAGTACACTTTCTTTTTTGTTTGTTTGTTTTTTTTGAGATGGAGTCTCTCTCTGTCGCCCAGGCTGGAGTGCAGTGGCGCAATCTCGGCTCAGTGCAAGCTCCGCCTCCCAGGTTCACGCCATTCTCCTGCCTCAGCCTCTCCGAGTAGCTGGGACTACAGGCGCCCGCCACCACGCCCGGCTAATTTTTTGTATTTTTAGTAGATACGGGGTTTCACCGTGGTCTCGATCTCCTGACCTCGTGATCCGCCCGCCTCAGCCTCCCAAAGTGCTGGGATTACAAGCGTGAGCCACCGCGCCCGGCCGGGAATCAGTACACTTTCAATTGAATCTCATGGCCTTTAGAATGTTAGTACAGGGAGAAATAAAAAATACCATCTAGTCCAGTTGTCCCATTGCTGGGCACTTAAATAACTGTTTATTGAGGAATGGACTTTACATATGAGACAACCATGTTCCAGAATATAAATGATGCATCCAGGGTCATAATTTAATTAAATTATAGTTTTGTAAGGGATTTGAGAAATGTTCTAGAAATTCTCCCAAGCAAAGCTGGAACACAGTCTCTCCATGAAATTCTTTCAGAGACTAGGCCATCCTTTTCATAAAAGTTAATTTCTCAAGAACAATGACACAGTCATGTATTGGGTGCTGTGGGAAAAGAGAACATACAGAGTGGTGGTCCTTTAGCCATATTAATCAACTATAGTAATCCTTATGAATCATTATTCCCATTTTACCATTGAGAAAGCTTAGGTTCAAGGAGTCCCCACAGTTACTCAGATGTGGTGCAGGATGATCTGACAGCAAACCCAATGTTCATTCTCCTATACCACTCTTCCTTTCATTAAGAAATGTTCCTTTTCTAATGAAGAGCAAACAAATAATGATTGTAGCAGAACTGCTGGTGCCCTACCCGAATCCTCTTTACCTAGGCAGAGGGCCCATCACCCAACTGCTGTGAGTGTTGCCTAATGTCCATAGCTGCCCCTTTCTCCAGAGAACTGCCAGCCCTAACGGGAAGCTCAAAGCTTGGGAGATTATGTCTTTGCCCTTCCCAAGGGCAGCCAATGACAGGCAACGTGGGGTACAAAATATCAGTCCCCTTTCCTCAAGGTGGGACAAATCTGTAATGCCGTTAATGGTCCAGAGTCTTCTGTGGATCAGGACAAGCATAGGCTTTATCTGAGAACAGATTGATGCTCATCTCTTTCTCCTTCCCCATCCGGCTTCACTTAGTTTCTTTCAACTTCTCCACCCCCACCAAGAACATACCCTTAAAAGGTCACATTCATCCAAAGATTCAAAGATTAGCCACATTTGATGGAAACTTGCCAGAATGTTTATGACTTGCCTTCCTTCCTGAACAGCATACTCAAAACAGTCTTCCCATTGCTCGAAGTAATATTGTGACATCCTCAAAGAAAATATAAGTGCACTGGGGAGTTTGTTTTGTGCTGAGTGACTTTACCTTGCTTAGTTCTCTCCTTCAGTGGCAATTTCTCAAGGCTTTGAAGTCCAGCATCCCTGGACTACAAAACCTAATGTCTGATACTTTTTTTCTAACCCAAACATTTAACATCTTTGAAATTGGGGTGTGTTATATATTTGTTGTTAGTCTAGATTGAATTCAAACTTTTCAACAGAGGAATTGTCTTTGTTTCTGCTCATCATCTGGAGCACTACCAACCTGATAACTCTTTAAATTAAATTCTTGTGTTTTTACTTTTTAAAATCATGATGAATTCAGTCTGCGAATTTACTTGTTTGAATACCAGTTTGTGGTTCAAATCTCAGGGGAGACTTTTTCCCTTCCTCTAATTAGAGGAAAGATTGAGGCATGCCGTTTTTTTTCTGTTCTTTTCCACATGGTAGCTTTATTTCTTCTTTATCCTTGCACTGAAGGTGTAGCCATTTTCTACCCTAAGTTTTACACAGTGGTCTCCTAATAAACTCACCACATTTGCAGTATTTTTTACTTTCTATGTCATACACAAAATAATGGGCATCTTTCAATCAGTGGCATAAAAGCTTGATAAAATACACAAATAATCTTAATTATCACCAGATAAATTAGCATTGTGGAGTCATTGGTGATCTTGACAAGTTTCGTTTCTGTGCAGTTGTGTGGATGAAAGCCTGATGAGAATGGACTTAACAGAGAATGGAAGTCAGTACAGACAACTCATCTGAAGAGTCTGCTACAAAGGGAGCACAAAAATGAGGCAGTAAGTGGGGAAGTAAGTGGACCAAGGAAGAGGGGTCTCTTAGAGAGGTAACAGTGTGTTTGTGTGCTGCAGGGGCTGATCCCATAGAGAGGGAGATGAATTGCTGAAACTAGGTCCTGGAGTACGCAAAAGGGCATGAAATCCACTGCATATCTTTAGGGGCTGGCTGTACATAGGACAATGGACGGTTCATCAGTGGTAACAGACAGGTCAGCAGAGTATGCAGATACAGCGGTGAGAGTCTGGGGAAGTTCTTTTCTGATTCCTTCCACATTCCCGATGAAGCTGAAAGCAAGATTAGCAGAACTGAAGACAGGGAAAATGTTTTGAAGGTTTGCAGAGAGAAGAGGGAATATGTAATATTCATCAAGGAGAGTGAGAGGGTGAATGGGGCAGGCAAGCAGAGTATGATTGCTGGCAGCACTAAGGCACACTTGAAGTTTTGGTTCTGAATTGACCAGTCTGAGAAAGACTAGTCAATATGGTCTGTAATTTTCTTCAGGCATGGAGTAGGCAGAGAGGTGAATTTAACTGGGACTGTGTTTTGCAATGCTGAGTGTACTGAATGTGCTGAGAAACAGGGAACTGAGGAAGTATGCAAAGGAGTGACTACAGGGATGGTTCATGGACTTTAACCTGGAAAAGGAGAAATGAGGGGCTATAAATGGGTTGAAATGATGGAAAGATCAATGAATTTGAGCTCTTGGTGGCAATAAAGTTCCAATAATACTGCGACTGTACTGGTATTAGAACATTTGAGATAGAGAGATAGGAGGTGGTGATTAGAGAGGAGGATTCAAGAGGTTGAGAATATGACAGGTTGGTAATAATTGGTGATAAAGCCCATGGTGTAACCAGGTGTAACCAGGGGCATGAGGGACTAAAGTAAGCTGGAGAACTATCTTGTAAAATACCAGTTCAAGAGTCCTGGAGGGCAGCGTGTTGAAAAGTTTATCTCTCTGTCTATCTACCTATTCTCTCTCTCTCTGTCTCTCTCTCTCTCTCATCTCTCTCTCTCTCTCTCTCTAACTAGCTAGCTCTAAGAATTAAGACAGAAGTAGTTGGAGATGGTCACAGTAAGAAAGGAGGTAAAAATAATAGGGAGTGACCTATGGAGCTTACATTCCTATAGGGATAGATAATAATGATCATACTGAAAAAGTAAATTAGATGGACTGATGGAAGGTGAGGTGCATTGGATATGATGAGACACTGGGATGAGTTACACCAGTAAATAGGGTAGTCAGTGGAGGCTTCATTGAGACGATAACGTCTGAGGAGAGATTTAAATGAGATGATGGAGTTGATCAGCTAACTATCAGGGGGAAGAGCATTCCGAGGAAACAGCCAGTACAAAGCCCCTGAGGTGGCAGCGTGCCTGTCATATTTGAGGAGGAGCAGGGAGGTCAGTGTGAGAAGAATGGAAAGAATGGTGTGAGCATTACTACCCATAGTAGTAGTGCTACCTATGTGGTGGAAATGAGAATGCAAGGGTGGATTACATAAAAATTTAGATTTCACTTTGAGTGATATGATAACCATTGGAGATTTAGAGCAAAGAAGTGACCTAATCTGACTTATGACTGCTGCACTGAGAATAGACTATGTGGCAGGTGGCAACAAGAATGGAAGATTAAAGCATCTAAAAGGACTGGGAGAATGGAAATTGGGAGAGGAATTGTAAAAGCTTCAGGTTCTGAAGGAGCTGTTAGTGCATTGTACGTCTCTGTTACCTACAACCTACTCCCTAGAAAAGGAAGAGAAGGGGATGTTTTTACCTTCAGCCCAAGTCAAAAGAGGACCTTAAGGAGACCACTCAGATCTTAATAGGTAGCTACTGTAATTTGGTGTTGCGTATACAGCAGACTGGTATTTGGCTCTCACCTGAACCATCTAAGGGCTGGAAACAGTGACTGGCTGGAGTCTTGTGGAAAAGTGAAGGAGAGATGCTGAACTGGGAATCAGCCTGCACTTCTAGGGTTTGCTGGTGTTAAGGACACATGGGTGTTTATCATGTACCAAATGGACCATGCTTGCAAGAGAGCTGGAGTAGAGTTGTCTTAGGCCCTGCCTCAAGGACTGCCAAGAAGGACAGAAGCTAGGCAGTGAACCATTGGATTGCTAAGGGATATGAAAGGGACTCTAAGTTGTAACTTGAACCAGAAATGTATTCTCCCCATCAAGGAAACTGTAGATAAGAGATTTACAGTGGTTTTGATAAGGGATTCTGTAAGAATTCCACAACATCGTGCATTGTACGTATGCGAGAGGTTTTACAACAGTACCAGTCAATTAAGAGCTGCATGGATCCTCTCAATCACTTCTCTCTGTGCCTTAATCAGTATCTGGAAAGGACAGAGACCATAGTTTGCAAGCTGGAGAGGATGGTCAAACAGCAGCAGCAACAACAACAACAACAACAAACCTTAAAAAGGGAAAGAGTAAAAAAAAAGCCAACAGTATGTCTTCTGTGACTGCAGACATATGGCTTGCAACATAAAGTTAAGGGAGATGCCCAACTTGAAAGCAAATTTGGAGTATTGACTTCTACAAGTAATTGGTCATTGCTATACTACACAGAGACTACTTATATTTTCTGAGAGCAACTTGAAAATTCATGGAGTTGTTTTCATACAAAGGTGGGGGAAGAACTAGTCCTGCTAAGCAAATTCAAAGGTCGAATAAAGTGTTTCTCAACTTCGGCACTACTGACATTTTGACCAGAGTATTCTTTTGTTGAGGGAGCTGTCTGTGCTTTGTAGGATGTGTAGCAGCATCCCTGGTTTCTATGTACTAGATGCTGGTAGCTCTCGCCTCCAGTTATAACAACAAAACCCGTCTCCATACACTGCCAAGTATCCTTTGTGGGGCAAAATGGACTCTGTTGAGAATTGTTGAATGAATGGGAGACAAAAATAATATTGCCTCAGGATTATATGCTTGTTGTTACCCCAGCTAAAATTGCCTGGAAAAGCCCTCTTTTCTCCTCGGTTTCCTTGGGCTCCTGCTAAGATGCTTGACCCCTCTCTTTTTAGATGCTCTTTTCACCTCTTCTCTGATCTGTTCTCCCCTCTCCCAGCTCCCACCACCCCCGCCACTTCCTTTGAGGGGTATCCCCAGAAACTCAGATTTTTCTCTTATTTTATTATGCAAAGCAATTCCGTTCTCACTTTGTCTCTTAGGAGCCCAGGAGGTTGGGGTAGTGCTTGTGTGCGTGTGTGTGTGCATGAGCACGTGTGCGCATTTGTGTGTGTGATGTGGAGATGTGTGATGGGCATGTTATTGTCTTTAATTCAAAATACTTCATCAAGTTATTTTCTTAAACAGAGAGCCATATTTACGGGAAAGCAATCCTCCAGCAGAAGTCACTGCAAATATTAGAAATTTTAAATAGCAAATCCCCCTTTGGCAACCCCATCCCCCAGGCACACACAGAAATTTTGGAAAATGAGAGGGTAAATTCCAGAAAAGGGGCCCAATGCTTGGCTTTTAGAGGCATTGTCCACAAATGTTTTACATAGCCAATTAAAACTTTTACCTCTTATTGATGAAACATGTATATCAACCAGACATGAAGGGATGCGAGCTTTCCAAAGTACAAATCAGTGGATTAAAAGTAGCCAGTCAAATAAAATCCTGTTAGATATATTACTATCTTATGCTGATGAACAGCACAGTTTTTACAATCCCACCTCATTTTGATTTCTGCCAATAAGAAAACAAAGGAAAATATTTAACAAATATGTGGCATTAAAAATAACAGGCATTTTGGGGGCAGGGTTTTGTGGGTTTTTCTAAAACTACTTTTTGAGTACTTATTGAGAGATATTTGTTTCAGCTGCCCTCTTTTGTTTCATTAGAAATTTGTCTATGGATAACACGAAGAAATATCTTAGGCAAACTCTCATCTAAAAACCAGGAAAACCCCCTGTTTCTTAGGCTTTCATCGAAATAATATTAATAATTACATTTTACATGCTGATATTATGAGTCATACTTGCTTTAAAATGTACAAACTATCCTTTTTATATTTTTCAGGGACTTTTTCATCCTCTGATTCTTCCTTTCATCCTCTGAGACAAAAAAAAAAATAAAAACCTCAAAGAAATGCCGTTCAAACTCCAGGCTAGTGCATTATGCTGAAGTTTATTTTGAATGTCTTCAATCAAAAGTATTTTTATTTTAATCATACAACCCATTCTTTTTCTTATAACAGTAGGTTTTAACCATCATAAAAAATGTTGTCTACTTGATTACTGTCTGCTCATTTTTAAGGATTTCTTTTTGTGGCTGAATTGAATGGTCAGCCATGTGGCGAAAACACATTGGTATGTGTGTATGTGAGTATATATCTCTATCTATCTAGATAGATAGATAGATAGATAGATAGATAGATAGATCTATCTATCTATCTATCTAGATAGATAGATAGATAGATCTATCTAGATAGATAGATAGATAGATAGAGAGATAGATAGATAGATAGATAGATTGAGGGGAGATGTGGATGTGTATACCCATACATGTGCATGTTGTTGTTTTATAACTTGTTCACTCCTTTTTGACTTCACTAGTCTAAAATGCGAACAATAATACTCTAGAATCTTGTCCCAAAGTATAGCAATGCATAGTTAGATGTAAACTGGGCTCATACCTCCCAGGAAGTCTCATCTGCCCCCCTTTCCCCATCCCTAAATTCTTTGGAAATAAAATTTAAAAATTTTCTACTTATCAAAATATACTTTAAATAAAATATAAAAGACAAAATTAAAACTGGCTAATTGCCACACATATCGTGGATAAAGGATTGATATCCAGTATATGTGAAGAACTTCTATAAATCAATATGAAAAAGACAAATAACTTAGTGAAAAAATTGGTTAAGAACACAAATGGGCGTTTTACAGAAAAGGAAACACATATGGTGAATAAACATACAAAAAGATGTTCAACCTCATGAACAATCAGATTGATACAAATCAAGGCTAGTTTTCATTATTTTTGATCTTTATATATTTTACAAATGTGTGATATAATTACACACATATTTACAACAAGGGATGGATAAATACAATATTCTAAATTATGTTTATTCAGAGAGGAGGCAGATTTATAAAATTTGGGAGGAATGCACAGTTAGATGTAAATTATTTGTGACATTCTAGCTTTTAGGTCTGTTAGTGGGCTCATTTGTGCTCATTACACCACTTCAAAAAATAGACGATACCTAAATAGCTAGATAGATAGTAAGTTATGTTTGGACCAAAGATTTTGGTGAATTATAAGCCAAGGATAGTGATGATTCTACTTCTATGCAACTGGGGTACTTAAAAGGGACTGTGTGGTGGGGGCGAGTTGTGGAAGAAAACGTTTTTAAAGACAGTTTCAAAAATTTAAACTGTTAGAGGGCTTGTGAACTAAAGGAGCTTATATTGGTCAGGATGGGAAAGGTTATGCTGCAATAACAAATCAACCTCAAATCCCAGTTATCTACTGCAACAAAGGATTATTCCTTACGTTCACAGTTGCCCATTGTGAATCTAGACTCATAGGGACCCAGGTTAGTGGAGACTCTACTATCTCATAGCTGCACTGTCTAAAACACTCTGACTCCTTGATTATCACAACAGGGAGAGAAAGCCCTGGAAGATTTCAAACATGAAATTAAATGCTTCAATTTGAAAGTGATCCATGTTATTTATGCTAACAGTCCATGATTACAACTAGTCTTATAACCATGATGTAACTGTAAATATAATTCTCTAGTATGCCCAGAAGGAAAGAAGAGCTAAATTTATGTAAGCATTAGAAGTCTTTACCACAGAGCTGTTTTCAACAGAGACACAATGACAATGCTTTCATGTCTAGATGACAAAGTATAACAGACTGGGGTGGGGAATATATTCTGTACTTCTGCATAGGATAGCTTCTATGCATTGAGGGGCCCCAGACAACCTAGCTTAGCTGTACACCCTAGAGAGTTTTAAACTTCGGATATCTATAAAACATACCTACAGGAATTTCCAGGAACACTTGGGCTAGAAATTGAACTAAAGAGGATGAAGGTTTTGCATTCACCTCTGCAAACAAGAATCAGAGACAACTGAGGATTATTACTTTAAAAAAACTTTTATTTTAAGTTCAGGGGTACATGTGCAGGGTGTCCAGATTTGTTATATAGATAAACGTATGTCATAGGGGTTTAGATTATATCATCACCCAGGTATTAAGCCTAGTATCCATTAGTTATTTTTCCTGATCCTCTCCCTCCTCCCACCCTCCACCCTCTGGTAGGCCCCAGTGTGTGTTGTTGCCCTCTATGTGTCCATGTGTTCTCATCATTTAGCTCCCACTTATAAGTGAGAACATGCAGTATTTGGTTTTCTGTTCCTTCATTAGTTTGCAGAGGATAATGGCCTCCAGCTCCATCCATGTCCCTGCAAAGGACATGATCTCATAGTATTCCATCATATATTTGTACCACATTTTCTTTATCCAGCCTACTGTTGATGGGCATTTAGATTGATTCCATGTCTTTGCTATTGGGAATAATGCTGCAATGAACATATGCATACATGTGTCTTTGTAATAGAACGGTTTACATTCCTTTAGGTATATACTTGGTAATGGGATTGCTGAGTTGAATGGTATTTCTGTCTCTAGGTCTTTGAGGAATTGCCACACTGTCTTCCACAATGGTTGAACTCCCACCAACAGTGTAAAAGCGTTCCTTTTTCTCCACAACTTTGCCAGCATCTTGTATTTTTAACAATTGTCTTTTAATAGGCTTTTTAATAATCACCATTCTGACTGGTGTGAGATGGTATCTCATTGCGGTTTTGATTTGCATTTCTCTAATGATCAGTGATGTTGAGCTTTTTTCATATGTTTATTGGGCACATGAATGTCTTCTTTTGAGAAGTGTCTGTTCATATCCTTTGCACACTTTTTAATGGAGTTTTTTTTTTTCTTATAAATTTGTTTAAGGTCCTTATAAATACTGGATATTAGATCTTTGCAGATTCCTAGTTTGCAAAAATTTTCTCCCATTCTGTAGGTTGTCTGTTTACTCTGTTGATAATTTCTTTTGCTGTGCAGAAGCTCTTTAGTGTAATTAGATCCCATTTGTCAATTTTTGCATTGGTTGCAGTAGCTTTTAACATCTTCATCATGAAATCTTTGCCCGGGCCTATGTCCTGAATGGTATTGCCTAGGGTTTTTTTTTTTAGTTTTGGTTTCACATTTAAGTCTTTAATCCATCTTGAGTTGATTTTTGTATATGGTGTAAGGAAGGAGTCCACTTTCAACTTTTTGCATATGGCTAACCAGTTAGAGGATTATTATTACTAATGTGAGCACATTTGCATCACAGAGAAGTAAAACTCAGGTAAACACCTGTTAAATTCAGAACATTGCAAGTTATCTGGGTGCTAGTGTTTGCTTTGGCTCACATTTCCCTTATCTTGCCCCAGGAACAAATGTTAGACCCATCTTTAATGTCACCAGGGTGTCTGTGCAATCCCTGAAACTTTTAGGGGGCTAAGTTGAAGCAGTACCAGGAATTCATTGTGAAATCAGGACTCCTTTGTCTTGCTCATTTTCTTTTTTTCAGAGATCCTCTGACATTTTAGTAATTGCCATACTACTTTCTTTAAGCATGCTTAGAGTTGGACATGAGTTATAAAGTATATTCTGGCAGGAGTCTCTCGCCATCAAAATATCCTGTGTGAGATATTTGTTTGGCTTCTCTCTGGGTGTACTGATGTGAAAATCTTATTCATCAGTTCTCTCCCTGCCTCTTTGGCAACTGGCTCCTTGGCAGAGCATAAGCTATGCTCACATGTGAGCCAACTCGGAGCGTAAATAATAAGATAGATTCCTCAGTGAGTCTTCTGCAACTTAACCCTTAGAGTCACCCAATACAGGCCAGTCATTTTTTCTCTCCCCCTTTCTACAGACTCTGGGATTCCTGTTTTTTTGTTTGTTTTCTTGCAGCCACAGCATATTCTGCAATGAGAGGAGTTCTGCAGAGTGGGATGCTGTCCTCCAGATCTTTTCAAGGAAAACACAAGAATAAAACTCACACCTAAGGGATATACAGCAAATTCCTTCAGGAAAAGAGACCAGAGATAGGAAAAATAGCAAATATTGGGAAGTTACGAAAATGGATGATTTATCAGTCAGTTTTTATTTAGAGAAATAGAACCACTAGCAGATTATATACATATTATATATAAAATTTGTACATGTAAAATATGTATATATGTATAGATACATACAAAATGTACATATACATTTATAAATTTCTCTCTTTCTCTCTCTCTCTCTCACACACACACACACACACACACACAGCCATATATATATTTAAGGGATTTATTGCAGAGATCTGACTTGACACAATCATGAGAGTTGGTTCAGTTTTTTTTTAAGGCTGCTGTTTCTACCTCTGATGCTGGAGCCTGACGCCTGCAGGTAGTTGGGAAGGAAAGATGGATATGAGTGTGGGAAGATCACTAGCAGGCTGGAACCAACAGGCATGAGCTGGAACCTCAAAAGGACAGAGGGAGACGCATGTCAGTTCTTGTCACTGACCTTGGTGGTGTGGGTGTCCGGAAAATGCTGGAGTCCTTCATCACAGAGCTAAACACACACATTTGGCCCGAGTCAGAGAAGCTGGACAAGGACCCAGGGGAAAGTGGAGAAGTCACAGTTAATGCAATGAATTAGCTGCTCAGAGACAATGTGTGTAAACTATGAAATGGCTACTGCTTCTCTTCTGCTTCCCACCTCTCCTGAGACTCTCATGGCCCACCTTAAACAGAAACATGCAGAGAAGGGAAGTCTAGAAACATAGTTCAGTCTAGCCAAGTTGACATATTACAACACCACAGATGCATTCCTTGATATGAAATCTCTGGCTTTATTGATGGAAAGTGCCAGAAGCGACCATGCCCTCAGGATGTCTTTTATTTCCCCTGGAAAACCTCAGAAAACATCCTCGAGCTTCTAGATCACCTAGGTTTTTTCTTTTGTAGGATTGTACTCTCAAGCCTGAAAGCATGGTTGGAATTGCACAATAGGGTATTCCTGTAGCTTAGAACTGGTGATGCCCTTCTAGTTGGCCCTCTGCCACATATAAGAAAGATCACCTTTAGTTCAGATTAGCTCAACTAACAATCTATTGAGCTTGTCTGTGTGCCAGGCACTGTGCTGGATGCTATGGGAGATGATGACAAACTAGGCCCTTGAAGAACTTCCTGTCTAGTGGGAGAGATAGACACATAAACAGAAATAGCCATGCAATATGGACAATGACAAGGTAAAAGAATACAGGGTGTGCTATGGGAATGTGGAGAAGGGGCAATCCAGGGCTTGAGGTGGTCTTAAAGGATGAGTAGGAGTTAGCTAGGCAAAGAAAAGTGCAAAGTGCCTAGCAGGCCAAGAGATGTCATAAGCAAAGGGCTTGAGGTTTGAATCAATAGTTATATGATGGAAATTCTTAGAAATTAAAGTACTACAAAAGCACAAAGTGGGTAATGAGGAGTGGCAGAAGATAAAGCCAAGTCATGGGAACTGCATCTGCTACACTAAGGAGCTTGGACTTTATTATTAGGAGATGTTAAGGAATTATACCTGTATCAGTGAATGGTATGTTCAACAGGAAATCTTACTGCAATAGTTGAAACAGAAAAGTTAATTGGTTTTCTGCAACAAAAAGCCTGGGAGTAGGAAACCTGGATTTGCTAAGACAGCAAAACCATATTATTAATTATGTGGGCTCTTTCATTTCCCTGCTTTGAAATCCTTAGTATCATCCTCGTTGCCCCAGGATGGCTGTGGCTGTACTTCTGTAGTTCATATTCACATTCTGGAAGGTCTAAAAAGGGAAAGGAGACAGGGCATGACCCTTTGGAGAGACTCTACCTTTGTATTAGGGAAGAGAATCCCTCCCCATGGCTTCTGGCTACGGCTCATTGGCTAGAACTTTGTCAGATGGCCTCACCTAGCTGCTGGGAAGCTTGCACATGGGAGATTTCTGGAGTCCTAATTCTTGCCTTCACTCTTTCTCTTGATGCATCATATGCTTTACCTTGAAGTAAAAGCCTTACGTGGCTATGCTCTGTTAGCTCTGGTGAATCCTTTCAAATATCTGAAGTTGGGGGATATTTGCAAAATCTGAAGTCTACACACACACAGCCCCCCTTGCCAAAGATAACCCTTATGACCAGGGTGATTGTATTTCTGAACTTTGCCTTTTTCACTGAATAATTTACTTTTGAGATAATTCCATGTCAGGACATATTCTTGTGTCTCTTTTTTAAGGAGCTGGCCTGCCATCACCTCTCTGACTTCGTCTCCTTCTACTTCATCTCCCTTTCTCATTCTACGCCAGTCACCTTGAGACCGTTATTACACTGAAACATACCCAGCATGCTCCAGCGTCGTGTTTTGGCATTTCCTGTCTCCTCTATTTAGAGCTCTCTCTTTTAGTTATCTACAGGGCTCCATTCTGCCCTTCTAGAAAGTCAGAAAGACCTTTCCAGACTGCACCTTCTAAAATGCAAACTTGCCCCTGTTTCTTTTATTTCCCTTACCTTTTTTTTCTGTCTCCCCAGACTAGAATATAAGCTGTATAAGAGGACATTTCGTCCACACCTAGAATAGTGCCTGGCACATAATAGATGAGTAATAAATTATTGTTGAAGGGATAAACAGATAGAGAAGTGCAATTTCAGCTGAGGTAGGAGGAGCAAACAACTCTTTTGTTTCCTGGGAAAGACTTCAAGAAAAAAAGCAGAATATTAAGAGAGACTAGAGTTAGGTGAAAAAGAAATGTGGCAAGCCAGGAAGGAGAGGAGATGGTTCAAGGTTTGAGGTATTGAATCCCCCCAGGAGAGGGCTTAGAGCAGTAAACAGAGCTTTGTGTTGAATGTAAGCTGACAGGTTGAATCAGCTCCTAATTGGGGTTTCCTTGGGTTTACTGAACATCTCAGTATATTTCTAATTAGTCAGAAATGTTGTTAATGATGTGTGTGTACGTTGCATTGGCTTTTCTTAGATTGAACATTAGATTTGATTATGAATTTGATCTTTCCTTTAAAATAACCTCTATGCATGTAGCCTGAAAATTGATTTTGTAATGGGAGTCCATGCTGAAAAGGAGGATGGAGAAACTTGGGTCAATACAGACCATTGTGTTACCTGTCATTCACAAAGGGACTCTTTCTCATCTTATGCTAGGAGGGGAGAGTGTGTGTGTGTGTGTGTGTGTGTGTGTGTGTGTGTGTGTGTATTGAGGAGAAATGTGTTGAAAATGAAGAAAGGAAAACATACATAAAATATGTAAAAGCATATAATAATTAGCACACTGTCTTACAGGTAAAAGCTACAATTTTACAGAAAGGCAATCTTGCACTTTAAAATGTCAGATACATTTCAACAGGACAGAATCAATACACAATTGTAAAATAGTTTATCTCCAGGTTCTCAGAGTTCTTAAGGTGACCTGATAAGGTCAGACAGGGAATGAAAGAAGTTATTAAAATAATTTCCACCAAATAACAGACACCTCTTTGGAAGTGTTGTTCTGTTTTGCTTGGGCAGAAATATTTTTGTTCTGCTTCTTTGCTCATTTATTTAAACTTACTTGTGTTTGAATTGGTAGTATATGCACTGAAACATACCCAGCATCCTCTAGCCTCCTGTTTTGGCATTTTCTGTCTCCTCTATTTAGAGCTCCAAATATGATGGAAAATTCAAAATGTACAAAATAATAGAGCAAAAAGGCAGACTCCTTAGCACAATCTCTCCAACCACACACACACACAGCCCCCCTCACCAAAGCTAACCCTTATGACCAGGGTGAATATATTTCTGAACTTTGCCTTTTTCACTGAATAATTTACTTTCGAGAGAATTCCATGTCAGAACATATTATTGTGTCTCTATTTTAAGGATTGCATAGAAGATTATGAATTTTAGAAAGTTTTTCTTTCCTCAACTCTGGAAGAGGTCAGTGAAGATGGAACCATCAATAGGAAGAATTAAGATCTCACAGGGAGATATGTTTAAGTGTGTGACCTTCTTGGAAGCCTTCCAAACTCCTTCCAGAAATAGGATTGCCAGATAAAATATAGACACTCCATTAAATTGCAATTTCAGATAAACAATGAATATTTTTTATTATAAGTATGTGTCATGCAATATTTGGGAAATACTTATACAAAAAATTACTTGTCGTTCATCTGAAATTCGATGAGACATACTTATACTAAACAATGATTTGTTTATCTGAAATTCAAATTTGACTGGGTATCCTGTATTTTAATTTGCTCAATTTGGCAACCCTATCTGGAAATCACTCATCTATTCATTTGTGAATAGAGCTGATCTTAACCTCAAACTCCACAATGAAGGGTTGGTGTCTGTTAAAGCAGGAAAATATTGCTCCTTAAATAACATGAGGATGAAAACAACCTCAAACTTTACGCTTCAATATTTCTCTTAATTGCTTGTCATAATCCACAAGAAAATAATGCCTTCTGTAAGTATTTTAGATAATGCTTTGGACTAAGATTGTTTAGCATATTGTCCTCAGCAATAAAAATTGTAATGTATTTTAGATGTATCTAAAATATTATAATCATACATTTGAACTTTGAGATGAATTAAATTTCAGGGCAACTTTACTGGTATTGCTTATGTAACTTTTTCAAAATGAAGCATTGCTGTTAAAAAAATTAACTCAGCTTGTAATTAAGCCAAGCTAAACGTCTAATTCAAAAGTTAAATATCAACTGTGTAAAATTCATATTTTGTTTTCTTATGAAGCTCTTGGGGAATTTAAAATCAGTGCAATGTGATGCATAATGGACTATCTTTAGCTTGTTTTCCCCAGACTCAAATAGATGCACAGTCTTCTCTAATGTCACCAGCTCTGGTTTCTCACTTTATTCCTACTCATGGGTGTCTTCCCAAGACATCCTCCTTACTAGGCTAGTGTTCTTTCTCATCTAAATCCAATAACACCCCAGTGGCTCCATCTGATTTGGAAGCAGTAACTCTTCTGTGGCCCAACAATGCCTTCTGGAATGAGTGTGGAGCTTACAGGTTTGCTCTTGGTTTGTGAGTCTACTGATGGAATCTTATTTCTCTTCATCTTAATAAAATAAGATCCCAAGGATCTTGGCAGGTGTTGTCTGATTTTGGAAGGTACCACGTATTAATGAAAAGTAGCCTTAAAAATGTTTTATGTACTGTTTTAAACAAAAGGCATCTGTACCACTCAGTCAATCCTAGTTCACAGAGAGAGAAGAACATGGTTGTTCATTCCACATCAATGTCTCCTTTTAACATTAAATTTTAAGGAGCAAGTTAATGACATGCATGCATAAGTATTGGAGGGTGGGAATGTAGTGTTCACAGTTGCCTGCAAAATGTATAAAAAATGAAAATAAGATGAATCAGTGGATGGATAGACATGTAATAAATGAAATAAAGCACAATATTAATGGGAGAATATAGGTAGTGGGTATACAGTATACAGGTGTTTGCTGTAATAGGCTTTTTAATTTTTTCATATTTGAATGTTTTCACAATAAAATATTGAGAAAAAATTTTGTATGTTGATTTTATATCCTGCAACTTTACTGAATTTGTTTATCAGTTCTAATAATTTTCTGGTGGAGTCTTTAGGTTTTTCCAAATATAAGAAAAAATTTTTTGAGATGTGCACCAAAGCACTAGAGACACTGGTACACTTGAGAGACATTTCTACAGAGCCATTTTGGGAAGTTGCTTCACTTTTCTATGCCTTGGTTTCTTCATCTGTAAAATTCTACTGTGTAGGATATGTATTCCATTAGCTAATCTCTATACAAAGTACTTTTCACAGTGCCTAGTTCATGATGCTCAGTATATGTTAGCTATTAGCAGTAGTAGTGTGGACAGGTTGATGTCTTAGTCCGTTCAGGCTGCTATAACAAAATACCTTAGACTGGGTAATTTATAAACAGCAAAAATTTATTGTTCACAGCTTTGGAAGCTGGTAAGTCCAAGATCAAGTGTCTAGTAAGGTCTTGCTCTCTGCTTCATAGATGGTGTCTTGTTGCTGTGTCCTCACATGATGGAAGGGGCAAGCAAACTCCTTTGCACCTCCTTCTTTTGTAAGGGCATTTATCTCATTCATGGGCTCTGCCTTCATGACCTAATCACCTCCTCAAGGCCCCACATCTTAATACCACTTGCATTGGAGATTTAGTTTCAACAAAAGAATTTTGGGGAGACACAAACGTTTAGACCATGGAAGTTGATCTATGAGCTGCATCATGGCTCAAAAGGAAGATGAAAATGCTTCAGGGTAGGCTTTCAAATAAGATGACTTGAACTTGGCGTTGAACGATGTGATGGAAATAAATTAATGGAAAGAGGTTCAGCATAAGTAGTAAATGACAAAAAAAGAAAAGAAATGGAAATAAGAGGATGAGAGAACAGAACATATTAGCAAGATATGCATGGGAGTCATGGAGGAGGTTGGCCTGGCTGGCGTTTTGGAGATAGGACTAGACTCTACAAATTCATTTGTATCTAAAATAGTTATGTCATATTCCTCGTAATATTAGACTCAAAGTTTCAAACTGAGTAAGAAGCTCTAAGTGTAATTGGAAACTACTCTCGTTTTGGAAGACGGTACAAGATTTGAATGAGTTCTTCCTCTATCTCTCGTCCAAGGTTAAATGAAAGAGTACACATAAGAATAAACATATGCTGAATTGAAATCAGTTTCATGATTTTTTCAAAAATTTTAAAAAGTTCTCTTAAAAAAATTGTTGTCTTTTTTTTCTCTGCTCCCAGAACACCATTGTCCTTCTCTGTCTCTGTCTTTTTTCTAGTTTGACTTCTTATAGTTACTAGGTACAAAAACAAGGCTTCCCTTCTTCTCTGGGGCAGAGTACCCTTTCTCCCCACAGAGAGAAGCTAATTTTAAAAAATTTCTATGATGCCTTGAAATCACCGGAGATGGAAAGGGCTGACAGAGATGCACTTCAGTGTCTGATACATAGGCAGAGAAGTCTGGTGAGGCCTTGAAGGCTTGTCTTCCCTCCTCCCAAGAATAGCTTCATATTTGCAGTGGTGGCAGGAGATGGCAATGATGAGTGTTGCACCAACCCTTGGTTGCCCAAGTCAGACTCCATTCACTAAGCCACAGTGAATCTGGAAATCTAGTTTCCATTTGGGGCAAATCCTCTAGAATACAAATATTGTAATAGATCCTGAAAATAAGATGACTTTGCTACTAAAAATATACCTGTCTGCTTTCTTGAAACCTTTTGCAGCTCAGCATACCTAGCCATATTTCCGTACCCAAATAAAATGACTTGAACCTGGCATCAAAGGATGTTTGCAGCCGAGTGCAGTGGCTCGCGCCTGTAATGCCAGCACTTTGGGTGGATCATGTGAGGTCAGGAGTTTGAGACCAGCCTGGCCAACATGGTGAAACCCCATCTCTACTAAAAATACAAAAATTAGCTGGGCATGGAGGCACACGCCTGTAGTCCCAGCTACTTGAGAGGCTGAGGCAGGAGAATCGCTTGAACCCAGGAGGCGGAGGTTAGTGAGCCGAGATCGCGCCACTGCACTCCAGCCTGGGTGATAGAGCAAGACTCCGTCTAAAAAAAAAAAAAAAAAAAAAGATGTTTGCTGGCCTGTTATTACAATGAGAGATTCATCAACATTTCTTCTGTTGCACTCTAAGCAAAGTGTTTGTTTACCTTGTGAATATAAAGAACATGATGCCCCTGGGACTATGAATACTGTTTTACAATGAAGTGCAAGGCTGTATCCTTTTGTATTCCTTTGAAGGTTGGCAAATATAACCTTGAGTGTCTTACACAATAGGCCTAAGCAAATTTTTAAAAAATCTAAATAAAGCATAAATAAAGAAATGCTTTCTTCTACCTTACTGAGAGGGCCGTTCTATATACACGTACATATTATTTTTGGCCTGAATTGACAGTGAGCTATAGATGCATCCAGAGAAGAAACAAAGACTATCATTGTTCCAAAGAACTAAAAAAAGAGCTTGACACTATAACCAAATTCATTTCTAGTAATTGTATCTTCCAGAAAGTCTATATTGCATTATTAAATAGAAAATAAATGGTGGGAATTTACTATGCTTTCCTATGAATCATTCCTTAACTCAGCTAGACTGAATGATCCATTGGAATTTGACCCACTAAGGGCAGTCTTAGATTCTTACATAGGAGAAGTCTCATTCTTCTACTTCCAGCAATTTCTGTTGGGACAAATGAAACATAAATTGTCCAAGTGGAGAAGACAGAGCCTAAAGACAGTTCTTGCAAGTTCCGGTACCCAAAGTGAAACTCTGGAGGAGCTTCCATCTTACATAAGGTCTGAGATAGGCTTGAGATCCCCAGTTGTGCAGGGAATCTATGTGGATCACCACAGATTGCAGCAGGAGAGAGCAAGTAAGTCTTGTTCTTTTGTCTTGGTCCATTCTATTCTAAGATAATGCTGGTTAAGTGGTACAGAAGTAGAGGTCTTTTGAGTCAGGTGGCAGAGGATCTTTTGCAGGGGAACTTTTGAACCTCTTTCCCCTGATTCAAGCTTTCTGCCAAACATTACATATTTTGTTTTGGTGTGACAGTTTAGGGGACACTATTTCTAATCATCCTTCTGTGGATAGTGAGTAAATTTGTTGGATTCTGCCTGAAGAATTGACTCAGACTCTTTCTGAATAATCATGAGGCAGGTGTAGTCCTGCTTAGTCTTTAGTCAATGTTGGGAAGTCCATGACCAAATTGTCAAGTCAATGGAACAACTACCCAGATGTGGAGTCATGTTTGAAGACTGGGTTGGAAACAATGAGATTAAGATTTAGTGTAAAGATGAGGAACTGAGGTTATAGGCATAAAAGATACAGAAGTAGATAGGAAGGTATCAAGGATCGTGGCTCATGGATTTATGTGAAGACAGTTACAAGGAAACCCACTTGGTAGGAGGAAAGTATTAGAGTCAGGCATTGCCATAGTAATCAGAACTACGTTGAATTATGTGTCCCCTTTGGAGAATTGACTCTAATAGCACCTCTATAGTAATCACGATGATGACAACGATGATACCAAAGTCCATGGCAGCTTCTTATGCTTAATTGGAAAATAGTAAGCACTCCATAAATTGAATCAGTAAACCAATTAATGGTATCCATTAGATGAATAATTTTTAAAGTATTTTATTTATCAATCAAAATAATACAGAGCAACTGTAATTTTCTATCTTGATGAGACTGTCCTAAGACAATAACTGGTAGGACATTTGTAGTGTGCCCACAAAGCATAAAGGACCCCATTTAGTTCCAGGTCTACTGAGAACTTTGCAGTGTTTAGCTGTAGTTATTGGGCTTGTAACACTGCAAAAGTAGGTGTTTGATATATAGGTTGATGATCAGACATCTCTTATGTGCCTTTTCAGATATTTTCTGTCTCAACTGGCTCCAGGGCCTCTGGCCAGTTGTTCCTGCCAACCATTTACTTCATGCCCATAGTGCCTCTCTAGTGACTCCTATCTGGGGCTTTCTGATTGATACAGAGGTGGGAGATACCACAAGACAAAAGAGCCAACATGATACAGTATTCACATATGTGCAGCATATTACATGAAAGTCTGGCAAAATTAATGCTTCATAGGTCAAATTTGACCAGTGGGAATCAGAAGCAGGTGAATAAATTCTTCTCCTTTCCTCTTCCCAAATGACCTCTCTGAAGATCACCCTGAGGGATGGAGCATTCCTCAGCCCTTGATACAGAGGAATAGCCTGCATGACAAAGCACTTGTATATTAGTTCTCCCTCATTCCTGGTGTTTCTCTCCCATTACCTTACTCCTGCTTTTCCTGAATTAAACTCCCTAATAAATAATAGTACATAAGCATTTTCTATAGGCTTGCTTTATGTTTATGTGGAATCCAGATCAAAACACTCGGCAGGGACCCCCGATGAGTGAAACATCAGAATTCCTCCTTTGGGCAGTTCTTTTTAAAATATTACATTCTTATCATATTCTTTTTTATTATTAATTTTAATTTTAAGTTCCAGGGTACGTGTGCAGGATGTGCAGGTTTTTTACATAGGTAAACATGTGTCACGGTGGTTTGCTGCACCCATCAACCCATCACCCAGGTATAAAGCCCAGCATGCATTAGCTATTTTTCCCAATGCTCTCCCTCCCCCCACCCCACCCACCGACAGGCCCCAGTGTGTCTTGTTCCCCTCCCTGTGTCCATGTGTTCTCATTGTTCATCTCCCCCTTATAAGTGAGAACATGTGGTGTTTGGTTTTCTGTTCCTGTATTAGTTTGCTGAGGATAATGGCTTCCAGCTCCATCCATGTCCCTGCAAAGAACATGATCTTGTTCCTTTTTATAGCTGCATAGTATTCCATGGTGTATATGTACCACATTTTCTTTATCTAGTCTATCGTTGATGGGCATTTGAGTTGATTCCATGTCTTTGCTATTGTGAATAGTGCTGCAGTGAACATACATGTGCATGTATTTTTATAATTTTTATTCTTTGGTTATACTGTAATGATTGCTGGTCATGTATTCTGTTCAGTTTTGAGATCGCCACCGTCTCACATGTGAACTAATTTACATTCCATAAGTATAAGCATTCCTATTTCTCTGCAACCTCGCCAGCATCTGTTGTTTCTTGACCTTTTAATAACTGCCATTCTAACTGGCATGAGATGGTATCTCATTGTGGTTTTGATTTGCATTTCTCTAGTGATCTGTGATGTGGAGCTTTTTTTCATATGTTTGTTGGCTGCATGAATGTCTTCTTTGAGAAGTGTCTGTTCATGTCCTTTGCCCACTGTTTAATGGGGTTGTTTGTTTTTTTTTTTCTTGTAAATTTGTTTAAGTTCCTTGTAGATTCTGGATATTAGACCTTTGTCAGATGGATAGATTGCAAGAATTTTCTCCCATTCTGTAGGTTGCCTGTTCTCTCTGATGATAGTTTCTTTTGTGGTGCGGAAACTCTTTAGTTTAATTTCATCTCATTTGTCAATTTTTGCTTTTGGGTTTTACATTTAAGTCTTTGATCCATCTTGAGTTAATTTTTGTATAACGTGTAAAGAAGGGGTCCAGTTTCAATTTTCTGCATATGGCTAGCTAGTTTCCGACCATTATTAATAGGATCTTCCATTGCTTGTTTTGTAGTTGTTGAATCAATGGTTGTAGATGTGCAGTGTTTTTCGGAGTTCTCTGTTCTGTTCCATTGATCTACGTATCTGTTTTTGTACCAGTACCACGCTGTTTTGGTTATTGTAGCCTTGTAGCATAGTTTGAAGTCTGGTAGTGTGATGCCTCCAGTTTTGTTCTTTTTGCTTAGGATTGTCCTGGCTATATGACCTCTTTTTTGGTTCCATATAAATTTTAAAATAGTTTCTTCTAAATCTGTGAAGAATGTCAATGGTAGTTTAATGGCAATATCATTGAATCTATAAACTACTTTGGGCAGTATGGCCATTTTCACAATATTGATTCTTTCTATTCATGAGCGTGGAATGTTTTTTTTCATTTATGTCCTCTCTGATTTCCTTGAGCAGTGGTTTGTAGTTCTACTTGAAGAGGTCCTTCACTTCCCTTGTTAGCTATATTCCTAAGTATTTTATACTCTTTGTAGCAATTGTGAATGGGAGTTCATTCATGATTTGGCTCTCTGCTTGCCTACTGTTGGTGTATAGGAATGCTTGTGACTTTTGCACATTGATTTTGTATCCTGAGACTTTGCTGAAGTTGCTTATCAGCTTAAGAAGATTTTGGGCTGAGATGATGGGGTTTTCTAAATATAGGATCATGTCATCTGCAAACAAAGATAATTTGACTTCCTTTCTTCCTATTTGAATACCATTTATTTCTTTCTGTTGCCTGATTGCCCTGGCCAGAACTTCCAATACTATGTCGTATAGGAGTGGTGAGAGTGAGCATCCTTGTCTTATGCCAGTTTTCAAGGGGAATGCTTCCAGCTTTTGCCCATTCAGTATGATATTGGCTCTGGGTTTGCCATAAATGGCTCTTATTATTTTTAGGTATGTTCCTTCAATACCTAATTTATTGACAGTTTTTAACATGAAGGCCTCTATTAGTTCTATTAGCAAATCTCTATTATCAAAGAGATTTACAAAAATTTAAAACAATGCAACTCTCCTCACTAATTTTTTAAAAATATAATTTGTTTTCATTGAATGTGTTATTTAGGTTAGCATGCAATCAGTTCATTATTTCTATTTTTCAAAAGGATCAAACACTTTAAAGATTTAATTTTCATTTCTAATATCACAAATGCTGATAAATATAACCTGCTTAAACAAAAGCTCTTTAGTTGTCCTTAAAAGTTTTAAAAATGTAAAGGGATCCTGAGACCAAAGGGTTTGAGAATACATCCATTAGGATAAAAGTACTCTCTTTTGCTTTGAGAAACAAAGCACATAAAAAATTATATTCCTCTGTCACCAGTGTTCATAGTGTAGTCTTAACCAGCCATATTAATTATAATTTTTTTTTAAGACAAGGCCTCACTCTGTCACCTGAGCTGGAGTGCACTAGCGCAATCATAGGTCATTGCAGCCTTGAACTCCTGGGCTCAAGCAATCCTCCCTCCTCAGCCTCCTGAGCAGCTAGGACTACAGGCACGCAGCACCACACTCAGCTAATTTTTTATTTTTTATAAAGATGGGATCTTATTGTGTTGCCCAAGCTGTAGTTATAACTTTTAACCAAAGTAGTTAACCTCTATTTCATAAGAAAAATGGATGAAGGTAGATAATTGAAAACTTTTTTTTTTTTTATTTTAGATGGAGTCTTGCTCTGTCGCCCAGGCTTTTAATAGAAAGGAGTATTTTAGTAGATTAGCAAAGTTCATGAACACACATAACACAACTTTCTACAACCATACACATCCCTTTTACATTGCAGAGTGGCTAACATGAACACATTCATTAAATGACCCAAAGATTTAGGTTTTTTACAGCATATAAAAGGTAAGCAAAAGCATAGAAACAACACAATATTTAGTAATCAAAATCTCAGAATTGCATCTTAGAAATTATGGCCAGGTGCAGTGGCTCAAACCTGTAATCCCAGCACTTTGGGAGGCCGAGGCAGGCGGATCACGAGGTCAGGAGATCGAGACCATCCTGGCTAACATGGTGAAACCCCGTCTCTACTAAAAATACAAAAATTAGCCAGGCATGGTGGCAGGCACCTGTAATCCCAGCTACTCGGGAGGCTGAGGTGGGAGAATCACTTGAACCTGGGAGGCAGAGGTTGCAGTGAGCCGAGATTGCACCATTGCAGTCCAGCTTGGGGGACAAGAGCGAGACTTCATCTCAAAAAAAAAAAAAAATTATTTAGGTATTCAATAATTACTCACAAATTAGCTGAACTTGATATTAAATCAAGATTTTAAGTTATCCAAAAATCTAAAAAATTACTTAAACTGGCAGACTTCAAAAACTTAATTATGCTTTAATAAAAAGTTGTCAAAATAATTATTTGATTTTATTGCACACAAATTTATATTTTTTATAATCTTTTAAAAACTTTCAATAGGTTTTTGGGGAACAGGTTGTGTTTGGTTACATGAATAAGTCCTTTAGCGGTGATTTCTGAGATTTTGGTGCACCCATCACCTGAGCAGTGTACACTGTACCCACTGTGTAGTCTTTTTTCCCTTACCCCCATTCCACCCTTTCCCTCAAGTCCCCAAAGTTCATTGTATCATTCTTATACCTTTGCATCCTAATAGCTTAGCTCCCACTTATGAGTGAGAACATATGATATTTGGTTTTCCATTATTGAGTTACTTCACTTAGGATAATGGTCTTCAATTCCATCCAGGTTGCTGAAAATGCCATTATTTTGTTCCTTTTTATGGCTGAGTAGTATTCCATGGTATCTATATACCATATTTTCTTTACCCACTCATTGATTGATGGGCATTTGGGCTGGTTCCACATTTTTGCAATTGCGAATTGTGCTGCTATAAACATTTGTGTGCAAGTATCTTTTCCGTATAATGACTTCTTTTCCTCTGGGTAGATACCCAGGAATGGGATTGCTGGATCAAATGGTAGATCTACTTTTAGTTCTTTAAGGGATCTCCACACTGTTTTTCATAGGGGTCGTACTAGTTTACATTCCCACCAACAGTGTAAAAGTGTTCCCTTTTCACCACATCCACACCAACATCTCTTTTTAATTTTTTAATTGTGGCCATTCTTGCAGGAGTAACGTGGTATATCACTTTGTGGCTTTGATTTGCATTTCCCTGATCATTAGTGATGTTGAGCATTTTTTCATATGTTTGTTGGCCATTTGTATATCTTCTTTTGAGGATTGTCTATTCATATCCTTAGCCCACTTTTTGATGGGATTGTTTGAATTCCTTATAGATTCTGAATATTAGTCCTTTGTCAGATGTATGGATTGTGAAGATTTTCTCCCACTCTGGGTTGTTTGTTTAGTCTGCTGATTATTTCTTTTGCTGTGCAGAAGCTTTTTAGTTTAATTAAGTCTCATCTATTTTTCTTTGTTTTTGTTGCATTTGATTTTGGGTTCTTGGACATGAATTCTTTGCCTAAACCAATGTCTATAATATAAGGGTTTTTCCATGTTATCTTCTACAATTTTTACAGTTTCAGGTCTTAGATTTAAGTCTTTGATCCACGTTGAGTTGATTTTTGTATGAGGTGAGAGATGAGGACCCAGTTTCATTCTTCTACATGTGGCTTGCCAATTATCCCAGCACCATTTGTTGAATAGGGTGTCCTTTCCCCACTTTATATTTTTGTTTGCTTTGTTGAAGATCAGTTGACTGTAAGTATTTGACTTTATTTCTGGGGTCTCTATTCTGTTTCATTGGTCTATATGCCTATTTTAATACTAGTACCATGCTGTTTTGGTGACTATGGCCTTACAGTATAGTTTGAAGTCGGGTAATGTAATGCCTCCAGATTTGTTCTTTTTGCTTAGTCTTTCTTTGGCTATGTGGGCTCTTTTTGGTTCCATATAATTTCAGGATTTTTTTTCTTTTTTTTTGTAGTTCTGTGAAGAATGATGATGGTATGATGGTATTTTTATGGGAATTACATTGAATTTGTAGATTGCTTTTGGCATTATAGTTGTTTTCACAATATTGATTCCACCCTTTTCACAATATTGATTCTACCCATCCATGAGCATGGGATGGGTTTCCATTTGTTTGTGCCATCTATTATTTCCTTCAGCAACGTTTTGTAGTTTTCCTTTTAGAGGTTTTTCACCTCCTTGGTTAAGTATATTCTGTTGGTTTATTATTTTTTTTTTTTTGCAGCTATTGTGAAAGAGGTTGAGTTCTTGATTTGATTCTTGGCTTGGTTGCTGTTGCCACTGTGTACATTAACTTTGTATCCTGAAACTTTGCTGAACCTCATTTACCAGTTATAGGAGCTTTTTGGATGAGTCTTTAGGGTTTTCTAGGTATACAATCATGTCATCAGCAAACAGCAACAGTTTGACTTCCTTTTTACCGATTTGGATGCCCTTTATTTCTTTCTCTTTTCTGATGGCTCTGACTAGGGCTTCCAGTACTATGTTGAATAGAAGTGGTGAAAGCATCCTTGTCTTGTTCCAGTGCTCAGGGGAAATGCTTTCAACTTTCCCCCATTCAGTATAATGTTGGCTGTGGGTTTGTTGTAGATGGCTTTTATTACTTTAGAATATGTCCCTTCTATGCCGATTTTACTGAGTATGCTAAATTTTGTCAAATGCTTTTTCTGCATGTATTGAAATGATGATGTAATTTTTGTTTTTAATTCTGTTTTTATGGTGTATCACATTTATTGACTTGCAGATATTAAACCATCCCTGCATCCCTGGCATGAAACCCACTTGGTCACAGTGGATTATCTTTTTGGTATGCTGTTGGATTTGGTTAGCTAGTATTTTGTTAAGGATTTTTGCATCTATGTTCATCAGGGATATTGGTCTGTAGTTTTCTTTTTTGTTATATCTTTTCCTGGTCTTGGTATTAGGGTGATATTGGCTTTATAGAATGATTTAAGGAGGATTCCCTCTTTCTCTATCTTTCGGAATAATGTCAATAGGATTGGTACCAATTCTTCTTTGAATGTCTGATAGAATTCACCTGTGAATCTGTCTGGTCCTGGACTTTTTTTTGTTGGTAACTTTTAATTACCATTTCAATCTTGCTGCGTGTTATAGGTCGGTTCAGAGTTTCTATTTCTTCCTGGTTTAATCTAGGAGGGCTGTATATATCCAGGAATTTGTCCATCTCCTCTAGGTTTTCTAGTTTAGGCATGTAAAGCTGTTCATAGTAGCCTTGAATGATCTTTTGTATTTCTGTGGTATTGGTTTTAATATCTCCTGTTCCATTTCTAATTGAGCTTATTAGGATCTTCTCTCTTTTTTTCTTGGTTAATCTCACTAATGGTCTATCAATTTTATTTATCTTTTCAAAGAACCATCTGTTTCATTTATCTTTTGTATTTTCTTTTTGCTTCAATTTTATTTAGTTCTGCTCTGATCTTCATTATTTCTTTCTTTCTGCTGGGTTTGGGTTTGGTTTTTTCTTGTTTCTCTAGCTCCTTGAGGTGTGACCTTAGATTGTCTATTTGTGCTCTTTCAGACTTTTTGATATAGGCACTTAATGCTATAAACTTTCTTCTTAGCACTGCCTTTGCTGTATCCCGGAGGTTTTGATAGGTTGTGTCACTATTATTGTTCAGTTCAAATAATTTTTAAATTTTCATTTTTATTTTGTTGTTGACCCAATGATCATTGAAAAGCAGGTTATTTAATTTCCATTTATTTGCATGGTTTTGAAAGCTCCTTTTGATGTTGATTTTTAATTTTATTCCACTGTGGTTTGAGAGAGTACTTCCTATAATTTTGATTTTCTTAAATTTGTTGAGACTTGTTTTTTGGCCTATCATATGGTCTATCTTGGAGAATGTTCCAGGTGCTGATGAATAGAATGTATATTCTGCAGTTGTTGGGTAGAATATTCTATAAATATTTGTTAAGTCCATTTGTTCTAGGGTATAGTTTAAGTCCATTGTTTCTTTGTTGACTTTTTCTTTTGATGACCTGTCTAGTGCTGTCAGTGGAGTATTGAAGTCCTCCACTATTATTGTGTTGCTGTCTATCTCATTTCTTAGGTCTAGCAGTCATTGTTTTACAAATTTTGGAGCTCCAGTGTTAGGTGCATATATATTTAGGATTGTGATTTTTCCTGTTGGACTAGTCTTTTTATCATTATATAGTATCTGTCTTTGTCTTTTTTTTTTTTTGAGACAGGGTCTCACTCTGGTCGCCCAGGCTTAGAGTGCAGTGACACAATCTTGGCTCACAGTAGCCTTGACCTCCCAGGCTCAAGTTATTTTTCCACTTCAGCCTCCTAAGTAGCTGAGACTGCAGGTGCACGCCACCACACCCAGCTAATTTTTTTTTTTTTTTTGTATTTTTAGGAGAGATGGGGTTTTTCTCTGTTGTCCAAGCTGGTCTTGAACTCCTGGACTCAAGCAATCCACCCACCATGGCCTCCCAGAGTGCTGGAATTATAGGCATGAGCCACTGCACCTAGCCCTCTTTGTCTTTTTTTGACTGCTGTTGCTTTAAAGTTTGTTTTGTCTGATATAAGAATAGCTACTCCTGCTCACTTTTGGTGTTCATTTGCATGGAATATCTTTTTCCATCCCTTTACCCTAAGTTTATGCGAGTCCTCATGTGTCAGGTGAGCCTCTTGAAGACAGCAGATGCTTGGTTGGTGAATTCTTATCCATTCTGCCATTTTGTATCTTTTAAGTGGAGCATTTAGGCCATTTACATTCAATGTAAGTATTGAGATGTGAAATCCTATTCTAGTCATCATGCTATTTGTTGCCTGAATACCTTGGTTTTGTTTTGTTTTGTTTGTTTTTCTTTTTTTCATTGTGTTGTTATTTTATAAGTCCTGTGAGATTAATACTTTAAGGAGATTCTATTTTGGTGTCTTTTGGGGATTTGTTTCAAGATTTAGAGCTCTTTTTAGCAGTTCTTGTAGTGCTGGCTTGGTAGTGGTGAATTCTCAGCATTTGTTTGTCTGAAAAAGACTGTATCTTTCCTTCATTTATGAAGCTTAGTTTCACTGGACCCAAAATTCTTGGCTGATAATTGTTTTGTTTAAGGAGGCTAAAGATGGGACCCCAACCCCTTCTAGCTTGCAGGGTTTCTGCTGAGAAATCTGCTGTTAACCTAATAGGTTTTCCTTTATAGGTTTACCTGATGCTTTTGCCTCACAGCTCTTAAGATTTTTTCCTTCATCTTGACTTTAGATAACCTGATGACTATGTGCTTAGATGATGATCTTTTTGCGAAGAATTTCCCAGGTGTCCTTTGAGCTTCTTGTATTTGGATGTTCAGATTTCTAGCAAGGCTGGGAAAGTTTTCCTTAATTATTCCTTCAAATGTATTTCCAAACTTTTAGATTTCTCTTCTTCCTTAGGAACACCAATTATTCTTAGGTTTGGTTGTTTAATATAATCCCACACTTCTTGGAGGCTTTGTTCATTTTTTTTATTATTATTCTTTTGTCTTTGTCTTTGTCAGATTGGGTTAATTCGAAAGCCTTGTCTTCAAGCTCTGAGGTTCTTTCTTCTACTTGTTGGATTCTATTGCTGACTTTCCAGTGCATTTTGCAATTTTCTAGGTGTGTCCTTCATTTCCAGAAGTTGTGATTGTTTTTTATTTCCGCTATCTATTTCACTGGGGATTTTTCCATTCATATCCTGTGTCATTTTTTTTTTCTTTAAGTTGTACTTCTCCTTTCTCCAGTGCCTCCTTGATTGGCTTAATATTTGACCTTCTTAATTCCTTTTCTGGCAATTCAGAGATTTCATCTTGTTTTGGATCCACTGTTGGTGAGCTACAGTGATCTTTTGGGGGTATGAAAGAACCTTGTTTTGTCATATTACCAGAATTGCTTTTCTGGTTCCTTCTCATTTGGGGAGACTATGTCAGAGGGAAGATCTGGAACTCAAGGGCTGCTGTTCAGATTTTTTTGTCTCACAGGGGTGTTCCCTTGATGTGGTGCTCTCCTCTTTCCCCCTAAGGATGGGACTTCCTGAGATCTAAACTGCAGTGATTTTTATTTCTCTTCTGAATCTAGCCACCCAGCGGAGCTCTGGTCTCTGGGCTGGTACTGGGAAGTGTCTGCAGAGAGTCCCGTGATGTGATCTGTCTTCAGGTCTCTCAGCCGTGGATATAAGTACCTGCTCTGGTGGAGGTAGCAGGGGAGTAAAGTGGACTCTGTGAAAGCCCTTGGTTGTATTTTCGTTAAGTGTGTTGGTTTTCTGTTGGTTGGCCTCTAGCCAGGAGGTGGCGCTTTCAAGAGCGCATCAGCTGCAGTTGTATAGGGAGGATACAAGCTTGTCCTAGGGTGGCCTTTGGATAAGTATTCAGGTAACTCAGGTGGTGGGCAGAGCCATAGAGCTCCCGAAAGATTATGTCCTTTGTCTTCAGAGTTCCTTGGCTGTCCCACAGAGCCTGCAATGGCAATCCATCTCCTCAAAAGGGTCTGTGGCATTCTCTCGGCTTTCCTGGCATGTTCCTGCAGTAGTTCTTGGAGCAAAAGTTCATAATGTGGGTCTCCACACACTGCTCTGCCCATCTGAGAGGAAGCTGCAAATTAGTCTTGCCTCCTAGCCACCATTTTCCACCTACCCAGCCCGTATCTTTTAATCTCATTGTAGTTTTGATTTACATTTCTCGGATGATCAATGACGTTGAACAACTGTTCATATGCCTGTTTGCCATTTGCATGTCTTCTTTTGAGAAATGTCTATTCAAATCTTTTGCCCATTTTAAAAATTGGATTATTAGACTTTTTCCTATAGAGTTGTTTGAGCTCCTTATATATTCTGGTTATCAATCCCTTGTCAGATGGGTAGTTTGCAGTGATCTACTTTTGAATGTTATGTCTTCTTACATAGATTGGTAAATAAGAGTAACACTTTTTGTTTTTTTAATAGCAAGAGAAAAAATTGTGACTACATACTAACTGAAGATCCCTTCATGAGCCACTAGTCCCCAATACTCATGGTTGTTGAAAAGTTTTTCCTGATTTGAAATCCTATAGTGGTCCTGCATCGCATTCAGGATAAAATGTGAATATTTGGTATGGCATATAATGTCCTGGATTATCAAGTCCCTGCCTGTCCTTCACCATTTCCTCCTTACACTCAATACTTGTTCCTGTTATCTGGAATCTTCTGTGCCGCTGCTTCTCTTCATGAACTCTTTCACCTTTCAAGACTAATCTCACCTGTAGATTTTGATGATCTTGGTTTTGAGTTGTCTACTGAATTGTTTGTCTTTCTTTTCATTCATCTTTTAAATAAATTATTTTTCAATTTTCAAGACGCAAGATGCTTTTGATTTGTTTGAACTTACACTACTGCTTTCTAGTTGCTAAAATTATATTCTAATAAAGATGACATTCCTGTGATCAATCTCATTGTTTTTAATTTTGATACTTCCTACATAATGAGAATCATTTTAAAAGCATTATTATAAATTATGCATTTATTAAAATTATAATTTAGAGTAATAATTTCAGGCCAAAAAACCCAAAAGTCACTCTTGACTCTTTTTTTTCCTCTTACACTTTGCATACTGGATACTCAGAATTCTGCTGTTCTTGCTTTCAAAATCTATCCGGAATCTAACCACTTATGTTACCTCCATCTGAGTCCAATCCTACATCAGGCCAGACCCTTGTGGTAGCATCCCAACAGGGCTCTCTGCTTTTGGTTTTGATAGTCAGGCTCTTCTTCATGAAACATCCAGGAATTAGTTGGATGGCAAGTCATCCCTGGACTCCAAATCTTCAGTAGTCTCTCATCTCATTCTCCATCAAAGCTCGAGCCCCTAAAATGCCACCAAGGCCACAATCACCCACTGTTCTGCCCCCAACTCCCTATAGTGGCGTCAACCCCCACAGGAGGTGAGCTCCTGCCTGATTCTCCCAGTCTGTAATGATTTCTCTGATATTCCTAAGGATCTCTCCTTCACTTCCTTCAGGTCTTTACTCAATGCCTACCTTCTCACTGAAGACTTTTCTGAGCATTCTTTTTAAAATTGCAAACTCAGCCCCCAAACAAATATGGAACTGCTCTCAGCCCCTTTCCTGGCTTATTTTTCCTCATTTAGCTTATTGCTGTCTTGCATGCTTAACATTGTACTCAATCATTTTCTTATCGCTGGGTGCCCTACTTTGGAACATATGCCTCACAAGGGCAAGGTTTGTTTTATTTGTTTTGTTTTCTCTTCTGTTCACCACTGTATCTCCTGAGATGAAATAGTGCCCGGTAATGTTATAGGCACTCAAAATATTTGTTCAATAAAGGAGTAAAAAATAAATGAAAGAAATGAATTCAGTCATATGAAGACATTCTCATAATACAATGATAAGTCAAAAATTTGGATTAAAAAAATTTTTTTTTGGTTATTGAAGTACTTTTGATTTTTATTAAAGTGTATATAGTTTTTTGCAAATCAATTAAGGAACCTTTAGTTAAGAAAGATTACTTCATGCACTAAGAAGAGGCATCACTGCGTTAAACATTTTATTAGCGTGACTGTCTTTGGATAACCTACATTAAAGGTTTGATGATAAGGCTGGGCGCGGTGGCTCACGCTTATAATCCCAGCACTTTGGGAGGCCGAGGCGGGCGGATCACAAGGTCAGGAGATCGAGACCACAGTGAAACCCCATCTCTACTAAAAATATAAAAAATTAGCCGGGCGTGGTGGCGGGCACCTGTAATCCCAGCTACTGGGAGAGGCTGAGGCAGGAGAATGGCGTGAACCCGGGAGGCAGAGCTTGCAGTGAGCTGAGATCTCGCCACTGCACTCCAGCACTCCAGCCTGGGTGACAGAGCGAGACTCCGTCTCAAAAAAAAAAAAAAAAAAAAAAAAGGTTTGATGATAAAATATTATTTCTAGTACAAGCCTAATTCTGCTTACTGGTGAAAGACGTAAATCTGGGAAGAGGTTAGAAGGAATAAAGTTAATAATTATTATCTTGAAATGGTACATTCTTTTGTATTTTGTGTATTTTCAGAATTTTCTATAATGAGCATTGTAACTCCACCATCAAGAAAAAATCAATTTTTTTTAAAGAAGATGATGATAGTATAAACATAATTCCAAACAAATTCTTCTCATCTTCATGATACCAGATAGTGGACTGGGCTCTCTTAACATCTCTTTCTTTCTCCCATCCCTCACTCCTTCTTTCTATCCCTTTTTCTTCCCTCGTCTGCTCTAACACTGTGAGTAATTTGGCCAAAAAACACAAATCATTGGTTCTGTTGATGCTACAGGGTCCATGCACTAAGGGAGTAATTTTTTAGGTTTTCAGGGAATTGTGAATTCCCTTGTAAAAGTCATTTGAATGCTTTTTTTTGGAAGATCAGTTTTATTCCCACTGTATATTATGAATTAATTTTAGTTATTTATGTGCTAAAATAGTATTAAATGGCTGCTTGCTTATTCTTTAAAAAATTAGTTTGAATTTCGATATTCTTAGAATTATCAGATTTTAACAAGTATTTTATTCATATTATGTTCTCCAAATACCATGTAAGATGTGACTATGTTAGGTGCTCAACATAGCTTATAATCTTTTCCTCTCTCTACTGGTTCTGTTCCTAGAGTCACAGAAAAAACCAACCAAACAAACAAACAAGAAAAAAAAAAACCAGTAACCTAGCATTTGGCCTTTTTATATTAAAAAAACTCACAAATAATTTTGATTGAAAGGGTTTTAAAAATGGGTGTGTACTGTTATTGTTGATGTAGCATTAGCTGTCAGTTATGGAGACAGGTTTAATTTTAGATCATTGATTCACACCTGCAGGTTATTTTGCCCCCAAGGGACATTTGGCAATGTCCAGAGACATTTTTGGTTGTCACAACTAGGGAACAAGATTGCTACT